>NC_090938.1:69852394-70485728 GCF_040938575.1 Ambystoma mexicanum
TGACTACCAGCGCATTTGGGCGTGTTTTTGTTGTTGATCTTTTGTCTGTTCTGAATTTGAATTTGATAACGTTTTATTGTTCAAGCATCTGATCAGATATGATACTCTATGTGTACATTATAAGCATGCAGCTAATGGTTTCCTATGAGGAAAACTTCCATCCTATGCATTACCTATAGGTAAGCCATTTGTATAAGCATTACAGAACACAAGGTGTTCTATAATATGCACTGAACATGAGGTGAAAGGGACAGATGGTGCATTCCAGTTGCCCGGGGCTTTAAAATGGGGAGAGGTAGAGGTAACATGAAGCAGGAGGTGAGCATATAATGGGGGAGTCACACACACACAGAGTAAAGCTATATACATCATTTACGGGGACTGAAAGGGGTGAGCATTTCCTGGGAGGTACGATACCACAAACTGAACATATAACAACACATAAAAGACATGAGAACAGATAGCGGACCTTCCAGTGGGTGCCACGTCACGTCAGAGAATTTTAATGCAGAGTTTGCAGTTCATATATGGTTAGGTCTGCTTGCACCCTGTTAGCCAAGGTTGGCACAGAATGAGGATCCAGAATAAAACAAGTGCATAAGTTACTAAGGCTACGTCTTGACCACTTCTTGAGTCAGGCGTGCTCCTATTGAGCCCCGTTTCCCAATAACTTCGTTCTCCGTAATTGCTCGCGTGTTTTTAATTACTGTTTCCGCTTTTTTGTGCCCTATTTTCTCTTTGTTTTCTTAATTTGTGGACGCCTTATATGAAAAACAAATGAATACAAATCGGTGACCCCGCATGTTTAACTCAACACGTGCCCTTCCTGGGTGCTGAGCTGGGGCTTCAATGACATGGCTTCATCGAGATGGAGGAGGTGAATCAGCACATGGAACTCTCCCGTTTGCTGATGCACCGAGCACCCAGGCAGCTGATCCAAACACTAGCCTGACCTAAACACCTTTTCAGGTGGGTCAGGAACAGCCTGGGTGCCATCAGAGCAGGAATGCTTTGCTGCCAAAACCATGAGAATGCGTAACTGTGGTTAGGCAGCGTCTGACGCTCCCAGTAGGTGTCACGTGATGGCACGTGGTGTTGTGGAATCTCCCTCTAACGTAGGGCGGAAATGGAAGAGTGAGCACAGACTGAATAATAAGAAACACGCTTACGGTCCTATTACTTTCCCATGGTGACTGGAAACAAGCACTCTGACAATCAATTAATAATGGGTGCCATCCAATAACGTCCACTCTAAATGTCTTGTCTGTTATATGTTTCTTCCAGATGTCTGCAACCTAAGGACTGCCATCTGTTTGAAACTACGTCTCTCATGATTGCTCCCTATTGACAATGCTAGAGAAAGATGTTGGGAATTGTAGTCCAAAGCATCTGGAGAGCCAAAGTGTGCAGCTCCCTGATCACCTGAAACAGCCTAAAACCCTCCAAGTGCACACGAGAACATTACATCTTCAAGGTGATTGGGTAGTGGGGCGTCTCCAATCAGAGGCATTAGAAGGAAGTCTAAATATGCTGTCATGTGTTTGCAGTTGGCTTTCTTCTGTGGACGTTGACTCAATTGCGGGTGCCTATTAGCACGGCACGAAGCAAGTGGTGATGTTACCAAGCTCACCCGTAGCCAGAGACGTTGCCAGGTTGGGCAGGCTGAGGGGGCTATAGCCCCAGGTATTTTCATTGTAGCCACAGATAGAAACTAATGGGCTACAACCAAAAGGCTAGCTAGCACAGAGTCCCGACAGTCCTGACATTCGAGTAGCCACGGATGTTTTCCAGACCTAGCAACACCCCCGCCCAGAACTCCATTTGGCTGACCTTAGAAAGGTGAACTCCAAAGTCACTCATCTGAGGTTCAAGCCTGCATCCATCAAATCACAAAACATACCCCTGTAAGAGGCACAGCAAATAAAGAGGACATCTAATTGCCTAGTAACAATGTTTTTTTTAAACTTATATTTACCTACAGTGAGTTTAAAACCTATATTTCTATTAATACTTTTAATGGCTTATGAAGGCAACACTTATCTCACTGTAGATGGTGAAGTCTAGTTTTTTTTCCCAATGTCTTTTATTATTTATTAATGTCTTTATCGTTTATTGATTTTATCATTGTCTCATGTTTTATGGCTATAATCATTTTTATAATAACAGAATTACTAAGTAAACTTTATCGTTGTTCATAAACTCCAAACTATTAAACAATGCAGCCTCAGTACTGAATGTTTTAACAAGATCAAATACAGGAATGAAAATTTCAAGAACATGAACGTCCTCATTAACCCAGCGATTATGCAGGTGTTCAAGTTAGCTGCTGGTAGTTCTGCACACAGTGGGAAGGTGTATTTTTTCCTTAGCTCAACGTGAAACTGGGTCACCAAAGACACTGCACTCTCTGCAGAAAACAGTGCCACAGTTGTATGCGGAAAAAAAACTATTTTATAAAGTTTTTCAAAATAAAATCAAGAGACAAACAGCAGCAAATGCCATGTTAAAAGAATGCGTACACTTTATTTGAAAGATGATCGTCAATGTAGGCATTCGACGGAACCTTTGATTCACAAAAGCTGTTCATAGGACACCTGTGTGGACCTTTTGAATAATTGTTTTAAAAGTCCACTCAGCAGAAGTCTGGTAAAACCCCCAAATCAGTTTCGGCCTCGATTATAATGCCAGAATAGTTTACAAACAAGACACAAATGCATCACAAACCGAAATGAGCTCGAATGTGTTTCACAGTTGACAAAATAATGCTCTGTCAATATCCTTAGAGATTTAAACAAAAAAAGAGCGATCGGATTATGCAATTCATTTGTCAAAAGTCTACACAATTGTGGATTAGTTGGTGTGGTAACACACTTGTTCAAGCATTACCTTATAATATATATGCAAAATGTATTAATACATATACAAAATGTAATGGTTGTTTAAGTGTTCCCTAGCAATTAATCAGAATCTATTGAAGGAAAAGTTTAAATTTTGCCAATTTAGAGAAGACACGACTTCACAAATGTATGTATTTATGTGTGCATGTGTTGCAGCCCACTGGACCCTTAGGTGTCAAAGAGCTGGACATAAGCAATTGCTGTTGAAATAAGACCCGCTGTCAATCACTTCCTCTGTCGATATCCGGTTCCGGAGGCACTTACCTCGAGGTAAGCAATCACTAGGTTTTAGAGACTGGCAAGTAAACAGAGTTGTGACATAAAGGATGTGTTAGGAGGCAGTCCTTTCAGGCAGCATACACAAAATTAATTCACTGAGTCAGCTGTGGGTTGGTTCAATGATTTTCTGATAATGAGCACGGGTACTGTATGTTGATTGGATGAGCAAATGAAAGGGCACCCAATGGACAATTTTCATTAAGCACATAGTCAACCCCTCTCATCCTTAGATAGTTTCCCAGTAATTAACCTTTGCTCAAATAAAATAAATATGTTTATAGTGCGAAGAGTTGAAGCTAGTACAATTAGTCTGCAGTAGGTGGTCAGCACCCCTCAGCTGTTTTGGAATAAGTCTTTAATGGCCCCTCATCATTGACTGGGTTGACTAGGCTTGATGGGAGCAGTTGTCCAAAACCCCAGAGCCACTGGCCGCAGACCTCTTTTCTAGAGCAACCCTGCTGTAAGGCCTGCTTATGTTCCAAACTCTTGCTGTGTGTATGGTCTTCGCCAACATCACCTGGCCATTGTCAGCGCAGAAGTCACATCACTGTGAAGGTTCCTGAGACTCTTCTCCAGTTGCTGCAGCAATAGAGACTCGGACATCCAGTCTGATCCTGGTCACCCTTCACCAAGGGCAATGTTGGGTGGGCATTCTTAAATAAAATCCTACATATTAACATCACTCTCAATTTGAAGCCAAATCATGATGGCCAACCATTCGAAAATACCTAATTCGAGCACAAGGAGGTCAGGCTACTAAAAATGAATGCGTTGGTTTTCTTTCGCTCTGTTCAAATCAGAGAAAAGCAGTGTTCAAAAAAGTAAAAAAGCACATGTACTCATTCTTTCCTGCACTCAATGCCTCAGACACACTCACAAGTGAGGAACAGTTGGTCAATTCACTGTGGATTCACTTTATTCGTTCGGGACAATATTGGTTGATAGGTGAATTGCACTGCCCTGCTCCGGTCACACATGTGTGCATGCCGCTGCACTGCGCCGGTCACACATGTGTGCATGCCGCTGCACTGCGCCGGTCACACATGAGTGCATGCCGCTGCACTGCGCCGGTAACACATGTGTGCATGCCGCTGCACTGCGCCGGTCACACATGTGTGCATGCCGCTGCACTGCACCGGTCACACATGTGTGCATGCCGCTGCACTGCGCCGGTCACACATGTCTGCATGCCGCAGTGCGATGCACCCGTTGAGCCGCTCTGCCACCCACTCGTGGCTAGGCCTGTGAATTCATTTAGTTGGAATGTGGATGAGTTCACCCTTTGATTTCGATCGTCTGCTCCAATGCTGATGGCTTGTGTACACAACAGCTACATTCAGTGTAAGTGTTCTGTCTTGCAGACCCCTTCATTGGTTTGGCAGTCGCTGCTACAGGATCAATAGCCTGCAGATCACCAGAGTACACATCTGCCTATCCCTGAACAGCTGTTGGGAGTGAGTTTATGGTTGGCAGTCAGTCCACCTCTCAGTGCTTGGGCGCATTTTGGGTGCAGGTTTTCCCACTCTGCTGGAAGGGCACGATGCACTAACCCAAGTTGCATGTTGCTATTGCACCCCTAGATTTTTGCAGGAAAGCAATAGGGTGATGTGATGTCTGCTGCTGTCTCGTGAGATGAGTTTGGCGCCTTACCTGCCAAGCGGCGTGTGAAGGGCTGTAATGGTGGCGTCGCGAGAGGATGGATTAGCGACGGTCCAATGAGCAGAGTTTGTGCAGCGGGAATTCAACGTGGTCTGCATAATCCCATTAACCGCCGCGCAATATTTATTACAAACTTCTGGGTAAATTGCCTTGGTGATCAGTTTCCACTCCCGGGGCTTTTTAAATGAGGATAATGTACAAATGGAACTCGATATTTATTTGCAATTCATGCAATGTACAGGCGTCCATGTACATTGTGCTTGAAAAGTGACAATGGTAAGTACATTATGACTCTAAAAAGATATGTCAGTGTTCAGAGGTTTCAACTGATAATTTCACTGGGTGCGTGTGTGTGTGTGTGTGTTCGTGCGTGTGTAGGCATGCGTGCGTGAGTGCATGTGTGTGTGCGCATGTGTGTGCGCATGTGGGTGTGCATGTGTGTGCGTGCGTCTGTGTGTGCCTGCATGTGTGCATGTGTGTGTGTCGTGCATGTAAGTGCTTGTGCATATGTGTGTGTGTGCAGGTGTATGCATGTATGTGCATGTGCATGTGTGAGTGTACGTGCGTGTGTGCATGTGTATGCATGTGTGTGTGCGCATGTGTGTGTGCGTGCATATGTGTATGTGCATGTGTTTGTGCATGTGCATATATGTGTGCATGTGTGTGTGCATGTGTGTGTGCATGCATGTGTGTGCACGTGCATGTGTCTATGTGCATGTGGGTGTGCGTGTGCATGTGTGTGCGTGCATGTCTTTGTGTGCATCTGTGTATTTGTCTGAATGTTTCTGTGTGTAGATGCATCTGTGTTTGTGCGAGTGCATGTGTGTGCGTGTGTGAGTGCATGTGTGTGTGCATGCGTGTGTGCATGTGTGTGCGTGCGTGTGTTTGTGCACATGTTTGCATGTGGGTGTGCTCGTGCATGTGTGTGTGCCTGCATGTGTGCATGTGAGAGTGTGTGCTCGTGCATTTGTGTGCGTGCACGTCTGTGTTTGTGTGCATCTGTGTATATGTCTGTGTGTGTGTAGATGCATCTGGTGTGCGTTTGTGTGTCTGTGTGTTCTGTAGAGTTGTCTGTGGTTTTAACCAACCGAACCAAGGCACGTGAATTGCAACTGAGCACCTAAAGCAAAGGAGACAACGGAGGACAAGAGTTTGACTCCCCGACACATCATATGTAAAGGCCCACCAGGATAGTCTAAAAAGGATGGTCTGGAAGGTCGCCCTTAGCTGTCACTACTGTTCATAAATAATTGAAAGCTGACCGGAGGGCTGTTATTCAGAATGACGTCTTGAAGGGTATGCCTTGTAATCACTAGTGATAATAAACTCACCAATCTACGGTGCAAGGAGATAGGCAGACTGTAAACCCCTCCTGAAGACATCCTTTGCACAAGTCTCCTAGTGATAAGTGCAAGCCCTGGCACAGCCACTGGGATTTACCGAATGTGCACGATAAGAACCAGAACATATTTCTTCCTAGGATTTTGCAGATAATCCAAGATTGATATATTTAATTGATTAAAACCACAATAGCATCGCTATTAACATCTGTTCTAGCCTCAGGGCAAGGGCGCTGCTCGTGTGTCTTCTCACGGCATGTCTAAGACGTGTGATGTGTGTCATCGTCTCTTCTCTTTCAATTCCCTTTATCGGTCATTATTGTGTAATACAAATGTTCCCATCACTTCAGTATTAAACCACAGAGTGAGTGCAAAGTTCAAAACATCACTTCCACTGACAAAAGCCTTACAAGGGACATAGATGTCATGTTTGATTAGAAATACTGCCATTGCGGGAAGGGGGTATTCTCTTGAAAATGGGCCTTTGCTGTAAACATGTGGCAGGAGGAGAAAGGGGAATTATCCAAATGTATAGAGTTTGGACTGAGCAACTGCTAAGTTCAGGCAGTTTGCTCAAGAATACACCTGTGGACAAACCAATGAACAACATGTCCTTTCAGGGAGTTCCAAAATAAATTGTGTCCAGTGTGCACATTAATCAGTTTGGGGGGCTTGGGGGGGGGGGGGGTGCGGGGAAGAGAGGCAGATGTGAGTATTATTCACCTTTGATGCACTGAGTGACGTTGAACATGTCCCTGCTTTAAGATTTCAATAGCAATTATATGAGCTTTCCACAATTCCATTAATAAAGAACACTTATTAGACCAGGGGTCTGCAAGACCAGTCCACAAGAGCCAAATCCATTCCGCCTTTTCAAAATAACCACGCAAATCACATTGGAATACATTCATTTGTAATGGGAGACATGCATATTGTCACTGGTTATCCAGAAATCCTGGTTGCGGATCTTAAGGACCAAATGTTGATATCATTGGGTTAGACTATCACAGGTTAAAATAATCCTAAAGTTTGCAACACGTTCTAATACTGTATGTTAACATTTTATTGTCTTGCAGATTTCTAACAAACTGGGACTGTGTTTTGCGTGCTGTACAAGATCACACAATGGGAATCTGGTTCACCCTCAACCTGGCTGGATTCCTGTCCATAGATTTCGTAGGCATTCCAGGAAACATTCTAATCTTAGGATCCTTCCTTCACACCCTGGTTTGCACCCGTAAAATCACAACAGCCGAAATCATCCTCAGCAAATTGGCGTTTTCCAACCTCTTAGTGGTCCTGACCTGGGGTCTCCCGTTGACAGTCCAAGCAAGTGGGATCCACCATGTCTTCGATGACCTGACCTGCCAAGTCTGCCTGTTCTTGTACTGCGTTGGGCGAGCCATGTCCGTCAGCATCACGTCGCTTCTCGGGTGCTTCCAGTGCATCATGATTGATCCGTTTCCGCACAGGTGGCTGGCCTTGAAACAAAACATCCATCAACACCTGTACAGGATCATGATTGGCCTATGGTGCTTCAACTTCCTCATCAGCAGCACGCGTCTCATGTACTCCCAGGTTCAAGTCAACGCCACAAACACCAAATACGTCATGAACTATGACTTTTGTGTGGTGGTCTTCCCAAATTATTTCCTGTACCTGGGAAATGGTATCATCTACGTTGTCCGCGACTTGTTCTTCTTATCACTTATGACTCTATCCAGTAGCTACCTACTCCGCATATTCTACCTGCACGGAAAACGTAGCCTTAACACCACGCATAAGAAGCAGGCCGAAATGCAGGCAGCAAAGGCCGTGGTGACCCTAGTGATGATGTATATTGTGAGTTTCGGGATGGACAACGTCTTTTGGATCTACACCCTCATCGCGTATCCCAACTCAAAGAGATTTACCGATGCGCGCATCTTTTTTGACTCTTGCTACTCTGCGATCAGTCCAATCGTCATCATTTTCACCAATACAAAAATTCAGCTAGGATTGAAGTGTATAACTCGCAAACGAGAACTGCACAGTGTGAACACAATCTCAAAGCACAGAGAAAACTAAGATCAACTATGGACTTCAAAAATATTTGAATATGTGAAGTGAAGTGGACACTGCATATTAAAAACATTTCCTCGCTACATACCTTTCGTATCAAGCTTAGGCCATTCAATATCATGATTCTTAATCTCCAACTCTTGGAATTTGCTATTTGGTTTGTTGATCTTACTTGTACCCTGACAGTCTCGACAGATAAAAAATTTCTAATATGAAATTTAGATTTTTTTTTAAAAATCTGGTATTAGAATGTATATAAATATCCCTGCAATTAGATTTGGCATTTTCATAATAAAATGTTTTAAGCTAAACTTGACATTATGGTCAACAGTAGATAGTAGATGTTTAAAACCTATGCCTATTAAAGCATGAAATAATCTTTCAGCCAGTACTCTGTAATTTACAGTATTTCATATTATGATGTGTACGCCTTCTTCAAAATAAAATATAATGAAAACACTGTTTAAGAGCGATGTTAAAATATCTTAACTCATCAAAATAATAATGACATTTTTGCAGTCAAAATGGAGGAACAAACATGTATAACTTTATCCCTTTTTGCGATGAAATTTGAGTGGCAAGAAAACGGAGAGGCAACAGTTCTCCAGGCTCTTTGCCCATAAATCAATCAATCAATCAATTGTAAGTGCACACCTGAAAAACATCCTCTGAAGTGTTCGGAAATATACGAGCCGTGTCATGTTTTATGAAATATGTCTAATTTTTGAGTGAAGGATGTATTTTTTTCCGGTTTCACAGAATCTCTTTATAGCAATCTTATTTGGATGCCAGGTTTAAATGCTTTGATAGTCTTTGCCCCTGGTCGCTTGGCTTGAATTACAAGCAGAGTCGCCAGCGGTCACCATCGACACCACACATCGCCAGCTGGATATATTCCACTTCAGCTATATACCGAGATTGTCAGCAGTGCAAAGTCACCTTTTAGCAGGGCAAAGTCACTTTGCACTGTGAAACAATTCCATGAAGCAGATCCTAATACATTTTGCACAGTTCCAAGAATCAGATGTAACGGTTTATTGAGAAGCCACCCTCAGCACAGGGAGGCCCTTCAGTCCCCACTCTAGTGGTTATTCAACAGACTGTTGAACAGATAATTCTTTTAGCCATATTTCAGACACATATAATGCCCCTTGTAATCCTCTCCCCTGAGCTAACAATGGGCCAAGAACCAGGCCGGTGTACGGGAAATATGTTGGTATTTATTTTAATTAAAAGTAATAGAAATTAGCATGAAATGTAAAAAAACACTTTATCCATGGCACAACACAATCAACATGTTTAGGCTTAAATAAATCACAAAAGTGAGTTAAAAAGAACACAGACACAATTCTTACTTTCTTGCAAATGTCACTTCAGGAAATAATTACACTGATCAATGACTAAGGCTCTTATGTAATGTTTTGATATTTTTTTATTTTACTCCAGCCTTAAAAGGCTAGCAGTAGGATTTCAAGATTGGTTCAAATACATATGGCCAGTATGATTTCACCGACACCTTTAGCTTATATTAAACACAGGGTGATTTATCACTTTGTTTGTCAGACCCCCACCTTGCTTTGGTCTATGTTGGGTAGTCAGGCAGAAACACTGGAATGAGTTGGGGAATTTTGGATTTCAGACCCCCCCTTACTGAAAGGCCTGTGTTGGGAAGCTGGATAAATAGGCTGAATTGATTTAAGAACACAGACACCCCTCTTCCTTAAAGACGTTGGGGTAAGTTGGACAACAAGGAATACCCAATTAATTTATAGGCTATAATTGTCAGCACACAGTGGGAAGTGAGCTTTGTTAATTTCGAAATTTAACAAAATTCACCCTGTAGTGTTCTGCCAAATGGGGAATTAATGACATTAATATTTTTGGTTACATAGGCTAAGGATCTACACAGTGGTACTCCTCCCCCCACCCACTATAAAGGGAAAGGATTCAATGTAAACAGACTCCCCCCACCTTTTGCTTTTCAAGGGCTTAGTTCTACTTACAAAGCAAGCTTCTTTTTAAGGTTCAGGAAAGCCAGCTGCATCTCAGGACACTCTGAAAAGATAGGGCAGCGGTCTGGTTACTCCACTCTCAAAGATGGCCTCCCGCTCTTCACCACAGGGCCCAGTCAGCTTTGAGGCCTTCCTAGAAATAGCTCCACCCAGATGAACTCCCAGCAATCTCCTCTTGTGTCTCCTTACAGATTGTCAGAATGGTAAGTTTCAGCAGCCTTCCACATGGTCTGTCTCTTCTCTCTGTCCTCCTGTCTTTCTCTTTTTTCTGTCTCCCCGGTTTTTGTGTGTCCTCTACCCTAATGCAGTCCCCCTTTTATAGCAGAAATGACATCACCAATTTTACATTATTGGGGAATTACCCTGCAATAATCCCTGCCACTAAGATTGGATAGTTACTCATCTCTCTCCTCCCAACCCCGCCTCCAAGTCAGGATTGGTTTAGGGCTTTGGAGCAACTTTACTTTAATTATTTGTATAGTGCATCTTTGAACCCATAGGCATGAGGGCGCTAACAAACAAGGAAGCAGGCAGTCAATAAAACAAACTGCTAGTGGGGAGCAAACTTAGATGGAAAACTCAAATATATAAGTCAGGAGTAAAGTCTGACGAATATATGGCAATAGGGCAATTGCCATTTATTACCGCCCTTTTCTTCTCCTTTCAACTTTCTGGCAAAAACTAATTATGTATCACAACTTCATAGTTTTACTAGCAACTGCCAGAATAAACATATTTTCTGTTTTAGCTGATCATGGAGAATTAGATAAGCCGACTGCCAAATTTGCATGATGTAGCATGACCATGTGGCAGATTTCTGACATTTCCATAAAAAGTACAACAGTTATGAATATGTAAGTTATTAAGCATATCCCTAATTTCATTTTCCACCTGTTCACCAAATCTCACATTTGGGACACGTGCAGATCAGCCTGAAACCTAGTCTAAGTGGCCATTACAGTTCCCAGAGTCACAGGTAGATGCATTTTATATCCCCAAAATTACCTGGAAATGACATAAAAATGGTACAAAAATGAATTCAATCCACATTAGGGTTGCTGGGAAAAACGGCTAAATGATAATAGTCCTTTTAAATTAATTGTGAATGTTCATGTGGGATAAGTACGAGTTTCTGGTTTTAGCCCATTTGTTGTCACTGGGTCAGCCTGTGCCCAGAGGTTTTTTTTATCAGTCTCCTTTGTGCTGGAAGCTTGCTCTTACATCCCCCCGGCTTCACACTTTTAGTCATGCCCCAGCCAAGGATGACTTTCCTTGAAGTCCCTGCTTTCAGAGCCAGCAGCCCTGGGGGAACACTGAATGTCGATGCCTTTAGCAGCACATTTTTTATTGAGGGGGTTACTAGATGGCAGATGTGAAATTCATTCAGGAAGTGGGAGTTTTCATTGAGATGTCATGGCTACAGTCAGAAACAGGTGTTCCATGAAGACAAAGTGGCTCTTCAAATGTCACTGGATTTTTGTAGGTGAACATAATATACATCGCCTTTTCCAACCCACACATCATGTTTTGTTTTCCTGACATTTTTCTGAGAGCCATGATATTTTTTTCCACTTTGGCTTTTTAAAGCCATTTTTATTTGCACACTCATGTGAAGGCCGTTTTTTACTTTCCAAGTTTAAAAATCCTGTTTTCCATGTCACATGGATCTTTGATCCCTCCTTCTTTTGTAAATTAAACTGCTTGTTGTCCATTGGTAATGCCAGGTAGGGCCCTATCCATATGGCTTATTAACTTTACTTGGAAAAAAAGCAAATTTTCAGTGTTTAAAGGCCTGCCCTTCATGTGAAAGGGACTTCTGTCTGGGGCCTTTAAATGCACTCCTCACAGGGTGTGTGTCGCCAGTGCAGAGTCACTTTTCAACAGTGCAAAGTCACTTTGAACCGTGCAAACAATTTTATGAATCGGCCCAAAGTGTTAGCAATGATGGTGTCACTGACTTGGGACTGCTATAGGGCTTTCTGGTAGTGTGACCATCTTCCCCCTGCCTTGGCCTCTTGCTGTCCCTCTGGTGGCTTTTACTGTCGGTCCCTTGCCCCCAATGTTGTGATTCTTCCCTTCTCCATCCTCTTTTTCATTCATCATTTTATTACTTATTTTGTTTGCAAATTCTCTCTGTATGCTAGACCATCATGTTGACAGTTTTATTGGATCAGTTTGACATTGCTACGGTTTGCCTTTGTCTGATTTTCTTTCCTCTCTTCTCCCAGTATTGATGTTGTTGTCATATTTCGTATTGTACTATTTCATTAAGTTATACGGCACTATGGTATAAAGTGCTTTGGCACAAAGCGCTCTGGAAATCTAATAAAAACACAAGTACAGAGTACAAAGTGCCTCATGCTTGTGGCTGCCTGCAATGTCATTTGAATCCTTGAGCCGCCTTCACATTGCTTGATGTTGTCCGGTAGGACCATGAATACCTTGTTGGCGTTTATTCCTGGAACGCGGCTTCCCAGTGGCAAGGGCTCATCCCTGTGTGCTTGATTTGAGCTTTCTTCTGTGTTCTGGTAGAGATCAGTGCCTGATAAGGAGATAGAAATACAGCAAACACATCATTGGGGTGTTCTTGTGTTGCACATTCTACCCGTGGCAGGCATACTCTTCCCACCCTTTCTTTATTTTATTTACTTATTTTCTTATTTATTTTGTGCCTTAGCCCGCAGGAATCAGGGCACAAATAAACAGAAGGACACTTCAGAGAATGGGACATGACACAGCATCAATACTCAGAAAGCCCATTACTCAAATTATTTATAGTATTTCTTTCGCTGTCACAATACTTTTCTGTTACTCCCTGCAGGCTCCTTCCACGGTTCAGACCAAGGGATGGTGAACCTTTTCTCATGGTAAACATTGTTTCCACGCCTTTACTCCTTCCTGGTCTTCATCTCCTCCAGGGAGGGGCTTGAGGCCTGTTGAAGTCACTGGGACAGATTTTTGGCCGAAACAATAAGAGATTTAGCCCCTGCTCTTAAGCTTGGTGGTGAACCTGACAAACACCACCCACTGCCCAAGCAGGAAAACTCCCAAGTAAGGCCCCACTGGGCACAGCATATGTGTTGGCCCTCAACCTGCCACAAGCATTCTAAGATAGAGGAAATGTGCAGCTGGGACAGTCTTTCTCTCAAACCAAATGTTAATTTCTCCCAGAAACCTGAAACCGTTTCACTCATGGAAATCAATGATGTTCCCGCGTGACATCTGCTTTTTATCTCCCCTCTACAGTACCTTACTGTAAACTTTGTAAGATGTGTCTATTTTAGATGGGGGACTTTGGGGACAGAGTAAAAGAGATTGGCACTAGCAAAACTAGAGCTTAAAGGTGTGGTTCTGCTCGTGTGTCTGCTACACAAGAAGAGGCACTCCATTTAAGAGCTCAAATAGTTGTGTGGGTTGACTAGTGTTGTGATGTAAGATCATTAGGTGGTTCTTGGGGTGGTTACATGTGCTTGTGTTAGAAAGTATAGATTGCCACTCAGAAGTTTAGATTGCGCTCCTCTGATAATTGATATATATATAATGATTGAAATACATCATTTAAGTTTGTATGATATTGATCTCTTTAATCATAGCACTAAGCCGACACGTGTTTCGACATCTAGTCCTTCTCAAGGCTTCACGAGTGCGTCTGGGTATGTCCTGTCGACAGTCAATTGTCCTGGTGTATTATGAATTCAAACTTACTAAAGGCCCTGTTCTTTGGGCTGTTTCCATCATTCCCTTGAACTTCATCTCTTGTTTCTTAGACTGATGTCCCAGTATTTTCTCCGTTAGATGTTAATTGAGTTCTGTATAATATAGATGAATCCAAGAACAGCGCTCACTTTCGGATGTCCGGTAAGGGATCACCCCTCTGCTGAGCGTGCCGCATGTAGATCTGGGACATCAGTGAAAGAATCAAGAGATCAAGCTCAAGCGAATGATGCAAACAGCACAATTAACAAGGGCTTTAGTAAGTTTGAACGTATAGTACACCAGGACATTTGGCTTTCAACAGAACATATCCAGGCGCACTCGTGAAGCCTTGAGTACGACTAGATGTCGAAACACGTGTCGGCTTAGCACTTTCTTAAAGAGATAAATATCAAGCAAACTTAACTGATGTATTTCAGTCATATAGATATCAATTATCGGAGAAGCGCAGTCTAAACCTCTGAGTGGCAATCTATATTGTTCACTTACTGTTTACTAGGGGTTAGGGGCAGAATCCCCGTCACCCACAGACTGCAGCTATCCCGATGCATTATATTGCATAGCTAACTCTCATTGTAACCCAAGCGTACTGGATCCAGGTTAGCCCAGATGATACACATTTTTAAATGATGTGGTACAAGTCTTGGGATGACTCCAGATCACTCGAAGCCAGGATACGGTTACACTGGGGAAACAAACATTCTGAAATTACTTTTTATCTGCCCACTCGCTTTCAGCAGAGTTTGGAGCAGAATTTGGCCAGTCAGAGTCAGGTGGTTCAGATCTGGGCACAGCAAGCCACGCAGAGGAGGGATGTGGGAGCGGAAACTGACCTCGGTCAGGCGGTGATGTGGCTACGTCCGAAGCAAGAGGAGTGGCACTGGGCACAGAACTGATGCACTGGGAGTGCCATGGTGGCAGCACTGTTGATGTCTGATTAAAATCTTGCATAATTGGGACAGTTGGGCCACACTGTGCAGAAGTGAGCCAGTAACAGCCACATGGGGCAGGCATTGAGCACCTCATCTGGCAGATATGAGAGAGCAACACAAAAGAGAAATGTTCAATTAAAAGGAGAAAGGGGCGGAACTGGGGCAGTGAACCCCACATGGCACCGAATTTGGGCAGTGGGAGTCACAAGTAGAACAAACAAGGACAGTGGGACCCTGTTCAGTAAAACTGAGGCAACAAGAGCCTTTCAGGGTAGAACTGGGGCACTGAGAGCCACACCTGGCGTAACTGGCCCACAGAGGGCTAGTGGTCAAAGTTAGTGGGAACAGTCGGGAGCGGGGTTCCACTAGTTTTATTTTATACTTTTTGCAACCATTTTCACCACTCCGGAACTGTTCTTTGTGAACTTAAAGCGCATTTGTCCACCTCACCACCCAATAGCAGTTACAGCTAAACTGAAATCTGTTTCAACTCAATTGGCTGTCAAGCAGCATGACTGAAACCCTTGAAACATATGTTGCACGTTGCTTCCCACCCAGGCCACAGTTCCACTACTTTTTTTGCAACACCTTTACCAGTGCAGAGGGCAGAACTGGTGCTGAGCCAGCAACATGGTGCAGAGCTGGGGAAGTGAGAGCAGCGTAAGACACACATGGGTAGTGGGCCTCGCGGGGCACATCCAATACAGCTGGGGCAGTGAAAGTCACATGGCATGGAAGCGGGTGGCAACAGTGCGGCAGAGCAGCGCAGGGTGGGGGACTCCGGCTTCCGATGTATTTGACTACTTCCTGTGTTTTTTCCCTGCTGCACTGAATACAATTCCGATGGCTTCTTCAATCTAATTGCACCCAAAAACGAACTGTAACTTGCACCATTCCCCAATTCCATGGGTCCAAGGGTGGGATGTTGACACAGTTTGTGTGCTCCCTCCTGCAAAATACAGCTGTACATGTACACCCAGTCTCTTTCACATATCAGCTGCCACTGCTTTAGGTGGGATAGTTTTACCATGTGTGCCTGTTAGCACACACTTACTGACATGTGGCAGCAAACTCTCTGGGATAAAGATTGTTTAACATCTCAGGGTCTGATTTATGGAATTGTTAGCGCTGTGCAAAGTGCCTTTCCACTGCCAACAAACAGAACAGTGTAAAGTGTTATGTATATCAGGGCGAAACCGTGCAAAGTGTATTTTTGCAGTGCACAGTGACTTTGCATTGCAAAAATACACTTTGCACCGTTCTGTAAATCAGGGTGTTTGTAAGCAGTGCAAACTCACAGTAAAACGTTACTTTGCACCGCGCTATAAATTCCTAAAGCTGGCGCATAGAATGCAAAGGCCTGACATTAAGTACAAAGGTCAAGAGGTGATGATGATTTGTCAAATAAACTTTATTTCTTAAAGGAGTCATTTTGATTAAAGTAATTACGATTCCTCTCTTTCATCACTTGACCTTTGTTTGAAAAAAATGTTGCAGCTTAAACTAAAATGGCAACGTTCAGGTTGTACTATCATGTCATTTCCTTTCGCTTTCTTGAGCAGACTTAAACTGCATGGAGCAACAGCGCCACCACCAGGTCCTCTCTGGCACTTTATATGTAGGGACAAACTCAGCAGATCCTCTAAAGTGACAGAGAGGACACACATGGCAAAACAGATAGCAGTCCTTCAAAGCCTAGACATTAAACCAATAAAAGAAATGTCTGAAGAATAGTTCACAAATAAAAATGTTGAATGACTTACATAGCGAAATATTTAATGTACAATATGTCTGCTTACTTGCCAACACGACCCATTCCAATCTGTAGCTGCTTATCGAGTCCTGTTTTTTCTTAGCATTCTGGGACTTGTATTTCCACCTTTCCCTTAAACTGGGACTACAAGGTCCATAATGCAACGAAAAAAAACAGGACTGGGTACAGATTGGAACGGGTAATGTTGGCAACTATGTGTCTGTGGTCTGTATATGTTTAAACAAAAGAAAATAGACATGTATTCTTTTAGGGTGCAGTTTACTTCTTGCATAGCTTGCATTTTTCAGTGAAAACAGTCTGGAACACACGTTCAAGCAGTAAACTCACTGAGGACATTAGAGTGCCCAAATAAGCTCCTGTCGAGTTTGCTTGTTGGAAATTGCATTCTATGCAGTCAAGGAGACCATTGGCTCGTGAAGCCAACATTTATCGTTTAAAAACGCTTTGGATTATGGGATTTGTAGGCAGATCCCTAAAATCTGAAACAAGGAAAGAATAAGCCCCAGAATGCAAAGTGCAACTGGCTTGAAGTCAGAAGCTAATGTTTGTGCCACACCTGAAATGTGGCCACTTGGATGCTAATGCCATAAAAATAAAAAGAAGGACCAACAAAGTCTGTCTTTGAAAAGTAAGGCAAGAGACATGCCGATGCAGTGCAGCAAAATACATTCAATGATGGATTACTTGTGAAACTGAAACCAGTATTTCACTGGATGAAATAAAAGTGCACGGAAATAGATGAAATATGAGCCAGAATTCGCCAGTATCAAATATACAATAGCTCGAAACAAAAGATATACACAATAACATTGACAATAGAATTAGAAATAGTCTTGCCCCATTGTGGATTATTAATGTGAGTGGCAGGGTGCAGGGTCATTATCGTTTTTTTAGTCCTGGTCTTTCCTTGTGCAAACCACTGGCATCAAGTGATTAAGTCTAACTTGGTCACTTAGGGTTAAGAAAGGGTAACACGACCAGAATGCATTAGTGTATTAATAGAAGCACTGGACAGGCAAAATGGAAAGATGAAAGAGTAACATAAAAATAGTGGCTATCAATACTGTGATACTACATACAATGGCAAGCCCAGGGCTGGCACACTCCTGTTGGAAGGTGCTTGCTGCTCTCGTGGTGAGTCCGGGTGGCACAAATGACGGTGCAGTTGGGCATTTTGAACTAAAATAGGTTCCTAAGGTTGGGGGGAGGGCGAACAACCCGGGTGTAAAGTCAAATAACACAAAATGGCTGCCAAATGCTTGACAATGAAACTGCCTGTGTCAATGCCTTTGTGTACGATGTATCCTAAAAGTCATAAAAGTCCACCTTCCTTGTCACAAGCTAGAAAGGTGCATAGAACACCACCGTGCTGGTATAAGTCTTTCCCAGAAGCCTGTGTCCCTTGATTTGAATAGTGTGTACACTTCAGACCTAATGCCGGGGAGAACAAAGCATTGCAAGTGACTGCCACTCAATGGCCCATCAATATACACCCAACATTCTTATGGGGTGGAACAATGACACCGCGCCTCCTCCATGGTGAGTGCTATAGGACAATGTATTAGTGTTCCATGTTAATGTCCAACATAGAAACATGAAAACACACATGCCCTGAACCTGGCTTTTTAAATGATTATGTAAACATAACATGATGCAGGTAATTTGCTCTCAGAGAGGGTAGTCTGCTGACAAGACCCGCCTTTCCACGAACTCTCTCCCAAAAGCATAGTACACACCTGTGTATGATTAAATTAGTAGCGTGATCTGCAGCCCCCTGCTCTCGTGTGGCACATAGCAGCCTCAGTGCACAGGTCTCCTCTCGACAGCTGCTATCACAGCAAAGCCACTGAAACACAAGGGTTGCATGTATAATATGAACCTCTGTTCCAACACCTCATAATTATGTGTTTAATTTCCTGGTGGCACTTTCAAAGTTAAATATAAGCCATAGCTGAGTTAAGATATGGTGGCTAGGATTTTTCATAGTTATTACAGATACATCCAATTGATATCAGCCCTGTGAGACCAGCTCCTCTGTGAAAGGGTTATCTGTCTCCCTCCAGCCAGGCTGTCTTTGCTGATCCAGCAAAGCTGTACACTGGGTGTTACACTCTTTGGTCCTTTATAAGTGCAGGTCACACCCTCAACAGAGAGACATCCACTCCACAGGAAGCTTTCCTGGTAACAGGAATCAACTGGTGCACCCATTCACAAAAGGAGTAGCTAGCCTCACACTAGGGTGCTGCATACCAATAGCCTCACATGAGGGTGCTGCATACCAATAGCCTCACACTAGCGTGCTGCATACCAAAAGGATCTTTGATTCTATTGAGAGGAAGGAGAGGGATTAGTGTAGATAGAGGGAACTCCTTAGCTGGAGGCAGGCTCCACCATCTTGTTTCTCTCTGCCTCTATCTTTCCTTCCTGTCCCCTCCACTTCCTGTAACAAAAAGCACTAAGGGTGTGAAGTCACTTCTTCTAGGCACAAGGAATGAACCCTTAATGCAGGCTTTCTTTTGTCCAATAACCTGTAGACATGGGCATTTAATGAAAGGTTTTCACATTCCTTCTCAGATTTACTTTGGATAAAACCTCTAAGGAAGAATCGGTGGGGCCTCTTTTGGTAGAGTTGACTTTCCAGGGCCCACCAGTGAGGTGAAGAGTGATGTACAAGGCAGTGGCAAGCTCTTTTACCTACCCACTCCCGGGTCACATTGGAAATGGCTCTTGCTGCTGGACAAGACTTGCATCTCTGCCAACCACTGCTGACAATAACTTCATCTTGGTGCAGGATGTCCGTCTGTGTTGGCCAGTCTTCCTTGCTGGGAGCCCGAGAACAAGGGCAGAACTTGTCTGTGGGACCCCTGAATGGGTATCACGGCAGCCTGAGAGCCGAGAAAGCCAGGATCCATGTTTTTCATCGCAACAAACCGATTAAACTGTTGTTCAACTAGATTTGCTGTTTCTTGAAACCCAGAACCGATGCTGCTACCTTTGGCACACGATCGAACATTCAAACCATCATGCTGGCAACTTTGAACCAGCTAAATGCCACACCATGCTCTTGCAGAGCTCGTCAACTGCTTGACTCAAATGACCAACTCATTGCTGGAACCAACTCAAACCACTGGAGTATCACTCATCGACTCCAGCCAGTGGCTACTCACTGGCTCGACCCTGCTGCACATCAGACTGCTGCTTTGCTGAACCACAGACCTGAGTAACAGAATCAACATTTTGGACCATTGACAAACCTTGACTCGATCCACAGATCGACCCTTCCCAGTGTTTACTGCACATCTCGAACAGGCACGAACCCGAACAGATCCTGGTGAGGAGGCCAACATGCAACCCAGAACATTCCCCGCGAACCGCTCTAGGGGACCTCATTCAAACTGGCTTGATGCCTGCATGGGGTTCATCCAAAAAGACAGAATAAAAATCACTGAATGTGTGATTTGGCCGAATTTCAGCCGTTCAAAAATTCTGAACGGTCAAAAAGTTTGACCAAATCACACATTCGGTGCTGGGGGCTACAGGGGTTTCCCTGCACCCTTGCTCACTATATTGTGAGCAGGGGTTGCGGGAGTGTCCCCTGCAGCCACCTCCCCCCAAAAAAAACAAGGGCTGCGGGGCAGCTGTCCTAAACAAAAAAAAGGAAAGGACCCTGCGGCACCGGTTCCCGATCACAGAAGTGAAAGGGAACAGGCGTTGCAGAGACACAAGGTAAGTAGGGGTTGGGGGTGTGTTGAGTGTAGGGGTCTGGGTGGGGGTGTGGGCAGTGGCTTGGGTTAGTCAGACATTTTCAGGGGAGAAAAGATCAAAAGTTATTTTGAAAAAATAATCTTCGGTCTTTTCGCCCTCGAACATTTCTAATTCGGTCTTTCAACCCCGATCCGCCTGCATGCTGCTTGGCCCAGCACAATCCCCAGGAGCTCGATCCACTCGCACTAATGCTTTAAGCCTTGTTAGATCGTGCTGAAGTACCAAGAGGGTACTATTGACACATAACTGCCTCGGGTCCATTGTGGGCCGTAGAGACTGGTTATGTCACTTGTGCACCTTTTTCATCAAAGAAGTACCCTTTTGAAAGAACATTGAGATTACTGAATTGCCTTTCATCACTGTAGTCTTGCCCAGAGTGCTGTATTCTCTTTTATTTTTGTTTGCATATTCTCTGTTCTTTCCATAGGGTTGACTTTTTACAGTTTTTCTATTAATTCTTTTTTTTTGCAGATGGTGTGTTTAATTAAAGAATATGTTTATCTTTATAGAATCTTGATTGGGCATTCTCTTTATTTTGTACAGCTGTACTTCTTCAAATTGCTCCCAATCATCTCCAATCACCGCCTCTTCAGAGTATGGCTTTCCCTCTGCCTACAAAAGGCAAAGGAGGTATATATCTTGACTGTGTCTGTTTAACCTTTATGATTGGGATCACTCTTGGTTTGCAGAAGTGTGAAGGCTGAGTAGGTGGTTTAGGCACTCTTCACCCCAATGCTCCTTCAGAGCAGAAACCATTGTGCCACAATACACACACACACGGGGGCACAAACACAATGAGAAATACACACACATACACACACACAGTCAGCAATACACGCACTCACACATAAAGGCACGCACCACCAAACAAATCCATGCATGCACAAATACACACACTCGCAAGCTCACATGGCATGCAAACAACACACATGTAGTGAACATGCTGCGCGCTGGTCCCTATGAGATTGAAGAGCCCTGCATGTGGGACAGGCCAAGGATGCATTGCCACGAGCACTTCGCTCTTGACATTTATTTGTAGCTATTCATGGAGAATTGTGGCCAAGAATTGCTGATGAACAGAACAAACCACCACAAGAGAACATAAGCTCCATGTCTGAAGAGAATATTGCAAAAACGTGTTGATTTTTTGTTGATATTTTGATATAGTGCAAACCTTTGCTACTCGGATAACTGGCGTGCGTTCCAGAGACCAAGCACCCTATCAAAGGACGAGATAAAGAAAACAGAATGTGATGGGCAGTTGGGCACATACCCCATTACTACATCACTGATTGCACATAGGAATCACAGGAGATGCCTACTGCAGCCACTCCTCTAATGATATGAATAAGCATAGGCAGCATACGTTTGGTGATCTGATCTGAAACACAAAATGTCTACGCATACTTCTGTAGAACCTCAAAAGAAATTGAAGATGTCGGAAGCACGGCCATACCCTGTGGTAGTCAGATCCTGGCACACTCTAGTTGCACCTGCCAACTGGTTTCTTGACCGCAGTCTTGATGGTGCACTGGTGGTTCTCTTGACGACAATAGCCAGTTATATAAAGAGGGACAGAACCTTCAGGGCCCGGACTCTAGACTGTAAGGGGGTCCAAGACTCCTCAGAGAGCAGTTGGAGAACAGTGGCTGAGGGCTTGTTATTGTGTGCAGGGATAAGAATATCAACTTGGTGTTTGCAGAACTGGAGAAATGGAGGTGACCTCATCTTCTGTGGCGTTCACCCCCCAATCCGGGGGCTGGAATAGGAGATAATGGCAGGCCAAGTAATCGGCCCAATCGAAGCAAGGGTGGATAACGAGGGCTCTGGGTCGTTATCCCTTATTCCAGCCCCTGAAATTGGGGATGAAGGCCATTAGCACCCCGGGTTGAAAAAGCGGTGACCCGGAGTGCTAAAAAAAGGATTTTCCTTCCTAGAACGGGACACGCACAGCGTCCCACAGTAGGAAGGAAAATCTTTTCCAAGATGGCCACCATAGAAAGGGAAAGCTGGGCACCATATGGAGCCCCTCTTCCCTTTCGATGGCAAAGGGAAGAAGCTGGGTGAAATAAGGTAAGTAGGGGCATGAGGGGAGAAAATAAACTGGGACGGAGGGTGGGCGAAAGATGGCAGTGGAGGGAGCAGCCGTCAGGCGGCTTGGAACATGGGCTTGTATCAGCCATTCAAGCCTGCATTCCTAGTCATCTGATTGGCTGGCTCCCCCCCGCCCGGGTGCAAGTTGTAGATATGATAATGCAAGCATGCACTTCATTAACAAAATAAGCTCGTTCTGCCGCAGTCACAAGTCTGACTATTTAACTATTTATTTTATGTTGGGTTTTTATTGAAAACTTACTTTGAGTTACTTTGTGGGGAGAGTTCATAAAGAAAGAACAACCCAGAGACATGCTACCGACCGTGGTGCACGTAGAAATCCCAGTAAAATTCTAAAACATAGCATATATTAGCAGCATACCATGTAAGGTATCAGTTAATTGTGAACGTTTACGGTTTGTCAGTCAAATGTACGCACTGAAGGATGGCGTGGGCATTGAACAGGGTTGGGGGTTGGGAGGGTAAAGACTAAACTACCAATCCTTCCAAGGGCAAAGAAATGCCGGGAGGTGGGGTGTAAAGACCTAACAACCAATCACGTGAGGCCCAAAAAGAGCAACATAAAACTTGGTAACAAAACACCCACTGCATGAGTGCTGAGAGGGTAGAGGCGCCTGCCATCAAGCACTATTTATATTATGTTGACAGAAAAGGCATGGAGGTTAATCTGGAATTCTTTGAAGGTTAGCAATTTAACAAGGGGCCCTCGAGCCACATCCACATTGTGACGTCACTCAGACATACCATACACTTGCTTACATACCCTGTGGTGATTCGCCAGCTCAGAACTCAAGCGATGAAAGAAGGCCTCCCCTGATGACCACACTTACATCACCACCCATCCTTGCACTTCACAAGTGGTCTGTCCTTGTTAAATGATATTTACTCAAAATCGATTTAATAATAGCTAAAAAGACATATTTTACTTTACATTTCATTTATTTGCATTATTTTGTCACTAACTCCTTTAATCTTACTTTAATGTGGTTATTAGTTTAAAAATCAAGACGTCCAATTAACATTGACTGATCTCCATGTAGAGATGCCAGTTAATGTGACCAAAGTAAAATAGCCTAGTGGTCATTCACAGGCTTGTGACACGTAGGGAAAAGATGTGCTGCATTCTCTGAAGAGCTTGAAAGCTCAGTGAATGACGTTCTGCTCTTCTGAGCCTCTTTAAGAGCTGATAATCTAGAAATACTGCTGTAGGAGGGTAAGGTTTGGGAGTCGGAGTGATGGACTGCTTCCTGATGGAGATGGGCATACGTCAAGGCTGGGCCCTGGCACCATGGGCGCTGAGTATATGGGGCAAAGAGGGCAATCGCTCCCGGTGCTCTTCAGCAGTGGGGGGTAGGCAGAAATAGCCCGACACTTCCTTTTCACTAACGTTTACCTTGCCTCGGTTTCTAGCTAGGCACCATCAGGCCCAGTGCTGTACCTTTCATTCATTTGCCCTTTCACCTCTAGATGCAAGAAAAAGGACAGGCTCTAGACACAATAAGGACCACTGCAGACTTTCACTGTTAGGCACTTTATATGTTCAATCTCATCAGAAAGGAACAGACAAGTCAACTATGTCACTTGTTAAGCATGAATGCAATTACAATAAAGCTTTTATCAGGCACATGCGCAAGAGCACATTTCACTTTGGCATGGCGTATGCGATTTTCTTTCTTAACCTGTGGACCCTCCCTGAAAATCATGTATTATGAAAGCAATATAGTAGCATCAGGATTTCAGTTCTTTGGTATTTTCCTTCTCTTACTTAACATTGAAGGGGTTGTTAGATTATGACCACTTCTCCAATAAAGGGATAAACTCCCATTCAATGGGACTCATCAGAAGGCTGGCGGTAGCCACCGGTATTTATTTTTTTCCAGCAGCCAGTAATGGGCAATAACCGCGTCATTACAGCATTTCCGGACCCGGTATTTGCCCATTCCTGGGCGCCGGAAAATATTCTTCCCCATTCCCATTTGAGCCCCATAGGGCTCAACGGAATGGGAAAGCCAGATGCACCGGCACCGTTATAAACGTTTCCTGTGCATCCGACATGCTGTGCTCCCGGGTGCCACTCTGCCTGCCAGGTGAGACCTGGCGGGCAAAAAAGGCACCCGCGAGCACAACTCGTAGTTTGCCGGTCCGGGAACTATGGTACCGTCAAGCTTACCAGGACCATAGTTCCCGGACCAGAAAACTTATCATGAGGCCCTATGTTTTGAAATCAGTTGCACCGTTAATCCTTTGGTGCCTTAAAGATTAAAGAAGTGATGCCCTTCGTGTCCAATCTGACACCTTGCCAATTAACCTGTATGAGTGGTCCCAATTAATTGTTGACCTAGTTATATTCACCATTCAAATGATTTCTGGTCTCTCTGTAACTCGAGTGGGCTGTCCTGCCCTTGGCATGTTCTGTGCTTATGCCCCGCTATCACCTTTTCTGCAGCTCGGTATGACTCAGCCTGTCCTTGCCAGACCACTGCCCCAGAGACAAACAACAAACTTTCACAAACTCCCTGTGTAGCTATCAGGCAGCTGCACTGCCATGGACTTCATTCTAGGGTTGCCAGGGGTTGCTGTTGTGACCCCACCTTGTAATTTGCGACCCCCACCATCCCTTTGCGACCCCTGTGTGCTGGGGGCATGGCCAAGCAGAAGATGGCCCGTGTTATCCCGTGTACTAGCTTGGGTTCCTCAATTCTGTCTTGTGAGTCAGCAGCAACAGCACGTGTGTGTCGAGCTGAGCCTGAGCCTGGCCTGTGCCACAATGTCAGGTAAGGTTAGTTAGCGAGGGGTGAGGAGGACAGGACCGGCACAATGGTGATGGATACTGTTGCCAGTGGCAACATGATTAATCCAATGGCCTGTTTATACTAGGACCTTTATATGCAAAGATGGCATTATGCATTTCTTCAAAATGCATCTTTTCTCTAAAAGTAATCAAAATGTAGCTGAAAAAACAGGATGACATGTTGATGTTGACAACTATTTCTCCATGGCTAAATGTGCATATGCAGTGCACTTTGGAAAACCCAAAATTAAGAATGACACCTTCCTTAATCCTTAGCGATTGTAGAAGGAAACTTGTCCAGAATATCGATAACTTCAACTTGTCTCAAGCCAAAGCTACCTAGACGCAGTGATACACAAAACAAGTTGGAACCACGTCTCCCACAATTCCCATCTCCTGCAAAGGCAGCAGTGACTCAAGCGAGCAGAGATGATGATTCTGGAAAGGGTAAATTATGCTGCAACCACAATCATGCCACATATGATATGGAAGATATTGGAAAACATGCGCCAGGTGCCAAGAGGCCGAACACAACTGACAAGCCGAACAGAGAGGAACTGCATCTCCCACAGTTCCTTTCTCTTGCAGCCAGAAAGCCTGGAAGTGATCAGGGAAATGCAATTACCGACACAGAGACAGGAAGAGTAGGGGCAAGAACTAAGCAAATCCACCACATTGCTTTCAACCCCCACCTCCCAAGATGATGTCAGCGGACAGTCCGTGCCCATCCACCATTTAACAACCAAAGGGGTAGAAAGTGGTGCAGTCCTCACCCGTGAATCCAAAGAATGTCCAGAATATCTTTCCAACAGCGAAGAGGCCAACAGGCTTTTTCTGTGTCTGGCTGTCTTATCTGCTTCCACAGCGCTTTGATAGACAGGACCATGGTTAGGGTCGGTTGCCACAACATGAGGTGCAAGCAGACTTGTGGACAAATAGGCATGGCGGGGATGCACGTGGGCCAAGTGGTCAGCCTTACCTAGTAGTGTGAATGGGGGGCGGGCAATAGGGTTTTCTGTGTGTGGCTGCCTGAACTTCTTCCAGAGAACCCTTGTGCATGAGCTCTTATCTGCGTAAAACTGACCTCCACCTTCTGCCGTTAAATGCTGCATGGCTCGGTATCCAGCTCCTCAGGGCTCCACAACAACCCTGGGGAGGGAGCCCCACTTATCCACAAAGCATTTTCTGGCAGGCCATAAAATATGCCATCTTTGTGTGTGATTTGTATAAAGGTGACCAATGTAGAAATGTACATTTAGCATCAAATCCTATTTTGAGACGAAAGGAGGACCACCAGTCCAGGCCACAGTGGTGGTCACATCAGGGTTGGCGTTATGGCATTGGGCTGCAGTGCATAGGCTGATCATGAAAACTCTTATGAGGAAAAAGTCAGGGAGTTAGATTGGCTAAGGATGCAACTACAAAGAGACCTTGCCTGCTTCGCTGAAGGAGAAAAGCCAGACTCTCAGCCTAGGAAGGCCATTATAAAAACCTCTGTATATTCATGGGAGGGGGTAATTCACCAGTCTCCCTGGTAAGAGGAATGAGGTAACTGGGTTCTATGCTGGCCCGGAAAGGAAATCCATGGAGAATGACCCTGAGGGTTCACTTTGGCCTAGGCTAGAGGAGTCCAGACCCTGTGGTTCTGGTAGGTACTCCAAGTCTCATCCCTGGAACCTTATGAGCAGATGGTGGCTTCATTCCAGATCAGGAACGATGTGAATTGTAAATCATTTGCAAAATGGACGTTCTGTCCTGAGTACTCCAGTTTCTTTGCAGGACTGGAGGACCAGGATCATCATAAATGGTCCACCGATAAGGCAAGCATACTGAAAAAAATTCTATTAATACACAAGCGGCTCGTAAGATGGCATATAACTTGCAGTGTGGGGAAGATCAGGCACCTAGGGAGTTTGTGCAGGAGTTAAAGCTGGCATTTGCTCAGACTTCCCGGCAGGTGAACACCAATAGTAGGTAGTTCATAACTACATATTTCCATGCACTCCCCAAATATGTATTGACTCAGTTGGTGTGTGACCTTCATGAGCATATGAATCTGAATCTGGTGATTGAAGAGGCCACTAGGATTTATGAGGTCCAAAAGCCTGCTGAGAATAAAATACCACCAAAACCCCCAAACCATCTGACATGCCTGCTGCTGCTAAGGAGGCAGAGGTAAAAACGACCCCTCCATTGGATCTGGAGATGGGGGGCTAAAAGTAACCCTTCTGCAAAGAAGCCAATTGGAAAGCAGAAGGGACCCTCAACCCGGCCCAATTGAATGGTAGTTATGATCCCTCACACCCTGCCACCTATATAAGTCCTAGGTACAAAGTTACTAAACCAATCCTTGAGTATGTATTGTAAGGAACCCATGGTGGCAACAAAAAGAAAGACACAAGTGATCAAAGTTCAAGGGTGTTTATTGAACAATGGATGCAGGGTGGAAAAACACCTAACCTAAACCAAAATCTAAGATGGGAGCAAGCGTTGACCATCAAAGGAAAATAAGTCAGTCCTTGTGGCGTTGTGTCAAATAGAGGGGCCTATACTAAGAAAAACCTACTGTCAAGTCCTTAGGCTAAATACAAAAAGAAGTGTGGGATAGAAGTTTCAATAATTACAGAAGTGTCCCTAAATAGTATTTCAGGATGCAGTAGTTAGGGATTTCCTTCCCCATGTTTTGAGCTCGGGATAGATGGAACCTCTGAGCACAACGCACACTCAAGCTTTTCCCAGCTGGAGCCGACAGTTCGGCTCCAGCTTTCAGGTTCACTGATGGCTTAAAAGTCTCTTTCCAAATAAGTTTCTTGCCCACGAAGGCCTGATAGTTCTGTGGGATGTATTGACCCACTCCGCTGTGCTATGCGGCATCATCCTGCGAGTTATGGTGAAAGAAACTGCAATAATGGCTGCAAAACCTTTGTGCATGCCAAAAACCTACACAAACCTACAGAAAACGGTGTGCCTCCGCACACAGAAAGAGAGATGCACAACCGACCACCCATGGTGATGTGCGGTGGAATAGAGCACACCCGGCCGAAAAGGTGCTAGTGGGCTCCATGATCAGCAAACAGAGTGCAGAGAGAGAAGCAGCACTTTGCAAGTGAAACCCCAAAATGTGCCCACACATGACATTTGATGTGTTGCCAAAAACTCCTAAATGCCGAAACACAACACTTCTACACATTCAAAATCTTGCCTGGTGCTAAAATTCGTGTATCTAATGAAACATTGTGAACATACAAAGTCGTAATGTGAAGATCAAAGCATTCTTCAGACAAACTGGATTATCTGAAAACTGACAGCATATGCCAAAATCTGGATGCAGTACCTGGGGCTACCTGAATGACAGCTGCCAGAGGAGTACTGATGAAACTTTAAAATGACATAAAACTAAAAAGTCTGCTGGATTAGAAAACATAAAAAGGATTGTTGCCAAAAAGGAATACAGATTTTAGTTATGTTTTTGATCCCACAGATTTTAAGGCCAAGAAAGAAATGTATTTATATGTGATGCAACAAATTTGGTTTTTGCAGGATTTAAGAAGTTAATTAGCTTGGCTGAGCTGCAAGAAATAGAAAAGCAGGTTTCTCCCAGAAGGATGGCCTTCTTAACAGCAGAAACTCACTGGGAGGTGCTAATTGCAGGTTAGAACAAAATCATGTCTACAGAAAGGGAAGGAACAATGACAGAGCTTCAGCCCATGAAACTGGAGGTGTGAAGAGGGTAGTAAATGGCTTCTGGAATGAACAAAAAAGGAGGGGGATGCCCTGGACTGCAAGGAGACAAAAAGGGGTGGACTATCTGTTGCTAAACATGAACAAAGAACAATTTTTAAAAGACTTATAACTTGCTATTCAAAGTGGTGAAAAATATACAAAGGAGAGAGTTGTTAATTTAATTTTTAACAGCACGTGTGAAGAGGCGGTAGAACTGTGTGACATGTTCTGGACAGGAATGGGAATATATGTGGTTTTGTGCGAAATGTATTAATGTTAGAATTGTGAAAATGTACACGCACATCCCTAGGTTAAACACACACATTTGTCGAAAGTTGCATAACATTTGGAAATTGTGTTCATAACAAAAGGACAAAATTCTGTAGAAAGCTGAGACAAGATCCCACTGCTGCAGGGTTTTGAGGAATAGCTGCTGCATAAAATATGCCATCTTTGTGTGTGATTTGTATAAAGGTGACCAATGTAGAAATGTACATTTAGCATCAAATCCGATTTTGAGACCAGTGGCTAAAGGGAGGTCTCTGAGAATATGTAAAGCAAACTATAAAATGTGACATCATCCGGCCTTGAGCCAATCACTCAAATTGCAAGGCTGAGATGAAGTGTAGTCCAATCCCAGCTCACAGGGGCAACCTTAGCTAAGCCGGCCCATACACCACTTTTGTGATGTCATTTTAGAGCATAAATAGAGACAGTTGACAACACATAGGGCCTCACCGATCCAGCCACTTTCCTGATTCTGGGGAAGCACTCTGATCCAGCATTCTACATCCAGCTTTAATATTCTTCCAGATCCAGAGGCCAAAACTCTTGCCAGCAATAGAGAACTACTGATTTCCAGCAAAGCACAAAATCCTCAAATTTATTCTCTCTACCCAGTAAAGCACTGTGTGGTATGAGAAGGCCTTTTGAATCAGTATCCTGAAATCCTCTGGCTGGTCACCACTAGCCTTGCCTGAGAAACTCACCATCCAGTGGTTTAAAATACCCACAGACTAGGAGGACAGATCCTGTGCAAATCCGGCGACCGGCCTAGATGATGCAGTAGCGTGCCTGATGTGCTGTCTTTCCTAGACCAGACCCAATCCAATGACTAGAGCTGACGGTCCCATTTAAAAACGTATCCTGTGAGTATTAATAGGAAGAACTGTGACCCATAGAATATTTACTTTGCCTTATCCATATCTCAAACCCATCCTATCTTTCATTCAGAACCAGTATTGTTGGGAGTATCTTTGCAGTGTCTTATCCCTATCTCAAACCCATCCTATCTTTCCTTCAGAACCAGTATTGTTAGAACTATCTTTGTGAATATACAAAGTCTTAATGTGAAGAGCAAAACATTCTTCAGACAAACTGGATTGTCTGAAAACTGACAGCACATGCCAAAATCTGGGTGCAGTACCCGGGCTATATGAATGACAGCAGTCAGAGGAGTACTGATGAAACTTTAAAATGACCTAAAACTAAAAAGTCTGCTGGATTAGTAAACAGAAAAAGGATTGTTGCCAAAAAGCAATACAGATTTTAGTTGTGTTTTTGATCCCACAGATTTTAAGGCCCAGAAAGAAATGAATTTATATGTGATGCAACAAATTTGGTTTTTGCAGTATGTAAGAAGTTAATTAGCTTTTCTGAGCTGCAAGAACTAAAAAAGCAGGTTTCTCCCAGAAGGAGGGCATTCCTCTCAGCAGACACTCACTGGGAGGTGCTAATTGTGGGTTAGAACAGAATCTTGTCTACAGAAAGGGAAGGAACAATGACCGAGCATCAGCCCAGGAAACTGGAGGTGTGAAGGGGGTTGTAAGTGGCTTCTGGAAGGAACAAACAAGGAGGGGGATGCCCTGGACTGCAGGGAGACAAAAAGGGGCAGACCATCTGTTGCTAAACATGAACAAAGAACATTTTTTAAAAGACTTATAACTTGCTATTCAAAGTGGTGAAAAATATAAAAAGAACAGACTTGTTAATTTAATTTTTAGCTGCACGTGTGAAGAGGCGGTAGAACTGTGTGACATGTTCTGGACAGGAATGGGAATATATGTGGTTTTGTGCAAAATGTATTAATGTTAGAATTGTGAAAATGTACACACACATCCCTAGGTTCCTAGGTTAAACACACACACATTTGTGGAAAGTTGCATAAAATTTGGAAATTGTGTGTGTTCATAGCGAAAAGGACAAAATTCTGTAGAAAGCTGAGACAAGATCCCACTGCTGCAGGGTTTTGAGGAATAGCTGCTGCATAAAATATGGCATCTTTGTGTGTGATTTGTCTAAAGGTGACCAATATAGAAATGTACATTTAGTATGAAATCCGATTTTGAGACCAGTGGCTAAAGGGAGGTCTCTGAGGATTATAAAGCAAACTATAAAATGTGACATCATCCAGCCTTGAGCCAATCACTCAAATTGCAAGGCGGAGATGAAGTGTAGTCCAATCCCACCTCACAGGGGAAAGCTTAGCTAAACCAACCCATACACCCCCTTTGTGATGTCATTTTAGAGCATAAATAGAGACAGCTGACAACACATAGGGCCTCACTGATCCAGCCACTTTCCTATTTCCAGGGAAGCACTCTGATCCAGCATTCTATATCCAGCTTTAATATTCTTCCAGATCCAGAGGCCAAAACTCTTGCCAGCAATAGAGAACTATTAATTTCCAGCCAAGCCAAGAATACTCAAATTTATTCTCTGTACTCAGTAAAGCGCTGTGTGGTGTGAGAAGGTCTTTTGAACCAGTATCCTGAAATCCTCTGGCTTGCCACCACTAGGCTTGCCTGAGAAACTCACCATCCGGTGGATTAAACTACCCACAGACTAGGAGGGCAGATCCTGTGCAAATCCGGCGACCGGCCTAGATGATCCAGTACCATGCCTGATGTGCTGTCTTTCCTAGACCAGACCCAATCCAATGACTAGAGCTGACGGTCCCATTTAAAAACGTATCCTGTGAGTATTAATAGGAAGAACTGTGACCCATAGAATATTTACTTTGCCTTATCCCTATCTCAAACCCATCCTATCTTTCATTCAAAACAAGTATTGTTAGGAGTATCTTTGAATTGTCTTATCCCCATCTCAAACCCATCCTATCTTTCCTTCAGAACCAGTATTGTTAGAATTATCTTTGCGCTGACCCTTTTCTCATCTGAAGAAGTCGAGTTTCCTTAGCAGGCGGGTCGCACTGATCACGTGACTGTAAGATCCCTGAGTGGTATTTGCTTTTTCATAGTCACATAGTCATCCTCTAGTGAAAGCAAACCCATTTGTCATTTTCAAAAGTGCATTTTTGTTTTCCATTCTCGTGCCTATCTCACAAAAACGACCTTTACTAAAACCTCTACAACTCCCTCAGTTTTTGTGATAGAAATTCTCCCGTTATAGTGAAAATCGCACAAGGAAAAGTTTGCCGCGATTTTAAAATTTTGAAAAGTTTATACGTGTAAAATAGCTTTAAAATGCTTCCAACTTGGACCTTAAGATTTCAAATGTTTTCTGCTGACTAATTCATTGCTTGTGATTGTTTGCACCTATTAAAAGTGTCTCACATAAGAATTTATAACAATTTAAGTATTTTTGACCACATTTGGTGTTTTTGCATTGCCTATTGGGAATTGAGGGGTGTTGCAGGGGGAACCTCTAACCATACTGCTATCTGATCTTAACCAACACAAAAGTATTATGTTCTGTGCTGCATTTGTTTTTGCTCATTACTTATTCCTAGTGTGTTAAAGATATTATTCTGTGTTCTGTAACCCCATTGGTGATTGTTGTTTATCTATTAAAACATATTGTGATTACATTTTAAATACATAAATACATATTTACCTTTGCAAACCAGCCTGATTCCTGGTTCAGTGTGATGGGGGGTATCAGGAGAAGGGTGTGATATGAGTGGTATATCGTTCAGAATATTGAATTTATAGAGAACATAAATAAGGGTTTCAGTTGTGCACTACATGCTGGGCTTTGACTTAGGTGTGTGCCGGATTGAAATCACTCACAGCTCCAACAAACAAATACACAGTTCTGGTCAGTGAATGTTTTGGGTGATGGGTTCACCCCTGGGTCCCCCTCTTAGAGACGCTGACCCCCCGACACTACTTTGGGTGATATCTTAAGCCCTGGCTCCCCCTCTTCTGGACGCTGACCCCTCAGACACTACTTTGGGTGATGGGTTCACCCCTGGGTTCCCCTCTTCCGGACGGAGAATTTTCACACACTTTGGGTGATACCTTTTCACTCCTGGATCTACCTCGGATGAGCTCCGACCCCAAAACACAATCGGGATTCATTCCCCTTGCTTTCTCACAATACAGGATTCACTTCCCTTACTTTCTCTACAGTTCCTAGGTCAAACCATGAGAAGGGATATTCAGGATAGAAATTTATGGGGGGGTTTCAAGTACTCAAGCTCCTCTTTGAGAAGGGACAGTTACCCTTTTCAGGAGCAGCAGAGATATCACTTCAGACCTCCCTAATACCCAGACAAGATCTCGCAACTGGAGCGACAGGTCCTGCAACTGACCAATGATCTTGGGCGCATGCTGAGGGCTCAGTCCAACTCTCAACCTAGCCATGCGTCCCAAAATTCCCCAACACCCAGGTCTTATGCCCCAGTGGGGAAATGACAGGAGGAAACCTCTGACAAACCACAGGTTCATGAGAAGGGGGCCGCCATGGACGGGAGATGCCAATCCATAGAGGAAGCTTCCTTTCTCGCCCAAACAGAACCCCTAAAAACCTCTCAGCCTGAAAGAATCTCTTCTACCCCCGAAATGTTAGAACCCAAAGAGCAAAGTGAAAGTAGGAGAGGCCAAAGAAGAACCCACTTTGTGGAGGAAATGCAGATTAAAAATGGGGTATCCCTCCCAAAGAGAAATGGGTCCCAAAATACCCTGAGTGGGAAAGGGTAAGTATGGAGACTGACTAAGAACCAGAAACTATTCAACTCCAAACATATAAGCCAGACAAAAGTGAAACAGAGGGGGTGTCTTTTCTCCAAACAGGTTCTGAGAACTGTTGCCAGGTAACAGAGAACATCCAAGGAGCCAGGGAAAAGGAGAATCCCGCAACAACTCCCATTGTGAGTTGCAATTCTGTTTTTACAGATTCCAGAACTCCGACACAGAAAACCGCCCAAGATCACACAGTGTCAGGGTGCAATATTAAGAAAATGACCACTGGGCTGTCAAATAAATCACACTTTCTTTGCATCTTGGAGGAGAAAGAAGGCCAATTTTATGCACCGGTCAAGGTGCAGGGTCAGTGCAAATTATCAGCACTAGTGGATACTGGATCCCAAGCCACCCTCCTGTTAACCTGTCAAAAAGGGCCTTTGACCATCTAAACTCAGAAATGGTGGAGGGCCAGAATACTCCACTCACACCACTTATCGGACAACATCAAAATTTCAACAGGAATGATATTTCTGTCGAAGAGACTGCGGATCTGGATACAAAAATTGGATGGCATTGGCTCAAACATCTGGTGATTGTTGTGACTCCAGAGGGCACACCTTGTTTACTGGGGAACGATCTCCTGAGGAGGTTATCACCTCTGATCGACAGTGTAAACAAGGTCCTCTGGACCTGTCACGTAATTGATCAATATAATTGATCAATGTTCTGAGAACGTAGAGTTCCATTTCAAGAATAACCTTGTCCCAGACATCACTGTCATCTCTGTAGGAGAACAAATTGGTGATGGGAACCTTTCTCCGTATCTGAAAATCAACCTTCCTCCCAGTTTTAAGTGGCAATCCACACTGGAAGGGAACACCCTAAATGTGTACACCAGTCCAAAATCAGAAGAAACATTGAGTCCTGTAAAACCAGACAAGGAAGAACCCGCTCAAAGTGTGATGGATATCCGCAAAAAGGGAGCAAGCAGTTGTTTTTCCCCATTCAGTTAAATGAGGGGGGGGAGCCGGTACTCGCCAGAGTATGCTTGAATAATGGAAAGAGCTTCATCAGCGAAGAATTATTCAGGACTCTCCCAAAAGATCAAACTATTTCCACATTTAAATTGATTGACAAATGGGAAATAGGTCTGGAAACCCCCAAATTACAAACATCACCTGCCTAGCAGAGGTATGCTAAAATGTTCCATTGGCAACAAAAGCATAGACAATAAGTGTTGGGTCATGGGATATGTCCCTTCCATCTTTTATCTGGGAAGTGACATTCTCAACTGATTCACAATCAATTTGTACCTTAATGACCATAAAGCCTGGTTCTGACTGGGGGGTAACCCCATGGGCTTTGACAACATTGAAAAAGCATTCCAGTAAGCTCAATTGCTACCTTATGTCATTGAAGTTCACGTGCAAGAGGTTACCATCCCAGGACATGTGCGACAATTTACTCTTCCCCTCAAAATTAGGCAGGGACAGAACCTAAACATCAATACTCATGAATAAATCTAAATTCCTAGCTCCAATAACAAGAACTTTATTTAAATCTGACACCTCTAGTATGATATGATATGATATTTGTAACGCGCCTATACACAAGTGTTTCAAGGCGCGACGAGGCAGGGAGGGAGGGAAACAAGGGGAAGACAGACAAACGATCCTACTAGGCCAGGTGTCATTCAGATCGCGCAAGTGCAGAGGTAAGGGGAAAAGGAGAAAGTGCAGGGGGAGGAGGTGGGGGGGAAGTGCGGTACAAGGTAAGTAGCGTAAAAAATAAATAAATAATAAGTAATAAATAAAAGGGCCAGCTGGTGGCAAGTGCGAGGTAAGTGCAGAGCAAGTGCTGGGAAGGGGGCTGTAGGGATGCAGTGACAGTCCCACAGTGCAGGGGGAGCCAGGGAGGCAGTGCAAGTGGAGAGTGGCTGGGACCTGGACCGAGGTCGCTGAGAGTGGCTCAGATGCAGGTTTAGTGCAGAATTCAGTGGGGAGTTAAGCAGGTTTAGCAGGGGAGAGGGAGAGAGAAGGCAGAAGCGAAGAGGAAGGTTTTGAGGTGCTTCCGGAACCGGAGATGGTTCTCCTCAAGTTTCAGGGAGGCAGGAAGGCTGTTCCAGAGGGAGGCCCCTGCTGCGGAGAGAGATCTACCCCCAGCTCGTTGCTTCGAGAAGCGGCTGACCATGAGGGAGTTGGAGAAGGATGAGCGAAGGGCTCGTGAAGGAAGATATTTAGGAAGAGAGAGTTGAAGGTATTTAGGCCCCAGGCCCCAGAAGGCCTTGTGGACAATGCAGAGGGTTTTGAACTTAATCCTCGCAGCCACTGGGAGCCAGTGAAGAGATTTCAGTCCTGGAGAGATACAGTCCCTGGGCTTGAGGCCAAGGACAAGTCTCGCAGTTCTGTTCTGGATAAGTTGCAGAGGGCGGAGAGTGGAGGCAGGCAGATTAAGATAGAGGCTGTTACAGTAGTCCAGCCTTGAGAGAACCAGGGCTCGGGAGACAGTGAGCTTCTGGGGGAAGGAGAGGAAGGGAAGAATACCTCTGAGGAGGTGCAGCTGGTAGTGTGACTTCTTAGAGACGTCAGATATATGAGGAGAGAAGGAGAGTGTGGAGTCGAAGATGACCCCAAGGTTTTTAGCCTTGCAGGTAGGGGCAGGAAGGGGGCCAAGGGAGGCCGGCCAGAGAGCTGCAGGGAAGGAGGGAGTGGGTGTGCCGATGAGTAGAATCTCAGTCTTACTGGCGTTAAGGCAGAGGTCATTGGCGGCACACCATTCCTGGATAGCAGACAGACAGTCGGAGATGAGGGAAGGAGAGGAGGAGGCCGAGGGTAGCCTGAAAATGAGCTGGGTATCGTCCGCATAGCACTGGAAGTAGGGGCAGAGAGCGGCGATGCGGTGGGCAAGGAGTGCCAGATACTGGTTGAAAAGCCAGGGAGAGAGGTTGGATCCCTGGGGGACACCACAGGTGGAGAAAAAGATGTCAGAGAGGAAGGAGCCCATTTGGACCTGGGAGGGTCGACCGGAAAGGAAAGAGGTCAGCCATGCCAGAGCCTGACCAGTGATACCCAGGTTATCACGGAGACGGTTGAGCAGGATGGCATGGTTGACAGTGTCAAAGGCAGAGGAGAGATCGAGCAGAATGAGAACACAGGGAGTGTTGGAATCGAGGTTCAGGAGCAGGTCCTCACGGATGTTCAGGAGAGCAGTTTCCGTGCTTCGGGCCGCTCTGAAGCCGGATTGATGGTCATGAAGATTACCAACAGATTCAGCATGGAGGTTAAGCTGGGAGATGGCCAGTTTCTCCAGGAGCTTGCCCAGGAAGGGAGTGATGGAGATTGGGCGATAGTTGGCCGGGCAGGAGGGGTCGGAGGAGGGTTTCTTGAGGAGGGGGTGCACAAGGGAGTGCTTGAGGGGGGATGGGAAGACTCCAGAGGCGAATGAGTGGTTGCAAAAGGCAGCCAAGGCAGGAGCCAGGGAGTCGATGTGGTCCTTGATGGTTTTGGAGGAACAGGGGTGAACCTGTTTAGACGAGGCTTTCATAGATCGGACTTGTCTGGAAACCTCATCAGCAGAGAAAGGTGGAAAAGCAGAGAAGGAGGGCGGAGGGGAGGCTGCAAGAGAGCAAGAGGAAGAGCCGGGAAGAGAGGGAGGGAGGAGAGAGGAGGAGAGCGAGGACAGGATGTCCTGAGTTTTTGAGATGAAGTGCGAGGCCAGTGCGGTGCAGAGGGCCTGGGAGGGGACAGGAGAGGTAGAGACTGCAGCAGGGTTGGCCAGCTCCTTGCAGATTTTAAAGAGTTCGGCCGAGTTGTTTGATGCCTCAGAGATGCGGGCTTGGATAAGGGCTCTCTTCTTGGTGAGAACGGAGAGCCGGTATTGCCTTTGGAGCAGGCGGCAGGCCAGTTTGTCGGAGGATGAGCATGAAGCACGCCATTTCCTCTCTGCCACCCTGCACTTGCGTTTTAGGGTGACGAGATCCGAGTCATACCAGGAGTTACATTTGGCTTTGGGCTTCAGGCGGATTCTCATGACGGGGGCAAGGATATCGAGAGTATCAGATATAGAGGAATAGAGGATGGAGAGGGCGGTGTCAGGGTGGGAGTCAGCCGAGGGGGGAGGAGGGGGCGAGAAGGTAGCAGCGAAAGCCTCAACTGACACGCGCTTCATGGGTCGGATGACCGAGAAGGTGGGTGGCAATGACGAGGGTGGCTTTGCCTGTGGGGTAGGGAGGGAGAGGTGGGAGGATAGGAGAAAGTGATCACTCCAGGAGAGAGGAGTGGAGAGAGGGAGGGAGAGGGGAAGGTCAGAAGAGATCAGAGCATCAAGAGTGTGCCCTGCAGAGTAGACCTAGAACATGACACTATTCGAATATTGGTTGATAACAGGGACCCTCGAAGTATCACTTTGGGTGCAGACACCTTTATTGGAATGGCGGTTGATGGCGAACGTAATTCTATTGATGTAGGTCATGAAATGATGAGACCAATCCCGAACGACTGTTTCAAAATCAGTGACGGTATTCCACCAGAAAAGATTTTTACTAGGCAATGGGGGAATTTCTTGGTGACCTCTTCCTGCCCCTACATTGTGGAAGAGGTGACCTGTGACATTAGGAGGGAGGAGGTAGTGCTCAGATTCAAGGACACTACCTCAAATCCCCTTTCCAGGTCAACACCATGAAAAGAGATCTCTCCACCCAACTGCAGGATACAGCTGAAATTGCCAAGCCCAAGGTCTTTCCAGGTTTCAAGCAGATGGTCAAGTAAATGATCAACCTTGCTGATGCCTGTGAGATGAGAAGCGAAGACAAAAACTAAATCAGGTATTTCTTAAATTCCAAGATATCTTTTCAGTGGACTCATAATGACTGTGGAAGGCACATCCATTCATTCAACCACCATTCCCATGGACCACAATATAGCTCCAGGATTTGTGAAACAATACTGGTTATCTCTTGCATCCATGGAGTCACTCACTCAGATTATTAAGAATCCTGTTGAATCATTAGTCTAATCCACAGTACATTCAACAACCCAGTGCTGGGGATCCTCAAACCAAATGGCCAATGGAGACTGTGTGCAGACCTGAGAGAGTTGAATAAACGGGTCCACATGTCAAGATGACCCCTTCCCTACATAGACCAAAGACTAGCCCAGATCCAAGGGTCAAAGGGGTACACTGGCATTGATCTGACCAATGGTTACTGGACAGTACCTGTGAGTAGGGAAGACCAGTAAAAGCTTACCTTTACCTTCAGGGGCAACAGTACACGTGGACCCGAACCCCCCTTGGAAACATAAACCCTGGCAATGATTTCAACATCGTTCTACATAAGGCCATGCCCAATTTGGATAAAAGGGCAATCCTGGCCTAAGTGGATGATGTTTTGATTAGGAGCTCAACTGTGGAGGAACATATAGCAGAAATCTGCTATTTTCTATACATAGTCGCAGAAAGTCCGAGCAAAACTGTGCTTTCAGAAGGCACAGTGGTGTAAGAACCCAGTGAACTTCTTAGGGAACAAGATCACCCCTGATATTCTTAACCCCAGGGGAAGAAGGTGGAAACCTTACTGAAATTAAAATACCTTACCACTCTGTAAGAATCAAGAAGCCATCTTGGACTTGCTAATTATAGTCAAAAGTTAATTGAAGACTATGCAGAGATCACTCAAACCTTGGTCCATTTATTAAAGGCTGTAGTCAAGTGGAAGTGGGGTCCAGAACAATCTCAGGCAGTTAAACAACTGTAAAGAAGCCATTCCCAGGCTCCTTGTTTGCCTTACCCCATAAAGGACAAGGAGAAAGAAAGAAAGAAAGAAAGAAAGAAAGAAAGAAAGAAAGAAAGAAAGAAAGAAAGAAAGAAAGAAAGAAAGAAAGAAAGAAAGAAAGAAAGAAAGAAAGAAAGAAAAAACTACTACCAAACCAACAGTGATCCCAGTTTAAAGGTGAACAAGCTGAATGGTATACCATTGTTGCCTCCTAGGTTCATATGGGCTGAGGCCAGGCTATGCTCTTGAGAAGGGGATGAGAGCTGGTAACGTTAGCAACCCAAATAGCATCAGTACAATGGATCTAAAATAGCAGAATATCCAATCAAAGTTCTGTAAAAAAAAAGGGGGGGGGCTTTTAATCAAACTGAAAACGCACACAACTAATTAAGCACATAATCCCTACCCACTGGAGAGAATGCAGACTTTATCATGAAAAGGGCACTCGATGTCTTTCAGCGTGATGTCAGGCAAGCAGGCAATATTTCTGCTGCAATATAATTAAAAAGAAGATATCTTTGGAAAAATTGTTGAGTGTGGTCTTGCAAGTCACTCATGCCCTCAAATGCAGGGAGTGGATGGCTGAAAACACCCTTTGGTCTTGTTCTTGAGTTGCGGCCCAACAGTGTTAAACCCGGCTTCAGGGTTTTTTCTGAGGTGGTGATTCTGTGTTCTGTGTTGTGTTGGTGAGCTTGGCGACTGGATCCAGCAAACATTGTGAGTCACAAGCAGCAAATGCATTTGGCACAAAGAAGTTTGGGGCAGACTGGTGATGACCAGGTCAGTGTAGCCACCAAATGTTTGATGCAGATAGTAGGGCCAAGTGCTATATCTTGTCCCTTTACAGGAACTCTCTGGCCAGGTGAGACCGACTTTTCTGCACCGCCCAGCCAATACAGTGTAGAGCACATTTGTAGGGTTCTGCCTCCTCCAGTGAGCAGGGTACTGGGTACAAGTTTCACTCTCTCCATTGAAGTAGGCCGGATCTAGCCAGCTGGTCACCCACATGTGCCCTCCGGATGGGCAGAGAGCAGAGATTTCCCCTGCTTTGAAGCCTTATTTCTCCACCATTATGGCAGATGACTTTGTAATAGACTTTATCCCCAAAGGAGTTCCAGTGAATCCTTCTACGTCTTCTTCTATTAAGCCAAACATGAAGCAACAAACAGAAGAGTCCCCCATCCCTTTATTATGGACAAAACTGTACAGCTGATTGGTCCGAAGCAACCCTATTTTAAGGGGTCCAATTAAGGCTGCAGTAACATGTATCCTTCACAGAGAGCTCTGTCTGTGGGAAGTAGAGAGGGGCAGAACGTTTGTCTGGCTTTAACAGAATCCAAGAGGGTGGAACAACCTCTCGTTGGACTGCATATCTGGCCGAAGCTACTTTTACTCCACCTCCTTAATAACAGTGAAAATGACACTGGTAATCAGAACTATGGCGTGGACTTTGTATCCTAAAATCCATGTCTTTGAGATGAATTGCCAGCCCACCCTCAAGGATTTCCTGTTCTGGGGAAGGAAGGAACATTACTTCAAAGGAGCATGAAACGGGAAGCTCCCTGACTTCCATCCAGAAGTTGCATGAGTGGGGTCCAGGCCACACAAATCTAACTCTACACAGCCCCGCCATGGATGAGTCACTCATCCAGAGTGTAAATAATATGACACCAAACGATTGGGTAGCTTTATAAATGTTTGATCTCAAAGCAGACCCACCAAACTATGCAGGGTGTGTATGTATAGCTTTCTTTGCTACTAGGCCATTTTGAGGCATGCACTTAGGTGGGAAAAGGGTGGTCTTTGACTGCAAAGCTCACCCCATTCTGAGTGCTTAGGGCTTGGCTGCAGCAGAATATACTGAATAATGTATATGTGGCATGTAAACGTGCTCGGGCAGGGTCTGGTGAAGTCGGAGTCACATGGTTGCACTATTCGCTTCGTGTTTATGCTTGTTGCAGGGAGCCCTTTATAAGAGTGCTTGATCAGCAAAACCACCTTTCAATGTCAGCATTGCCAGCATCACTTTATGTAATACAAATCAAAAAACCTTCCGGCTATACCACCCTGACAGATGGCCATGTTATGAAAAGAAGGCATTCAGAGTATCCCCCCGAATGAATACATTTACTTATGCAAGAATACACTTGTGCGAGAGAGAGAGAGAGAGAGTGAGTGAGTGTGTGTGTGTGTGTGTGTGTGTGTGCGCGCGCGCGCGCGTGCGCGTGCGCGTGTGCGTGTGTGTGTACATTTCTATGTAGAAAAGATCTGTATATTTATGGTAGTCTGCCCACTTCATCTAACCTGGGCTACACCTACAATTAAACAATGTGTTTATGTTAGTGCTGTGTCAACATTCTTGGCATGCAGCAACGATTGATAGTTATATCCTTGTCCCAGAAGCCTTTGAATGTGTTGCTCTAGCTTAGTCCCACGTGTGGTTCACCGGGCAACATCTTTCTGCCTCCATATCTTAGGCCCTGTCCATCTGGGAACTTGGAATGTTGACATCGAAGACTTGAATTGGTAAATTGGGATCCTTGGCTATTGGGGCACTCGACCATAGAGACGAGAACCAGAATGCCATATAATAGAAGCTGTGTGCATCAGAAACAGAATAGTGCTAAGACTCGTTCTCTTTGATGTTGGGATTCTTGAGGTGCTATTTACCTAATACTCTGGTCTCCCTGACTTTGGGCCCTGAGTCCATTCACCTTTGACATTGATACCCGTGATCTTGGACTATGGTATCCTAAAAGCTAAGTTATTTGTGTCTTATACTTTGAATCCTGAATATGAGCCATGGAACTCAGAAGAACTCAGAGGCCCACAGTGGACACCAGAGTGCTTGGTCAGGCAATATAATGTGTCCTGTGAGTGACCCCGTGTGAGATGTTTCCATCAGTTTAATTGTGTCATATAGTGTTCTCTAAATGTATACCTGCACTGTGACTTGAAAGTTTAATTCTTTGCAAAATCTTTTTATTGAACACTTGTATTCTGTGGCTGGTGGTTCATTTTATTGAGTTGAGTCATGTTCAGAATGATTTGCTTGAATCCTACATCTAACTCCTGAAACTGGCACTACAAAAACGTATTGCTTTGCTGTGACTATTATCAGAGGCTCCCCTGTATCTTTTCTTCTTTGTAAATAATAATACAAAGTGACAAAATGTTGTAAAGGGCTGCCAAAAATACTCTAGTGTGAGCGGAACAGCCAGGCTCGGAAATGCCACAACCAATAACAGAAATAGTCCAACTAAATGGCAAAACCTGCTTTATTAATAATCCACATAAAGCAGGGGCAGCAATAAGCACAAAAGTCTCAAGAGTCCTCCATCATTTCAATACAAGACAATGAAATATGAATCCAAAACACCTCATCATTCACGTAATATTGCATTCTTATTTACAAAAACCTACAGGGTTCAGGGATTGGTTAAGGTAATTGGCTACATGTGTAATGTATAGGGGTTAGTTTTCACATTGGACAAAACTATCTGATGGCTCCACCTAAAGCCATCCCTAAATTGATAGAGGTAAGAAAGACTTCATCTTAGCAACAGGTAATTAGCTAAAGCAAGAGTTGCCAGGCGGCATCACAATGCAAGTTCTAATTAGTTGGCTTCTGTCTTACCAACTTTGAGAACTTGACAGGCCATCAGCCCATGAGCAAAAATAGTGGTAGGGGTAGTAAAAACCAGGAATTGCGTCTTTCAATTAAATAAGGCACCATCCCTTTTTCATAGGCTACAAGCCAGGGCATCTAGCTATATACTTGGCTTCGTCTAGTGTGTCTTGTTCTGGGAATACGAGTGTTGTTACCCTTTCTGGCCACTGGAGAATTGGTCGATCCATTTCTCATGCAGTATTAAGATTCTAATTAATGGGCACCTGGCTTTCAAAGGCTGTTTGTTCTCTTCTTAATCTAAGAGAAATATGCCTTACACTTGGGAATTATTATCTTCTGTTTTTTTCGAGCTATCCATGTCAAACGAGAAATTATATCGTGCCTCCTATTGCAACAAATATATGTATATTGGCCTACGCCAAGCTGCTTGTAAGTCACTTGCGAAGAAATCCGTGTTGCAAGGTCCTGACCTTAAATCAATGTAAGCTGCCATTTTAGGTCAATCCGCCATTTTAGGTGTGCTTTGTAAAGTCACACTGTGAGTTAAAATGGTGGACAATGTCATTCCGAAATACAACATGGCCGTCTTGACCTCTGTGTGTAATTAATATGTAACTTGCCTGCAGGCCACTTGTTGAGGTTGTGAACTGAGACCTTATCCTTCGTTGACCTGTGTGTAAAGGATTACTCATGCAATAAAACTAATCCACGAGCATATGTTAAGAACAATGTATTCAAATACTGAACTAAGAACACTTGTTTAACTACATTGTATTAATGTTTGAGAAGACCTTTATGGGAAATCCCAAAACACACAGTTGCCGTGTAGGCTTGTTGACGTATGTATTAAAGGCAAACTAGTTACATGTGGATATGCGAACTCGGCATGAACCCTAGATCAGTAATGTATAAGAGGAATATTAACCCGAAGTAGGGTTGGACATCGTGTTCGCAAATAGTATAAAAGAGCAATGAATTCTAATGTACAGCGTCTCTCACTGAATACACCGCACCACACTGGAGTTTGCTGTGTTGCACTGAGGGCCGATAGCTATCTAATTTTGCTTTGTTCTTGTAACTGATTCAGTATAAACTAAAGATCTTCGTATGTTCCTTTGTAACCCGTGGTCGGTATTTCCTTTTGGGGTACTCAGCCTCAAAATTTTGATTTTGTTTTCACAGTTGGCCGCCGAATAGGGACCCTCAAGATTGATGCCGGATTATCGAAGGTTGACCCTCGCTATCGGACCGGGATCAGACGGTGTGGCAAAAAGGGGCCCCACTGAACGAGACGCGACACCTCAGCAGCGCTGCACAACCCGATCCCTGGACGATTAGCTTGTGGTCCGAGAGCGGCATCTTGACGAGGGTCAACTTATCGAGGCGGGCAGATTTTCCGAAATCATCACACACGAGGTAAGATTAGCTAGATAAGATTCTTTGAAATCTGATCGGACCTCCTTAGGCTTGATCAGGTGAGTCGTGACCCGACTCTTAATATAATCCTGATAATTTGATTTTGGCGTATTGTATCTGCAGACACAATTATTGACCAGGTAACACCAATAATTTGATATGCCTGGGAAATTGTCTACCTGCTTCAGGGCGTTGTTCCGCAGCGATAGACAATCTTTGGAATTTAGCCGTCCAGCACAACAGGACTGGTCGCCGGCGTGTACTATGTACTGTAAGCATGACATTGGAAGTATAGTGTTTAATGATATTTTGCACAGACAAACCAGACATGCCTCCGAACTTCAGTGGCCAATCAATGGCAGTTTTGAAATCTCTCGTATTAAGTATTTAGAGTCAATTCTATTAAATAAAAGGCTAGACCTGCAGCATTTGATGTTTTGCAGAATTGGAAAAAAGAAGTGTTGCAGAAACTTAAAAGTAGAGAAAAACATGCATCATAAAACGAACGCCAAAAAAGCATTATTGTATGACCAAGATAAACATTCTGACTCGACTAGGAATATGGATAGGGCTTTCTCACTTGGAATTCAGAAAATCTATCCTTCTAAAGACCTTCGTGTTTCCGACGAATTCATAGACAAATTGTTAAATGAACGAAGGTCTGGTGCCTCTGCGCCACCTCCGTATGTTCCTCATCCTGCTGCTTTGCCTCTTCCTCCTGCTATTCCTGCTCTAACTGCTGTTGTTCCCGTTGTTCCTGCTCCTCTTCCTCCAGCTCCTCCAACTCTTCCTATCGCACCAGTAACAGTACCTCCATTGAATATGAATGCCCCCACTCTTCCAAGTGGTCCTGTGCCGCATGTAGTTGATCAAGGTGCGGGGTCGAAGGTTGTCACTCGCAATACTGTACCACCAGAGAAGAAGCGTGATTTGATTGCATGGGCTAAGCATTGTATGGAGAGGGATGATCAAGCTAATGTTTTTGCCAAACTTTATAATATGGATAATTTTCTTGCTAAAAATATTTTTATCGAAGGTTTACGGATTCATTTATGTGTAACGTGGGGAAAATTAAATAATGCAGATCTCCCGCAAGGGTTAAGGGATCTAAATACTTTAGCGTTTTCAAGAGACTCTGTGGAGAAAGTAAATGAGCATGTCGAGAGGTTATTTGAGTATAGAAAAGAGTTGGAAAGGTTAGAGAATGAGGATGACGAGTGGGAAAGTATGTATGTACAGAAACAGTTCCTTCCTTGTCGAAAATCGATATCTGAGGAAGCACAAATTTGTACGAAGGACGCGCTTAGATGGATTTCAGATATATCGATAACTCCAGTTGAAGTTTATGACACATATAGTCAGTATACGCCAGAAATCCCAATCAGAAGTACTGCATATGGCTCAGTACTACGAGAATCGTGTCAATAATGAAAAAGATAGAGTTGAAAAACGAAAAGGTGATTTAAAGACTAAAGTGCGATTACAGCAAATTGTTAGAGGTCCCAGAGGGGGTAGTTCGCAAATTAGAGGTCAGTATGTTCAGCAAGGGAATGTACCCTTGCGTCCTGTGAACATTAACCAGTGTGCCTATTGTCGACAAGAGGGTCATTGGTGTGCACAATGCCCCATCCTTCGACAGAGGTCGAATAACACATTTGGGAATATGGGTAGACGATCCAGAGGTCTCCGGGTGTAGGGGGCCCTGGTAGAGGTCAGTTTGCACAGGGTCCTCAGCAACCTTTTTCGCAGGATAATCAGACTTCGAGTGTGGACACTAGGAACATATTTGATCATCCTTCTGCTGTATATCTATCTGAAGAGCTTCCTTTTGATGATATTCTGTTTCGTTAGGATTGCCCCAAGCAGGGTTTGGAACCTGTACCTATTCCCGTCAATCAGAAAAGCCCCTACTTTGAAATGGTGGTAGGAAATAGGAAACATCAGTTTTTGATAGATACTGGAGCACAGAAGTGTTCCATTGATCATTCACGGGTTCCAAACATTCCACTGTCAGGGCAAACCAATGTTTCTAAAGGGTTTTCTGGCACGTCAGTTGTTTGTCCAGTTTCTTCACCGGTACCTATTTCTTTGGGTCCCTTTACGGACCACTGTCCATTCCTGTTGACTTTGAATTGTGGGGAGAATAAAAGAATGAAATGCAATGATTTATTGTTCTTCTGATGGAGTGCACTTGACGATTTCACCACAGCAATTTTCTGTCTCGCAATTCTTGACTAGACCTTTGCCGCCAGAATTCATTGATGCACCAGAGAGCTTAAGGGCTGTTGACGACAATGATGTCAGTGTTTTACAGATTGAGCCTGTTAAGATAGTTTTGAAACATGTAATTGAGCTGCCACGCATTCCCCAGTATAAGATTTCAGTTGAGGGCGAGCAAGCGTTGAAATGCATTGTTTCCGATTTTGTGCATCGCGTGGTGATTGAGGAAATTTCAGGAGATTTGTGCAATAGTCCGATTTTACCCGTGTACAAGAAAGGCGATAATGCAATTCCATTCCGTTTCATAATTGATTTATGTGCCATTAATAAAGTCGTCGCTCCGCAATTTCCAATTGTGCCTGATGTGACGACAATATTAACCATGATTCCAGCTACAGCTACTTACTTTAGTATTGTGGACCTAAAGAATGCTTTCTTTAGTATTCCTATACACAAGGATAGTAGATACTTGTTCGCGTTCACTTAGGGGGACGCTCGTTCACATTTACTCGTGCACCTCAAGGGTACACAGAGAGTCCTAGCATCTATAGTAGGGCTTTGAAAGAACAACTTGATACCCTTGAATTGCCCTCTACTTGTACATTGCTTCAGTATGTTCATGACTTGCTTTTAGCTGCTGATTCTGAGAGTGCCTGTAAGAAGGGCACTGTGTTATTGCTTACCATCTAGCTAAGCATGGTCACAAAGCTTTGCTTAAAAAGTTTCAATATTGTTGCCAGTAGGTTGCCTATTCAGGCTATCTCCTGTCAAATGAGGGAAGAAGATTGACACCTGAACGTATAAAACACATTTCTGGCTTGTCTGTCCCAAATACACAGAAGGAAGTTAGAGCCTTGATAGGTATGGCTTCTTACTGTAGGTTGTGGATCCCAAATTTTTCACTAGTGATCAAACCGATGTTGGCTTTGACAAAGAAGGGCATTTCTTCACCATTGCCGGGGAACGCGGAACACCAGCAATCGTTTGATTTGCTCAAGACTGTATTATGCTCTGCACCAGTTTTGGGCACACCAAACTATGAAAAGGCCTTTGTGTTGTTTGTGCATGAATGTGATGGATGTGCTTTGGCTGTATTAACGCAGTAACATGGAGGGATGAATAGGCCGTGGGGTTACTTTTCTTCCGCCCTTGATCCTGTAGCATGCGCTTTGGCAAGATGTTTGCGAGCTGTCGCTGCTGCTGCTGCGTCTGTAAAACAGAGTGAGGGAATGGTCCTAGGCCATGATCTAACCCTGATGGTGCCTCACTCTGTAGATGTTCTACTGAACCGAACCCAAACGCAACACCTCACTTCCGCACGGTTGATGAGATATGAATTGATCTTTTCTGCTCCTCACATTCAAATTAGGAGGTGTTGTGTTCTTAATCCTACCTTTCCCGCAAGATACTACGTGCGGTGATGAAGAGTCACATGATTGTCTGTATACTACCGAACAAGAGACAAAGGGTAGAATTGATTTGAAACACACTCCTTTGGATAATCCATAAGGAGAGCTGTTTTGTGAAGGATCCTGCTTTAAACTACCGGATGGTACATCCACAGCTGCTTATGCAATCACCACATTAAGCACAATTGTGGAAACCAAGGGAATCACGCATAACTCTGCGCAGGCCGCAGAGATTATAGCATTGACCCGAGCTTGTGAAATTTCTGAAGGGCTTGCAGTAAACACATATACTGATAGTCAGTATGCCTTTGGGGTGGTTCACAACTTTGGGAGACTTTGGTCAGTGAGCGGGTTCTTGACTTCACATGGTGCCAAGATCCAACATGGCTCCCTAATAGTACAACTGCTCTCAGTGCTTGCACTCCCTGTTCAGTTAGCCGTTATGAAATGTGCAGCACATCGAAAGATTACAGATGACATAGGAAAAGGGAATGCTTTCACTGATCAGATGGCTAGACAAACTGCTACCGATCTCTCTAAAGAGAAGATGTATGTTTCAAGGGAGACTGTAAATGCCTATGCAATGGACGAGGGTGTTGGGTCTGTACGGGATATCCAAGCTGATGCCACGTTATAAGAATCCAAGAGGTGGGCTGAAGGCTTGGTGAAACTTGATGATGACAGGTGTTGGGTGGACATAGTTGAAGGGGAAATGGCTTCTCCCTGGCGCATATGTAATGATGATGGTCATCATGGCCCATTGTCCTATGCATGTATGTGCCCAGAAAGTAACGGAAATGTTAAAGAAAGTTTGGGTAAATGACAACATTTCAAAAACTGCCCAACGCTATGTCCAGGATTGCATGATTTGCCTACAACATAATGTGGGAAAGGGGACAGCAACTCCAAGGGGAAGTTTTGGGCCACTCTCTGTCCCCTTTGAAGTTATCCACTTTTATTTTATTGAAATCAAACGATGCAACAATAAGAAATACGTACTAGTGGTCATCTCTGCTTTTAGTAAATGGGTTGAGGCTTTCCCTGTCAAAGAATGCTACAGCCATGACTACTGCGAAAACCATGTTCAAGGAGTACTTCCCATGGTTCGGGGTACCAAGAGTCATCTGGTCGGACAATGGTCCACATTTTGTCGCGGCTGTAATTCTGCAGATAAGTGCGTCTTACAGATCGACAAACAGTTCCATTCGGCCAGACACGCTCAGAGTGCCGGACTAGTAGAAAGACACAATGGTATCATCAAGAACAAGCTCGCTAAGACGTGCCCCGGCACTAAATTGAAATTGCTGGACGCCTTACCGATTGTGTTATTATCCATGCATACAACCCCTCAAACTAAGACCGGGCTCTCTCCATTTGAGGTGGTAATGTGGACACACGCCGATATTTGGAACCTTCCTAAATGTAGATCATTAAGAAATGTTGAAAATGTATTACTTTCAGATTATTGCAGCCAGTTGACTAAAAACCTGTATTTGATTTATCACCAGGTGCGAGAGGTTTTACCTGTGCGATACGAGGGCCCGGGCCACAGCATACGGCCTGGAAGCTGGGTGCTCATCAAGGCATTTGAGCACTCTTCCTGCCTTGCACCTCGCTTGCGGGGCCCGTTCCAAGTCCTGTTGAGCACCCAAACAGAGGTGCGGGTTTCTGGAAGAAAGAATTGGATCCACGCGTCGCGCGTCAAGAAACTTCCTCACCCAGTGCCACACGATACAGAAGAAACAGAACCCCTCGCTAACGCTGCAACCAACAATCCCAAAGCAGTAAATAGCGCCGAGAGTGTGTCGGAGAATCTTTCTGAGCCTGTGAGGCTTGGGGAAGCAGCCATTTTGTCTCCACACTCTCCAAAAGTTTTGAATCCGGAAACTGCTGTTTCAAATTCAGCATCTTCACTGGTCTCTGATACGTTGCTTCCAATGGGAAGTGACGATACATTGTTTCTGTCACAATCACACTTTAAAGGAAAGGGAGATCGATACTCTCCCCCGAACCACGGAAGCCGAATGAACTCGACCCTCCCACTGTGGTCGGCACAGACGCCTGATATATAAAACAGGTCGCCACGTGGCAGCCAATGGGGGGAAGAGGAGTTAGGGAGAGGTTGTGGATAGGATGGGGAATTTAAGAACACCGGAAAAAGGGTAAGGAACTCCTACTTTGGATGAGGCAGGGGAAACACCAGGAAAGAACCCTACTCTGTCCAGCATGTATCACTGTCCACGTATATAACCTGACTTCCTACCTAGTACACCTTAATACGTGTACTAACCCATGTTGGTTCACAAGAAAATACATAAGCAAGCAACATGATGAAAACAAACATTAGGAAAACTTCACATCATGATAAACAAGACACTTGGCCCTTCGGGCAGCAAAGCAACATATAACATAAATGATTTCCCTCCTACACTAGTTTACTGCACCAGTGAAGATTTGGTGAACTTTGTAAATGTGATGTCCATGTATCATATTGAGTCTTTTGTCAGTAAATAGTTCATAACTCATAGACATCCATTAAAGATGCAGATTCACTATTGCTTGATACACACTGGGTTTGCCCAGCACAACCAAAATTGAGTGAACACCCTGGATGTCCCAACGCAGCAGTACATGAGTGCATAAACTGTGTTTTCTCAGCACAACATTCCAAAAACATTCGCCGCTACTTATCTTATGTCTGGGAGCCCCTCGGGACTTCCCAGACGAAATGCGACCCGCTGTAAATCACTCCCAGCAATGTAAGCAATCACCGTGCATTTCCTCATACTTATCTTTGGTCTGGGGAGCCCCACAAGACTTCCCAGACAATGACCGTAAAGCCGTGATCCTTATCTGCACTCTCCTGCTCCTTCCGAAATGCGGCCGTATGTAGTTCATGTAGTCCTGCTCTCCATCGCTCCTCCCCGCACGCGGCCTGCCTGCCTCCACGCTGAATCAGAATAAGCCACACCTGCACGCTGCCATTACCAGTTAATATGCTGTCCTTAATCCCAGACAGCTGCCCAAGCACGCGCGTGTTGAACTACACGCAGACCCAGAGAATGCTGGGAATTGTAGTTTCTAGACCTTCCAAATTAAGAGGCATATCTAAACACTCCTCATCTTTGCCAGCCCTGAGTCCTGACATTACCTCCCCTTCCAGGGCTCCTCCCAGGACCTGGTTTACCCGGATGTCGTACATGAAATTGTTTAACCAACCTGGGAGCATGGACATCTCGTGCTGGTTCCCAAGAACAATCCTCAGGCCCGTAACCTTCCCATTGCACCAAATACCATAATTGTTGAGATCTTCTTCTGGAATCCATAATGCGCTTTACTTCATATTCCGTTTGTCCTTCTCTCACTGTGGCTGGAGGTTTTTTCGTCGTCGTTCCAGGAGCTGCAGGTTTAAGCAAAGACACATGGAACACCGGGTGTATAGGTAGAGTCTTTGGCGAATGCAATTTCATAGCTGTAGATGACACCATGTAACGATTTCATGAGGTTCAATAAATCTAGGCATACATTTACGAGATCCTACTATAGATAGATTCTTGGTTGATAACCAAACTCTGTCTCCTACCTTATAGCGAGGACTCTCCTGTCTGTGTTTGTCAGCGTGTCTTTTTATAGGTTTCCTTAGCCTGGTCCAAATGTGTGCGCACTTTCTGTCTGATCTTAAGAAGCAACTGTTTACGTCCTTGCAAAACTGGTACATTCTCTACTTCAGGTAAATGTTCTGGTATCATGTTTTGCTCATGTCCAAATAAACATTCATTGGGGGACATACCCAAGGAAGTGTGCAGCGTGTTGTAATAAGTACATTCTGCCAACCATAATGCCTGCACCCAAGACTCTCGGCCATCCCCTAAATAGACCCGCAAGTATTGTTCGAGTATTTGATTTTACTCGTTCTGTCTGCCCATCGGTGTGGGGGTGGTAACTGGTAAATAAGGCACAGTTGATTCCCAACATGCGACAGAAAGCTTGCCAAAACTTTGATGTAAACATCGGGTCCTCTGTCCGAGACAATACTCTTGGGCAACACATGTAATCTAACCACATGTTGAAGGAACAACTCTGCTAACTTGCCTGCTCCAGGTATTCCTGCACAAGGAATGAAATGAGCTTGCTTGGACAGAAAATCCGCCACTACCCAAATGGTGTCAAACTGCTTATCGGGTGGAAGGTCTGTAATAAAATCCATTGATATGTGTGTCCATACTTTCTCAGGTGTGGGTAATGGTTGTAATAACACTCTCTTTTTTACATGATCTGCTTTATTACTCTTGCAATTTTCACATTGTAATAAATATTTGCCCACATCCTGCCTCAAAGTAGGCCACCAAAAGTATTTTTCCAACATGGTTTGCATTTTCCTTTGACCAGCGTGTCCCGCTTATGGAGAATTATGGCACCAATATAGGGCTTTACCCTGTATTTCCTTAGTAGGTAAAAACAATCAATCTTGATGGTACGGCAACCCCTGCCTCACCTTCCTTGCCGAATGACTGGCCTGCCACTTATGGATTTGCCGGGGGGGAAGAGCCTTCTTGACTTCATCAATTACATTTTTTGTAATAGCTCCAATGACTTTTTCTGGAGAAATAATTGCTCTTACTTCACTCACCACACTCTCCAAATGTTGCTGCCTAGACAATGCGTCTGCCTTGCCATTATTCCCTCCTGGTCTGAATGTTACCACAAAATTGAATTCATTAAAGTATTGAGACCAGCATAATTGCCTGAGACTAAGAATATGAGCAGTCTTAAAGTATTGCAAGTTCTTGTGATCCGTTACCAACACCACCTGATGCTTAGCCCATAATAGGTAATGCCTCCATTCTAAAAAGACTGATCGGATAGCCAGCAATTCCTTGTCCGTGATAGAATAATTCTGTTCAAACCCTGATAGTTTTCTAGAATAGAAGGCCACTGGGTGCCATACCCCCTCCTTATCCTTCTGTGACAAAATCGCCCCTATCGCCAGATTACTAGCATCTGTCTCTACTTGAAAAGCTTCATTTGTGTCTGGGTGTTTCAACACAGGTGCAGTAGTAAAAGCGATCTTTAATTTCTGAAAAGCCCTTTCTGCTTCAGGACCCCAAATGAATGGTGTTGCTTTCTTGAGAAGTTGAGTAATCGGCGTTACTAGTGCTGAGAAATTACTAATAAAACGCCAATAGAAATTTGCAAATCCTAAAAATGATTGTATGTCCTTGATGCATTGTGGTGATGGCCAATCTGTCACAGCCTGTACCTTCTTGGCATCCATCACTACACCCTCTGGAGTTAGTATGAACCCCAGAAATTCCACTTGCCTATTGTTAAAAGCATATTTCTACAGTTTTACACAAAGCTGATAATCCTGCAGCCTCTGAAGCACTGCCATCACATGTTGAACATGCTGTTCCTCTGAAACTAAATAAATCAAAATATCATCAATGTACACTATAACAAATACATCAATAAAGTCCCTCAACACTTCTTGCATAAAGAATTGAAATGCCGCAGGAGCATTGCATAATCCAAACGGCATAACCAAGTATTCGAACAATCCAAATTTTGTCCGAAATGCCGTTTTCCACTCATCCCCCTCTTTTACTCTTATCAAGTGGTATGCTCCTCTTAAATCCAATTTAGTGTACATTTTTGCCGCCCGCACCTGATCCAGTAACACTGAAATTAGAGGCAATGGAAACCTATTCTTAATGGTTACCTTGTTCAATGCGCGATAGTCAATACAAGTGCGTAATGTCCCCTCTTTTTTTGGAACAAAAAACAAAGGAGAAGGGACCGGGGACGTGGAATGTCTAATGAACCCCTTCTCTAACATTTCATCCAAATACTCTCTTAAGTGTTTATTTTCTGTCTCTGTAAGGGCATAGATTCTACTGCAGGGTAGCTTCGCCCCCTCCTCCAATTCAATGACACAATCATAAGGTCGATGGGGAGGTAATTTTTCTGCCCCTCTTTTGTCAAATACCTTGGTTAACTCTTGGTATTGCAGGGGAACTTCTGCTTCCACGGCTCCCACCAATTGCTCTCTGCTTTCCTGTTTAACTAACCACACCGTGGGTCACACTTCTGGTAACATGTGTTCTTTAGCCCTCTGTACATCAAACTCTACTGCCTGTTTTTCCCAATCAATCCTTGGATTGTGTTGCACTAACCAAGGCATTCCCAAAATCAAACCAAACTGTGGTGCAGCTATCAAATCAAAAGTAATGTCTTCATTGTGACCTGATGTAAATGATATCCGCAACTTTTGTGTTTGTTGTCTTATAGGCCCTGACACTAAAGGAGACCCATCCACCGACTGCACCCCTTCCACTCTTTGTTTGTCTTGTAAAGGAAGGCCCAATTGTTTGGCCAATGTAATGTCCACAAAATTACCTGTGGCCCCTGAGTCTATCATAGCCAGTACTGTCTGCTTGGATATTGCCCAACATAACGTCACTAATATATACAAATGAGATGTCTTACTCCCAACTGTATTTGCCACCAATTTGGGGAACTTTAATTCCTTCGGGCCTGTCACCTGAGTTCCCCCTAAGGTCGGCCCACTTCTTTTCCCACCTTTTTTTTGCTCCGTTCCCCTCCTATACTCCTCTGGGGAGTATTAGGACAAGTCCGTATAAAATGGCCTGCCTGTCCACAGTACAAACACAATTTGTTAAGCTTCCTCTGTTCTTTTTCTGCCTCTGATAATGGTCCTCTCACACTACCAATCTGCATTGGTTCTACCTCACTACTCCTTCCTCCCTCAATCCTATCTAATCTCACAAATGTGACAGTTTCTGGTTTCTTTTTATCCCCTTTTCTCTCATTCATCCTGTGATCCAACCTAAGGGTCTTATCTATCATGGCCGTACAAATGCTTGGTTGCGGTTCTACCTGCGCAATTGCATCTTTTAGTTCTTCCCATAAACCTTGATAAAACAATACGGTCTGTTTAGCCACTGGCCATTCTGTTTCAATCACTAGTCTATCAAACTGTGTTACATATGTTACCAGATCTTGTGACCCCTGTCTTAAACCTAACAACTCTTTGTCTTGTGCCAGTGAGACTTCCGTCTATCAAACAGTCTGCCAAACTCTGATAAGAAATGATCCCAATTATATAACAAGGGATCATCTTTCTGTACCAGAGGCATCACCCATGCTGCGGCATCGCCTGTTAAATATGATATTACAAAGGCAGTTCTGGCTTGGATAGTTTCAAATGCCGCAGGTTTGCACAAAAAATGAAGTCTACATTGGGTAAGAAAGGTCATATATTTTCTAGGATCCCCTGAAAAACGCTCTGGTACTGCCAGGGGTACGTTACTAGGAGGTTGCACAATGACAGTGGGATTTCTACTAGTGGAAACACTCTCAGTATTGGCTGTATTAGTGCCCTCTAAAGGGGTACCTTGGGCCACCAATCCTTGTTCTTGTGCTTTCAAAGTGGGAGTTTCCTGCCAAGCATACACTAATTCCATTTGGATATCTTGTAGTGCCTTTAGCACGTCGGCTAAAGGTGGAGGTGTTGTGTCCATTTGGCTTGGGTGTTTGTGAGTATCCCAATCTGGGAGTGGCTTATTATGTCACAATCACACTTTAAAGGAAAGGAAGAGAGATCGACACTCTCCCCCGAACCACGGAAGCCGAATGAACTCAACCCTCCCACCGTGGTTGGCACAGACGCCTGATATATAAAACAGGTCGCCATGTGGCAGCCAATGGGGGGAAGAGGGGTTAGGGAGAGGTTGTGGATAGGATGGGGAATTTAGGAACACCGGAAAAAGGGTAAGGAACTCCTACTTTGGATGGGACAGGGAAAACACCAGGAAAGAACCCTACTCTGCCCAGCATGTATCACTGTCCATGCATATAACCTGACTTCCTACCTAGTACACCTTAATACGTGTACTAACCCCTGTTGGTTCACAAGAAAACACATAAGCAAGCAACATGATGAAAACAAACATTAGGAAAACTTCCCATCATGATAAACAAGACACATGGCCCTTTGGGCAGCAAAGCAACATATAACATAAATGATTTCCCTCCTACACTAGTATACTGCACCAGTGAAGATTTGGTGAACTTTGTAAACGTAATGTCCATGTATCATATTGAGTCTTTTGTCAGTAAATAGTTCATAACTCATAGACGCCCATTAAAGATGCAGATTCACTATTGCTTGATACACACTGGGTTCTCCCAGCACAACCGTAAATGAGTGAACACCCTGGATGTCCTAACGTAGCAGTACATGAGCGCATACACTGTGTTTTCTCAGCACAACATTCAAAAACATTCGCCGCTACTTATCTTATGTCTGGGAGCCCCTCGGGACTTCCCAGACCAAATGCGACCAGCTGTAAATCACTCCCAACAATGTAAGCAATCATCGTGCATTTCCCCGTAGTTATCTTTGGTCTGGGGAGCCCCACAAGACTTCCCAGACAATGACCGTAAAGCCGTGATCCTTATCTGCACTCTCCTGCTCCTTCTGAAATGCAGCCGTCTGTAGTTCATGTAGTCCTGCTCTCCATCGCTCCTCTCCGCACGCGGCCTGCCTGCCTCCATGCTGAATCAGAATAAGCCACACCTGCACACTGCCGTTACTAGTTAATATGCTGTCCTTAATCCCAGACAACTGGCCAAGCGCGCGCGTGTTGAACTACACGCAGACCCAGAGAATGCTGGGAATTGTAGTTTCTAGACCTTCCCAGCTTAAGAGACATATCTAAACACTCCTCGTCTTTGCCAGCCCTGAGTCCTGACAGTTTCCGGATCAATCAGTACCGAGAAAAGCAAGGTACAATCTGCGTCCAAGAAAATAGACTTATGGCACGGTTTTGCTGTGCATCTGATAGACTTACGGCACGGTTAGGCTGTGCATTCAGAGAAGGAAAGGATCATTGAGGGTTTGTTTTTGCCCGAATTTGAGAAAGGGGATTCTGTTGGCTAGGGTTGTGGAAGAACTAAGAAGTCGCGCGGCCGGGAGGTCGCCAGCAACAAACATTGGGGGTTTTCGTTTGAAGACTACAATGCCTGCCACTGCTACCGCTCGTATGGGACTTGGAAATGATTGTGTGACCAACCGGGACAATGGACAATAAACCTGGGCCCCGAAAACGTATTGCTGTGTTTTTATAATGATATTTGGTTTTATAATAGTCACTGTCCTAGGCTTATGGTACCTTGAGGAAATGCATCCTTTAGAATCCTTGTTACCAACTGAAAATGTACCTACTGTTCCTACTCCCTTTCTGGATTTACATACTCTTTCCCCTAGGGACTCCCAGCATAGACAAAGGTACCACAATAATACTCTGCTACTCATCATGAATGCTACTCATGCCATTTTTAATAAGTCTAATTGTTGGGTTTGCTCACATTTACTGCAACACGGGGATAAGGAGCCAGGTTGGTATATTTATTCTTTACCTCTGACAACTGCTTGTTATGCTTCTGTTAGAGCACTGTTCTTTGGCCGTTGGAACGATAACATCTCGGGGAACATTGATGGCACTAATTTGAGACACGTGTTCTGACTCCCCTAGGATGCTCGCTTTTCGCAAATAGGAGTAGGCCTAACGTTGCTTCTATTAGGCTGTCTCGTCCTTTCCAATCTTTGATTTCCTTCAAGATGGCTCAGATAGCAATAAGCATGCCATGCCTCCTTCTTACACTGTTTACCATAGCCCCGATTCAGTTTCTTTTTGCATACAGAAGAATGGAACTCAGTCAATGGGAGATTTTAAAGGTTGTGCCAAAGTTGCAAATTTGACTGTGGAAGACAGACCTTTGTATGTAGCGAACCTGTCTACTTTGTTTGCTGTAATGTAGCATTTCCATGGTTGCCCAGGGATTGGCAGGGAACCTGTTATTTAGGGATCCTGTTCCCTGGGGTGTTTATAGCTCGTACAATAGAAGTTTCAAAGGCTCGTCGTCCACGGCGGGACGAGAACGGTGACACCCCAGCACAAATCTTGGGAGATATAGCAAAATCTGATGTACCATTTTGGGGGCAGATAGTGAATTCCGAAGATATCAGAAGACTAGCGAGAGTACTGGAGAGAACCATCAGCCGGATCACGGACATACTCTATAATATGACATTAGAACAGAAAGCGATAAGACTAGTAGCGGTTCAGAACTGGATGGCATTAGATGTCATTCTGGCTGAACATGGTGGAGTGTGTAAATTAGTGGGGTCCACTTGCTGTGTTTTTGTGCCAGATTCCTCCCCAACTATCTTCAAGGCAATACAGAATCTGCACGTCCTTAGTTCAGAAGTATATGTTCCTGAGGGAAACTGGGATCTTAGCGCTTGGTTCTTGGACTTCTTGCGATCTTGGGGTTGGAAGGTACTTTCGTTCTTACTGATCATTTTGGGAATTCTGTTGGTCCTTTGTTGTTGTATTCAGTGTCTACCTAGTATATGTTCAATGCTAGGGGGATGTTGCGCACAAGCGATAGGTACGATAGGACATAAAGTGTATGCCCCAGATAAAACTTCCAAGGAATATGTGTTAAAAGAAATTTTTGCGAATGACCTGATGGCAATAGATATTTCTGACAGCGATTCAGGGTGCATGGACGATGATGCATGGAGTTATTTGCAAGGATATCAGAAGTAGTTTAGCACTTGGCATAGGCCAAAAGGAGGGTTTGTCAAATGAGAAATTATATTGTGCCTCCTATTGCAACGAATATATGTATATTGGCCTACACCAAGCTGCTTGTAAGTCACTTCCGAAGATTTCCGTGTTTCAAGGTCCTGACCTTAAATCAATGTAAACTGCCATTTTAGGTAAATCCGCCATTTTAGGTTCGCATTGTAAAGTCACCCTGTGAGTTAAAATGGTTCACAATGTCATTCCGAAATACAACATGGCCGTCTTGACCTCTGTGTGTAATTAATATGTAAATTGCCTGTAGGCCACTTGTTGAGGTCATGAACTGAGACCTTGTCCTTCGTTGACCTGTGTGTAAAGGATTACTCGGGCAATAAAACTAATCCACAAGCATATGTTAAGAACAATGTATTCAAATATTGAACTAAGAACACTTGTTTAACTACATTGTATTAATGTTTGAGAAGACCTTTATGGGAAATCCCAAAACACACAGTTGCTGTGTAGGCTTGTTGATGTATGTATTGAAGGCAAACTAGTTACATGTAGATATGCGAACTCGGCATGAACCCTAGATCAGTAATGTATTAGAGGAATATTTACCCGAAGTAGGGTTGGACATCGTGTTCGCAAATAGTATAAAAGAGCAATGAATTCTAATGTACAGCGTCTCTCACTGAATACACCGAACCACGCTGGAGTTCGCTGTGTTGCACTGAGGGCCGATAACTATCTGATTTTGCTTTGTTCTTGTAACTGATTCAGTATAAATTAAAGATCTTCGTATGTTCCTTTGTAACCCCTGTTTGTTGTATTTCCTTTTGGGGTACTAAGCCTCGATATTTTGATTTTGTTTTCACATCCAGACCTCGATAATTTCACAGTAACCTTAAGGGGTGTCACAGCCACTGTCTGGCTTGCATGGATCTGTGTATCAGCTAATTCAACAAGTTGAATATCCCTCCAGTCTTTATGCTTCACATTCAATTAGTGCAGCTCCGGCGTCCATTTTATGCAAGATGTCCACTCATTACTGTTGCATTTCTACATTTAACATGCTTTATGTGTACATCGTTCATGTTGCGTTTCAGCGCATACATTGATTGTGTTAAATTCTTCATGTCTATATGGTGCAAGCAAAAATCCTTCTGCCTAAATGCACATTAGACCTAGTGTTCATGTTTCTTCATGGTGAGTGCATATCTGCTTCATGTCTATTGTATATTTGTGTGTGAGGTTAGCAGTGAGGTCACTTGTTCTTGCCGACTTCGATTACATCATGTCCATCTATTCTTCTACTGTTCCAGGTTAAGGTTGGTATGGTTGCCTTAGTGCATAGCATCTCTCACCTTTACGGTATATAGGTGGCAGGGGGCCCATTGCCATGAATGACATATTCATCTGTCACTCAACATTCCCCCTTCCGGTCCAGTCCTCAACCACATCTTTTCTTGATCCCTTCCCCCAGTAAGGTGTTTCGGGGATCCATACCTTGGACACCCATTCAGGCCAACTGAATTTTGGATATGTTCATCCTCAGTCCAACTCATAGAGCAGCACTCCCCACCTAGTTTGCAGAATACCCAGCAACCCACATAATTGAGAGGGTTTCGGGATAACAACATTTTGATTGTGGTGGGACGATACAGCTGTGTTTTATGTCTATATGAAGTAGGTCAACAGTTTGTGTGTATTTGTGAAGTTTACTGTCCAGGATTATCACTATGTTCATTCCTACGGCCTTTTTGGCCATCTTTTTACATTGGCTTATGGCTATTCTCAGAGTGCAGAACCCAAATAATATAAATACTAGTATAGCTATTAGTATTTTCAATGCATTAGCCAGCCAGGAGGGGATCCGGAAAATAGATACGAGAGCCAGTCATCATTAAAATTGTCTTCCACCTCCTCTGTCATTTTGGTATGTAAATCTTTTAACAGAATTATGGCCTCTGAGAGGATCCCATTTTTCTCATTGTTATCTGGTTTGTATGTACAGCAAGATGGGCTGATTTTTGCTCAAACGCCACCCTCCATGACTGTTATTACGTCAAGGACATACCATTCCTACCACCTAGAACCCAAACAATACAAATACTAGTATGGCTATTAGTATTTTCAATGCATTAGCCAGCCAGGAGGGGATCCCAGAAAATAGATACGAGAGCCAGTCATCATTAAAATTGTCTTCAAAATTCCTCTGTCATTTTGGTATGTAAATCTTTTAACATAATTATGGCCTCTGGGAGGATCCCATTTTTCACATTGTTAGCTGGTGTACAGCAAGATGGGCTGATTTTTGCTCAAACGCCACCCTCCATGACTGTTATTAAGTCGGAACATACCAGTTCTGGGGGGGTCATCAATCTGATGGCTCTTAATTGTTCCCTTATTACAATAAAGCCTTTCATTGTTGTATTAATCCTTTGCAATAACTCTCACTTCATTATTTGCAGCTGTTTTTCATTTGTGGCTGTCTTTAGACCAGCTAGAACCATGGCTGAGAGAACCATTTCTGTCATGCTAAATAACTTGAGAGCTCATCTGGTATATCATAACAGGCATTAGTTGATTTTGTTGCGAAATAATGTTCACTCTTAAGGCTTTTGCGAGGTAAGGGACCTCGTCTTCCTTAATTATGTATCCATTTTAGGGAAATCCATAATATGTGTACCACTTTGGGGTACTACCAGAGCGGGTATGTTTTTTAGCACTATGGAACACAGCTCTCCCTAATTTGAAGGCAACTTCAAATTGTGCTCTGGTTCCACAAGCCTTATAGTGGTCCATCAATATTGCTGTTCCAGTTTTCATGCCTGGTACATCAAAGATACATTTACACCCAGTATTTTTCTCAACGTTTATTGTATCATTATTTTGGAAGCATAGAGTTGTATTTCTTAGGAGTGTTATCTCATCATTGACCCATGTGAGTAGCTTTGTAATTGTAGGCTACTGATCGAGACATTCTTTGTTTGCATTTACCACAACCTCGTCCCATTGCTCCAACCGTGCTAGTGCTTTGCATACCACTAATCCATCGGTCCACCCCTCAAGTGTAAATACAGTTTCTTTTATTTGAAATTGGCATCATTCCCAACACCTCGGTATTTCATTCCCTGTCCTGTCATTGCATTGCAAAATTTTGTTGTCTTCTTGTTTAATCACTGTCCCATTTATTCCACACTGCTCATATATTATTACCTGGTTTAATGTTTCAGTTTTTATCATGGAATGTATTCCTTGTATGTAATTGTCTTCTTGTTGGAACTTTGCTTCATTTACTCATATTAATGAGGCAGTCTGGCCTTTGTATGGTCCTCTGGTTAGACAGAGTGCAAGGTGTGTCAGGCAATGTGCCGTGTTTACAGGTACTTCTGTGTCTATAAAAACTCTGGAAGCACCCATGGCATAGGGATTGAGGGAGAAACCTAACAGCTCTCATCATGCCCCTCTCCCTACCTGGCTCATCTGTTTGTACCACATATTGTTAGTTACTTTAGTAGAATCAGTGATAAAAGCATTCCTGTGTTGGAAGTCATCCACTGCATGTCTTTTCAATCTTTGTATCTGCTTAGCAGCAGCAGGAAATCCTTCAGCTACTAATTAATTTGCTATAGTAATAAGGATCACATTAGTATACATTAATTTGGCTACATATAGAGCAGCAGCCTATGTAATCCTAAGAGAATAATAAGGTAGAGACCGCAAAATGGGAAAAAGACGACCACAAGCGTTCCTGCTAATATATCAGTGTTTTGTAAATATCCATGTGTGTTAGGTTGTCTTTGAGCTAAAAGTATATTTAACAAAATGAAAAGGCCCATTCCTTCTTTTCATAGAATTTCCTTACAGTATTTTGAAATAGTAATGTATACAAGAAAAACTGCAACATTATAGCAAGAAGAACTCTTTCAAGAATGAAACAAGTCTTTGGATTTTTTAGAAGAGCAACGAGTCACGCTTCTGTTTCTTGAGCCAGGATAAGTGTAAGAGAAAATCATAAACAGAAGTGTTTTCAAGGGTAGCATTGAGTTTCTGTATTCTATCCTTATGAAAGTGCTATCTTTTATTTGTGCAGGTAAAATCCTTAAGAGAAGTGTGTATCCAATTATTTTTGTCTACTGATTAGGAAAGATCAATTTATTGTCTATATAGGTCTGTTGGTTGCTGTCTGCTCCTGGTAGCCTGGTAGCCAATCTCGTCTGCATATACGTCACCTCTTCTCCACCTTCAGTTTCAGGGAGTTGCAGCATGGGGGTCTCTCCTGGTGATGGTCTGAGACAGGTTCATTGCGTAATGCAAATAGAGATAAGGGTAGGCAATGGAGCCATCTTTTCTCAGGGTTACTTTTAGTTTAGCAATACATTCCTTTGAGTAGCTCATAGGTTTGCCTGTGGGTGATAAGCAGAAGAGAATGTATGCTTAAAACCCAATAGGATTGTGATGTGCTCGAAGACTTAATTTACAAAGTGTGGTCCATTATCAGACCTAAGGACTTTGCTCACTACCCACCTTAGAAAGACATCACGTACGAGGACCTTTGCAGCACATATGGCATCATGATGTGTGCATACACCAGCCTCGATCCATCAAGAGAAAGGATTTACGACTACTAACATATACCTGTAGCCGTTACAAACTTGGAGCATGGCTACATAGTCGATATGCAAATGCTAAAAGGGTACAAAAGGGTACAGTAGGATGGGGTATTGTTTCTTTCACTGTTCGCAGTGTGTACCCTGCAGTAAACTTCTGCCAAATTAAGCAATGTGTGACAAAAGCAGCAATGTGCTCCATCAGGTTAAGCACTAACCACTCTTCCAATGTCAGAGCTGCAACACTCTCTCATGCTGTATGTGTTGGGTAATGCTGTTGGTCTAATGCAACTTGAAGCAATCCAAGGGGCATAACTGGTTTTCCAGTGCTTTTCTGCCGCACCATTGCATCTGTGGGGATAATTAGCACCCACTGCACTTCCTTAAATCCTTCTCTTCTGGTGGAGCTCATCCCTGTAATTCAATGATCTGTGGTATGGGCAATGTACTTTCATTACCATGTTGCATGCATGTGTGTATTAGGTGCTGTGTCGAATTCAGATACTTTGGGAAAATATGCTGCTTTTTTGGCCTTTATGTTACTGGCTTCATTGCCGCAAGAAAGTAAATCTGCAACCTTAGTATTGACTGCACACTTTTCCATGGCGATAGCCGATGGTAGTTGTAGTGCGTTTGTGAGCCTGTCCAATAATGGCACATGTTGCATTGGTCTGCTATCTGTTTTTTGTGACCCCAGCCTTTTCCATAATGACAGTCCTGCATGCATTGTTGACGTCACGTAGACAGAGTCAGAATACACTGTTACTTCCTCATCCACATGTGCTGTAAGTGCCACGCTAACTGTTACCAATTTTGCCGCTTACACTGAAAAATGTAAAGGCAATCTCGCACTTTCCACTGTCTCAAAGTTGCTGTTCAGTTTTATTTTTACTAATTCAGTTTTACTTTTACTACTGTAGTCCCTGTGTACCTTTCCCCAGTGTTCTGGTCACTCGTCGGGGAACTGTCAATTAAGTGAACCACCCTACCCCCAGGGCATTTTCTGTAAAATATGCAGTGTATTTTGTGCAATTGTGCATGTAATCTCCTTCTTCTATTTGCTCTACTATGAATTTTGCTTGATTCACTACTCTGCACCTAACAATTCTAATCTCTGGGTTTGAGAGGATCACCTCATTTCCAGATGCTCTCTGTGTGTTTAATGTGCTATTACGTTTTCCAAGGATAGCGAACAGGGCTTGCTCCACATATAATGTTACTGCACAGCCCATCACAATACTGGCAGATTTCTCAATTGCAAAGGCCGCTGCTGCCAGTGATTGTTCACAGTGATAATGGCCTCTCATCACTGGATTTAAAATCTCACTGTAGTATGCTAGTGGTTTATTTCCTAGGTTAGTTTTCTCTGTGAGAACGGCTGTTATCACTACTCCATTTGAATGAGAGAATAGAAAATATTCTGTGCTATAATCAGGGATCCCTAGAACAGGTACTTTGCATATGGCCCTTTTAAACTCATCGAAAGCTTCTGTAATTTCATCTCTCAACGCTATGTCACTGTCATCCTTTTAAGCTTTCTTGAGTCATTTTAAAAGAGGTCTGGCAAATGTGCTGTAACCAAAGACCTATGCCCTGCAGAAATTGCATAGGCCCTGAAATTGTTGTATTTCCTTCACTGTCTTTGGCTTCGCTGTTTTCAGGATTGTTTCTGCTCTCTCAGGGGTCATATTTTGTCCTTCATGTGATATCAACTGTCCTATATATAATACTTCTTCCTGGCAATATTGTTTGTTCACGTTGTCTGCTTTGTACCCCTTTCTCTGCCAAGGCTGTCATCAGCTGTATTGAGTTCTTTCTGCACTGTTCTTCTGTCTCACTGCACACCAAAATGTAATCTACATATGACAATTATACCACAATACTGTCAAGGTATTAATTTCCCAGGTCCATCTGGAGGAATCTGGTGAATATGGAAGCAGACTCACAGTACCGTTGAGGTATACAAGTATGTTTCCATTTTTTTTTCTCTACACAAAAACAAAGTCAAATCCTGTGACTCCTCATGAAGGATGATTGAAAAGAGAACATTTTTTAAATCGATCACTTTAAAATATTTGGGTATGGATGGGATATTGTACAATGTCATGGCTACATTCCGGCCCAATGGGAATCCTGCCTCAACAATATTGTTTAGGGGATGTAAGCCCTGAATAAATCTCAATGATCCCCCTGTTGATTCTTTTCACTGAGCACACCTCTGTCTTACATGGGAATTCTGATGGCACTAATATTCCCAGTTGCACTAAAGCAGAAATTGCGTCATGAATGCCTTCATCTGCTTCTCTTGACATTGGGTACGGTCACACTTGTGGCAAAATTGCTCCTGCCTTCAATTTGATTTTAACTGCACTTACTCCTTTCAAAAGGCCAATGTAATGTGGAATATTGGTCCACAGTATGTTTGCTACCTGTGGCACATCTTCTCGAAAATATGACGGTGTCTTTTTTACCAATGACATTCTATGTGGCACTTGCATGCTCTCAATTTTCAGCCAATAAGTGAGGCATATGAAAATACTACCTCCTCATCTGAATTGTCATTGTTGAACAGTTTGTCATCTGTCAAATCAGTCAGTTTGTTTCCTTTGTCAAGGGCTATCACTGTTCTCCATGCTTCCCCTCATCACCAGTCCCTTCAATAATCACCCTGTCTTCTCTCACTATGACTGCTTCTAGTTCTATTGGAATCACCTATCCTTCCTCCTCATCCATAGGGACTTCTGGTCTGTACAGAAATTCTGCAGGTAGTCACAACTTTGAATCCCGTATTCCAGGAGTCCATACTTACATGATGTGTACTCCATAAAGAAATACGTCTGGGTCTATTGGCACACCCCTCTTGCTTTATGGCCAACAAATCACCACAGTAACACTCCCTATTCTGGGTGCAGGTGTCAGCGAGCCTGCACTTGCATTCCATGTTGCCATGATATTCTGTCTACAGGTGCTTGTTGTTGCATCTGTGTTTGCTGTACCTGCATAAGGGCTTTGTGTGTTTGCATTGGTGTTTGTTGTGCTTGCAGTGGTGCCTGTAGTGTACATTGTATTTGCAGCGCATATGTCTGATAGTATGTGCAATCTTGGGCATATATTCTGGTGGTTCTGCACTGTGTCGTGGAGGATATTGCTGTCCTCCACTTGGATCCAGCCAATTTTGCTGCATCCCTCCCCTGCTTCTCCATGCTCAAGAAATGTGCCTAATTTTCACAAACGTCCAGCACTGTTGAGGCTGTCCTAAACGAGACTGTCCCCCATTAAATCCATCCTTGAGGAGATTGAAATTCAAATCCTAAACCTCTGGGTGCACCCCCTGTTCCTCATGGTCAATAATTGCATTCTCACCTTCCTGAGAAATTCCCTCCAGTCATTGGCTGTGTGTCCTGTGTTATCACTCCACTTGTTGTCCAGCTTTCTTTCCTCAAGTTTCTTTCTGGCTTTTTCTTGCCTTAATCGACAATGATGAACTATAGTTAATTGAATCTCTGGCTATGGTTTCGCTTCCATTTCAATTTCTTTTTTCAATTGTCTCTGCACTGGCTCAGGTCGTCCCTGACATATATTGTGATAAAAAATAGATATGTTTTTTTCCCACGGTTCTCTAATCTCAAGACACCATCTCTCTTGGAGTTCTTGAATGTAAGCAACTGGGTCTTCATCATCACGCTTTTTCACCTCATGATTGCGATCATGGCTGATGTATCGGGATATTGCATGAGTGCTCTCCATACATCTGCCCTACAATTATTAAACCGTGCTCCATCACGAATCATATTCTGAGATCTCAACCCGTAATACCCAGCTCGGTTCCAAATGTAGTCAGCTCTCTTCCCGATGGTAGCAGCAAGCACATTTCTTATGTGACGCTCTGCTAGCATCATCCCTTCTGTCATTCTTTCTAATTCATAAATCTACTTGCCCGCTCCTAATGTCAAAGTTGGTAACTTGCACCTTAAATTATCCTTATACATTAGTGGCCATGGTATATATTGTGGTTGTTCTGCCCCTTTTCTCACAATGGGAATTGTGAGAACTCTGTGGCTTCTCCAATTGCTGTCAGTCCAAACCTGACCACATTCTCTCTTCCCCTGTTGTTAAACCTGTCGAAGGGGCTTGTGCACCCTCTTTCTCTTCCTCATTTTCACCTTCATTTCTTTCTTCATCCAAAAACATTGTGTCCCAACTTCCATCCCTTACTTCATCTTCTCTTTCCTCAAAATCGTATGTTTTCAAAAGACTCCTCCTGTGCAAGCCCCTCATTGCTTTTTCGAATAAATGTGCTTCTCCTCTCTGTGGGGACCCTACTACACTCCTCTTTACGTTACAGGTTTACAGATGACCAATCCTCATTTGCATTGCTTTTCCCTCCTCTTCATCAGGGACGGTACCATTATTATTATCTCCTCTGCGTCTCTGTTACGTCTTTCTAAACTCCTTTCCCTTTTTTCAAGTTCCTGTTTCTTGTTCCTCTCATTTCCCTGGAGCATGCATACTCATACATTTCTTTTTGTTGTTTTTCTCAACTTATTTCCATCTCTCTTTCGATCTCCCTATCTCTTTCTTCCTCCATTTCCTTCACTTTCTCATTCTCTGCTTCTCTACTTACCTTTACCTTTCTCTTTCTTGTCTTTATTTCTCACCCTCTCTCTTTCTTATATTTGTTTTCTTACTCTTTCCCTTTCTTCTTTCTCTCTCTCTTTCTCTTACCTCTAGTTCCCTTCTCTTCCTTTTGTTTCCTCTGCTGTCTACTTCACATTTCCGTTTCTTCCAAAATGATGCTGTCTCATTCTTTCTTTCTTCTCCTGATCTTCTCTGCCGTGCCTTTTCCTCTTGTTTTCGTTCCCATTCCTCTTCTTTCTCTTGTCTTTCTTTAACTTCCCCTTCTCTCTCTTTAGAATCGTTTATGTTTCTTCTGCCTAATGTAAGCAGTATTTGTCCTACCACCTTTCTTGTTCGGAGTGATCATCATCTCTTCCTTATTGCCCTGCCTGCCTTTTTGTCTCTGGATCGCTTCCTCAGTCTCTGTCAGATTTGCCTGCGGCTTGCAGCGTTATACTCATTGTGCATAGACACTGTATTTTGTTCATTTAATGCAGCCCCATTTACAGCCTCTTGACCACTGTAAGCGGGGGAGGGGGGCGGTGCATATACAGGGTTAGTGTACCCTGCTGCTCCTTCCAGTTCTTGCAATGGATATAATACCTGCACTTCGTCAGACAAATCAATGCTCTGAAGAGGAGGAGGAGGAGCTGAGAGTGTTGTGCCCCTCCCTTCATGCTTAAACATCCACTCCCTCATGGGTGGATCCTCTGTCTCGTCCCCATGCATCTTCCACAATTCTAAAAAAGATAATCTCTTTAGCAATTTCTTCCCTTTGTATGCAGAGTGTAAATATTTCGTCATGTGTTGCAGCACTGATTTCAAAAGTGTCCCCTCTTGGGGTCAGGGCAAAAACTATTTGCCCGCTGTGCCTTTAACCCATTTGGAATGGTACTTATAGATCTTATCCTTATATCTGGGCAGCGATTTACATAAATGCATAAGGGGAGGGTATCCCATGATGGAACATCACATTCTTGACTGTGATACTTACCAGACCGTTATACACCTTCAAACGCATTACCTCTGCACTCCTCCTTCACAATATCCTAACAACAATATTTCCCTCTATTTACAACACTTCTACGTCTCTTCCCTCTACCTTCTTGGCTAGAACAACTATTCGGTCAAGCACCACAAATGCCACCCCACTCTCAGGACCACGCCCTTTGGGTTCAAACAACAACTCCACGTGCACTACGATGTATACCAATATCCACAAAGCCTCGCTTTTCACAATTCAAAACACTTTTCACCAACCGCCTGGAGCCAGTAATCACAACACATATATCTCTTAATTAATCGCACACTGGAAGACGAAATCTCTTTATGCTTAATCTTTTAATACCTCGTAACGAGGTTTAGTGCATCACCTTCCATAACTTTGTTAAAGGTATCCTTCTCGTAAATCAATCTTTTATAATCTCACAATACCCTAATATACAGACAATTTCCTCCCTCTTTTTATATCAGGGCCGTTTCTTCTTGTATTGTTCCAGAATAAGGTTGGTATGGTTGCCTTAGTGCATTGTGTCTCTCACCTTTACGGTATATAGGTGGGTAAAGGGCCGTTGCCATGAATGACATTTTCATCTGTCTCTCGACAATGTATACAATACCACTAGGTCCTGATCTGAAAAAGAACCCGTCTGCCAGGGAGCCTGGAAGCGCTGACATCAGCAAATGTCGGACCTTGCCTCTTCAATTTTCTAAGCTCATGGAAAATTAATTCGGGTTTTGATCACCATGTCATGAACTTTGGGAACATCAACATGTCATCCTGTTTTTTTCAGCTCTATTTCTATTACTTTTGGAGAAAGGATGCATTTTGATGAGCTGCACAATACCATCTTTCGATCTAACTGTCCTAGTACGAACAAGTCATTGGATTAATCGTGTTCACACTGGCAAAAGAAGCTCATCACATCTTCGTCAGAATGATAACATTCCAAGCCCCGTCCCCCTACAGAAGGCCTAAGGTGGTCACCATCAAGGTGGTGGCTAAGTGTTGCACATTCTGTAACGGGTGGAGCAGAGCGGCCTTTGCCTAGACATGGCAAGGAGGCAGAACCAGCCCTAAAGAGTGGTACAGTCATTCTTCATGAAAGGTTTGGAGCATACGTGTCACTGTTGAGCCACCTTTCCCTTCATACACCAGCATTAAAGTGTAGTCTGCCAAGTGTTCATAATAGCTGTAATTCTACTGCCATGCTCCTACCAACCCAGATTGCTGTGGTTCACATTGCGGAGAAGCCAACCCTCACAATCAAACCAGCATTCAGTATCAAAACAAGGACAATTCCAATGCAACAGAGAGCTCAGATCAACATCCTCCCCCCAGCCACAACTGCATGGCCCACAGTTCCACCACTGGCCAACCAAAGCAGCATTACACTGCAATGTTCCGGCCAGCGCGTGGGCTGTCACATGTCATTCAATCTCTGCTGGCCATACCACGGTTATTCTGCAGACAGCTGGCATCTGCTGATTACTCATTGAAACACTCTGCTGCCAGCTAATTGTTGCATCATAATCCCTGCCATCCAGGGACTGCAAGACATTAGTGGGCAAGTGTAACCATATGTGCGGTAGCCTCTTTGGCACCGGGCTCTCATTACGATGTTCACCTAATGCCAATGGGGAGATCATGTCCCTGTTTTCTCTGCAGGCCTTTTTATAATTTGATGTGTACCTGGAGACGAAGCTCATATAAACCCTGCTTTCTGATTCACGCCAGAGCAGTATTCTTTGTTTTTTCAGGCAACATGGAACTCCAAAGGGCGAGATGGTGCATCACGCTTTTTAACATGAGACTGGTAAGAAAATCTGTGTTCTTAGATTCTATGAAGCTATTGGATCTGATCAGGGGGATCTCGAGTTGGGAGGAAGGGTGGAATGGGGGTCAAGCACTTGGTACCATGCTGCAATCAAATCATTCAATATTGTATGTTTTAATATGGAAGTAGATTTGACATTGCTGATTGGTCACAAGCATAACGTTTCGGGCCAGTGAATGTTTCACTCTTGGAAGAGTGCACGCACGTGAGCGTGTAGTCATTGCCATCTTTTCCAATTAAGCTACAATGTTTCTTTTCCTGCTTCATCTGGTAGTAGAATCAGGCAGGTCTAGACCTCGCCGGAATATATCAATCACGCTCAGAAACTTGCCTCTCTCCTAGGGCACAATGGGACCAACTTGTACACGTGGAATGCTTTTGGGATGCTACGCTGCTGGGGACATACACAATAGATCTTTAGTGGAAAGGTAGGCCCATGGAAAATGAACAGCACATAGCATAGTCATCATGCAACTCTGCAGAGACCTTGTTCCTATAGCCATCCAGTAAGGTATGGTTTGCGCTGATGAAGGATCCGAGAAAGCAGGGGCATTGCTAGGGGGGGGGGGGGGCTAAAGGGGTTATAGCCCCTGATCTTTTGGTTGTAGCCCCGGATAGAATCTCATGAGCTACAGCCAAAAGACTAGCTAGCCCCCAGTCCCAACAGTTCCGACATCAGCTTAGCCCCGGGTCTTTTCCAGACCTAGCAACTCCCCTGCGAGAAAGTAACTCACACCTACTTCCAAATGAGTGATAAGGGAGATCCCGAAACATTGGCAGAAGAAGGGGTTTCCACCTCCGAGGAATTCAGGAATCCCCTAACGTCCCCCTCAGGACAATTTTTGACTGTTTTAATGATAAAAAAAGGATTGACCAAATTGAAGATTGATATACTTTCGACAATTTTGGTCATCAGGTTGGAAGGGGGAGTAAACCTATTGGGGTCATAAGCAAACTAGGCAGGGTACGGTGACCCTAAAATAAGAGAGGAGGAAAGATTAGCAAAGGATGTGATAAGGAGGAGCAAAGTGGGGGGAAAAACGGGGTCGAAAGGATCTCGTATGGAACAATAAGGCAAGAAAAGATTTTCGAAAGACTACTTATTAAGTTAACAGTAATAACAATACCATTTCAAATTGGGTTTGTAGAAAAAATAGAAGTTACATTGTTAAATCATGTTCACAAAAAATAATTTGAAAAAGAAATTAACATCAGAATGATTTTGCGCTTTGGCATCACCCTCGGCTGATACCAATCAAAAACAATTTATTTATTTATATATATTTATAATAATTTATATGGCACTGCCACTGACCCGGGGGCTCAAGGGCACTAAAACATATACAACAAAGACAACAGGCAACTTAAACACTGACAGAGCGGTATGTCAGATAGATCCGGAAGCTAGGAAATGCTGTTCGTTAAACAGTATGGTTTTCAGTCCCTTTCTAAATACCCTGATTGAGGATTCTTCTCTCGGGTTGATGGGAAGTCCATTCCACAGAAGAGGAGATGTCGAGGAGAAGGCTCCAGTTTTGATTTAGGCACAACAGAAAGGTCTGGGAGATCCTCTGCCGAGAACAAACACGGCCAAACAACCTGTTCTGGAGGGTCTAGAACCACATAGTTGGGACCAGACTGATGTGCAAATCAGGGGTCAAGTCCTGAAAATTAAAGTGGGGGACTCATCAACAAACGCAATGGGATGTGATGTCGTCAGAAATTAGCATATCAAGGTGAAATATGCAGATTCGATTAAATTGGCTTTGCATAACCACCCAAATGGTTATGCAAATTAGGAAAGCACAACTCCCAGGGAAACCCTCTCGTGAAGAAAACCCTTTGTTGGGTGTTCTGACCCACGTTTGGACTATTATGCTACAACATTTGGTGCTGTGGGCTTAGGAAATCCAAGATGGCCGAAAAAGCCCACATGTGCGCCAGAATCTATGAAAACCGTGCAGTTTGTGCGCACACCAAAATGGTCGCTTGACTTGCCACCTCCCGGTGCGGGTGTGCTGGGTCAGAAGAGCCATGAGTGAAATGGGGTGCCAAAGAGAAAAACAGCAGTGCCTGTTCGCTAGAAAGCACTTTAAAAATCACCCTTTGTTTCTCTGAAGGCAAGCTCAGAATGCCCATTTCAAACATTGCAGAATATCCAACAATCTCACTGAACACCAGCAGACATTTGACAGAATAAAGTCTTGTGGGCATACACAATCTGGAAAGAGGATGAGCCTAAAATAATGTTCATAGCAAAACTGGCTGAGCTGTGGATTTCAGCAGTTTAAGTAAATTTGGACTGAAAGACACTAAAAATCTAAATGTTTAAAAGAAATGAGTGACCTACTTTTGAGTGTCACATAGGTTGCAATTGTTTAAATGTCATAGTTTTAAACTTAGAATCAGCATTCTAGCTGCATGCGTTGTCGGGGGGAAATTCTCCCGGGGTCGGCTGGGCCGTCCGCGGACCTCCGGGCAGGGAGGCCCCAACTCCTCCCGTATATCCCAAAAACCACAGAGTATGAGACACACACAAGAAGCAAAGTGGTTCTGCTGTTTATTATACAAACGGCAGGGATGGGTCAAGGATCGTATGCGTCCGTCCTGACACACACACAATCGAGGGGCTCGCAGGCCATTTTTACCTTAGTATGACGCGCTACTTGCGTCACCTCGAAAAGTTAGCAAAAAACCTATCTCCACTCTGGATTGGTTACTCGAGTGGTAGGGTTAGTATAGCATACGTATAGAGAACGGTGTTAGTGGCTGAGGGTCAGTCAGGTGATATACCTGGGTTGTCCCTACAATTAGATACATGAGAATTGTTACATGAAGACCCCTGAGGATTGGTTAATGTTAATGGCGTCAGTGATAAGAGCCCCATGTTCTGATTGGTGCGCTCGCGAGCCTCCCAGTCTGGGACCATCGCCTTTCCCAGCTCACGGTGTACCTGTCATTTGCAACAATGTTTCACTATGGGTACGTGCAGACAATGTGAGGATTTATTCATAAGCTGGAAGGCCGACTACTCCCACTGTCGCAGATGTCCATTGAGTCTTTTAATTGTATCTGCCTGTGTCTTGTAAAGTGGGATTCAGGCGTCTCCTTCCTCCTGGCCTTGGCATCCTTTCAGGTTTGGCTTGGTCACGTGAGGTGGGACCGTGTTTGAGGCAGAATTCTGCACAATTAATATTGTTTTTCCCACTGTGTGCCTTGTTTAATTTGCAGGTGCGACCTTGACGTTGGTGTGCGGCGTGCGAGATTGCAACATTGTGACTTGGCTGTCTGCTTTCGCCGGGCTCATTCTGCAGGGTCAGCAACTGAGTTTTTGTTCATTTTAATGTTCATGGAAGCTCTTGCTTGCGGCCTACTTGAATCAGGTGCATAGATGGAGCCGTTGAGTGCACAGGCGCTTTAGGTTATAGGGTTTAGGAGAAGCGTAAACAAGCCATTTAGATAAGTTCATCGTGCGTCTTGCGTTTCTGCATCTTAAAAAGCCTATGTGAAAAATAATAAAGATGCACGTCCGTGGATGTGTTCGTCACCTACGTCATAGCACTGAGTATATTCTTCGTGTAGGTTGGTGTAGGAGTGTCCAGTGTGCATGGTTGTATAGGTGTGCTGACCGTTGGCTAGGTCGTCATGGCATCTCTAACGATGTATTGGTTTAGTCGAGCTGATCCATGTCGCAGGTGTCGGCATGGGCAGGGCCGGCTGCTGGGCAGGTAGGTGGGCACATCCGTAGGTTCCTGTACCAGGGTATTTGGTCGTCTGGTAGATGGGCAAACTCATCTCGTGGCGGGTGCCTAGGCCGTGATCCTCTAGGCCAAGCGCGAGAGGGGATTGGCGGGAGCCTGTTGTTCCATTCTCCCACTTCAGTCCCCCCTCTGGTCGACTTGTCGACCACAGACATATCCTTTTCTTTATCTCCTCTCACTCTCCATATTTTAGTTATTCCTCCCAAATGTCCATAGTGGTTAACATGGTCTTCAAATGACCAATACATGTATTCACAGGTTCCTCCAGGAGTGCAGTATACCCATTTCCCTAAGTAGCTCCTTGGGTTTCTTGGGTTTTCGAGCTTCACAGATGGTGGGTCCAGGTGGTTGGTGGTGATCTGATTGCGCAACTTCTCTCTCTCTTGTATGATTGTGCCTGTGTGTTGGCCGTCATCTGCTGGCATCAAGGGGTGCATACCGGCCATTTCGATCATTTTGTCTGTGGTGCGTGCCTTCCGGGCCTTCCAAAATCTTATTATGATCAGTGTAGCTCCAGCAAAACCAGCTCTCATCCTTTTTTACACCTTTACTTTCATCCATCATTTTGGAGTGCATCTGGGCCAATTGTGAAACTGCTTCTGTCAGTGTACCGTTGTCAGCATCGTTGGCAGGGTGAATGTACAGCATGATAGTCCTATCTTTGCGCAAACTCCTCCTTCCATTGCTGTGAGGAGGTCCAGTACATATCTGTTCTGAAGTGCTACCATCCTCACTGCGCGCAGTTCCTCTTTTATTGCGTTGAATCCATTTACTGTAGAATTGATGGTCATCATTAGTTCCCATCTAGTTATCTGGAGCCATTTTGCATTTGCGTAAGCCTGTAGTCCCGGATGTATTATTGAGGAGAAGAACATTGCTGCTCTGCTAAATAGTCTGTGTTCTGGCGGAATTGAGGTGAGTGCTGTTTCCGATCTACTCCATAGGTAATTTCCTGTCAGAGGTTCTCCTTGTCTTTTCTTTCTATTTAGGACAGTATTATTGCTGTTGATTTTGTCCTCTGGCCCCTTCTGAGGTTGTACAGATCTCTTCTTCCTCTCGTTCCCTTCATCCATTTTGGGGAAGTTGGCCATATTCACGTGTTTCTGGGGTACTACTAGTGATGGTACATTAACGTGCACCATTGTGCATATACCATTCCACAGAGGGGGCAGTGTGTGGTATGCCTTTTCTCCGCAGGCCCAGTAGTGGTCCATTACCACTGCTGTTCCTGCTCCCCCCTCAGGTAACTCCATCACGCTTGCACAGTTGGTGTTGCATCCTACGTCCACCTCTCCTTTATGTTGGTAACATACCTTAGGCGCAGTTAGCAGCAGTATTGTTATTGGGTCTTCATCCTTCTCTATCCACGTGAGCATGGGTACGTACTTGACCCACTTGTCATCTATGGTTGTGTTCGTCAATAGTTGAAATAGTTTCTCTTGTTACCATGTTGCTGCCAACCACTCCTGTGTCCCATCTGTTGTTCATGTACACCTTCCCTGTTATTGTCACAAGTGGCCTTTCCCAACATCCTTGTTTACCGGGAACTTCAGTGGCGTACCAATCGCATGGTAGGTACTGTAGTGTTACTTTCTTTGTTTCTCCTTTTTCAGGACCACTTGTCATGTATCTGAAGGCTTCAGCATGTAAACTGCTCTTGTGGTAACTCAAATAAGTCTTGAGGAAGTTGTTTTCATATGGATATGTGTCTCGTGTTTTCCACACCAGTTGCACCACTGTCCCTTGAAATCTTCCTTTCGTTTGGAACAGTGCCAGGTATATTATACATAGATTTTCATCTATTTCTGTGGCAACGAATGTTCGAGAAGCGCTCATGGCGTATGGGATTAATGAGCAAACGTAGCAGCTGTCTTCTGTTGTCTGCTTACCTATGTGGGTCATGTGTTGGTACCACATGTTGTTTGAAATGTGTGCGGAATCTTGTATGTAGTTGTCAATACCTTTATTATCTGAGTATGTGCTGCGTTTAACTCTATTTTCCTTGTGTAGGATTTTACTAGTACCACCTGACGTAACACCTGTTGCAGCTGAGGGTGGGGGTGTGTTAGGTTTGGGTACAGCAATAATATTGATAGCATAGCTGTTCTGCCATACAGAGGCAGCCAAGAACCCGGTGATCATCAAAATCCCTATCAATTTTATTACAGATGCTAATTTCACCGGCATTTTGCTATTACCTTGCTGCAGTCCGGCAGCTTATTCTTGCGACGTTAAAGTTTCCCGCCTGAAAATTCTCAATATGCTTGTTATTAGTGTTAGTTGTTGTTTTTAAGCTCTCCCTATCAAATAGTCATTCAGTGCCCAGGCGAAGAGCTGTTCCCACGCCACTCTAAGCGATCTATCTCTTAGGGCAGGCAAGTATGGTTGGAGGTGGGGCATTGAATGTTCTATGGCCAAGAGGAATGCTGTGTAGTAGACACATACCCTCCTTCTTTTCAGGTACGTTGGCCTTTTTATTTCATATACAAATTGGTGTGACAATTCTTCTGGGTAGTTATCATCTGAGGGTACCATCTACTCCTAGGCTGTGAATTTGCTAGTTATCTACTTTCGTAGCAGTACAATAATACGCCGTACCTGCATGTGCGAGAGAAAAGAAAAAAGAGAACATTCAAGTGTTACATGTGTATATGTGCAAGACAATCTCCTTCAGTTTAGTTATTACTTCAGCGGGTAATGGGTTGATGGGCAGAGGGTTTGGGGCTCAACTGGTGGAAGTCTCTTTACTCTTTGTTCGTGTGACCATGGGGTGGGCGGTATGGGGATCACCCCTTTCTTTTTCAGTAGTTGTCTCTGAAAGGGTATCGAAACACTTAGGCCGTTAGTAGTGATAGAAGTCTCTTCCTCCGTTGGTGACGCTGTTGTTGTTCCTTCAGTGGCCCTGTCGGTGGCGCTGGGGCGGGTCTGGAGTTTGTAGATCTTTACGTCATGTAGGTGATTCCAGGCACGTTTGTCCTGTAGCTTTACTGCTCTCGTTGATACCTCCTCTACCAGATGGGGGCCAGTGAAGCGTGGGCTGTTCCACTTCCTGTTGAAATTGCGGAGTAGTACGTGGTCACCGTTAGCAACTTTGCACAGTCTTTCCTTTTCCAATTCTTTATCCGCGTCTTCTTGTTGATCACTGTTAGACCCGCCCCGTGTGCACTCGAGCTGTTGAGACACAAACACTACACTAGTAATCAAAGAAGACACATATTGGTACATTTCATCACCAAGAACAGTGGCAGTATTTTCGTGGTCTGTGAATGCTCTTGATGTTGGTGTCAGAGGAAGGCGCATTTGACGTCCGGTAACCACCTCGTGAGGGGTGAGGTGGTGGTCGGAACCTGGTCTATTCCTTAGCTCAAATAGGGCTAGCGGAAGGCAATACAACCAACTCTTCTTTGTTGTTTGCTGTATTTTTGCAATCGCCTCCTTTAGTAGGCCATTCAGGCGTTCGCATAAACCGTTGGCCTGTGGGTGGTATGCACATGCAAATTTATGCTTGATGTTCAGTAAGGACGTGATGTGCTGGAACATTTCGTTTGCGAAATGCGGGCCATTATCTGACCGCAGTACCTCGCACACCCCCCACCTGGGGAAGACCTCCCTGACTAGGAATTTAGCTGCTCTGAATGCATCTGGGTGTGAACAGGGCCCTGCTTCAATCCACCTCGAGAATGGGCATACTACTACAATCATATACCTATTTCCTTGACATATGTTGATCATATCAACATAGTCAATATGGAGATGTCGGAAGGGTCCCTCTGGCCGGGGTATAGTACCTTTTATCACCTTCAGAGTGTGACCGGCCGTAAACTGTTGACATGTGCTCCATTTCGACAGCCCTGAGTGGACAGTGGACGTAACATATGCGCTGTCAGAATATATAGTCACTCGTTTGTCAAAGCTTTCCTTCAACGCCAAGATCAGTGCGACCAGTTCTGCTGCTTGAGCAGAATAATGCTGTGGTAGTTGTACACATTTCATCGCCACACACACCGGTGCCTCCATCATTTTTACCACCGCTGCCCCTGTCCTCCTAATCCCATCCCTTTGGTCGATTGTTGATGACCCATCAATGAACAGGAGCTCACCTCCCTCTAGTGCGTTCTCTTCAACCTTCCTAGTACATGAGTACATTTCAGTGATTTGCGTACAATCGTGTGCATAATCTCCTTCCTCAATTACTTCTGCTAAGAACCTTGCAGGGTTGACCGTGCTACATCTAACAATTGATAGTTCAACTCTGGATAAGATGATCTCATAACCTGATGCCCTCTGCGTGGTTAGGGTGGACTTAGGTTTATTCAATATTGCAAATAGTGCATGTTCCACAAATAGTGTGGTTGGGCACCCCATGGTGATTGCTGACGCTTTCTCTACCGCAAAAGCAGCTGCGGCGAGACCTTGTTCGCAAGGGAAATGACCTAACATTACAGGATCTAAGTGGCCGCTGTAAAACGCTACTGGCTTGTAGCCCATGCTTGTTTTTTGAGCCAACACTGCTTTCATTACTGCTGAGTCGCAATGTGAAAATATGAAAAATTGTCGCTCATAATCTGGGGTGGCCAGTACCGGAGCAGTTGATATCGCATCTTTCAGTTCATCAAAAGCCTCTTTCATTTCCATTGTCCACCCCAACCTTTTCTCCCCTTTGTTAGCTTCTTTTAACGCCTCAAGCAGGGGTCCTATGTATGAGCTGTAATCAAATACCCATGCTCTACAGTAGTTGCACAGACCTAGGAACTGCTGCAGTTCCCTCACTGTTTGTGGTACTGGTGTTTTTGAAATGGCCTGTGCTCTTTGTGGTGCAATCTTTCTTCCATGTTGGGATATGAGCTGACCAATGTAAAGTACCTGTTCCTGACAGTACTGTAACTTTTTCATGTCTACCTTGTAACCTTTTTCAGCCAATATTGTCAGCATCTTTAATGAGTCCTCTCTGCATGTTCTTTCGTTTGTGCTGCAAATTATTATGTCATCAACATATTGTAACACTGTGCTTTCTACTTCATTGTTACCCAAATCCATCTGTATTACTCTGTTGAATATTGAGGGTGACTCGCAGTACCCTTGTGGCAATCTGGTGTGTTTCCACTTTGTGTTTCTGTACGTGAAGCTTGTCAAATCTTGTGAGTCTGGGTGCAATGGTATTGAGAAAAAGGCATTTTTAAGGTCGATCACTGTAAATCGTGATGCCTCTGCTAGAATGCCACACAATATTGTGGCCGGGTTTGCTGCTATGGGGTATTCTGCTTCCACTATGTTGTTCAAGGGCCTGAGGTCCTGTATGAAGCGCCAAGACCCCCTTTAGCCTTGCGCACTGGGTATACAGCTGTGTTACATGGTGATTCTGATGGGACCAATATGCCATTATTTATGAGGGCCGTTATGGTTTCATATATGCCCTCATCTGCCTCTTTCGATAGTGGGTACTGTTTCACTCTGGGGAGTATTGCACCTTTTTTCAATTGTATCCTTACTCCCCCTATACTTTTTATACATCCCACGTCATAGGGGCTAGTAGTCCATAGTGATGTGGGTACCTTTGTCATATCCTCCTCAAAGAAGGGAACTGGGTTGGATGCGGGTGCCTCAAGTGCCATTGCAATTTTTTGTGCCACTTGTTTATACGCCACTCTTAGCCATATTTCCACACTCATCATAAACACCATTTCACCTTCCTCCTTTTCTTCTGAAAAGAGCTCCTCGTCTGACACCTGGGTGAGCCTGCATCCCTCGGCTAGTGCTATTACTGCCCTCCATGTTCTTCCTTCTCTGTCTTGGGCATGCACTGCAATGTAATCAGCTGTTGCTATAATGCTCTCTATGTCCACTGAAATCACCTTTCCTTATGGTTCATTGGCTGGTGTTTCTGGTCTGAACAAATAGGCTGCTGGCCTCCTCCAGATCTTTCCTTCTATCCCTGGCATCCAGGCAAATGCCATGTCTGTCCCGTACTGGAATAGTTCACCATCGACTGGCTCAGCCCTAATCGCTGTCTGTCCGCAGTATGCTTGCATGATTTGTCGTGCTGTGAGCATGTTAATCCCTGGAGTAGAGCAAATTATGCCGTTTTCCGTAAAGGAGATCGTCATATTCAACCTGTTCATGATGTCTCTCCCCAGTATATTTACTGGTGAGGCCCTAGAATATAAAAGTGGGACTGACATGTCATAATCCCCTATTGATAAGGGAACGTTATCAGTAAAGGGAACCAACCCCCTAGCCCCAGAGAATCCTTGGGTGTTCATGGCTTCGCCTGACATCTTAAATTTACCTTCCCTTATGCAAGACCGGGTCGCCCCGGTGTCAACAAGGAATGATAATTTTTTGTCACCTATTGTTACCTCTATGCATGGTTCCTCCGCACTATTAGGGGTTACTGACAGGATGGGACACACCAAGGCCGTCTGTGGGCTGTCCTATCGAGGGTACAACGATTGACCGTTTCCTGTGTAAGGGTTGTGTCCTAGTATTGTCACCCTACCCAGTTGTGTTTGTTGTGCTTGGGGTTGTTGTATTGTCGCTATCTGTTGTTGTGGCAGTGAAAATGCCTGTGGCTGTTGTTGTGTTACTAGTTGTTGCTGTTCATTTCCCTGTTGCAACGTCTGCTGTTGCTGTATGCCCTGCTGTTCCTGTGTGGGCCTTAGTTGTCCCTGCTCGCTCCATGATGGTGTTCCTGGTCTTACTCTACACGTGCGTGACATGTGCCCTACTAATCCACAAATCCAACACACTGGTGGTTCCCTACTCTGCCATGGAAAGCTTCCTGTGTTGTCCTGGTATACTGGTTGCCCGGTGGGATAGGAATTTCTAAGTCCTCCCACCTGTTGTTGTGTGTTATATCCGTATCCTCTCCCTCTCATTATTCCTCCTCTTCCCCTTTTGTAATTATAATACCCAGCTCCTGGCATTGAGTATCCTCCTCCCATGTTGGTCGTGTATGGTTGGAGTGGCGGCATCTGTTGTGTTATAGTCTGGGAGGGTTGTATTTGGGAGGGATCTTGTGCAGCCACTACTTGTGTGGGGCTTTGGGTCATTGTTGCAGGTGTAGTTATTAGTGCCCCTTCCATTGTGTATTTAGTACGTTTTTTCTGTACTAGTTTAGCCTCTTCCGTTTTCCTGTCCTCTTCCTTTTGTTTCATTTTACCTTGCCATGTCCTACAATGATGTACTATTGTCAGTTGTATTTCTGGCCATGCTTTTGCTTCCATTCAAACCACTTTCTTCAGTTGTTTCTGAACTGCTTCTGGGAGCCCTTGTACTAGTATGTGATAGAATATTGCTGGTGTTTTGTCCCATTGTTCTCTAGTTTCCATGCGCCACTTCTCTTGAATTTCCTGGATATAATCAACAGGATCTTCGTTCTCACGCATCTTGCGTGAGGTAATTGCTCCTATGTCTGATGTGTCTGGGTACTGTACCCTTAGTGCCTGCCATAATGCATGTCTGCAGTTTGCGAATGGTGCCCCATCATGCGATGTGTTTGTTATTGTTACCCCAGTGAATCCCGCTCTCTTCCAAATGTCATCCGCTGCATCCCCTAATATAGATATTAGAAAGCCCTTTACATCCCCCACTGCCAGTTTCTGTCCTGCGGTGTGTTTTTCCATTTCATATATCCATTTACCTGCACCTCCACTTAATGATGGGAGCCTGCACTTTATATTTTCTTTGTCTACATGCTTCCAAGGGACGTATTGTGGTCTAACCCCGCCCCTCTCCAGAAGTGGCATTAAGTTGTGTCTCGTTATATCCCTTGGGTTCCATAAGATTGAGTCCCCACACCCCTCCTCTTCTTCCGTCTCTCTTACATCGTCAATGTCGTCCGTAGTTCCCCTGCTTGTAACTCTTTCTTCTCCATCTTTTCCCCTTCTTTCATCATTTCCTGTATTTAATGTGGGCGTGTGTATTCGTTCTCCCTGCCTGCGTCTAGGGAGGTCTCTAAGCCTACCTACATAGGGTGTCATTTCGTTTGTGAAAGGCGCGAGTTTGGTTGTACGTAGTGAGCGTGAGGTGGTTGACCATGTAGGGTGGGATGGTGACGGTGTGGCTTCATGTGTCTGTCTTTCCGCTATTCCTCGCTCTTCCTCCTCACTTCTCTCCAGTTCATCCTTTCTCATACAGATCCATGGTGAGTCTGTATTGGTCCGAGTGGTGTATAGTTTATCTAGGCTTTCCCTGTCACTATTTCTTCCTTCCTTCTCCATTCCTTCTTCTTCCTCACTACAAAAGTCATCTGTATGTGACGGCCCCCACTTTGTCTTTTTCCCCTTGATCGTTACTGTTTTTAAGTCTATTAGGTCCGTGTCTCCCTTTTCTCCTTTACCAACCGCTCCCCTTTGTGCTGATGTTGTGGCTACTTCTGTATCTCTATATACATACCTCCTTACTTCACTCTCCCCTCTCCTATCTTCTCTTTCCCCATCATTTCTCTACTCCATCTCTCTACCAATTTCCTCCCTTTTCCTTTTTAATTCCTCCATTACTTCACTACTCATCTTTCCCAATATCCTTTCATCCTCTTTCTTCCTTTCCCATCTCACCCTCTCCCGTTCTAATATACTCTCTATCACCCTCCCTTCTTCGTATTTCCTGGTCGTTTCTGATAGTAATCTCTTCTTCCACATTGCCATTTCCTTTTCTTTCTCTTCTTCTTCCTTTTTCCTCTCTCGTAGTACTGCTCTTGATACCCTTTCTGCTGCTGCTTTTACCCTTTCGGCTTCTCTCCTTTGCTTCTCAGTTCGTTCCCTTATTCTTTCCAACTCATTCTTACCTTCTTTCCTTTCCCTCGCTCTCTCTCTTTCCTCCCTCTCGAGCTGTTTGATTAGTTCATTCTGCTCATCCCTTAGCTCTGCTAGTCGTTCCTCCAAAATCTCTTCCTTTTGTCGTATCAGCTCTTCCCCCCTCATTTCACTCTCCCTGGTATTATCCTCGTCCATTTTCCTCACTACCTCCCTCTCTTCTCCTGTTAATGTACCTCATAATTTTAATAGTATCTGCGCAGCTACCCACTCATCATGTCCTATTTCCGCAGTTTGCTCTTCTCCAGTCCTCCCCTCCCCCTCTGGCATCTTCCTATAGGCTGATCCCGTCGTACTAGTCCGCTCCCCTCCCTTGTGGACACCTGTCACTGCATATGGTGGCGGGCTGTATGTCGGGGTAGAGTACCCCTCAGCCGCCCTTAGTTGTTCTCTTCCTATTTCTCCTAGTTCTCTTAAAGAGTACAACCCCCCTCCCACTGTTTTCACTACCTTTGCTAGGGGTATATCGTCGCTCTGTTCCTTTTTTATTTCATTTTCTTTTGAGTTGTTATTCTTTTCTCCTCCCTCTTGTCCGTTCCCCGTGTTCTTTGGGCCTTCACTCTCCTTCTCCCCATTCTCTCCTTCCTCCTTAATCTCTTTTTCTTCCGGTGTTTCCCCTACAGTGAACATTCCATTTGGTCCTGGTCGGGACCCCTGGAACATCCTCCATAAGTTAAACACCTCCACGTGGTGTGTCAACTTCTTCCCCTTGTATGTGTTATGCAGATGGTTTAATAGTGAATGTTGGGTATATGGATCGAAGCTACCATTAGGCGGCCATGGTGTTATCATTTTGTTGTCCGTCCCCTGTGTCCATTCTGTGCTATACTTGATCAGTTTCTCCCTATGGGGTGACAGTGTTTTGCATATGTGTTGTAGTGGGGTAGTGAGGGTGTTCCCCCACCCTCCCGATGCTGCCCCGTATGACATAGTAGCGCTCGACTTGCTATCCTTCCCCTATTTGGTAGCTGTTATTTTACTAACACCTACAATACACAGCCTTATACCTTTACCTGGCCCCGTGAGTTTGGGGACTTGCGATAGTCCGCTAAGGAAAATTATTAAAATATAGTATTTACATTTGTATATTCTTTTCTTTCTTGTCTTCCTTTACAGAACACCCTTACGGCCCCCTGCGGCCGAGGAGCACGTAGCCCCCTACGGCTGCGTACCCCTTGTGACGTTCCTATACAGTCGTCCTATTTTCATCTGCTCCTCCTCCCTCTTCTACACTTGCCGTGGCCGGCGTTCTCCGTGCGCAGCCACGTCCCCCGTTTCGCCTTTTCCCCGATCAACTCATTTTCGTTTATCTCCGTTTCCACTCCCTTGCCACAACTCTCTTCCCCACCACCCTCCGAAAGAGAGATGCCTTGTGCTCGGGATATCCTATGAAAGCCCTACTGGTGACGTCACCGATCTCTTCAAACTACTAGTAAGTTCTTAATACACTTGCACTCTACCCCCGTTAACCCCACAGCTGTCTTCCTGTCACGCCTGGAACAAGGTAATCAACAATATATAATCGGACTGCGCACGCTGCGTCGCCTCGCGTGTGATACGCCCCTCGACAGGAGGGCTTAACCAGCCAATTATCTTCCGTATTGGGCAACCAACTAGCTACCGCCTACAGGGAAACGTCATCTACCTATCGAGTTTCTTGCTCGATCAATAGGGATCCTCATCTACTCATTGATCAATAATTACCAAATCGTAGGAAACCGCGCACACACACACCCGTACACGTAGTCGCGACCTAGGCCAATCAGTGTCTACGAGCGGCCGCACGCGATGTTTTCGTGCTCCGCCCCCCTCCTTCGCGTAGCGTAGCCGACTGCTCTCGCACTCGTTCGGCTACCATTCATTTCATAGCCAAGACTAAATTGTCAAACCTTCGCCGCGCACCTGTGCAACACCTCCCACCTCCCGTATTTAATTCCTCCCCCCTCCCTCACAATTTCACATTGCTTGTTGGGTGTGGCATACTCACCAAGTTCTCTTGATGCGGGGCCGCTCGACTGCGTGCACCCCTCCAAGCGGCTCGCCACCTCCCCTCGTCTGGACCACATCTGGACACTCGCTAACCGCGGGCGGGATACTTCTCAACCGGCTCCCGAAGGCCAATATCCGGATTGCGCTGTCCGGTCTTCTCGCAGTTCCGCGATGGTCCTGTAGTCCTCAGAAGGGGGCAGCGGCAGAGGGGGCCGCGCCGCCGGGCCTCCTCGCAGCGGGAGTACTTGGAAAAATAAAAATAAAAGCAGACCTTAAACAGATCTCAGCAGTGCCTCCAACTTGTCGGGGGGAAATTCTGCCGGGGTCGGCTGGGCAGTCCGCGGACCTCCGGGCAGGGAGGCCCCAACTCCTCCCGTATATCCCAAAAACCACAGAGTATGAGACACACGCAAGAAGCAAGGTGGTTCTGCTGTTTATTATACAAACGGCAGGGATGGGTCAAGGATCGTACGCGTCCGTCCTGACACACACACATTCGTGGGGCTCGCAGGCCCTTTTTACCTTAGTATGACGCGCTACTTGCGTCACCTCGAAAAGTTAGCAAAAAACCTATCTCCACTCTGGATTGGTTACTCGAGTGGTAGGGTTAGTATAGCATACGTATAGAGAACGGTGTTAGTGGCTGAGGGTCAGTCAGGTGATATACCTGGGTTGTCCCTACAATTAGATACATGAGAATTGTTACATGAAGACCCCTGAGGATTGGTTAATGTTAATGGCGTCAGTGATAAGAGCCCCATGTTCTGATTGGTGCGCTCGCGAGCCTCCCAGTCTGGGACCATCGCCGTTCCCAGCTCGCGGTGTACCTGTCATTTGCAACAATGTTTCACTATGGGTACGTGCAGACAATGTGAGGATTTATTCATAAGCTGGAAGGCCGACTACTCCCACTGTCGCAGATGTCCATTGAGTCTTTTAATTGTATCTGCCTGTGTCTTGTAACATGGGATTCAGGCGTCTCCTTCCTCCTGGCCTTGGCATCCTTTCAGGTTTGGCTTGGTCACGTGAGGTGGGACCGTGTTTGAGGCAGAATTCTGCACAATTAATATTGTTTTTCCCACTGTGTGACTTGTTTAATTTGCAGGTGCGACCTTGACGTTGGTGTGCGGCGTGCGAGATTGCAACATTGTGACTTGGCTGTCTGCTTTCGCCGGGCTCATTCTGCAGGGTCAGCAACTGAGTTTTTGTTCATTTTAATGTTCATGGAAGCTCTTGCTTGCGGCCTACTTGAATCAGGTGCATAGATGGAGCCGTTGAGTGCACAGGCGCTTTAGGCTATAGGGTTTAGGAGAAGCGTAAGCAAGTCATTTAGATAAGTTCATCGTGCGACTTGCGTTTCTGCATCTTAAAAAGCCTATGTGAAAAATAATAAAGATGCACGTCCGTGGATGTGTTCGTCACCTACGTCATAGCACTGAGTATATTCTTCGTGTAGGTTGGTGTAGGAGTGTCCAGTGTGCATGGTTGTACAGGTGTGCTGACCGTTGGCTAGGTCGTCATGGCATCTCTAACGATGTATTGGTTTAGTCGAGTTGATCCATGTCGCAGGTGTCGGCATGGGCAGGGCGGGCTGCTGGGCAGGTAGGTGGGCACATCCGTAGGTTCCTGTACCAGGGTATTTGGTCGTCTGGTAGATGGGCAAACTCATCTCATGGCGGGTGCCTAGGCCGTGATCCTCTAGGCCAAGCGCGAGAGGGGATTGGCGGGAGCCTGTTGTTCCATTCTCCCACTTCAGCGTAAAAATTGGAAGTTTGATTTGGACAGGAAAACTGGCAGCCAAAGAGACATTTAGCTGAGGCCTGGCTTAAAAAGAGAGGGAATTTTGCCCACCAGCTACCCCCGACAGGAGTTGAGACTTGCACAACAGCTGTGTTCCCAGGCCTAGCTGCCTTTTGCTGTTCCCACCAAAAGGGATATGACACTTCTCTGATTGAATTACCTGGGCTCTGCAGGAAATTGAACAAAGCCCTGTCCTGACTCAGGCAAATGTTTTATTGGGGGGGGGGTCGTAAAAGTGGCTTCCTCCTGGAAGGAAAGGGGAGGAGCACTGCCTGTGAGAGCAAGCTGGCTTGGCAGAACTGGAAAAACCAGAAATTCAACCTTGTGCTGGGGGGAAACCACACCCCTTTGGGGCCAGAACATAAATCTAAAAAGATGGATCAATCATAGAGCGGACTTGTGAAAATTTTATAAGTGATATCATTATTCTTGTGATTTTTCTGTGCACATTTGAAGACGTGTTAGGACCCGGTGGTATGTTCAGGGGGGTTTTTAGCGGAAAAGAGGATATTACTCTAAATGTATGTATGTTAAAAATCTGACACTCCACCACCTAATGCTCACATGCTTTGCGAACATTTGTGTAAATGCGGGGACAAATCCAATATTGGTATCCCGACTAAAAAGTGAAATATGTTGCCATTTTTTAACCCAAGCTCCTAGAAACGACAGAGTTGGAACAGGGGCTACCATCAGTAAATGCATGATGTGTGTATGCAATGCCAAACAACTGTCTATCGGGGAAGTATGTATTTAGGTCAAATATAGATTGTGTGTAATTTGACAGGGGAGTGTCCTTTCTGCAAGCCATTAAATGACATCGCTCTGACACTCCACTTCTTTTCCCCAATCAAGAGAGAAAGGAAAGCTTGACCAATGGGCAGTTGAGAGAGGGGCTGGCTAGTGATGCTGCTGCACACACACCCGCTTTCAAAACACATAAAAGCAGACAGTCAGGACAGATAGAGACATTCAATTCCATTTGCTGCGGAGCATGCTGATCGACGATTTCACATCCAGAGATCCAGACTTCAAATCCATCAATCTCCAGAACCTGTAGCAGTACCTAGAAAGCAGAGCAGTATCCAGAATCCAGAGAGGCTAGACCAGCAGAGCAGAGCTGACCCAGACCGCTGTTAGCAGAACCAGAGAGCTGACCCAGACCGCTGTTAGCAGAACCAGAGAGCTGACCCAGATCACTGTGAAGTGCCGAGACCAGACCGGAGTCCAGTCCAAAACCTGACCAGATCCGTGGCGAGGCCTATTTCTAAATATATTGTGAGTACCTAGCAGAACTGTGCAGAACCCAATCTCTTAGTTAAAATAATCTAATGCAAGCTATTTTAATCTAACCAGAACTGCCTCCTAGAAACTGTCCCCTGTCATTTGCAAAGCTGTCACCTGTCATTTTCTAGCTGCAAGCTGTAACCTGTCGCTTTGAACTTTTAAAATTTCAAATCCGAAAAACTACCTTTATTTAATTGTCCGTATCTCTGGAACCGTTTGGACTAGGAACTTGGTTTAACTTTCCTCTGAAAGCTTAGAATCTCAGCTTTTCAACAAGCTTAGAACCGACTTGCTACTCCGTACGTATACTTTTGCCGTAATCACGATTCTCGCACTCGCGAATTTTACCACGATTTGCAATTTGGTTAAAAATCCAGCCACGTGTGAAAACAGCAGCTTCATTGCTTTCCTTTGCCAAAAATGCGTTTAACCTGCTAATTACTCCTAGATCCTTGCTAAAGTGAGCCTGAACTTATCCCAAGTATATTTCACTCACCCTGAACCTCCTAAAGGGAATTAAAACCATTTTCAGCATATTTCTCACTGCATTGTCACCATATTCAAAGCATTTTGCCTGTGTTTCAAAACTCCTATCTGTTGTATAAGCTGCTGGGGGGGAATTGAACTGAATTCTATTTGATTGCATTCCTAAGAACTGTGTCATCTTCATCTCCTTACAGTGCATAAAAGGGGGGTGAATTGTCCAAGAAAGTGATTACATTGTCTTTTGCTGAAATCCTATCAAGTTATTTTCTGAACTGTATTTCATTCCACATTGCATCCATTTGAAACCATAAAAGTATTGTTGCTATCGTATCCATCCTATAACCACTCATCATTGATTATAAAGAAGTGTGCTAGTGCCGGACTATCCATTATTGATTACTGCTCAGATTAAGTGTGATATTCAATTATTAATTCATTATAAAGTGTGATATATATATATATTGTTTAAATTATCAAATAAACCGTTTAAACTTGCAAAACAGAACTACTTCGTGGCCCAGTGGGGTCAGGGGGATTCCAAGAGAGGGGTGTTATATAGGGGTAGTCATCCAGAACGCATGAACTGGACGTAAAGATATATCAATAAGGGTTTCCATTCAGTATCCCAGACTAGGCATTGACTTGGCTGTAGTGTTGAATTGAATCCTCTTACAAATTGGGGGCTCGAGCCGGACGTTTGGGTTAGATCTATCACTTGTGCAGATTAATACAGCGTGCCAGCTGACCAGATACACATATCCGGTCGGATCACCACGCTGTGTTACGCTGTAAAGCACTCCTCAAAGGAACACTCTAAGGAAAAGGTCTGTTTTGCAAAAATAAAATACAAACTTCTGTAAGTCAGGACAGAGACCAATCTCTAGAATGACGACCTTAGTAGACATGAAAATAGCCAGAGAGCACTTCTTACATAAGTTATTTGTGAGAGGTGAGTGGACTCACCAGGACCACATGGTCTGGTTGCAGGCCATCACGCAACAGGTCACTGAAACATGGTCAGATACATGGAGAGATCAGGGTCCCTTACATGTGGCCCTGAGTGAACTATACATGGCTCCTAAAGCTAAGGATGAACAAGACAAGATGGTTAGGATAGCGGCATACCTGTACCTATATATGGGAGACATGCAGGATAAATGTACTGAAAGCCAAGATCTGGCGAATAAGCGACAGATGGTGTTAGAGAAGGTCCAATCTGACCTGGTCTCTTCTGAGCAGAGGCTGCACAGAAGCCAGGAGTCCGAAAATGAGAGTAGACAGCACATCATTAAAATAAAGAAGGATATGGATATCCTGCAACAGGAAAAGGCTGACCAGGATACCAGAATTCTGGCTTTGCAGAAGGAACACCAAGACAGTTTGGACTCCCTACTGCAGAGCCAGAAAAAGCTGGAGCAACAGATCAATTTCAACAGGGCATGCACAGAGCAGGTAGCCACCCTGCAAATCCAACTAGACAGAGAGAAAGAGGAGAGCAATAAACTGATCCTGAAAGACCTGGATACCGAGGCAGAGTTTGATCAGGAGCGCCAGAAAGCTGGTGCCTTCCAAAGGCAAAGGGACGACCTGGCGTCACAAATTCAGGCTCTTGGTCAGGAAAGGGACACCTTAGGCCAGGAAGTCTGCCACTTAAGAAGAAAAATGGAAGAAAATCACCTGGCCCACCAGGGACTGGGTGACCTCCAAAAAGAACACCAGGACTTGCTAGAGCACACCAGGAGGGTGGAGGATGCTCTGGCAAGACAGGAGCAGGCCAATAGGGACACAGCTCAGGAGGTAACCCTCCTGCAGCAAAGACTGGCCCAGTGCTCCAGGACCAATCAGCAAACGCAGAGAGAGAATGAGGCTCTCTGCCAGCACAATGATAGGCTCCAACAACAGGTAGCGATGCAGGAGAGACTGATAGAGTCTAGTAAGGCCTTAACTGAGGAACTGAAAGCGCAGGCTCTTGCATTGCAACAGGGAGCAGGGGCGGATAGAGACCAGGTTCGCTGGGAAAGGGAAACTCCTGAGCATAACCTCAGGAGCCCTAGTACCAGAGGCCTTTATCTCTCTCAGTCCCTGGACTCTGCCACCCCCATGTCCCCTGGCGCACATGAGCACCGGGCCACAGGGATGGCAGATTACTATCCAGCCAGAAGCAGGGGGCTCATAGGCCAGTACCTCCCAGGAATGGATGGGCGGCCATCCGGGTATGGGCACCCAAGCACAGTGCAATTTAGTGGGGAACCCCAGGAGAGTAGGCCCATTAAGGGCATCCTGAAAACCTCTGCCCAGTTAGGTCAGTGGGGGGGGGTACCCATCAAATCCTGGCAGCAAAGAGGAATCTGAAGACTCCTCTGAAAGGTACAGGACACAGGAGACCAGGTCCCCACATTCTGCCAGCCATTCCCAGGCTCACAGAATCCGGGAAAACCTGGAAGATCAGACAGGAACCTCTGGGAGCAGTACCTCTGAGTCAGAGGATGAATGGACCAGGGTTACCGAACCAAAAAGGCCAATAAGGCAAAAAGGGCCTTGCTTAAGGACCCATTGAAGCAAATAAAGGCAATAAGGAGTGTTATCACGCCTTATCATAAGAACGCCAAGTATTCCATATGGGAACACTTGGAGCTCTATGAGCAAATGATGGAGACTTTCCATTTGAAGGACAGCAGTAGCTGCATCCAGTACGTTAAATGGACATTCTCCCCAGAATACTCCAGTTTCTTTGCGGGGCTGGAGGACCAAAATCATTTAAGATGGTCCACCTATAAGGCAGCCATCTTGAAACATTTTTCTGTTCACAGAAATTCTCAAGAGGCTCGCAAGGCAGCCTACAATTTGCAATGCGGGGAGGATCAGGCCCCACAAGAATTCGTGCAAGAACTGAAACGTGCCTTTGCGCAGACCACCAGAAGGGTGCGCACAGACAGCAGAGAATTTGTCAATACATTTTTCCATGCCTTGCCCAAATATATAATGACCCAGCTTGTGAGAGATTTTCATGAGTAAAGATCTTTAGACTGGGTCATTGAACAGGCTACCCGGATCTATGAGGTGCAGAAGCCCATAGAAAATAAAAGCAATACCCAGAAAAATCCCAAAACCAACAGCACCCCTGCTGCTGCTAAGGTGGCAGAGGTAAAGGTCACCCCCGTTTTGGATTTGGAGATGGGGGGGCCTAAAAACCTACCTGCACCTAATAATTCACAGCCCAGAAGGCCCTCGGGCCAGTCACAGACAGGGAGTCGAAGAGGTAGTCCCACAAATGGGGTCCCCCGCTCCCCTGACTATGTAAGTCCCCGCTACAAGGGAAACCGACCAATCCTGGGTTATCCAGCCAAGCACCTGACCCGGGGAACTTCCCTCCTAACTTCCCCCATGAGGGCAGAAATTCTCCAAATCCTGGGCAGAACTTTTTCCCCAGGGGCAGGGTACGATTTCAGCGCTGGTGGACACCGGATCTCAAGCTACCCTTCTGTCCAGAAGGGCCTTTGATGAACTGAATGCAGGAAGGGGAGGGAATTACCAAATTCCTCTCACCTCACTTCCTGGACAACTCCAGAACTTTGACGGGAAGGAAATTCCCGTCGAGGGGACGGCAGATTTGGACATTAAAATTGGGCGACACAAGTTGAAACACCCGGTCATAGTTGTGACTCCAGAGGGCACCCCTTGTTTACTAGGGAATGACCTCCTGAGAAGGTTGTCACCCCTAATAGATTGCGTAAACAAGGTCCTCTGGACCCAGCCTAGCCGACCCATAAAATTAAAACAGAGTGTCAACCATGTTAGTTTAAACGGCACCTGCCACATGGTTGAACAAAAATCTGACCAAGTAGAATTTTACTTCCAGAACAACCAGATTCCAGACGTGACAGTAATAGCAGTAGGACAACAGACTGGTGATGGGGGTCCTCTCTATTTCTGAAAATCAACCTTCCTTCCAGTTTAAGGTGGTATTCCGCACTGGAAGGAAACACCCTGAAATTCTTTACTAATCCACAATCAGAAACTCCGACTCCTATAGTCCAGAAAGATGTGAAATCAGCTCAGAGCCTGGCTGATATTCAGCAAATTGGAGAGCGGTTGTTCATCCCTGTTCAGTTAAATGATGGGAAGGACTCTGTTCTCGCTCGAGTGTGTGTGAACAACGGTAAGAGCTTCATCAGCGAAGCCATGTTCCGCCAACTCCCAAAAGATCCAGCCATTCCCACATTCAAACTGATAGACAAATGGGAAATGGACCTGGAAGCACCCAATTCCAAACATCTCCTGCCAAGCAGGTGTATGCTCAAAATCTCCATTGGAAACAAGAGCATAGTCCACAATTGTTGGGTCGTGCGAGACGTCACTGCCGCTTTTTACTTAGGCAGTGACATTCTCAATCGCTTTGCCATTAGTTTGGACCTAATAAACTTCAAAGCTTGGTCCCGATTAGCGGATAATCCCATGGGCTTTGATGATCCAGAAAAAGCATTTAGGTCAGCTCACTTGCTACCTTATGCAGTTGAAATTCAGATCAAAGAGGAAGTCACCATCCCAGAAAGGACCCGACAATTCTCCCTGGAAGTGAAAGCTAAAAGAGGACAACATTTGAAAAACCCTGATGCTTACATACATCTAAACGCTTCTCTCCAACAGCAAGGGTTGGGGGTAAACCCAACTCCATTAGTCAACATAGAACATGACACCATTCTAATAGAGGTGGATAACAGCGACTTAAAGAGTATTACTCTAGCCGCAGGCACCATTATTGGAATGGCGGTTGATGACCGACATTTTTCCATTGATTTAGGTAATGAACTGTTAGGGCCAATCCCCAAGGACTGCTTTGACAGTGACAGTGATGACAATACAACACCAGACAGGATTTTTACCCGGCATGGGGGGAACTTCCTGGTTTACACTTCCTGCCCCTATGGTAAGGAAGATGTGACTTGTGACTTCAGGAGGGATGAGGTGATTTTCCAGGTCCATGAGGGTTGCCTTTCCCACCTGAGGCCTCCAGTCCAAATCAGCACTCTGACCAGGTACTTCTCCACCCAGCTGGAGGAGGCCGCTGAGATAGTCAAACCAGAAGTCTTTCCAGGCTTCAGGCAGATGGCGGAAGAGAGAGTCAACCTAGCTGATGCCTGTGTGACTCTGGAACAGAAGCAAAAGTTGAAACAAGTTTTCTTGGATTTCCAAGATCTCTTTGCGGTAGACTCATATGACTGTGGCCACACCGACATCCACACAACAACAATCCCCACGGACCCTGGCATGACTCCAGTGTTTGTGAAGCAATATCGCTTGCCTCTCGCATCAATGGAGTCCCTTACTGAAATAATTAAGAACCTTGAGTCCCGGGGAATAATCCGTCCAATACACAGCACCTTCAATAATCCGGTGCTGGGAATATTGAAGCCAAACGGCCAGTGGAGACTCTGCGCCGACCTCAGGGAGCTCAACAAACGGGTCCATACTTCCCGATGGCCTCTGCCCTACATTGACCAAGAGCTGGCCCAGATCTAGGGGTCACAGGGTATTCACAGCAATAGACCTGACCAATGGATACTGGACCGTGCCTGTCAGTAGGGAGGACCAATACAAGCTGGCTTTTACCTTTGGGGGCCAGCAGTACACATGGACCCGGACTCCCTTCGGATACCTCAACTCTGGCAATGAATTCAACATTTTCCTACACAAGGCCATGCCCGACCTAGGTGCAAGGGGTAACCTGGCTTATGTAGATGATGTCCTCATCAAAAGTTCATCTGTGGAGGAACACATAGCGGAGATCCGTTATGTTCTGACCCAGTTGAGGGCCGCCGGAGCAAAATTTTCCTTTCAGAAAGCACAGTGGTGTAGAACCCGTGTTAATTTCTTGGGGCATGAGATTACTCCTCAGGGTCTCTGTCCCCAGGAAAAGAAAGTGGAAGCACTTCAGAAACTGAAAGACCCCACAACTCTGCGGGAACTAAGGAGCCTCCTTGGACTGACTAATTACAGCAGAAAGTTCATTGAGGGCTATGCAGAGATCACCAGACCCCTGATTCATCTCCTGAAGGGGGGTTCAAGTGGGAATGGGGTCCAGAACAAACCGAGGTAGTAAGACAACTCAAAAAAAGCCTCTCACAAGCACCCTGCCTAGCTTACCCTGTCAGAAACAAGTTCTTCCTGGAGACGGGGTTCTCTAATACGTGCTTGACGGCAGTATTATACCAAAAGCATGACAAGGTCAATAAAGTAATCTCCTATGCGAGCAAAACTTTATCCTCTGTGGAGGAAAAATTCAACGATTGTGAGAAGGCACTCCTGGCAACGGTGTGGGCATTGAGGAATTACCACCCGTTTATCCAGGGGGAACACATCATAGTGGAGACTCCACACCAGCCTCTGCAATATCTCCAAAGTGATAGAATCCGGGCCGGAAATGTGAGTAATTCCCGAATTACTTCCTGGATTCTGTCAATGCAAGGCTTTTCTGTGGAGGTCAGATATGGCCAAAACAAGAAGAGTCCCCTCGCGCAAGGTCTGGCTGACTTGCATGATTGTGCCAGAGAAAACTGTCTCGAGGACGAAAGTCTAAAGATCAAGGACAACACAGAGGCATACCTTAATTCCCCACACAAAGTCTTTGAAGAGGACAAGTGCGAGGGAATGCCCACTGTCTATGTGGATGGATGCTCGTACCATGTTGACAACGACGGGGAGAAAGAACTGGTGGCTGGCGTAGGGAATGCATGGGTGAAGGAGTTCCCAGAACCCTCCGCTGGATACAAAATTGGTCCCCAAAGTAGTCAGGTGGCAGAATTGATGGCTGTACATCAGGCCATCCACACTGCTGTCCAGCATCAACTCCACGAACTGGTCATAATCACAGATTCGGATTATGTACGGAACGGGTTCGTGGAGCACCTGGTTAATTGGAAAACCAGAGGCATGTTATGTGCTAACAACAAACCCTTGAAACATGGGAAGTTGATCCAAAACATTGATGATCTGGTCACCTCGAATGAGATGACCATCTATTGGAAAAAGATCAAGGGTCATTCCAAAGTAGAGGGACCAGACAAAACTGGAAATGACTTAGCTGATCAGCTGGCCAAAGCCGGGGCCATCCAAGGGGATCTAATTGAGATTGAGTCCCTGTTGGGGGAAATCCAGGCCACTGCTATCACTAGGTCCCAGACAAATGCTCACAATGACCTTTCAATTGCACAATGGAGTAAGGAGACCCCTGATGCTGATTTGATTACCGCTCAGAAGGGGGATCCAATAATTGGTAAATTTTACCAGCACCTTGAGGACCCTGAGAACTTTCCCCTGACGGATACCGATTACATTGGGAAAGAGGACCTAAGAGTGTTGATGAAATGTCCAAAAATGTTCCGAATCCAAGACGGTTTGCTGGTGAGGAAATCCAAAGCTGGCCACGATCAGTGGGTGGTTCCTACCTCATTCCGAAGCCTGATGTTAAGTCACGCCCATGATGCGGCCACCGCCGGTCATAGGGGGTTTCACACAACACTGGAAATCTTAAGAGAGGTTGCATACTGGCCACACATGGGCCAGGACCTCAACCAATACTTGAAGGGTTGTCTTGTGTGTGCACAATTTCAGCCAACATCCCTCACACACCGGGCGCCTATCCAAAAGAGGGGGATGACACTGCCATGGTCAGATTTACAAATCGACTTTGTAGGCCCTGTGATTCGCTCGACTAGAGGAAACAAGTACATGTTGACCGTTACATGCTTGTTTACCAAGTGGGTGGAATGTCTCCCAGCCCCAAATTGCAAGGCAGAAACTGCAGCTGCCCTGATGATTAACCACATCTTTTCCCGTTTCGGTCTACCTCAAAGGATTGAGTCAGACAGGGGTAGCCACTTCACCAGTGAAGTGATGACAAAGATGTGGGAGATACTGGGGGTCAAGAGAAAGCTACACATTGCTTACAGGCCAGCTTCTTCTGGAGCAGTAGAACGCTACAACCGGACAGTTGTGAGCATCTTAAAAAAGTTTGTGGCAGATTCTGGGCCAAGTTGGGATATCCGATTACCTCTGGTCCTAATGGCCATCAGATCTACCCCTTCATCTGCAACCAAAATGTCACCATTTGAGTTGATGACTGGACGCAAGATGGTGCTTCCGCAGCATTTGCTCTACAGGACCCAAGAGCAGACACTAATAAATGCCTCCACAACTCATGAGTATGTGGAGAATTTAAGGAAACACCTTCAACATGCTTTTGCCTATGCTCAGCGGAATCTAGATAGATCAGCTGAGAGTATGAAGACCCACTATGACCTGAAAACTTCCAGGAAGGAATATCAGGTGGTGGACCGGGTCTATCTATACAATTTCCAAAGGAACCAGGCCAAACAGCGAAAATGTTTGCCTACATGGAAGGGACCGTTTGAGATTATAGACAAGATCTCCCCTGTGGCCTACAAGATCCGCATCCCTAAAGGCGGTTTGGCAGAGGGGGAAGACAAGTGGGTCCACATAAACCAGTTGAAGTGTTGCCATCCCAGGCACACTTTGCAGCAACTGGAGGAGTCCTCGGTAATCCCAGAGGGTACCGCTCCAGAGTAATTCAATTCCAACCCTAAAAGATCCTACCTATAGCCTATCAAATTCTGTGTTTCTCAGGTTTATGTGTTCCTGTCTCTTAATTTAAAAAAAATGTGCATGTTCATATCTGTTGAGTTCTAAAATATATATGCCACCCCACTATATCAATGGTGGGGGAGAAATGTCCATGAATAGGTATTGCCGCTCTTCCTTTGTCGTCCTAGGAGAAAGAAAACCTGGAGACTGGCCAAGGAGGACGATCCGGAGACCGGGAGCAGAGACGCAAGGGGCCCAGGGTACTGACCAATATTCCCATCAGGACCGGCGAGGAGAACCGATCGATCAGTACCGGATGGAGGAAAAGATGCTGAACTGTGTCATCTGAGGAATTGGAAGAAGATGATGCGGAGCTCCCAGCACGTGGGTCAACATCCTTAGCACCCGACATCCCCTCGACTCAATCCAAGTGCAGTCGGGCGGGGGGGTTTGTTGGGTGTTCTGACCCACGTTTGGACTATCATGCTACAACATTTGGTGCTGTGGGCTTAGGAAATCCAAGATGGCCGAAAAAGCCCACATGTGCGCCAGAATCTATGAAAACCGCGCAGTTTGTGCGCACACCAAAATGGTCGCCTGACTTGCCACCTCCCGGTGCGGGTGTGCTGGGTCAGAACAGCCATGAGTGAAATGGGGTGCCAAAGAGAAAAACAGCAGTGCCTGTTCGCTAGAAAGCACTTTAAAAATCACCCTTTGTTTCTCTGAAGGCAAGCTCAGAATGCCCATTTCAAACATTGCAGAATATCCAACAATCTCACTGAACACCAGCAGACATTTGACAGAATAAAGTCTTGTGGGCATACAAAATCAGGAAAGAGGATGAGCCTAAAATAATGTTCATAGCAAAACTGGCTGAGCTGTGGATTTCAGCAGTTTAAGTAAATTTGGACTGAAAGACACTAAAAATCTAAATGTTTAAAACAAATGAGTGACCTACTTTTGAGTGTCACATAGGTTGCAATTGTTTAAATGTCATAGTTTTAAACTTAGAATCAGCATTCTAGCTGCATGCGTAAAAATTGGAAGTTTGATTTGGACAGGAAAACTGGCAGCCAAAGAGACATTTAGCTGAGGCCTGGCTTAAAAAGAGAGGAAATTTTGCCCACCAGCTACCCCCGACAGGAGTTGAGACTTGCACAACAGCTGTGTTCCCAGGCCTAGCTGCCTTTTGCTGTTCCCACCAAAAGGGATATGACACTTCTCTGATTGAATTACCTGGGCTCTGCAGGAAATTGAACAAAGCCCTGTCCTGACTCAGGCAAATGTTTTATTGGGGGGGGGGTCGTAAAAGTGGCTTCCTCCTGGAAGGAAAGGGGAGGAGCACTGCCTGTGAGAGCAAGCTGGCTTGGCAGAACTGGAAAAACCAGAAATTCAACCTTGTGCTGGGGGAAACCACACCCCTTTGGGGCCAGAACATAAATCTAAAAAGATGGATCATTCATAGAGCGGACTTGTGAAAATTTTATAAGTGATATCATTATTCTTGTGATTTTTCTGTGCACATTTGAAGACGTGTTAGGACCCGGTGGTATGTTCAGGGGGGTTTTTAGCGGAAAAGAGGATATTACTCTAAATGTATGTATGTTAAAAATCTGACACTCCACCACCTAATGCCCACATGCTTTGCGAACATTTGTGTAAATGCGGGGAAAAATCCAATATTGGTAACCCGACTAAAAAGTGAAATATGTTGCCATTTTTGAACCCAAGCTCCTAGAAACGACAGAATTGGAACGGGGGCTACCATCAGTAAATGCATGATGTGTGTATGCAATGCCAAACAACTGTCTATCGGGGAAGTATGTATTTAGGTCAAATATAGATTGTGTGTAATTTGACAGGGGAGTGTCCTTTCTGCAAGCCATTAAATGACATCGCTCTGACACTCCACTTCTTTTCCCCAATCAAGAGAGAAAGGAAAGCTTGACCAATGGGGAGTTGAGAGAGGGGCTGGCTAGTGATGCTGCACACACACCCACTTTCAAAACACATAAAAGCAGACAGTCAGGACAGATAGAGACATTCAATTCCATTTGCTGCGGAGCATGCTGATCGACGATTTCACATCCAGAGATCCAGACTTCAAATCCATCAATCTCCAGAACCTGTAGCAGTACCTAGAAAGCAGAGCAGTATCCAGAATCCAGAGAGGCTAGACCAGCAGAGCAGAGCTGACCCAGACCGCTGTTAGCAGAACCAGAGAGCTGACCCAGACCGCTGTTAGCAGAACCAGAGAGCTGACACAGATCACTGTGAAGTGCCGAGACCAGACCGGAGTCCAGTCCAAAACCTGACCATATCCGTGGCGAGGCCTATTTCTAAATATATTGTGAGTACCTAGCAGAAATGTGCAGAACCCAATCTCTTAGTTAAAATAATCTAATGCAAGCTATTTTAATCTAACCAGAACTGCCTCCTAGAAACTGTCCTCTGTCATTTGCAAAGCTGTCACCTGTCATTTTCTAGCTGCAAGCTGTATCCTGTCGCTTTGAACTTTTAAAATTTCAAATCCGAAAAACTACCTTTATTTAATCGTCCGTATCTCTGGAACCGTTTGGGCTAGGAACTTGGTTTAACTTTCCTCTGAAAGCTTAGACTCTCAGCTTTTCAACAAGCTTAGAACCGACCTGCTACTCCATATACTTTTGCTGTAATCACGATTCTCGCACGCGCGAATTTTACAGCGATTTGCAATTTGGTTAAAAATCCAGCCACGTGTGAAAACAGCAGCTTCATTGCTTTCCTTTGCCAAAAATTCGTTTAACCTGCTAGTTACTCCTAGATCCTTGCTAAAGTGAGCCTGAACTCATCCCAAGTATATTTCACTCACCCTGAACCTCCTAAAGGGAATTAAAACCATTTTCAGCATATTTCTCACTGCATTGTCACCATATTCAAAGCATTTTGCCTGTTTCATTCCACATTGCATCCATTTGAAACCATAAAAGTATTGTTGCTATCGTATCCATCCTATAACCACTCATCATTGATTATAAAGAAGTGTGCTAGTGCCGGACTATCCATTATTGATTACTGCTCAGATTAAGTGTGATATTCAATTATTAATTTATTATAAAGTGTGATATATATATATATTGTTTAAATTATCAAATAAACCGTTTAAACTTGCAAAACAGAACTACTTCGTGGCCCAGTGGGGTCAGGGGGATTCCAAGAGAGGGGTGTTACATAGGGGTAGTCATCCAGAATGCATGAACTGGACGTAAAGATATATCAATAAGGGTTTCCATTCAGTATCCCAGACTAGGCATTGACTTGGCTGTAGTGTTGAATTGAATCCTCTTACAAATTGGACTGGAATAGGGTGCGATGTTTCTTTGGAACTCCTATCCCTCGAATCTTGTCTGATGATCTTGGTAGAAGCAGGGAATTAATCCTCCTTAACAGTAGATCAAAGAGAATTACATGAGTAAAGATATATGTAGAAACGGAATGTAACCATTCATCCAGAGAAATAAATGTTTTGTACTTCTCTTAGAAGAGTCACGGTTTCTGGTGCTGGATCAAAGAATCTTGTTAAGTTCTATAGTGCGAGAGGAAAGAATAGTGAGTATGAGACGCAACCAGAAGGGAGAGATTCAGAAATGACAGTACTAGAAGCACTTACGTGAGACGGTATTGAAAGGTCTTGGAATTTTGTAGGCGATGGTGAAACTCCAGACGTGAAACTTTCTATGAGCAAAGGTGAACAAAGAGAATGGCTTCTCTGAAGTAACTTTACTTGTATCAGAGGGAAAAGGATTGTGCGTCAGAACTTCCTAGGCTCCCTACCTGATCTGCAACTGCGATAGAACAGTCTGCCTACTACCGAAAGTGATCCAAAGGGCAAGGAAATGCAGGAATTCCAACCTGCGGCTCGCGTCGGTAGGTCCGCAGCTGATGCGAGGAGGAGTTTCCCCAAACGGGTCAGGTGAAGGAAAGGCGAAGGGTGGATCTGCAGGAAAGAATCTAACACACACACAGCAGGTAAGAAAGGAAATCTACATCAGGTAGGTTTACAGAGGAATGCAAGTTGTTAGGAACAGTAAGAACCTAGAATCAAACTTACGAAGCGTCTCTCAGAAGAGTAGCGACGCGTTGTGTACTCCTGTTCAGGCATCTAAATACAGTCACAGGACCACTTGAACGTGGAAGTCCAGAGCGGGCAGAGTCTGTTGAAGCAGCCAAACTGGGACGGGCTCGTTTGGCGGCCATCTCAGGAAGGGTAAAACAGGCAGCATAACAGAATCTATTCCGATGCCAAATAGACCAACGCCTGTAGTGATTCATAACAGTATGCCCCCCTCTCAGAGGCGGGCAGCCCTGCTTATCGGGGTGAAGCCGATAAAAATGACGAACCAACCCCGGTGCATGAACTCCAGAAGCTGGCTCCCATGATCGGTCCGCAGGAGAATAACCCTTCCAGTCCACCAAGAACTGGATGCGACCTCTACGATACCGAGAGTCACAAATCCCCATCACCTCGTATTCAGAGCCATAAGATGTATCGATCGGAGGTGGAGGAAGGGCAGGGGCACTCTGAAAATGATCAGGGACATCACCTTGACCTGAGACAAGAGAAACACCAGATGAATCCTGGACCATGATGGAGGAAGCAAAAGACGGACCGCAGCAGCACCCACCAAATGCACCACACGAAAGGGACCAAAAAAACGTGGAGACAATTTGGAGGGAACCAGGTGCCGAAGAAGAAAGCGAGATGCCAACCAAACAGAATCACCCACCGCCAGCATCGGAGCAGGTCTGCGGTGTATATCTGCAAACCACTTGGCACGGTCTTGTGCCTCCAGTAAAGCCATACGAGCAGATTGATGACCCTTGTGTAAACTGGTGAGCAAACAATCCACTCCTGGGAACTTTGTGGAAGAAGGGACCACAGCAGGTAAGAAATATGGATGATAACTGTAGGTACAGTAGAAAGGACTGGTTTTCAGGGTCGCATGAGGTGCGTTGTTGTAGGCAAACTCAGCCAGAGGTAACAGCTCCACCCAATCGTCCTGGGCTGCCGAAAGAAAGCAACGGAGGTAAGACTCTAGAGTCTGGTTCAGACGCTCAGTCTGACCATTGGTTTGGGGATGATATCCTGAACTCAGTGCCCATCAGATGTTCAAGAGGGTACACAGAGTCTTCTAGAAGTTTGAGGTGTATTGAGGTCCTCTATCAGAAACTATGGTATCTGGTAGGCCGTGTCGGGAAAATATATCAGCAATGAAAATATGCAACATTTAGTCTGCCGTAGGAACCCCGGGTAACGGGATAAAATGTGCCATCTTAGAAAAATAATCTACAGTGACCATTATGATGGACTGACATGCGGAGACAGGGAGATCAACTATTAAACAGGCCAATTCATGGAATGAATGTGCGCCAAAAATCTCTGCGCAAGCGTGCGAAAGTGTGCGAATCGCAGTGCAAGTGCGAAAATCGCAGCGAAAGCCGCGCACATCGATTCATTGAAGTCCGTGCGCATGTAAATCCATGGATGTGCACTAAAATCCTGCGTGGCGCCTGCGGGCTCAGACGGCATCAAACAGCGTGCGCTACACGCACAGCGAAAGCGCACATAGCGCGGTGCACACAACAAAAGTAGGCGGAACACAGGGCATAATAATTGGAATGGGGACCAACGCCTGAAAATGTGGGCATTACGGGGGAAGTTCAGGAGGCAAATACTCGGAACGCCCACACACGCGCCTACAACACGCATTCATGGAATCGAACAGGGCTAACGCGTGCACCAAAAAAGACGCGCTAATCCGTTAACACGTACGCCAGCAGGAAGCAGGCGTACGCGGACCCGCGCAGCATAAAAGTGCGCGCAAACAACAAACAAGCTCAGACGCTACGATGAATATACCGTTCCTCGCAGCAGTGGTCGTGGGACACCGCAGGAGGAGGAGGATAGTCAGGGCCAGCATTTTTACACCCAGGACCAGCCTTTTTGGGATGCCTGATGACCAGGTGTATGGGAGTTACAGGTTTCCACCTCACATAATACTCGACCTGGTGAGTGAGTGGGAGGATAACCTCACATCACCCACCCTGTGCTCCCAAGCACTGAGCCCCTTGGAAAAGGTGCTCAATGTATTGCACTTCTTGGCCACTGGTTCATTTCAGCGGACAAGTGCCATAGTGGGGGGGGGTGTCACAGGCCACGCAGTCACGCTGCCTACACCAGGTGTTGGCCATCATGACTGCACGCCCATCAGTACCTGCCCAGAACACCTGCAGAAAGGCAGGCTGCCATCCAAGATTTTTACAGGGTGGCACACTTCCCCAAAGTGCTAGGTGCCATTGATTGCGCCCATGTGGCTCTACGCCCTCCCAGGGCAACTGAGCACATCTATAGAAACCGCAAGCACTGGCATTCCATCAACGTGCAGGTAGTATGTGATTCCAAGGGAATCATCACCTCAGTATATGCCAACTATCCAGGGTCCACCCATGACAGTTTCATTTACAGAATGTCAACCCTAAACCGGGACCTAGAAGCTGGGCGGCATGGAGATACATGGCTGCTTGGTGAGTATAAATGCCACTGCACATGCATGCATGCCAGATACCGAGTAATGTCACAACCCCACTAATGATACCCATCATCACCTCCCCAGGGGACAGTGCCTACCCTCTGAGCACCCACATGATGACGCCAATTCGGAACCCCACCACACCACCCGAGGTAAGATACAACACAGCCATATTGCAACCCGGGGCATAGTGGAGCGCACATTCGGAGTGCTCAAGTCACGCTTTCGCTCCCTTGACCGCTCTGGTGGGCAGCTGCTATACGCTCCCCCAGTAGTGTGCAGGATCAAAGTGGCAGCATGTGTCCTGCACAATGTTGCAACACGCCGGGGCCTGCCGGTGGACATGGTGGTGCCCCCACATCCCCAACCACATGCATGGCCGCTGAGCTTGGGAGGGGGAAGGGCACGTGGTGAGGCAGCCCGTACGCAGCTGGTGGCTAATTACTTCACCTAGAATCACACCCCTGTGGAGTGCACACAGCCCTGGCACATACCAGCTGACAATCAATGATGATGACATAAGGGACAGTCAACTGTCACAACCATACCAGCCTGAGATTGGTCACCTGGAAGTGTCACATTGTGTGCATCCCTACCTACCGAAAGACAACCAATGCTGTGTCACAAAAAGAAACACATTTATGCAGCATGAATGACAACCGCCTTGCAAAATACAACATGAAAATAGCGCCATGTCACCGAACCCCTCCCCATCTCCGCCACCCAACACACCATGGCATGTCATGCAATGTGAAAGCAAACAAAGGAATGCACAACACCTGACACAAAGTGTCACAAAGTGCACTGTCCCAAATGGAAACAGGCCACAGACAATATGCTCACAGTAATCAATAACAAACAGCACACGTGACCAAAAACTTACCAGCAACACAATACAGCAACACAGCATGACACATTGCCAAAATATGACAGTACAAACTCAAAGTAGTGCAAGTCTTACAACCTGAATAAGCCATCACATCGACCCCTTCCAACTGCAGAGTGTTGCTGTCAGGCAAATGTGTCAGTGTACTGCATACAACATGAACTGCATCTGCAAAGGAGATGGCCTTGTGAAGACATGAAGAAGGTACCTGCGAATAAGGAGGAAGACATGGATGCACAAGCACATATCAATACACCATGCAGTGTTCAATACAACAACAATACCCACTAGGGATGTTTACACAGTATTGACTACAGACTGCCCACACAGCTCATGGGAGCCCAATGTCACTGAGTAAGTCACTGTCACTTGGTCACACCCTTTGCAAGCCCATGGAAACGGGAAGCAGGTGGGGTGTGTGTGTCAGGAACCCAAGCATCTAATCCAAACACAGGACAAGCCTGCAAGTACCCAGCCGGAATACAAAGTGGATGCCCACGGAAGCCACACAAGGCAACACACTGTAAAAAAAAAAAATGGCCATGTGGGGGCCAGTGGGGGAGGCCACCCAGGAGGTTCGAGGACAGGGTGCACACCAACACCCACCTGCATGGAAGTTGCGGAAAAAAAATACCTCCATGGGCTCATGGCCTGCACGGCTATGCCATTGTGGAAGAACTGCTGTCGCTCTCATCACCCTCTGCTGCTGCATCAGGAGGTGGTGGTGCTATGGGAGGCAGCCCAGGCAAAGCCCTGGTATGGTCCTCCATGGCAGCAAGCATGCGGGTGTGGAAGGTCTGATTCTGGAGGATGATAGTGCAGAGATCCCCGTGCAGCACCTCACGGGTTGCCTGCATTTCTGCACGCATGGCCTCGCGTAATGCCCAGATCCCCTCACAGGTAGCCTGCAGCTCAGCTGAGAGCGAACATGTGAGCTGCTCCAGCTGCTGTTCTGCCCTAAAATTTCAGGAAGCCTCAAGTTCAACCAGAGTCTCCCTGAGGTATTGGAGTTCTACCCTCAGGCTTCCCTGTGGCCCTGTGACTCTATTGATATGGCTTCGTGCAGAGTCTCCAGTGCCGCCCGTCGGCCCCTGCTGGACGCCAACATGTCTTCCCTGTGTGATTGTCAAATGGAGTCTGTTGCCTGCTGTTGTTGCTTCATCTGACTTTCACGGGGGAGAATGGAATTGGCCACCCTCTCCATTGCCTGAGCCATCATTTCGACCGATGCTCCCTGTTGTGCTGCTATACTGTAAATGGAGTTTTCCCATACAGTATTGCCTGGTGGCGTATGGCCACCGCGTCGGCGGGCACCACACCTGTTTGGGGCAAGGCGATCTGCGCCTTGTTGTGCCGGCACTGCCTGAGGCTGCAGGACTGCATTCCCCCTCGGATCTGCTGGCCCAGGATCAGGATCAGATGTTGTGGAGTGCGACCCTGCATCCGTAACCACCAAAGGCGGACCTACCAACACTGACATCCCCATAGAGGGTTCTACCCCTTGTGCAGGTGGGTTGGACAGAACAGAATCCCTGCCAGAAACACTCACCTGCGACAGCACATAAGTCTCATCATCCGATTCAGCACCTGAATAGAGGTCTGGGGAGGTGCACCCAGAGACACCCCTGAACAGTATGGTCTGCAGTAAGAAAGGATTTTCAACCACCACCACACCAAGTCATCCACTGGTGCCCGGTTGTGGCTGAGATTGCTCCTGGGTCTGCACCATCTCCTTAACCACAACAGCATCAAGTGCGTCATCACCTGCAAAAACATGAACGACAACAAATGGAAACAGGCATGAGCACCATAGAACACACATAGGCCTGACAAGCCAGAGATCCAGTACATGATTTACACATGCCCACATGACAATAACCCTGGCATGCATGCACTGTCAATGAGTTGGAAAGGGAGGCAAAAAGCAGACACTGAGGACACCAAGATGGAAAAGCAACACATTTTCTGCATGCTGGGTAGCACTGGCATCACACATTAGCCTGTGAGTGGCATGTCCAATACACATACATGACACATGCCAGCACACAGACGGCATGTAGCATAGCCATGGTACATTTAACACGTACAGCCATATGTCAGTGAATGAGTACTGTCACCCATCCATGTGAGATGGACATGATGAGATGAAAAATGCCAAATAGTGTGACAAAATATACATGTGCCACACACTGCAACACATCCAGTGTACAATGATACAGTTATTGCAGGCCGATGTACACATCAATGGTTGTGCACTTCAACATGACATGAAACAACTATCATGTTCCACTATCGAACAGGCCCCAAAAATTAATGTGAGCAGGCCAATACTCAATCAGCCTGAATGGTCTAATCATTCACATAACAAGGTAACACATGTGGGCCAATGTGGGGTGTAATCAATGACAGAAGCATGTCACATATGTGGCATTAGGGCTGAAAAATGTGTTGCAAAAATGGGAGAATTGAAACAATAAGCCTGAATGAACACTGAAAAATTCAGAACAATGTTGCTGCAAGATGACAGTTCAAGGGCAACTGCAGTAATGTGGCGCTAATTGCCTACTGTGGTCAGAAGGGACACTGTCATTCCCAAATCCAGGGCCGGTTAATGTTTTGGAGGAAGCACATGGGTGACCCATACCACTCAGGAGTACACACCCTCACCTGGCACTCATTCAGAACCCGTCACCCAAGCAACATACACATGGATTACACACACATGCATGGGCACTCACTGGGCAATGCGTCGTAATCTGGTAGGTCTCCCACGCCTTGGATCTGTTCCTCTGTGACGAAGGTTCCAGTAACAGACTCATGTTCAGTGAGTTGGTTGTCCTCTGGTGGAGACCCACCGCCAGTCACCAGAGTAGAGGCATGATTTGAGGCCAGCTTGTTCTTTGCTCTGCGTTTCAGGTCTGTCCACCACTTGTAGCAATCATCAGCTGTGCGCCTCACAAATCCAAGGGCACTAATGATGTCCGCGATGGTCTGCCAGTGTGCCCTACGTTGACCAGGTGTGGTCTTGCACCCTGCAGTCACCACCATTTCGCGGCTATGTGCCGACACATAGGCCACTAGTGCATCAAGTTTGGCGTCATTAAAGCTAGGCTTCCTTGACGTGCCGGAGTGTGTAGCCATGTCTGGGGTCTCAGCCTGTAGTGCCAGAGCACCCTTCTTCTTCTTTTTCGAAGGTGGTGCAGATCCTGAGTGGCTTACGCCGTTCTGGTCAGTAGGGGCAGAAGCGCAGGTGGACTGGGTACTAGAAGTGTGCGAACGCACAATGACCATAGGCCTTGGAGCAGGCATTGGCTGCAGGGTGATGTTGGCAGGGCCAACGTCGGTTTGATGGACCTGGACTGACACTGTCCCGGCTGGGAGACTCAGAGCTGGTGTGGACAGAGCTGCAGCTGCCCCTGCAGCCTCCCCACCCTGCCTACTTGGGGCAGCAGATGACATTGCTGCCCCAGATCCACATGGCCTAGTGACAGCAACCTTCCCCGCCACACGTGGCTTAGACTTTCTGACCTGGAAGTCAGCCTGGGAGTCATCCTGTGCCGGTTCAGGTGCCAAAATGGGCCCGGTCCAACAAGGTCTGAGCTGGGATGCTGTCAGCTATGTTTCCCACAACTATTGGGGGGGGCATGGGTGTCCCTGATTGGTCCCCCACACACGGGGATCTAGGGGCACCCTGCAAATCCTGGCCATGTCCCCTACCGCGTGCACCACGCCCACCTTTTGGAGGTCGGCCACCTTTGCCTTCCTTACTGCTTGGTTGCCTCTCAACCATGGCACTGATGTTGTTGTGCATATGGGAGTAGCAGTAAACAATTGTCCTGGGCAATTGGGGTGAAAGGGGTAGGGTACTAGATGGAATTCGTACCCTAGTGCTCTAGCAAGGCTGTATGTGACCCCTGGGGGAAGATGACGGGTCACGCAACGCACAGGCACCCCAAAAACAAAAGCACACATGCACGCAACCCCTGGTAGACCACGTGCATGGAAAAATAAACCCGCACTACGCTGTGGCACCCAGAAACACAAAAATAAGCGTACGTGTGTTACACGCAGCCTACAATGACCTCTGAAGGGGTACACGACACACGGGGGCAACCACAGTTGGAAAATACGTGCACGACTCACCATCTGCCTTGACAAAGAACGTGAACAAGATGCGCATGTGAGCGTAGGCAATACCCCTGCCAAAAGAAGAAAAGAACGCAGTCTGAGGAGACAGGGAGTACGAACTGGAAACGTTGTGAAGTAATCGCGTGTGAACCGACAACAAGTACAAGGTACACCCGCTCGCTCTCCACAAAAAGCACGTACAAGAAAATAGCGTGATACTCATACCTTTTAAGCCAGCCCACACGTGAAACGTCATTTACGTGCTTACGCGCTAAGGCCCTTTCCTCCATTAGCACGGTGACGTGCAGTTTTCTCACATGCTGATTCACGATGCACCCGTGTTTTGGGCAACGCCCGCGCGCATAATGCCACTGACGCGCTTACGCGCTAAGGGCCTTTCCCTGGATTTCACGCTGACGTGCAATTTTTTCACGTGCCAAATCACTCTGTATCAAGCTGGCCACGCGAAAACACACGGAAGCCCACGCTCCTGCCCAAAAGGCAATTTTCTTGCCCCAAAAGCCCTGAGCACACTCCCACTTGGCATCTGCTGCTGCTTGCCTGCCTGCTGCCCACGTGCCCTGCTATTTGCTGCCTGCACGTCAGCCACGGGTGCAGTTGCTGTGACCACCCCTGCTGGAACCGAAGACTCCCGACTGGGATACCATCGCTCCACAGCCCAGCCCCAGGACCCAGTTGCCCACCCACACCTGCCTCTGGGGTTGCCATGTCGGGCACTACACCATCTGGCACCACTGGCAACCCCCAGCCAGAGAGGCAGAGGGCCACCAGCTTCAGTGCCAGGGAAGTTGGTGTCCTGGTGGAGCAAGTCCTGGGGCAGTATGATGCCCTCGTTGGAAGTTCCTGCGCCGACAATGAAGGACAGACCAGGATCTGGATGGACATCGTGACTGCCATCAACGAGGAGGGGGTGGCAGTCCGCGATATCAAACATGTCCGGAAGCACTGGGAGGACTTCAGGTCCAGGACCCTCGACAAGGCCCAGCGCCTCTTGAAGGCAGCGGATGCCAAGGGGCGCTGGGGCCAGCTATCAGACCACCAAATGAGGTTCCTGGAACGCACACGCCCAGTGCTCCACGTGCAGGTCCTTGAGAGTCAGACCCGTCTGGAGTCGAGCGGTAAGTGTACATGCATACTGATTGGACGCTGTGCATGTTGTCGTGTGCCAGTAGTGTGCAGGTTACACAAGTGTTTTTATAGGGTCATATATGGATGTGTATGTACAGGGGCGTGAGGCTGACACATGTGAGTCCTCTCATGTGTGAGACACATGGATGGTGTATGTGTTGGTAAGCATGCAGGCCAAATGCAGGTGTGGGAGCACACAAGTTTGCATTACTGTGTATGTATGTTGGCATGGTTGTGGTGTCACACATGGATGGTGGTTCCAGCTGCATGTATCTGCACTATGTGCATGTGTGTGTATTTGACAAGTGTGCAACTGCGATGCAACATGGATGCATGTGGCACTGACATGTAGAAGGCTGAATGCCAGATGTGACCTGGATGGCGATCTCATCACTGTGACAGTTGGTGGACATGTACACATGCATGTAAGTGTGTTGGTGTGTGTGCATGTGTTGTGCACTCCCCGTGTTTCATGTGACGTCAGGCTCACCTTCGGATGCTGATGCTGTTGTATGTGTATGGATGGTGCTGCCTGGTGCAATATTGCTGTGGAATTGCTCATGTGTGTGAGTAGAAATGACATGTGTGTTAGGGAGTGTGATGCCATGTCTGAAGTTTGACACCGCCACTCATGTGCAACTGTCATGTGTGTATCAGTCCATTGTACAGTGCCCTGATGCCTGTGTTCTATCTCTCCCTGTCTGCAGCCTCAACTGATGAAGAGGGCGGAGAGGGTGCTGTAGAGCAAAGCGGCAAGGATCGCACCACCAGCCGGAGACGCAAGGCCCGTCTCCCCTCCCAGATTGTCATCTCGTCGGGGAGTGAGGAGTCTGTTGCCGCGTCCAAGGCCGCAGCTGCCGAGGGTAGGTCCAAGAGGCGGAGGTCGGAGATGGACTCCTCGGCAGCAGAAGGGGCAGCTGAGACCCCACAGGGTCCAACGGAGGAAGATGGCATGGAGTCATCCAGGTTGGTGGGGGGTTTGGTGGAGGAGGAGGCTGTGGAAGGGACACACACGGGGTCTGGAGGTGGGGATTCCACTGGTGCTAGTGGTGCAGTGCAGGGGCAGGGACAGGAGGCAGCACAGGCTGCCGCGGAGGTGCCTGTGTGTAATCCTGTCCCTGATCCTGTGACTGCATCATCCGGCACCAGCAGGGATGCCTACGTCCAGACCCGTTTTCAGGGAGGGGATGAGCGCACAACAACTGGCCTTCCTCTCCCTGCGGACGTGGCTATCAGGGACTGGGTTGAGCCTGTCCTGGCTGGGATAGCGTTGCGTCAACGGGGCATGCGAGTTGACATGATGTGTTTTCGTGAAGACACTGCACGTCATCTCGGATGCCTCTTTGACCGCGTTGACCTACTGGGACGGGTCACCAGTGCGGGATTCCTCCGTGTGCTGGACCTTCTTGCGACCCCCTCCTCACCTGAAACCCCTACGCGCCAGTCGTCCTCCATGCCATCTTCCCACCCATGTATCAGCTGGGTACCCTGTGGAGCTGCCCCTGACCCAGCGGCGAGGCTGGTGGAGGACACATCCCTGCCACACTCGGGAGTCGGATGTCCAGCAGGGGTGGCCACCACGACAACTGCACCCAGGCCGGAGGAGGACGTGCAGGCAGCAAGAGCCAGGGTGCAGGTACAGGCACAGCAGCAGCAGCAACATGGTGGGAGCAATGATGGCTCGGGGCCTTCAACATCGGAGGGGCAGGCATCGGCCAGAGGGCAGGAGGACCCAGGATTACAAGTGTCTTACGTGTGGCAGTGGTTGGGCCACACCATAGATGTGGAGCGGCAGCGGGTGGAAGAGGCACGGCTCACAATGGTCAGGGCAGAGAACTCCATGCGGAGGGCACTGAGGCGGGCCGAGTGCCTCGAGGCAATTCGCAGGGAGTTTGAGGTCAACATGTAATCGTCTCTGCGAACCCTCGGGGCCATGGAAGAGGACTGCCTCCAGGACATTGAGCGGGAGTGCGATGATGCCCTGTCCCGGGACACCAAAAAGTGAGCCGTTGGACTAGCCCGCTGCCATTGTAAATAGTTAGTTAGTTAGTTAGTGGTAGGTTTCATTTTTGTTTTCATTTTTTTTCGGGGCACTTGGACAATACCCCACATTTTATCTATATAGTTCTTCATTAGTTAGTGTATTTTTGTAGGTTTCATTTGGACAGTTGGGCTCATGGACCCAGGATTTCATCCTTCTAAATAGTTGGAGTGTGGATTTGTCTGCATTTTCTTTTTTGATTTTTCCATGGAGCAATGGATTTTTATTTTTCATTTCTGTTTGGATTTGCTTTGTTGGAGGGAGACTTTGGAGACATTTTTCATTTCATATATTTTGGATTCTGATTTCCTTTTTTTATCATTATGTGACATTCTGCATTGTTTTCCTTATGTCCATTGTTTGGTGTTTAAATTTGTTTCACCACATTTTTTGTTCAATACATGTTTTCCCGTACTTCAATGTGTGGTATTCTCTCATTGGTTTCATGCATGTCACGATGTGGGTTTTCACATTCACTGGCACCCATTGTGTGTGTGTGACGGACATGATTTGATGTACATACATGCCATTTGGGTTGTTTCATGTAATGGCCATTTCAATGTGGGGTGCATGTTATGCTTGGTTGGTTATTTGGGCAGGGGTGGCGTGCGGTGGGATTTGGGTGGCCATGAGGGCCATGATTGTGGGTCATGTTGATGTGTTGGGGGGACATGAGTGGGGGCCTGCTGGCAGGTGCCCTTCACTGCTGGGTGGATGAGTGGGTGGGGGGACATGAGTGGGGCCTGCTGGCAGGTGCCCTTCACTGCTGAGTGGGTGAGTGGGTGGATGGGGGAACATGAGTGGGGGCCTGCTGGCAGGTGCCCTTCACTGCTGGGTGGGTGAGTGGGTGGGGGGACATGAGTGGGGGCCTGCTGGCAGGTGCCCTTCACTGCTGGGTGGGTGAGTGGGTGGGGGACATGAGTGGGGGCCTGCTGGCAGGTGCCCTTCAGTGCTGGGTGGGTGAGTGGGTGGGGGGACATGAGTGGGGGCCTGCTGGCAGGTGCCCTTCACTGCTGGGTGGGTGAGTGGGTCGGGGGACATGAGTGGGGGCCTGCTGGCAGGTGCCCTTCACTGCTGGGTGGGTGAGTGGGTGGGGGGACATGAGTCAGTGCTCACTTGTGCGTGGAGACATGTGGGCTGGCTGGGGAGCTTCGCCAGGGTGGATGGGCTGCATGTGGGGCATGGCCAGGGGTGCAGTGTGTTCCCCTGTGTTGTGGTCTGCCTGCAGGCCCTGGGGAGGGGTGTGAGGGCACACCTGGAAGGACACACAATGCCAATTCATTTGGGCACCCCAGAAATACATGTACCCCGCTCGCCCAAGGCCTATCGCGTGTGAAACTTCCTGCGAACGCCAGAAATACATGTATTCAGCTCGCACAGGGCCTACCGTGTGTGAAACTCCCCGCAAACCCCAGAAATACACGTGCCCCGCTCGCACAGGGCCTACCGCATGTGAAACTCCCTGCGAACCCCAGAAATACACGTACCCCGCTCGCACAGGGCCTACCGCGTCTGAAACTCCCTGCGAACCCCAGAAATACACGTACCCCGCTCGCACAGGGCCTACCGCGTGTGAAACTCCCCACGAACCCCAGACATACACGTGCCCGCTCGCCCAAGGCCAATCGCGTGTGAACCTTCCTGCGAACCCCAGTAATACATGTACCCCACTCGCACAGGGCCTACCGCGTGTGAAACTCCCCGCGAACCCCAGTTATACATGTACCCCGCTCGCACAGGGCCTACCGCGTGTGAAACTCCCCACGAACTCCAGAAATACACGTGCCCCGCTCGCACAGGGCCTACCGCGTGTGAAACTTCCCACAAATTAGCGGGCTACGTGCATTCTGAGGGGTGTGCGGGGAGTTTTACACGCGATTGGCCTAGCGCGAGTGGGGTACGTGTATTCCGAGGGGTGCGCAGGGAGTTTTACATGCGTTTTTGTGGTTGGGGGGATGTATGCTGGTCCACTGGCCTGTGCGCCATGTACTGGATTTGTGCGCTGTTCATTACGCACGGGGGGGGGTTGGGGGCGTAACTGGCGCTGCTGCAGGGTCGCTGCGCCACTCTGCACCACGGCTGCTTAGGGATGTTAAAATCCATGAATACGCTGTGCGCCGAAATGGGTTTTGGCGCACGCGGCTGGTGCAGACTGCCGCACGCGCACACTGTGCTCCAGCCACGTGTGCCACTTGTGCGCTGAATTCTATGAATTATCCCCCAAAATGTGTAGATATTATTTGCCAATGTTTATCCGGAATAGGCATCCGAGACAGAAATCCCATAGGGAACTGATGAGGAGTTTTGGATTGCAAACACTTGGAGCAGGCTGTGACATAATCCAAAACATCAGTAAGTAAAGAAGGCCACCAAAAATGTCTCTTGATCAACTCGAGTGTGGCTCCTATCCTGCGATGACCGGCTGCACGGGAATCATGGCACATTTGTAGATCCTCCTTCTGTAAATCGTTGGAGGGCACAAAGATCTGTTGTCCATGAAAAAATAGACCCTTTTCCTGTAAAAGTTCATGAGTTTGAGATATTCTTAAACATTCGTTCAGGTGTGTTTTTGTGGAGCGTCTGATATGTTGAACAAAATCGGTAATGATGGACACAAACGTCGCATTGGGAAATATAGTCTCCTTTTGGAATTTGATAGTAGAGTGGTCTTTACGAGATCAGGCGTCTGCCCTGAGATTTCGCTGTCCTGGTAAGAAAGTAAATGTGATCTTGTAGGGGAAAAAAGAAATGAGTCCATCTGGCTTGTCGACTATTAGTTGTTTGAGCATATTGGAGCACTTTTAGGTTTTGATGGTCTGTTCTGACTTCGATGGTGTGCGAGGATTCCAATAACAAGTGTCTCCATTCTTCAAAACTTCTTTTAATTGCTAGAAGTTCTTTTTCTAAGATGGAATAATTCAACTGTGATGGAGTAAAGGTCTTGGATAGGTAGGCTACTGGTGATTCTATCCCCTCTGAATTTTCTTGGAGTAACACAGCTCCAAGTGCATAATGAGACGCGTCAGTTTCTAGGATGAATCTTTTTCCTTGATCAGGATTGACCAATATAGGGGCGGAAGTGAATAATTCTTTCAATTTATCAAAGAAGGAATGGGCTACCGAATCCCACACAAACCGTACTCCTTTCTTGAGAAATCGAGTCAGGGGAAGAATAATCTCTGAAAAACAGGGGATGAATTTCCTATAAAAATTTGCCAATCCCACAAACCGTTGAATTTCCTTTACATTGGTGAGAGGTGGCCATTCAACTACAGCAGCTACTTTTCGAGGGTGCATAGAAACTCCTTGTTCAAACAAAATGAATCGTAAATAGGTGATACAAGACCGATGAAACTCACATTTCTCTGCCTTACAATACAATTGATTTGCCTGTAAACGATCCAAAACCAGAGATGCATGGCGGATGTGATCCGATTAATTTGATGAAAAAACAAGAATATCATCCAAATAAATGATCACGAAGTGAAGCAACACATCTGCAAATGATTGGTCCATAAATCTCTGAAACACTGTGGACGCATTGGAAAGTCCGAATGGAATCACATGGTATTCATAGTGTCTGAATGGAGTTCTAAATGCTGTCTTCCATTCGCCCCCCTTGGCGATCCGAATAAGATGGTAAGCTCCATTAAGGTCAAGTTTGGAATAGATAGTTGCTCCCCGTATGGACTCTAAGATATCAGGAATTAGAGACATAGGATATTTGTCTGCCACTGTTATCTTATTTAGACCCCGGTAATCTATGCATGGCCCTAATTCCTCAGTGTCTTTTTTAGGAATGAAAAATAATGAGGCTCCTGCAGGGAAGTTTGATTCGGTGATGAGACCATTCTGGAGATTAGTTTGTAAGTACTCCTTCAATACCAATTTCTCTTTTTCTGAGAGCATATACATTTGTCCAAAAGGGATTGGTTGGTCGGGCAGCAGCTCAATGTGGCAATCATCTCGCTGATGGGGAGGCAGTTTGGCGAATCGAGGAGAAGTGAACACTGAAGAAAAACAGTCATAACACTCGGGGATTCCTCCCACGTGATTGACCATAGAAATGTTCTCAGTGCAAGGATTGGAAGGTGGGTTGGAAGGGGATACATGGATACCGACTGAATTGTGCGAAAGGCAATGCAACACACAATGTTCAGAGCCAAGAAACAATGTACCGGCCGTTATGTATGGGTTATGGAGTCCTAACCAAGGTTGACCAAGAATGATAGGGAAATGGGCGGCCTTAATTAGATCAAAACTAAGGATTTCTTTGTGTGTAGAAATATGACAAGAGATTGGACAGGTGTGTTCTTTTATCGGTCCGGAACTTAAGGGACTTCCGTCCACTCCTTGAATAGGAGTGATAACTCTCTTTGCCTGACGTGGGATACCTCTTTTACTGGCCCCTTGATCATCCATAAAATTACCCGCTGCCCCGCAATCTACTCAGGCTGGAATATTATGGATTTCTTGATCTTGCCAGAAGGAAGAGACTGAGCAAAATTACAACCATAGGATTTTCCTTATGATTAATGTTCTGTACTTTGTCTGGAATCTTGGGGGAACCCTCTTGACTTACCCTAACGGCGGTTCCCCTTACAGTTGGGTCTTGAAGTTTCCCAACTTCTTAGATTCAGAGCGTCTGGGTGGAGTTAAAGGACAGTCTCGAAGCAGATGACTGGAGGAACCAGAATACATACACAATCCTCTTGCGGCTCCCAATTGCATGGGTTCTTCTGTGGATATGGGGAGGGATGACAAATGCCCTTAGATTCTGGGCTGACTAACTCGTCCCTTCTTGCATTCCAAGAGCCACTCTTGCAGACGGTATTCCATCTGGATGGTAATAGTAATCATGTCTGCCAAATTGGCAGGTCTGGGAACCCTGGATACCTCATCCTTTAGTTCTTCTGTCAAACTACGCCTGAATAATGTTAACAAGGCATCATCAGCCCAGGATGTTTCTGCAGACAGTTGTTTGAATTGAGTGATGTAGGACATAAGACCTTGTTTGAGGTCTAACAGCCTTTCCTGAGAGGCAATAGAATTTTTCTGTCGGCTAAACATGGATTTTAAACTATTAACAAATGCTGGGTAAGACTCTAGGATTGTGTTCGCAGTTGTAACTAGTGGAGTGGCCTAAGATAAAGCAGCTCCAGTTAGATGAGCTACCAAATATCCTACCTTATCTTTGTCGGTCGGGAAATATTGAGGTTTAAAGGTGAATTGTACCGTACAACTGTCTAAGAATTCCTTAAGTTTATGGGGACTACCTTCATACTTGCAAGTGGGCAAGGATGAAGGAGGAAGGTCGGTAGTTGTACGAGAGACTTGTTGTCTAAGTTGTACATTCTCTTGTTTGAGGTTCTGGACCTCATGGGATAGAGATGCTGTTCCATGGTGTCTGGATAAGAGGCGTCGCTAACTATTATCAATGTTCAAATATGAATACCAATAGCCACAGAACACCACTAACCTGATCAGATGACAGCAAATTTATGACAATGAGAAATCCCCCTGAAAGTCCTGCAGTCTGCCACCTGAATTTGTACAGAGCGGAGGAAAGCACAACTCCCAGGGAAACCCTCTGGGGAAGAAAACCCTTGGACTGGAATAGGGTGCAATGTTTCTTTGGAACTCCTATCCCTCGAATCTTGTCTGATAATCTTGGTAGAGCAGGGAATTAATCCTCCTTAACAGTAGATCAAAGAGAATTACGTGAGTAAAGATATTTGTAGAAACGGAATGTAACGATTCATCCAGAGAAAGAAATGTTTCGTACTTCTCTTAGAAGAGTCACAGTTTCTGGTGCTGGATCAAAGAATCTTGTTAAATTCTATAGTGCGAGAGCAAAGAATAGTGAGTATGAGACACAACCAAAAGGGAGAGATTCATAAATGACAGTACTAGAAGCATCTAGGCGAGACGGTATTGAAAGGTCTTGGAATTTTGTAGGCGAGGATGAAACTCCAGACGTGAAACTTTCTATGAGCAAATGTGAACAAAGAGAATGGCTTCTCTGAAATAACTTCACTTGTATCAGAGGGAAAAGGACTGTGCGTCAGAACTTCGTAGGATCCCTACCTGATCTGCAACTACGATAGAACAGCCCGCCTACTACCGAGAGTGATCCGAAGGGCGAGGAAATGCAGGAATTCCAACCTGCGGCTCGCGTCGGAAGGTCCGCAGCTGATACGAGGAGGAGTTTCCCCAAACGAGTCTGAATCGGGTCGGGTCAAGGAAAGGCAAAGGGTGGATCTGCAGGAAAGAATCTAACACACACACACACAGCAGGTAAGAAAGGAAATCTACAGCAGGTAGGTTTACAGAGGAATTCAAGTTGTTAGGAACAGTAAGAACCTAGAATCTAACTTACGAAGCGTCTCTCAGAAGAGTAGCGACGCGTTGTGTACTCCCGCTCCGGCATCTAAATACGGTCACATGACCGCTTAAACGCAGAAGTCCAGAGTGGGCAGAGTCTGTTGAAACTGCCAAACTGGGACGGGCTTGTTTGGTGGCTATTTTAGGAAGGGTAAAATAGGCAGCATAACAGGATCTATTCCGATGCCAAATAGACCAACGCCTGTAGTGATTCATAACAGTGCCTCTCATCCGTTCCCCATCCCCGCCCCTTTTCAACTCCTTTCCAGCCCTCTCCCTCCCCCTTTCACTTACAGGAACTAGCTCTCTGTTAGTAAAAACACAACCGTGTAATTGTTGTGCTACAAAAGCAAGGCGACGGACTAAGGGAGCACCAGTCTGGTACCGACACGTCCAGAAGCCCTGTGCTACAAATACACCTAAATCAGTGCCCACATAAGATGATAACACAATATACAAACAAACCTGGAAAGCCTGGGCCAGCTGGATCCCCATCTCTTTTAATACTGCTAAAAAGAATCAAAATAACATGGTGGGGAACGTGGCACACAAACATTACAAGTCGCAATCCTCTGAAAGAAAAGTACTTTTTTTTTTTACATTGAGCTCCACATTTTTGGTGAAAATGAAAGTACATTGTAATCAATGTACTCCGACCTTACAAAATAAAGCAAGCAATTCTGACACCTGATGAAGCAATAACACAAAAAACATGTCTTAACTGCTGCACTGCCCAAGCAATATTTGTGATTTATACAGATACAACCTTTGGAGTTTTGCATTCATAACTGTATGGAACTCATGGTGGCAACAGGAAAGACAGACACAAGTGATCACCGCTCAAGGGTGTTTATTAAACTGTATGCAGGTTGGAAAAACGCCTAATCTAAACCTAAATCTAAGATGTGAGCAAGTGTCGACCATCAAATAAAGATAAGGCAGTCCTAGTGGCGTTGTGACAAATAAAAAGGGCCTATACTAAGAAACGTATTGCCAACCCTTACAACTAATACAAAAAGGGTGTGGGCTAGTTTTCAAGGAAAGAAAGAAGTGTTCACAAATAATATGTCAGGATGCAGTAGCTTGGGTCTTCCTTAGCCACGTTTTGAGCACGGGGTAAGGTGGGATCTTTGAGAACAGTTCTCAAGATTTCCCCAGCACGAGACGACAGTTCCAGTTTCAACTTCTCAGAAGACTCGACAGCCAAGTCCATTTTCAACAAAAGCCTCTTGCCTTTGAGGATCAGAAAAATGACAAGCAAACACAAAGTTCCTTTTCCCATTTTTTTTGGGTGATGGATTCACCCTGGGTCCCACTCATCCGGGCGCTGACCCTTCACAAATCGTATTCCAAAATAACAGTTCTTCCTCTCAATGGATTTTGGTTGATGGCTTCACCCCTAGATCTCCCTCGTTCGGTCTCAGACCCTTCAAAACAGTTCCTGGCCTGGCCAGGCCTTCTGTGGTTTTACCTTCTGGTTCTGAGCTGTGATATGTTTACAACAACAAAAAAAACAACAAACAAAAGTTCCTTTAACACAATGACAGTGTGTTTCCTTGTTTCACTAAGGGTGAGGAATCTTCACCCCCACTGGGTGCATCTCTTCCGGCACTGGCCCCTCTTCACTTTCAGCCTCCCTCCACTAGGTTCACTATGGCTTCAATGAACTTTTGGGTAATAACTTCACCCCTTGATCTCCCTCGTTCGGGTTTGGACCATTTCTCAAATTTCAATGAGCCTCATTACGAGGTGGGCGGTAAGGGATTACCGCCCTACTATGAGTTCTCTTTGCGGGTGCTTCCTTAATGCCTGTTTTTTTCAGGCGGTAAGGACGCGACCCGCAAAGGAACTCTAGAGTTAATAATGGTACCGCAATTTGCGGTACCGTTATTAGCGCCTTCCCCATTCCCAGGGAATGGGGAATGACCCTGGTGAATGAGGAATTACCGGTCCCGACAACCTTGGAATGGACCGGTAATTGCTCCATTCACCAGGGCAGAGTCGGAACGAGTTTGGAGGCAGCCATGGCGATAATATGGCCTTGGCTACCTCCAACCTCGTAATGAGGCCCAATGTCTTTTAAAGTGTTCCAGTGGACATCCCTCGTCTGGGTTCACGTTTGTCAACACACTACTGTTTCTTGGGACTTTAAATGTGCCCCTTCTTGTCAGCATCCCTCTTCCGGGTCCACTCTTGCCAACTTCACATTCACTTTGCTTTCAATAATTGGTGGGATTCACTTCCCTTCCTTTCTTTACAGTTCTTAGGTCAAAGGCTTTCAACTGTACAGGGATTTTTGCTTGACCTACTGTATGTCCACTTTGACCTAACTTGGCGGCTCTTCTATGGCCTTCTGGTTACTGTATTCTTATTCAGACGGGTATCAACCAGGGTCTTTCGAGTTAGCACCCTCTTAGTGCTGCTTCCCTCTGCAGCTGGTCTCCCCTGAACACTTTTATAGTTCTTTGTACTCAGTCCAGCTTGCCACTTTGCATCTATCATTCATCACAGCTGGGCTCTTATCGGTTCTCCCCCTGACTCACCGGCTGTGATGAACCGCTTGGCTTTCCTCGTAACTGGAGTCAAGGCCGGTACCACGGTCGCAGGAGCTTCCCTCACTCCTGATTAACAGCATCGACACGCTGTGAGTACCGTGGACATCTGCTGCAACACACTCTGTCTATTGTCCTCGGTCTTACGATTCCTTATGTGGAGGTTTCATGGGTTTACGTCGAAAAGGGCAAGGTTGTGTCTCTCCTTGTTAGACTCTCGATATTCGCCGCCTTTCCCCTTCTTTTGAACTGCCGGGTCTGGATAGCGGTCTCATCGTGCGGTCTGCCTTGCTCATACTGTGCTCTCTTGCTCCACCTTTTATCCATGTGGGGAAAGGAAAGAGCCATCAGGTGTGTGTGATTCAGGTTAATTGTCTGACTTTGCCTGACCCTTTTGTTGGGACATGTCAGGTAAACAGGGTGCACATTCCGTGGTCTGTCATAATATAACAAAATGTTTGGAGTAGAAAAAGACGGTGGTAGAGTTTCTAGGTATCCTACAGGGTCGGAAGGGAAAGAGGTGTTACATGGAATTGTAACCCTAGTATTAGAGTGTGTGGTGATCTCGGAAGGGTGGGTTTTGGTGGGTTTGTGAACTAAGCAGGAGGGTTTGTGGGAATTGCAGTCATTGGATACATTTGATTGGGAGTTCAGAAAATGATAATCAGAGGGACGGGATTGGTAGAGTTTGTGAAGCAAACAGGAATAACTGGGATCGTGAAATGAACGGCGGGAATTGTGGGGACTGTAGTGTTTTGTCAGGGAAAACTGGGTGTTCGGGACAGAATATCCAAAGGGATGTGGAAAAGAATGTCCAGGGTTGTGTGGGTGGGATGCAGAAAAACAAGGATTCTGGGGTAAATAATCCTGTGGTGCAAATGTGTTTGAGATATGGGATTGATTATATACAGAGGGGTCAGTGGATCTGGGCAAGAGAGATTCAATGGAAGGAAGGGGGTAGATACGAGACACCCTATAAAGTTCTCCAGGATCTCACCCTCCTCTTCTTCTTCCTCGGTAACATACCGCGTCTCCCTTTAGGAATTCTCCTGAGCATAACCCTGGGTTCCCCTACCCAGGTGATCTCTCTCTGCTTGTCTGCCTTCAGGGTTGTGATAAGAGAGGGCCACTCCTTTCTTGGACCCTGAATAAGGGATTCTCGAGGTCTTCTGGGGAGAATACCCTCAGGTTTCTCACATAACCGTCATGTGATACATATATCAATTTCAATGTACAGGAAACACCACTTTCAATAGTTTTCCACTTGTAACCATACATGGAATAGTGTGGTCACAGCCTAGAAACCTATTTTCACCTTATCCAACCATCTGGCCATTAGTGACAACTAAAATGTGATGCTGTGCAGAAGCACCTATAGCAGGGTTCTTCAACTCTTATGTTAGCCAGAGCTACTTTTAGTTAATGGCCACTCAGCAGGAGCTACTGTCCAGAGCTACTGGAGTGGTGATCTTCAGGATTATACGATGGTGTTCCAAGCTTTTCTGGGATATTTAGTTGCTCTTTATATAATAAAATAAAATAATATATGCACTTACCACGATATTATTAACTTCAAAAACATCTTTATTTCATTATTTTGTATTAGTTGTTGTCACCTATTAATTTTAAAGCATATCAGAATGTAGGAAACTAATCGGGACATTCAATGTGAACACTGAGACTGCATGCAGTCCGCCAGTGCTCAGTAATCTGGTGTGTATCTTGCAGCAGCACTCAGATGCTGTAAGACGGGATCGAAGTTTTGATTTCAAGAAGTCCATGGGCCTCATTATGAGTTTGGAGGTAGCCATGCCCTTAATAAGGGCATGGCTGCTTACAAACTCGGGTCCGGGTTCCCTGAATGGGGAAATACCGGGCCATTCCGACCTTGGAGTGCCCGGTATTTCCCCATTCAGGGAACCCGGACCCGGACCATCCCCATTCCCATTTGATCCCCGATAGGGCTCAATGGGAATGGGGAGCATGCTAACAATGGGCCCGTTGTTAGCATGCTAGCCCCCTCGTGGGACCCGCTAAGGATGTTTGGTAAAAGCAGACGTCCTTAGAGGGTACCGCAAGGGAACCTCGTAATAGGACGGTATGGAATTAACGGCTAGGCAAGGAGTGTATCTAAGCTAACTGCACCCCTGGCATGGAAGACATACATTTAGGAAAGCTTTTTAAAATCACTTACAACAGGCTCATCCATAGGAGTCACTGCGCTCTTCACAATTGCACCATTTGTAAATGTAGATTTCTTTTTCATCAAATAATTAGTAACTTCGAGGATGCCTCAGTATCAGCATTTGCACTGCTGCAATCAGTTTACTTACTTTTAGGATAACAGCCAGCTTCCTTTGGGAACATTATTTTCATAATTTGCGTGCATCATTGTAATATGTCCCTCAATGTCACAATATTACTAAAATGAACATGTGGAAACCATGTGAGCAAGTTATATGCAAAACACGTGTACATTGCTGGGCTAAAATAGCATTCAGTTCTAAAGTGATGATGTAAAATGTGCACAAATCATATACCAAGCCAGCCAGGCAATATAAGAATCATTATATTCAAATTTTGAACAAAAAAGAGAGTATGGCTGTAGCGAGGGGTGACTTATTCACTCTGGGTGGTGACCTGCCTCCCGTCTGCCCTTTGTAAAGGAGGCAGTGTCACAGAGAACTTCTCATAGGATTGCTGCCTCTCAGTGCAGGAATCATGCTGGTGATTCTGCTGCATGACCAATGGGCCAGGCCTCACTTGCACATAAAGCTCTCTCAGACACATCGAGGGCTCCAGCATCCGAGACATGGTTTACATTGACAATTATGACATGTTGTCTGTAATGGCAACAACATGTGTTTTACAGTGGTGGCATATGCCGTGTGCTTTGGTGACCATCCATCTATTGGAATTTTCCATGTGTTAGAATTGTATGGCATTTTGACAAAATATTTTGGAAAAACAGTGCTCATAAATGGCTCAATTGCAACTAAGTATTGACAGTATGAAATTCGCCTGCCATAATTTGAATGTATGCATGCAGGCTCCCCAGAGATCTCTGTCGATCTCCCACTTCACATACATAGCCAAACGGGATAAGCCCTATTAATTGTTCTCCATCCCATGGCTCTCCTCATTGTCCTCTCCTAGTATTCACCACCCTATTTTGTACAGTGCTCTGCTACTTAATAACTAGGTTTAAGCTATACTCAGGAAACAGGTGCTTCCAACACCTATCAACACTACCGGTTTCCCATCTCCATTTCCCACTCTTCCACTAATGAACGCCCTCCCCCCCTTTGATGGACAAGCACCAGAATGCAGTGCAGCTTGTAGTTGTGCACATGTATGTGCTCTAGTACCTTGAAGCGCCTCTTGTGCTGGATAGAATTACCAATAAAGATCTCAGACCAAATAACAGGACAGACTCAAAGTATATGGCAAAGTACTACTTTATTCTCAATTTAATTATGCAGAATACACTGACAGACATCAAACTGATTTTTGCACAAACACACTCAAACTTGAATTGGCAGTGGTCTTATACTCCGATTTGCATCATCGATGACGTTATTCACCGTGGCAAACTGTAAAGCCTATTGGCGGAAGGGATTGGTTAGAGGAACAAATACTTATTGAATATATACAGGTTAGTACTTCATTGGCTGTCTCTTATCTGTAAGACACACCTCGAACTACCTCTCAATACGTATAATATGATTATGGTGGACAAAATGGCAGTGGATTGGTCCTTGCAACATTGTATAGCAGGTTGCCCCATAAACCAACTGATTGGTTGGGATTCCCACCCAACCTTGGACTTTCGGCTCGACTAGCAGCACATAAGTGAAACGAAGCCTAGGTGCTTGAGTCACGTTAGATTACACCCCGCTTTCCCAATTAGTACCTCTTCTCTCATCAGCCTTACCATAAGCCAAAGTTTCCCATCTGTAGTTGACCTTGTAGTCTTCTCTGTGTTCTGGGGCACTCATGCTAGTATCAGCACATCACTATCTTCATCCACAGCTTAATGAATAGCCCTGTGTTCGACTTCTGCTTCACGTGTGAATATATCACAAATGTGCCCATTTCAACCTCCTACTTACTGCTCTTTGATTCAATTATTATGGGCTCCTTTTGGCCTCTAGAGCCTTGCTGAATCCATTGTGTATGCGCCTTTTTCACTGTTAATTGTCCAATACTTGACTCTTGTAAATGTTTTGTTCTTCTTTAATCTAAGAGATAGATGTCTTTCGTTCATTGCTTATCCATCTGACTCCCTTTTTGCTTTGCAGCTATTCCTTGAAATAGCATCCTTGATCCCAGGCCAACATAGACTCCTCTTTGTTTGCACATGAAGCTATTTTCCAGCATCTCCAACTCTGCAGCCCTGATCTTTTTCTGAGGTAGCTGGAATGAATCTGTGTACAAGCCGTCGTCCATGTTGCTATCATGGCTGTCCTTGACACAGTATATTTTCCTCTATAGTGAGCTTCTATATGTCCCATCTACCTTGCGTTACTGTGTATTCAAACTTATTGGTCACCAAGTTATTTTATCTTCTTTATACATGCATGATTACGTTATCATTTCGTACATATTTCTCTTGTTGCTTCATTTACATTACTCTTAAGTATTTTCATATCGTTTCAATATGCCCTGGTCTATCTTCTTCATGACATCACTCTGCCCTTGTCAGATTTCACTGAGCACTGCATAATGTTCAATGGTGCGTGCTGACATCCTTTGACTCCCTCAGTGCAGGGGTACTTTCTGTATGGTTGTTTGAGTGCATATCATCTCTCATACACACAATACGGTATAGGAACAATACAGGGGGTCCCACATACACCTCTTCTACTGCTGTTCCAGTGTGACGGCGGTGAGGGTGCAGGAGTTAGAGTATATGCGTCTACCTGTTCCTCTACATCTATGTAAAGGTTAAAATGTTGTTAGCGTGACAATTCCATGTTAACCTTTTAAAATAATTAGGGTACTTCTGCCTTAAAACAGAGAACTCAGTATTCACTGTTTTACCGTAGCACGTATCGCTAGATTTACCTTTTTCCTTGCAAGTCGGGACCCACACTGATTGTCTTGTTCTACGCACACCCCCCCACACACAGACACACAGCAAACATCAATTACAGCTTTAGCTTTATTTTCCGAATTCTGATTGAAGACCTACAATTACCAGCATGCAAAGTAATGCTAACCGAAATTGATATAAAGAAACACTGTAATGATCACAGCCCCAGCTTTGCTTGACATGGCATGCAGATTTATGCACCCATTCCCTTTCTAATCAGTCATCATTTGCACCTCACTGTGACAATGGCCAAAACACATATTTCCCATTTACTACTGTTATCATATCGTAACATAGTTAACCACGTGTGTGGACACTGCCCCAAAACCTTCAAGCCTAGAAGCAGTCCCTCCTCTCCCTGTGCACAGAGCTTTTGACTTTTTTGCTTTAAGGAAGAGTACTGATAGGGGGCAAGGGAGGAGGCCCAGGGACTTCAGAAACCCAAATAATCACAGGACTCAATTTGGTGTATGATGCAAAGAGCTACTGGTAAGCCTTCAGTGAGCTACCAGTGGCTCATAATCTACCAGTTGGAGACCATGGACCTGGAAGTTCAACTATTCCCAATATTTCTGGACTCTTGCAGGTCTTCTTCACTACACCTTTCTCTACAACGGTTGTGATACCTGTGTGTGACCTTGTTTATTTGCATGGGCACACTACAAATGCTGATAAACAAATTATACATTGTATTGATTCATGTTTAAATAGTATATAGATTTTTCTTTTAAATCACTTAATTAAGTGGAAATAAGATAGAGTTTTAGAAAAAGTGAGACTCTGGTCTAAAAATTCCACGATACCTGTTGACAGAGATGTTGTATTTTTTAATTTTTTTAACTACTTTATTAAATTTTCATCTTACAAACATGTTGTAAAATACATTCCACTTTAAACAATCTATCCATACATATAAACATACAATCAAAGCAAGTGGAACTTTCCCCTCAAGCCCTTATATATAAATATAATCAAAGGAGTACATTTTAGGGAATTGGGAAAAAAAAGCAAAAAAAATCAACCCCACCCACACCTTGTTTGTGCATATGGTCTGGTGTCCAAAATACTCCATTCAACCGCTTTATTTGTTTAGCTCTTTCCCCAATATTTAAGGACATTCTCTGGATTTTTTTGCACAGAGCCTCCCATCGATGTTGATGCATTTCATCTTGTATGCAATGTAACCAGGACTCCATGATTTGATCATTCCCTTCTGAGGTTTTGCTTAAAAGTATATATCTTTTGGATTCCATATGTTCTTGGTTACCTATAGTCTAAATAGTAACCATTAAGTTTGAAGAATCCAATACTGACAAATACACTGCATTTTTTAGTTTCCGGTACTCCCCATATGTACAATCATGGCCAGCTTGGATTTGACGTCAGCTTTCGACAGTGTAATTCGAGAACTTCTCTGGGCCAAATTGATCGATCTTGGCATCCCCCACTCTTTGGTCGCTTTGATTGCCTTATTGCACCTTCATACGACGTACCCTATATGCTTAAATCGTAACAGTGCGGTCACGAATTCTATCAGCACCGAAATTGGTGTGAAGCAAGGTTGCAACATGGCAGCAGTCCTTTTTAATTTGTACCTGCAGGGTAAAGATTCACTCTGGAAAGACCAGATCGTCTTCCCAGCCAAATTGGGGCCCATTAGGCTCAATCGGATTGGCTTCGCAGATGATTTGTTATTATTTGATCGTACCCCCTTTGGCCTCCAAAAAAAACTTGATTTGTTTGCAGATTTCACAAATAATCTCAGTCTAACAGTCAATCCTGCAAATTCTTTCATTCTAACCTTCTTTGAAGGCCGTTGCAAAGTACATAAATTCTCATGGTTCCTACAAGGCGCCGCTCTTTCCTACTCTTCCTCTATTCGCTATTTAGGTTATCCGTTGACCGACTCGTATTCTTTACGCATGTGGCAAACTTTCCTCAATAATAAAGCGAAAACGTTGTCCTCACAGATGAAAATCATATATCATAAATCTTGTTTATTTTCTTTATTGCCTCTTGTTCAGTTTTACCTGCTCAAAGTTGAGCCATGTCTCCTATACCCCTTAGACATGTGTCTATACGACTTTGATTCCTTTCTTGACATACTTCAGGGCAAATTGTGGAAGTCTGCATTGGGTTTAGCTCAATCTATCCCAATTGTATTAATTTGCCATGAAATTAATTAGCTCCCGTTATCCGCAAAAAGAAACTGGCGGAACATAAAAAACTATATCAAGATGGTTGATCCACCTAAAAACACTTTATATGTTGAGCTCAATAAATTACTGGACAACCCGTGTATCCGTTCGCTTAAAACTGCCACTGATAAATTGAATTCCATTTTGGATTCAATCAATGAAACTCCAAAAAGCATGACTCTGCATCTTCCTGCACAAAAAAAACAATATGACCTTTATCATTGGTGCACTTTGACTGATATGATGGGAACTTACCCATCCTATTCAGAATATAACAGGTTTCGAAGGAAATGGGGAGATTGATCCTTTTATCTAATTCGATTTCCTTCTGCTTTAGGTAGGAAAATCCTGATTCGTTTCCGCCTAAACCAGTTTCGTACACTTGTAAGAACCAAAAACTGGAATAGAAAGACTGCAACAAATTGCTCAATCTTGTGCCGTTTCTGTGGTGTTGCAGAGGCAGATGAAACACTCAAACACATAGTTATTTACTGTCCTTTCTTTGCATCATTCCCCCTAAGAATATTTGATCTCGATGTTCAGAACCAGTCAAGTATTAATATGGAATCACTTTGGAACCGAAGCATGGGTAGCACAAGTCTTTCCTTTACTTTAAAGTTGATTGAGCTCTTGACAATTATTGACTCAAAGTTAAATGATTTTTTACCTTGCACAATATGAAGAGAGAGAACCAAAATTGAGGTGGTGTTTAATTTTGTTTATTTTTATGCGAAAGTTAGTTTTTAAACACTGTTTTCCTTTTCTTTTATGTTTAATGTGATTTTTAACACATTTTCTACTAGGATCCATGTTTTAATTAGTTCCTTTCTTCTTTTTTACATCATTGTTTAAATGAAATTGTATAAATTGTAATCAATTTCTTTTCGATTCTTCTGTACAAAAAATGATTGTAAAGGTTTGTATAAACCAAACACAATAAATAAAAAAAATAAAAAATATGTACAATCATGTGTTTCCTTTTCAGGTCTTGCAATGATCGCCACCTTCCTCCTTCCTAAAATAGGTCATCAATCTGTCTTATTCCTGCCAAAAAACAATTTGGCCAAAATATTGTTTTATCCTTCATTTGTATTGCTGGATTCAACAATAATGAAGATGAATTCATTAGGTCTGGGTTCATATTTAGTGACCTGGCCATGGCTTTCCAGGTTGATCTCAGAAAATCAGTTAAAGCAGACTTATTCCCATAATCTTCATTTGTAGTTTATAAGACTGCCTGAGTGTTTAGTGGACCCACGATGCTTGCTTCAGCAACGGGCCACTCATTTATGTTTTCCTCAATAAATGGAAACAAGTATCTGATTGTGAAGGCTTGATGATATTTGCCAACATTTTGAATATTTAACCCCCCTCTTTCATTCTGCAGTTGCAATTTCAATCATGGTGTCTTCCCTTCTCATAGAAACGTTTGTATTAGACTATCCAGTTTTTTCATCATTGAATTCTTGGTTGGAAGCTGAATCATACTCAACACATTAGTTTTTATTTCGGAGTTATCATCATCTTTACAGCATTCACCTTGCCCGCCCCCCAATGATAGTTTAAGAGATTCCCATTGTTCAAATTCTGCAGTAATCTTGTCTATTGTTAATTTGAAGTGTAAATCCATCATCTCTCTGAAATCTCTTGTAAACCATATCCCCAGATACTTCATCCTTTGAGGGCACCATCTGACGCTGTAGATTTTTAACATCAAACCATAAATCACCTGAGCAAGGAAGAGCCTCAATCAGGTCCATGAAAGCAGGAATTGATGATGTTAAATCCTGAACAACTAAAAGACGATCATCAGCATTGAGCCACACATTCTGCGTTATCCCATAGAAGTTAATTCCGGCGTTTTTCTCCTCTGCTCTGATTGCCGCTGCTAATGGTTCAATAGAAATCGGTACAATCAAAATCACGAAAAGCATGGGGGACAAAGAACAACCCTGATGTGTACCACGTTGCAATTCAAATTTAGATCATATTCTCCCATTAGTATTCCCCACAGCCGTAGAGTTTTTGTAAAGCAATTTTACCCAATTCAAGTATTTTGGGACAAAGTTCATTTTCTCCATAGTCTTGAACAAGAAGTCGCAATGAACCCGATCAAAGGCCGTTTCAGCATCTAGAGATAACATAACTGTTTCCACAATCGATTAACTTGACTCCCTTGGGGTTAGCAAAAGCGTTTGCATATTTGCAGCTGAAACTCTCCCTTTTATAAATCCTGCCTGATTTGGGTGAATCAGTTTCAGTAAGACCTTCTCAATTCGACCTGCTCGGATCTTAGAAAGTATTTTGCAATCAGAGTTGATTAGACTGATTGGTATGTAATTGCCCGGATCCAGAGGAGGTCTCCCTGGTTTTAGGATTAAACATATTGTGGCGTGCCTAAGCGTAGGTGGAAGACTTCCCTTAACATTACAATGGGTGAATTATTCCCTGAGTAGACTCAGAACATCATTGGGCATTGCTCTGTAAAATTCAGCCGGTAGGCCAACTAGTCCTGGACACTTGCCTATATTCAAATGCCAAATTGGTTTCCTAATCTCAGCATTTGATGTAGCATTTTCTAAATTAAGATTTTCCGCCTCTGTAAGACAATCAATAGTCTGATGTGCTAAGAATGTGTCCATCTGGTCTAATTCAACCGTATTGGACTCACTGTATATGCTCTCATAAAAGCCCCTAAATTCATCATTCATTTCCCAAAGGAACAAATTTCACACACCCTTTTTCCTCTGTATTGCACAGATTGCTCTGTGTGCCGCTCTCACTCTCGGACGATGAGCCAACAAACAACCACACTTCTCTCCTCCCTCTTAAGATGTACATTTTGACCTGAATAGAGCACATTCTGCCTTTTCACTTGTATTTTGTTTAAGTCATACTTCATTTTCATTAACTTCAATTTGTTCCCCTCAGCCGCTGTACCCATCGCCTCCTTCTCTAATTTCTCAACAGATTTACTCAGAGCCAACAAGTCCTTGTCTGTTTTTTCCTCTTAATTCCAGAAAGTCTCATTAGCACCCCTTGCATGACACATTTAAAACTCTCCCACACTGTGTCAATTTCTACCTCTCCATTCAAATGAACCTTAACATACTCTACTACCTCCTTCTACCAAATGTCCCTCAATTCCTCATCCTTCAGTACTGTTGCGTACATTCTCCAAACATGTGATTCTCCTGAACAATAATCAAGTGCGAGCTGCATTATAACAGGTGCATGGTCTGAGATCACTATACTTCCTTTTTCACAGCCCATAAAGTTGAGTCACTATTCCTGAATTCCTGAGGTCAAGAGGTTGTCTATTCTCATGTATATGTTATGCTCCCCCGATTGGAATGTGTATTCTCTCCCTGTTGGGTGTTCCAATCTCCGAATATCTATCAGGCTAAAATCCTGCATGAGCAGTCCAAAAGCTTCTCTATCCCTTTTTGACCATCTCTGAAAATACAACTGCTTCGATCAAGAGCAGGATCCACAACCAAATTGAAATCTCCAGCCCTAGGACATGTTTACCTCCTGTATCTAGCAGGTGACATCCCAACTGGCTTAAAAAAGGGTCACTGTTAACATTCGGTGCATAAATGTTACATATAGTCAATTCCATATCTTGGATCTGCACATAAACCGATAGCATTGGCCCCTCTTTATCTGATTTAGAGCTTTGTATTGTGCATGGAAAAATTTTCTTTATCAGAATTAATATGACTCTTGAATTTGAAGAATATGAGCAATGGAATACCTGTCATCCCCTTCCGCTAGCCAGCTTATCTGCCGCTTTATCTGATAATAGAGCAATGTCTGCCTTTAAATGTTTCTAATGTGAATGTATCTTTTTTTCTCTTTATGGGATTATTAATTCCCTTAAATTCCAAGATAGGATGTTTAAAGAGTCTGTAGCCATCCTCGTCGAAGCAGCCATTTCTATCGAGGTTTCCTTTATTTTCCCGATAAAAAACATCAAATGTAAACTGAAGTGAATACTAACTACAAAATAAAAACAGAAATAGAAATATAGTAATTTGAAAAACATACTCCAATTTAGAGCTGAGATTAAGTTTGATAGCAGTTTCACAAATATACGCTTCTAACAACCCATGAGCCTTCCCCTCCCTTTATCCTTGACCACATTTCCAACGATTTTGTTTTGTTATGAGTATTACAAATAAACTATTGTCTTTTTTCACGTATAGTGAATTTCCTTATGAAACTAATTATGTTGTATATCTAATCACAACAACTAATTTCCATTAGCATCCTTAACCCTTCTTATCTTTTAGTACGAGTTGTGAGTATTTATAAGTCCTATTTCTGTATTAGAGTTTGCATTCTGCTTAAATGTCCTTCTTTTCCAATGTGTGGGATTGAGATGGATAAACTAACCCGGCTATATATATTAGTGTAATCTTCCTTCTGTTCTTAGCAAACCCTTTGCTTTACCTCATTTCCAACCCCCCCTGACCTTAATCCCGCTTGTTTAATTCCACACAAATGATTAACTCCTTGCCTTAATTTCCGTGTTCCTATTTTATGGACTACTGCTGCATTAGTACAGGCTTGCTTATTTTCAAGACTCCCATTTGATGAGCTTCGAGAAAATGTAAGTTGAAAAATATAATGGTGCGAAATATGCAACGACATATATAACTTGTTTATTTAAAAAAACATTCTGGAGGCATATATAATTGCTATTTTTCTGTAAATGTTGATATGTTCTATTTCCGTTCACTCAACCTTGAAACGCCTGGGTGGCTTCTACCTATAAGAATTATAAAATGTACTTTATTTTTTTACTTTACCTTTACAGTAGACATCATCTGAAGATCTCCTCTGCAGTTTCCATTTGCGAAATTATTTACAATTCTTGTTGTATCTTCTTGAGCATCCCTAAGCTGTTATTCCATTCTCTTTAGTTCCAAATGGCCAATGACACAGTCTCGTTGACACATTTGCAAGCAGTTTACATCACGATCGAATCCATCATCGCAGTGTTCGCCGTAATCGGCAACGTCCTGGTAATCTGGGCGGTTATGCTGATGCCCGGATTTCAAAATACAACGTTTTACTTCATTGTGTCTTTGTCAGTAGCCGACGTCGCTGTGGGATTCCTGGTTACCCCTCTAGCCATCGTCGTCAGCCTTCAAGTCCAAATTCACTTCTATGCTTGTCTGTTCATGTGCTGTCTCCTGATCATCTTCACGCACGTGTCCATCATGTCTCTGCTCGCAATAGCCATCGACCGATATCTCCGGATAAAGATCCCGACAAGGTGAGAACCTTTCTTAATATATCTATGGTCATTGTTTTAATCCACCTTGTTCAATTAATTTATCCTGATCAGCTATTTCTGTGCATAATGGTGAAAGTGAACAAAAACAAATTCAAAGATTATGTCCAAAGTACTGTGTATTGAAATCATTGGTTCAATCATTTCAACCAATCAATTTTTACTGGTCCAAGGTAACCTCCCTCAGTAAGAAGTGATTGCTTAAGTGAGAGTCAAGCACTCACTATTACTAGTCACTAATTTCACTGCAACTCTTGGTTCTCGGACGAACTCCAAATGCTACGCGCACAAAAGCATCAATCACAAAAAAATTGGCAAGCTGAGCCTAGTGACCTCAATAAGAGCCTCTTCAAACAGATAGCTCTACTTTATAAAAAAAAAACTATCATCACAGCTAAATCAAACTATTTGAACGAGAGGATTGCAAAGGCCAACTCGCAAGCTAAAGAAATATTCACAATCTTTAACAAATTAGTTACACCCCCAGCAACCACAGATGAGATAATTAAAGACAAGGCCTGGTGTGACAGCATCCACTCTGCTATGCTAAATAAAATAAAGCTCCTCCAAGATAAAATTCACAACAACTGCAAAGCCCTCCCTAAACAAAAGGCCAACCACCCAACTCATTTAAAGAGTGTTAACCACAAACAGCCCCAATTCACCTTCAGAGATACTACCGAATCCGAGGTCCTTGAACTTATCAAAAATCTCAAACCATCTCTTTGCAAAGGAGACATATGCCCCCTAAAATTATCAAGAAATTTGCCAACGAACTACCCCCCTTGATTACTGCCTTCATTAACTCATCATCCAAAACAGGATCTGTACCAAATAGTCTCAAAGAAGCGTGGGTGCGTCCCCTCCTCAAAAAAACAACACTTGACCAGCGTGGCCCAACAACTACAGGCCTATAATGACAGTTCCGCTCCTTCTGAAAATCTTGAATAAGGCAGCCCATAACCAGATACAATCATAAATTCAAGCCTATGCCATACTGGGTAAAAGGCAATCTGGATTCTGAGTGGGGCATGGAACAGAATCTGCCCTGCTTGACTTAAAAAATAAAATCGCACATATCATGGACAAAGGTAAACCTGCACTTCTCCTTCTTCTCGATTTATCAGCAGCTTTTGACCTGGTAGACGACAAAACACTAACTACCCATCTCACTCAGGCAGCCCACTTCTCTAAACAAGCAGCATCATGGATCACATCCTTCCTCGAAGTTAGAGCCATGAAGGTTTTCTCCAACACAGCTAACGCCGACCCCACCACCATCAATTGCAATTGTGTCCCCCAAGGATCATGCACAGTTCCCACCCTCTATAACCTCTTCACAAAACCTCTTTTCGACCTACTTGATGCACTGGGTGTTGCATATACCAATTATGCAGACGACACACAAGTACTCATACCACTATCAGGTCTCTATCACCAAGATGTCACTGCCCTTCATGACATCTATGCGACCATCCAAGCATGGATGGTGGTCAATGGCCTCTATCTTAACGGGGAAAAAGCTGAAATCCTTATCCTAGGTCAGAAGAACACAATAACAAAGCTAAACCACCAATACGCCAACTTTAACATAGATAACTCCACCATCACTGTATCGTCCTTAAGACTTTAGGTGTCTACATTGACGCAAACTTAGCGATGGACAAACATGTCAGCGCCATAGCCTCGGCATCAGCCCACAGCACCAAACTTATCAATGACATTAAACCCTACCTGTCTGCTCCCAACTGTTTGGCAATAGCCAGAGCAAAGATAGGCGCCAAACTCGATTATTGCAATGCTCTCCTAGCTGGAACCTCCACTAAAAACATCCACAGACTACCAACCACACAAAACAATGCCCTAAGAGCCGCTATGAGCATCCCCAGAAGAGACCATACATCCCATGCCAAACAAACAGCACGATGATTACAGGTCAAAGACCGCATTACTCTCAAAATCGTTACTATCACGCACAGATGCATCAACAACACTGCTCCCACATACCTATCTGAAGCCATATCAAGAACCGCTTCCACGTGCACTGCCAGAACTCAGTACTCCAACTAGCTACACATACCACGCATTAAGAGAAACCACAGAGCTAGGCTTTTCTTACATTGCGCCCAAACTAGGGAACTCACTCCCGGCCACCCTCAGAGCTGAAAATTCCATCTCTGTCTTCCGCAATAAACTTAAAACCACTCTCCTTAACTAACACTCCTACCATTGCCTGTGCGCCTAACATGTAATTGTAATATAAAATCACATGTAATATATTAGAATGTAATCTTTGTATATATATTGCACCTCTGCACTCAATTGCTCAATATGTAACAAATGTCTATATTATAGTGTATGTAACTAAGCTTTGTTCCTACAACAAGTACCACAATGCTCACGGGCTGTTGCACGCTATATAAATACAAATAAAACAAACAAACAAACACTCTCAAACAGTTCTATGCCAGATTATCAAATTACAAAAGAAATCATGTCTCTCCTTTAGTTTTCCCCTGCTCTTTTTAAACTTTATCGTATTCTCTTTAGCTGTCTATTTTTTCTTTTTTTATTAGTTTTCTCTTGTTGAATCAAAGGTGACTGTGATTGAAAGAACATTTCTGTAAAAATGTAAAGTTTGATGTCAAACTAAATAATTTTTAATAAAAAAACAAATGATCAAGTTACACATTTTGAGGAATGGCCGAAAAGAAAGGGTGGGGATCCCCAGAATGTGAAGGGGATTGGAGGGGGGTGGGAGGGGGAGGGGGGGCATTTCAGACATAGCAGAAACTTGCGTCTGTTTTGAAACTTACAGTGATTTCTGGACCTGAGCAATAGGGTTGCACAATGAATTAATTTCTCTAACAGAACATAGATTGATGCACGGCCTATAAGCCAAAAACTATTCACATGGGAAGTGAAGATAGGAGAGAGATGGGAAGGGAAGAGGGATATATAGCTTGTTGGTGTTGTTTGGCATTTTACCCATCCAGTGACCACTCAAGGAAAGGTTGGTCCCTCTGGCCAACTTGAGTTCTTAGATAGTATCTGCTTCCCCCCACCCAACAAACACAATCTGGGACTACTTTAAGGTAGCTCAGAACATTTAAGCTAATGTCATTGCTAACAGTTAAAGGTATTGGTGGAAAGCCAAAAAATAGTACAGTAACTCGGGCAGAACTCCTAACTAATCTGTTCTCCATGTAAGATGCATTTAGGCTGGCCTCTCTCCCTTCACTTTAGGTTGTAATTGTAATTGTAACTGTTTATTTGTACAGCGCTTAAACACAAGGGAAGTGCGTCAAAGCACGTCAAGGCAGGAAGGGAACAAGGGGACTACAGTAGTCATTCTTAGGCTTTGAAGTTTCCGAATGATCAAACAAAGAAGTAACTAGCATACAAGGCCTGACGTCATTTCCCCTAGTGCAAGTGCATTGATCTTACAAAAATATCCTTCCGGAACAAATCAAAGTTCCAACCAAAATTGTTCTCTCAAGAAGGATCGGGATAATGTCTAATTCCCTGTTCCATCAGACTCAAACATTTGAGTTGCATGCCCTCACTCCCGTCTACTGTTTTTATAGCTTTAAAGTTCTAGTTCCAAAATAAAATGTTCAAAATATTTTGGGCCTGGCCCTCATGGTCCCTCACACACTGTTCCCTTCTTTCTAAACGTTTTCCGGAGTCAATCCAGTTTCTGGTGGTATATGACATGTTCCTGCTTGCGACAGCTCCTGTTATGGTCGAGACTGATGATTGTCTTGTGATGGGGGCTAAGTGGGGGCAGTCAGGTTTTTCTGCCCATACCACCCCCGAGGTACTAATGTACTATCTGAGGGAGGCTCTTGACTCCCTTAGCCTCACCCATCGAGATCCTGAAATCAAGGCGGGGACTTTGACACGGTCAGTGCTGTCAATTGAGTGAGATAGTTCATCTGACTACACGCTGTAACATTCTATCCACTCGTCATTCTGTATTTGGAGAATTGCCGCAAACCTCCCTTGCCCAAAATGTACTTTGCTGGTGAAATCAAATGGCTTTTCAATGCAACGTCTATGTAGGTGTAGTTGTACATTTTCGTTGCTGGTGAGGTAACATGTTAGGCATTGTTCAAAGCGAACATAGAGTCATGGTTGGAAGAAAGACACATATTACTCAAATATTCTACCCACCCCCTGTTTGGAAAGTGATTGATGTGACTGGACCAGTAAGCATGATATGGACTAACGAGCCTTAAAGGCATCCTCCTCAGATAAAATGAGAGGTAGGAAGACAAACGTGTTTTGCTCTTCCACCCGCACAGCACCACTGGTAGTCATCTGGTGTTCATGTTATTGGATGCACAAGGAAATACCCAACCAGGAATCAAGGAAAGGGCTGAGTGGCTCATTCCAATTCAGACCAGATTCTCTGGTTCCCTAGAAACACTGGCCTCTGTAGGATTCCATTCAGCTTCACAATAGGTCACCGGTTTGATAATGCCCTTCAGTAGACTGCAAGAACATTATCTACATACACTTGTGTGGTCTGTATGCATGTAAAGAGTTTAATATAGGAGAGAAATATGGTACAATAGAGTAGGAAACAGTGGAGGCAGTGGACCCTGGACGATAAGGGGTCACATGCTAAGGTGGAAGTTTGCAGTGTCTAGAGATGGAATTAGGCAATAAGGGCATTTTTGAATGAATATGTCTGTATAAAACCTCTCCTGAAGATCCGTTCTAAAATTTATTGGAACGGTGAAACACATGTAGAGAGACAAATTGAGAGACAAATTAGATACAGAAACAACAATAAATCTCAAATTGTAACATTTCACTCTTTCAAGTTGACATTTAATAAACAAGGGAGCCAAAATAATTCAAGGTAGCGCAAAAACCATGTATCCCAAACCTGTACCTTTATACACATAATATGTCCTCTTCCATCTGGTGCCTTATTGTCACTACAATGTTCCTCTGTTCCCGCTATCTCCTGACAGCTCTTCTAAAGTTTATTGCATGAATACTTAACAGGTACAGGTTTGTGGTCACCCAGAGAAGAATTTGGCTGGCGGTCGGAGTTTGCTGGTTGGTGTCGTCGCTCATGGGTCTTTTACCGATGTTTGGCTGGAACCAGCAACGACGTTTGGCACTGGAAGGGCGAGATTCCCATTACGTGGCTTGCGCCTTCACCTCAGTTGTCAGCATGGATTTCATGGTGTACTTCAGCTCCTTTGGGTGGATTCTCATACCTTTAATTCTTATGTTTATTCTGTATACAGAAATCTTTTATAGGATCCGGCAACTATTGAATCAAAATGTCTCAAACAGCAAAGACAACAGCAAATATTATAACAAGGAGAAGAAAACGGCCCAGTCACTGGCCCTCGTCCTACTCCTGTTTTCTTTGTGCTGGTTGCCGTTGTGTATCATGAACTGCATGTTGTTTTTTTGCCGCCGATGTCAAATAGCAGAAGCCGTGGCTTATCTGGCGATCTTGTTGTCTCATTCAAATTCAGTCATGAACCCCATTGTTTACGCTTTCAAAATTGAGACTTTCAAAGTAACCTATGTGCATATTGTGAAAACCTATATCCTACGGGACCGTCAAGCTGGCCATGAGTCGGACCTGCAGTCTCAGACCACAAGCACACAGCATGAAGAGGGATTCCAATAGGTGGCACTCTGCGGCAACCTACCCTCACAACGGAGACTAAGCAAGTTAGAGTGTGACGCAGCTCCTGAGTTACTGTCATGGCAGGTCGTTATTGCTGTCAATAAATAGAAATGATCACTATGAAGGTTGTTAGACCGAGTAACTATTCTACAAAGGAGAAGAAGAATTGTGTAGATTCCAAGGTTGAAGGTATTAAGAAAGCCATCATGAGGGGTGAACCAATATGACCTTATACATTTAGAGTGGGTCTTACCGTCTTCCTTTTTCCAAGGGTTGATTGATTGAATGAGGTGATTTTATTGCTTTTTCTCCCAATTGTCTTTCTTCTATGCACTGTGTTCACTAACCAACCATGTAGGAGACATCTCAGTGGCCTCAGAGGAACCAGGCGGAAATCAGTGTGAGACTCAATCGCCCTTACTCATAGAGATGTGAGTAAGGTGTGAGATGTTGGCAAATACATTATCTGTTTTTTTCATTACTGCTGGACTCAACAGCCCATTGCGGGGAAGGTTCCCAGATGTGCAGGGTTTCAAGAAAAAGCCTGAATATCAAATTGCATTTGTTAATATATTTAAAAAGTTGCTACATTTCTAACTGAGGCATTTTCAGTTGTTTTTATTAAAGCAGAAGGGACAACCAAATCAGGTCTTAAAAAAGGGATGGCAGATTGCTAAAATGCAGTAGTCTTGACTTATCTTGGACAGAGAGTTTTTAATTCACAAAGAAGTTACTGGTAGTAACTCTGTCTTACTCCTAACTTTATCTTTTCTTTTCAGGCCACCAAAATGTGGCTACCTTGCTGTCCCTGAACTTGTGTGTTCAACACACTAAGTTACTAAAGGCATGATAAATAATAATGCAGTTGTTACATCATACTCATTGCCTATAGGGGTCAATTCATAAAGCAGTAATTGATTGGAAACCGGAGAGTGTCTGTTTCACATAGTAGTCACTAAGAGTAACTTATTTTTCTCTTTCCCGGACCAAGCAAGAAGTACTTCCAGTAATTTCTTTGTGAATCAGCCACTTATAGGTGGAGTGCAAGATATATACACAAATTATTGTTTTGTGGAAATAGAAAGCAATTGAATGCACTGGGCTAAAAAACTATGGAATAGCAATGTAGAGTGACCCCACCCACAGTGTGTTCGTATTGTGAAAAATGTTGGTACTTGCATTCATTTTCATACAGTCATATATTCATACATACATTTTGGCTAGTGCCTATGATCTGCAGGCTTTCTCTCTGATTGTGTTCATTCATGGAATATATATATATATATATATATATATATATATATATATATATATATATATATATATATATATATATATATATATATATATATATATATAATGGTTGAAAAGGAGAACGAGACCAAGAGATTATCTGAACATTGGTATGTACACTTTTTTTGGATGCCATTAACCTGGGGATGGCCTCAAAAGGCATATATTTACAAATGTGGCTATTTGAGGAGCTTGGTGAGGCTTGTCTTGACTGGTGGCTTCAGACTGAAGGGTTCACATTGATGATTTTAAGTATACTGCGGCTTTAAGTGCAGGATTTCCATGGAGTATGAATTAAAAGTACATTGGTAATGTGGAACATCTCCAATAAGCTAAGATGGCATCATTTAGATGACAACTATGGTGAAAGTCCAGAGACGACCAGTTCAGCAATCCCACCACTGTGGCGCTGAAGGGGCAACCTTGGATGGGTGGTATTGATTCACCAATGATCATCGTTCTTGGAGGGGAGAACAGTATCCTGTCAACTGTGAACTGACCACCAAGGAAGGTTCTGCGAGCTGTAGATTGTTTCATTATCATGTTATTCCTCCTATTTAATAAATAAGAAAAAAGAGAAGTACCAAAGATTTGCCTCCATGCCATCAATCTACTCACATATTTCCCTTGTAATTTGACAAGGTGTCATCGGTTTCACAAATATTTGTTTAAGGGCATCTCTGAGATTCCCCAAGTATCTCCAGAGTGACTCCCTTCAAAGCTTTGAGAATCAGGTATAAGGTAGCAGGTGCAAATCCGAGGTCTTCATGGACATCTCCTGAATTTCTAAAGCTCAACTATTGGGAATCAGGCCCATATTTTGAAGATCAAAAGACCATTTTAGTGAATCAACCAAATTGAGAGGCCTGGATAGAGATTCAAGGGCAGCATCCGCTCGTCCCACTGATTTTAAAACCGTTTCAGATGATGGGCTGTTTTCTTCTGGGGTCCCGTGTATGATACACTCCCAATCATGAATATGCAGGTTCATGGCATCGATTGGTAATATACCATGTAGATGAGATACTGGATAACGATTTGCATTAAGTGAAGATTTAATTTACAAGAAATTCATGGATTTCAACATGGTTTATCTTGGAATACAATGCAAATGTTAAAAAAGATAATGTGGTTATTAAACGCATTAACATAAACTTGTGGAATGTTATACGTGGAGGAATTAAAATGCATGTCACCCCCACCGTGCCCCCGACCCCTCTGCATCACACAGCTCTGCATCATCTCCCTCTTCAACCACTCAGCATAAATGTTATCCTTCCCTAGGATGCTGGTTTACAAAATGTACCCCACAACGAACACCCTTCACCCCATGCGTAGCGATGCTATGCAAAACTCTTGGTAGTAAGTAAAAAGATCTTTATATAAAGATATTTTCCAAAAAAGACCGATTTAGAAAGACCGCTCTGTGACCGCATGGAGCGTTCTTAGTAAATTGAACTGTCAGCCCCTGCGACGACGCACACGAGTGCACACAGGGACTGACAGGCACAGCGAGACAGAGGAGGAGCCGCAGGAGTTTCAGTTGAGTGAATGTACGGTGGGGCAGTGGGGGAGCTAGGCAGGAAGCAGAAAAAGGGCACCCAGGCGTTGAAACCCCCCAAATAAATAAAAAAAAACAAGTAAATCTTAATCTATGCTTGGCCTTCATTCGTATTTAAAGGAAGCCGCAAATGTGCAGCACCGTGTGCCTCTGCTAAACCCTTTCTCTCACTCTGTTTTCTTCTTGATCAAAGTAAAGGTGGTACTTAAGTGTGATTTGCTAAGGTGCATGCTGATAGTCGTCGTGAACCCCCTGGATTAACGGGGTGCAACATGCAGCTCTAATGATGTCTCGGCCTACGATTCCCATGATTCCTCTCCATTGACTGTGCTGGATAGGGCTGATGGGAGATGTAGATAGAAGAAAAGTGTACATAGCTAGTGCAGAAACAATCCATAGCTTACAATAAGGGAACAAAGGTTGAGCCTTCCCATGTGAGGGCCTTTGAACTCACTGAATCCCTTGTTAGAAGCATCCCTATCGCAGCTATTAATGAAAGGACTACGAATAAACACAGATATCTCCCGATGCAAGATACTCCTATCCACTAGGAATTGCAAATACTATTACATTTCTAGTTCCATGAATGTGTACTATATTTTGGTGTTAAGTTTGTTCATTGTAGTGAAATGACTATAAAGAAATAAGTAACAACTCTGACTTACATTTATAATTTTTCCTCAATGCAAATTTTCTTTCTTTGCCTGTCCTGTTTAAGTTCCCACGTTAAGCATTGTGTGATCACAATAGCAGCGACACTGCAAAACTTCTGTTCCACGTATTTGTTATGACTTTGCTCCATGCCAAACTGTTCAAAAACATGTAAAAGTCTTGATTTGTTTCACCCTTCAGTTCCAAGGTAGATATTTGTTCAAATTGGTCGTACTACAATTAATATCACAGATGCATAGTAACACATCATGGGAATGGCAGCATCTTGTTTTTTCCTCCAAGGTTGTGTCCACTCAAGATTTATTTTACAGCAATACACAGGAAAGTCGGTATTTTAATATACAAAAAATGTAAAAAAAAGACTTTTGAAGATATTGAAACAGGACCATAGATTGTACATCCCAATTAACTTGTAAATATTGTTGAAGAAATGTCAAGGGCCAACAAGTGGAATTTGAAGTGTTTTCAAAAACACAGTGAAGTGGTAAGTTTGTTTAAGCTTCCTATGGTCACCATCAAATGTCCAGGCTTAACCTATACGTAATCTCCAAATTAAATACTGTACTTTATTTTTAATAAATGCTTTTCAGAATCACCCATTTGAGTGGTAGTATTGACGGTTCACTTCAATCCTGCTTTCTGTGTCCATTAAACCTAAGGTTTCCTAATTTTATTTTACATTAATGCCCGTGTTGAGTGTATTCAATTTATTTTAATTCCAAGCATAATAAAAATAAATGTACTGTACCCGGTGTATCAAACCACAATTGGGAATTAAACACTCCACTCTCGCTGCCTCTCTCTTTCTATCTTTCTTCTCCATCTCTTGCTCACTCTCTCTCTCTCTCTCTCTCTCTCTCTCTCTCTCCGCCTCTCGCTGTCTCATTCCTTGTCCTTGTCTCTGTCTCCCTCTATCTTTGGACAAGAGTCATGTTGTCGAGTGTGCGTTTGCTTGATCAACCCCAGTCAGTGTTGACTGCAACATGACAAGACGGATCCGGACGAATCACCATCTCCTTTCACTAGATATCAACATCAATAACCTAGTGCCCAAAAAGACTTTTATTTCACAAGCCTGCCCAACAAGGAATAAGACTAACATTACAGCTGAAGCACTAATACCCCTGGTAGTCCCCACTTTGAACGCACTACCAGTCACAGCTGACTTGAATCTGTTGGTCAACACCTACAACGATTCCATGTCTAAAGCTATCGACATAATCGCCCCGCTGAAAATGCGTAAAGGGAAACCAAAAGCTCACCTGACCTCCTGGTACACACCAGAACTCAAACTACTCAGACATCAAAAAAGCAAACTTGAAACATTGTGGAAAACAGCTCCCTCATCAGAGAATAGAACTAATCTCACTAATATCACCGCTCTCTACAAAAAGGAGATAATATGTGCTAAAAAAGAATCCTTCAACTCCAGGATAACTCAGGCAGGCTCTAGCACGAGAGAACTATTCAACATCTTAAATGAACTAGAAAACCCTAATCCCCCCATAGAGACCTGCATTAAGGATAAAGCCTGGTGCACAGGTATCCAGAATGCCCTCACCAACAAAATCACGGGGCTCCAAACCAAAATTGAAACCAAACGACAACACCTCACGTATGGCTCAACATCCAGCCCAACCCCACCACGGCCCAGTGTTATCAACTCAGGTTTCACATTCAAAAAAGGTAACTATACCCGAAGTACAAAAAAGTATAGCCTCCTTGAAACCTTCGAACTGTAAAGTGGACAGCTGCCCCGCTCAGATCATAAAAGACGCAGCCAGGGATCTTTCCCCCTTCATCACCAAACTAATAAACCTGTCATTTACTAGCAATTCTGTCCCACTGTTAAAAAAACAAGCACTTGACCCGTCCATACCCACCAACTATAGACCTATCACCACCGTCCCGTTCTTACTAAAAATTCTCGATAGAGGGGCCTACATACAAATTCAAGACTACTTAGAAATAAACCAACTATTAGGAATTCGTCAATCAGGCTTTCTTCCTCAACATGGAACGAAAACAGCCCTTGTTCACCTCAAAAGTCAGATTGATGAACTCAAAGATAAAGGTAGGGCTGCCATCCTCCTTCCCTTAGACCTCTCTGCTGCCTTTGACTTGGTTGACGACAAAATCCTATGTAACCACCTGTCCTCGGCAGCACACTTCTCCCACGCTGCGGTCATATGGATCTAATCCTTCCTTGCTAACCGGACCATGCGTGTCTTCTCACCGCTAGCAGCGGCCGACCCGATTCCCATTACCTGTGGTGTCCCACAAGGCTCTTTTGTTTCGCCTATTTTGTATAACATATTTACAAAGCCTCTATTCGACAAGCTGGACCATCTGGGTGTCACCTACACAAACTAAGCAGATGACACCCAGATACTCCTAACTCTATCCGGTAACTACAATTCAGACATCAGCCGGATTAATGAAGTCTTCACCATTATTCAGGCATGGATGGCCACACATGGCCTCTGTCTGAATGATGATAAGACTGAACTGCTCCTTGTCGGATCCCCCAAAACTATCCTGAAACTCAGCCCCAGCTATACTAGCTTAAACATTGATGGTAACACTATTCCCATCATGAAAAATGTAAAAACCCTCGGTTTCTATCTAGACACCAACACTAACCTCTCCAAACAAATCAATATGACTGCCTCAGCCACTGCCTACACAGGTAAGCTGATCAGGGCATGTAGACCTCTGCTCTCCACGAATAGTTGCCTCATACTAGCCAGAGCACTTATACAGTCCAAATTGGACTACTGTAATGGCTTATATGCAGGCGCAAACAAATCTGTAATCAACAAATTGCAGGTCCTCCAAAATAACGCACTCCAAGCTGCTCTTAATATTCCTAGGAGAGAACACATCTCCGCTATAAGAAAATCTTGTAAATGGCTCTCCATCCAAAAATAAATCGATCTAAAGACCACCTGTCTCACCTACAAAGCCTTAAATCACCTGTCCCGCCGTACCTAACCAATAAATTCACCCTGAAACTTGCTACCAGAATCACCAGATCCACCAACACATTATGCCTAGTGGTGCCCAAATATTCCCTAAAAAGAGCCAGCGGTACCAGTTTCCCAGTTCTAGCCGCCCACCTCTGGAACACACTCCCACTAGACATCAAATCCATCCCAACCTTTCAGCCATTCAGAACCCAGGTTATCATTTGGCTCCTGAATAAATAACTATCACCTCATCGGATCCTTCTGGATACCTCATATTCATACCAGCACTCACCTTCCATTACCTTGCGCCTCTTGATACTAGTCTATATCATGACTAGTATCACATCTGCATATACCGAATATCTGTGTACTTAATATATAAATATATTGCGACATATCACAACTTCTGACTGCTCTCTGTAACAACTTGTATTTTTGTAAACTGTATTAATGCGGCACTATTGCCTCCAATGCATATACCTTTGTACTGTAATCATATTCTTGAAGCGCCCATATACCCCTGGGTCGGGAGCGCTTTACAAATAAATAAACAAACAAACAAACAAACAAACAAACAAACAAGAGGAATAACACATTATCTGAAAAGGGCAGGGAATGTTTGTGTGCTTATAAATTGATTGTGGCGAATATGTGTCATTAAAGTGACACACCTGTGAGCCAGGATCTGTCTGGAACTTGGAGACACACATTAACACTGCTTGTTTCCTGGAGTAATGGCACATCAACACGTATCTCTTTTTAACAGATTTGACATAATTACATCAACCCTCACTGCAGCTTTACTTTAGAAAATAGGAACTACAATCCCTGACCTAATTGTACATAAATTCATTTATTCCTCATCATTACTGAACCAACTGAAACACAGGACATATGTGTTAGTTTATTGTGCACACTTGGTTATCCTTGACATTCCTTTCAGTATAGCCTTAGAAATTGACTGATTATCTGCCACTTGCTTCCATCAGATATGAACACAGTGCCTGTAAGACAAGGACTGGTAGACTTTCCTTAACACTGAGTGAAAGGATTGTGCAAAACAGATCCTGGACAATACCTAGTCCACAGTTCAAGCAAGTCTGCAGAATCAGACACACCCAAAGGCACTGCTCATATTCTTGCACCATAACCCAGCCTTTCTGTAAAAAGAAAGAAATATGTTGAAGGTCCAGTATTTTCATAGCTGCACGGCTTAGGATTTGATGGTCACCAGTAGACATATACAAGACAGTAAATGTGACTGCTGAAACATTTGTCAACAATCGTGTTGATAGTTAAATGTTTTTCTTGAGCATTGATTAAAACTGAAACTCTCTTTTGGTAAAGGTAGCAGGTAGCAGGGTGAGAGGCATGCACTGGAGCGAGGCTGGAACTATCTTCATAAGGTACTGTTCGTTAGAGGCATGACATTTAGGGTAAGTGGGCAGTGTGAATATGCAGAGCTAGCACGGCAGGGCATTATTTCTGATTTTGATGTGTTTGATGTCCCAGTCTCTCGGCCCAGACCAAGAATTTGTGTTTCTTATTTATTTATTAATGTATTTATTTATATATTTATTTATTTATTTATTTATTGCTGCATTCAGATATCTGATGGTGGTGAACTGACTGTCACAGACAGTGGTTTTGTCTACCTGGTAGGAAGGTGGGATTTGATGGAACTGGTATTGAATATTATTCATGGTTGTGGACACAGGTAGAAAGTCCAGCCAAAACACTCTATGCGTGGGGGCAAAAAGGGGGCAGGAGGGGGCACCAGCAGAGGTCGAGACATCGTGGCAATGCTAAGACTTGCTGGAAGATGAAGGTAGATACGTCAGTGATGTCATGGGTGTTAGTCTTAGCAGTGCAGTGTGGCGGTGCAAGTTATGGTTGCTTAGCTAACCGTAACTGGCAAATTTCTAGGGGTTTTCGGTTTTACTTGTAATCATAGTATGGATAGGTTGTTGTTAGTGCAAAGCAACTGTAACGTTCCTGTAACAAAAGTTTTTGCACTGAAGTTGATAGGTTGTTCTTAGGGCAACTGAAGCATAACGTCCCTTCGTCAACATTTTTTCACTGAATTTGATAGGTTTTTAGTAGGCCACTGTACCCAGACCCTTCCTTTAGCATAGTTTTTTCAGTAAGGGGGATAGGTGAGTAGTAGTGCAACTTAACCATAACGTCCCTTTAACAATGTTTTTTGTTAGTGAATTTCATAGGTTTTTAGTAGGGCACTGTAACCAGAACGTTGCTTTAGCATAGTGTTTTCTGTAAAGATGATAGGTTTTTGGTACTGCAACTGAACCATAACGTCCCGTTAACAACGGTTTGTCACTGATTCCTTGGCTGCCCTCATGATGAACTTGTGGAAAGGCCAAATTATCCGGTGAATGTATCCATTTGTGCTACCGTTTCATTTTCCTAATAGTATTGGTGTATCTTGGCAATTGCAGATGTATATGGTATGTGTTGGTCAGTTTTTGAGTGGTTTATCTTTTTGTATTAACATTGCATGGTGAATCTGTGCTGCACAGTACTGTCCGAGATGACGGCAGGTGAGCAATTTGGACGTTTCCTAGGGAGAATGCACCTGGCCGGGATATGTGCAATCACACTGCAGGTATCCGTAGGACTCCATTAGTGCCCGGAGGGTGCATCTTCTAATTAACGTTTAATTAGTTGTGAGAGCACACAGCTATACCCATGCATAGGGCATCCTCTGTGTGGTGGTAAGACCGCCCCTGTCGCCAGCCCTTTGGATTCATATGGTAGGCTACCGCATTTCAAGTACTCCTGCCGACTACATGGGTGGCTGTGCAAACCTACCAATTTATGGCTGCAGCACGCCTGGCTGTATGAGGCCCACTGGTCAACAAGGAACAGCATCCTCCAGTGTAACGTGGACGTGTTAAATGTCACATTAATTTGATTGATGTGCTGCTTGCCTTTCCATGACCCGTGAAACAGACACACCGTCTCTGCACTGAGCACTCTGTGGGAAAGTGTCAAGGTGTTGCCTGCTGGTCATACAGTTAAAGAAAACATGTAACTGCAGGTGTGACAGTTTGTAGTGAGTCTGCAAAATGGCAAAGCTGCGCGGCTTGGTCACGCACATACTAGTGCATGTAAAGGCAAGTAAGCAAACAGCAGAATCTTCAGAGCGCAAACAATGGCAGTGGTGGTTAGAAAAGTAGTGTGGCCGCATGGGTCAAGCTGAATAATTATCTTCCTGCTCGATGTAATGAAGCTGCATTTCGTGTTGTTGTAAGCATTCTTGTATTTCAGAATGTTTGCATCTCTGTGAATGCTAGTCCTACGGCTTACGGCATAGAATGAAGTGTTTGTACTGCATGTGACAACAGCTGAAATGGAAGCACAAGGGACCAGTGGGCAGGGTACTGCCCTTCCAACAATGCAGTAGGCTAATTTCATGTACAGCATTTTCCACATCTGCTGCGGCCAACAACAGGGCCACTCCTGTAGGGCAGTAGATCTCTGAAACATCCTTGCAGACCATATGCTGCGCTACAGACCCTTACCCAGCAAAGGGTATTGTATTGTGCATGTACTGCAACACGCTACTCTACAGAGAGAAGGTACTTGGTGGTGCGTGGGAAGGGTGCGTCCAGGAGCATGACAATGACTGGTGCCTATGTAGGTGAGGGCCACCCAATATTTCCCTCTCTCTGCAAATCCCCTTTGTTATCTATGCAGGTGCTGCCCCTTCTGTACCGGGCCTTGCCTGCTGTTCCTTCTGTGGCTTGTGTTAGAAGACCAAAATAAATAGAAATGAACTGGAAAAGGAAAAAAAGGGAAATAAACAAAGCTCCTTTCAGAATGGAATTTGCCAATGAACGGATGCAGGGTGTGGCGCACCGTATACGCCCCACACAATGTGCGCAAAATAAAGGGAGGCATGGCACTGTGCAAAACACTGAAGTGGAATTGAGTAGAAAGGGGTTCGCTGTAGAAAGAGGTTTCTTTACGTGTTGCAGACCATTTTGAAGAGTTTAAGTACACAACACCTACTACAAACATTCTTCCATTACTTTCAAGAAGGGCAGCAAGGCAATTTAGATAGGGTTTGCAGAAATCGGAAGCAGGAATAGTAAGATGAATGTTATTAGTGGGGAAAACTGTTTGTGCTGTGTAACGTCATATTCCCATGTGTGAAGTACACCATTGGCACATGTCGTAGAAAGGCACAAATAGACTTCTTCACAATGTACCACGCTTTTTCCATTTGCGGACCAAATGAAAAATAATGCAGCCACATCGGTGTCAGCGTAATGCGATAGAAAGTTATGCAGGACATCGGAAACAGACGCATGACCTGGGCAAGTGTCTCTTTCATCGCAAACTGCACTGAAACTTGTGTAACATGCTGTGCAATGTTCCCTCCACAATGAAGAACAATAAAGTCGGCATGATCGCCCGTCACCAAAGTGTCACACAGACAAACCAAAATCAGTCACTTCATTGTAGGTACTCCACACATCCACATGATAGAATCCAAAATGAGCAGCCACTGCACAGTGTTTTCCATTCACTTTCAATCAATGTATCTAGAACTCCCCCAAAACCTGTACACTGTGGCTCGTGAAACACACAGCCATAACCGCACCCTCTTAATTTCTTTTGACAAATACACCATGTACCACAGTCTGTGTGTACAAACCACACCCAGAAACCTTATTCACCAATCCCGTAGCCTCTACAGGCCCATTTCTATGGCCGTCATCTGAAAAAGGGGCTTATGTAACACATGCAACCCTGCAACTATCATAATGTGCGCTGACTTTTCGTGCCTGACACGCGCAGGAGTGGGGGAAGAAATTTCAACCAGGGTAGGGGACGTTGTTAGTTGTGGCGGCTCTGAAAAGAGTCTTTTTTTTTTTTAAAAAGTGTGTCCATAGAAACCTCTTTTTTATGGTGTTTATAAGTATTTTTGTGTTTTGTACGTCAGCTAACATTCTTACAATAGGGTCTTCAGTGCAGCCTGTAGATTGTCAAACAAAATATTATTGCTACTGGTCAAAGAAAGACATGCCATTTGCTTTGAAAAGGTGTAAATATCGAGAACCAATGTTCTTATTCTCACAGGAGAACATCCCAGCAGCACTCAAGAAGTCACACTTGCTTCTGTTAATGAGACGCCTTCCGACCTCTGTCTGGTGACAGGAATCATTGGAATAGTCCCATAGCGTTCTCAGTGGTATACATAAGAAAAGCACCTTGGCAGTGGGAAAAATGCATTTCACTGCTTTCATCAACTTCTTCAGTTGACGGTACACACAGGAACAAGCCATGGAACCTAAATGGAATGCTCCATAGTGCACGACCACCCCTTCTGCAGTTGCTAAAGTGGCCACTCGTTGACATACTGCAAGCACAGCGCCGAAACTGCACACATCGCCACAGCACCACAAATCCTCCACTCCCTCCAAATCAAAATTGCCATGAAAGCCTTTTTCGATGGCATACTGGAACAAATGTTCCACAAAGGCATCACCGACTATCAAGACAGTACGTCTCTCCATCTCTTCCTGCCACCCTCACAACACAGAGTAATGAAAAAAATATTGCCGCCCTTTAATGTGACACACACCTTGAGCACCTGATTGTACAATCCGCACAGTCCGATTTCCATTGGCCAGCATGGTGAGAAGTGCAGAATGTGGCATGTGCGCTTCCTCGAGTACCGTGAGGGCCAAGCCACAGTAATGCAGGAGGAGTCCTTCTTCCTAATGCCGCCCTTTCCTGTAACGCACACACTGAGCACCTGATTGGACAATACCCACAGTCCCATTTCCATTGGCCAGCATGGTGAGAAGCGCAGAATGTCGCACATGCGCTTCCCCAAGTACCGCAATGGTTGTGCCACAGTAAAGCAGGAGGAGTCCGTCTTCCTATTGCCGCCCTTTCCTGTGATGCGCACCCTAAGCACTTGATTAGACAATCCCCACAGTCCCATTTTATTGCCGCCATCCTCAAAATCCCCGGATGTGGCTTTCATGCAGCGTGCAGGCGTGGGCTAATAACTTGCAGCCATAGTAGGGGGAGTTCATTGTAAGAGGCGACGCTGAAAAGAGCTTTTATTTTAGATGCTTGTAGAGAAACACCTTTTTTTTGTTTTTTATTTGATTTTGTGTTTTCTTGTCCTCACATTATTACAGTAAACTCTTCACTGCATCTTGTAAATGGGAAAACCAATGGGTGACAACAAAATGACATTTGCTTGGAAAAATTCTGCATTTCCATAACTAATGAGGTGATTGTTGCAGAAGAACATCCCACCAGTGGACAAAAAAGTATACATGCTTCTGTTGATGAGACACCTCCCTGCCTCTGGCTCGGAACAACATCCAGGAGCATTGTCCCATACTCTTCGTGGTGTTATGGATGAGAAAAGCACCTTTGCACTGAAGAAAAGCCTCTTGACTAGATTTAGCAACCTCTTCAGTCGACGGAACAAACCTAAACAAGACACGTAACCCATATGCATGCCGCCGTAGTGGATGACGATGACATTGGCAGTGGCAAAAGTGGCCAGGCCTTTGCAAAGTGCATGCATGTCAACGGAACTGCGCTCATAGACAGCGTTCCACAATGTGTCCACTCCTTCTAAGCCAAAATTGCCATCAAAGTGTCTTTCCAGGGCATTCTTGTGCAGATCTATCACAAAGGCATCACCGAAAGTCAATACAATGCATATCACCACGTCAGCCAGGCGCACTACGCAGAGTAATGTACAACAGTATGACCGCCCCTTCCTGTGAACCACACCCACAGTACCTGATTGGATAATCCCCAAAGTCCCATGTCCATTGGCCAGAATGGTGAGAAGCGCAGATTGTGGCATGTGCACTTCCCAAAGTACCGCGAGGGCCGCCCCACAGTAAAGCAGGAGCAGTCCTTCTTCCCTCGCTAGTATCTTTTGTCCACCACTAACTCATTCGGTATGTGTAAATAGGCACACACGATTCCACCAATGCCATCCAAGACTTTAGCATCTAACACTGTCAGTTCTGCACAACACTTCATAGGTACCGTTACAAAATCTGCCTGCAATTGTCCTGTCACTCGAAAGCACGTGCAGTAGAAAGTTCAGTAAAAGATTGCAAGATTTGTGCAGCCACATGCCTCCACATGCACACCCATCACCATAAAATGGTGCAGTATGTGTACCACTTTGTTATAAGTGCCTCTGTGCATGGTATCTGCCACTGAGTGTCCATTACATTCTTTAAAAGCATACTGTCTTTTTTCCCATCCCCTACCATCCAGTGGCACTTCAGTGGTATGTGCTTGCAACGTTTTCATTTCCAATATCATACACTGTAATATCGAAACAGGAGCCCTCTCTGTTTCTTCCAGCAATGCTATGAAATGTTTTCCCCACTTACCCATCTCCTACATAAATCATAAAGATATGCCACCAAAAGCAGCACTACATGTATCTTACCAACCTAAAGCAAGTTTCCAAAAGATCACTGTCTGCACAGCTGTGCTTCTGTCTAGGCTGCACTATTGCAAAAGGCTCTTTTTAAATCTGCCTGCTTCTACTCTCTGCCCTCTGCAACGCATCCAGAAGAGGACTGTGCGACTTGGGGTGGTATCTCCTCTGCACTGAAATGTCTGCAATAGCTCCCAGTGTCTGCGAGGGATAAGGTGAACACCCTCTGCATTATGCACATGGCCTTCTGGGCCCTGGGACGCCAATACCTTCAAACTCTCACTTATGTGAGAAGACCTCTGTGCTTGAGGTCTTCCCTCATCCGCCTCCAACTCCCTCAGGGTCAATCGCTTCTGCAAGCAACCAGTTGGTGGTAGATGTTTTTTTTTTGGCTCGGGCATCCCTCTGCAACTTGTGGAGAACCATCGCCGGTTCCAGAAGCACCTCAAAGCCTTTCTCTTTGCGTCTGATTCTTCTCCTCATCTCCCCGGCTGACTGCCTGGCTTATACTGATTCTGCACTGGTTACCTGGTGACTCTGTGATGTCGGACCCTTGCCACCTCCCCTGCCAGGCAAACCCCTGCACTGCCTTTCTAGCAAACCCTGCACTGGGGGACTGTTTTCTGTATCCTTAACAGTTCCTGCACAACCTGAAGTGCGCACTTATCCTTGCACTTGGCACAATCGGCCCGTATTTTTTTTTATTGTCATTTCTTCTTCTACCCATGTACTGCACCTTCCGCTCCCACCACCCATGCACTTGGGCAATGTAAGTCACAACTGGCCTAGTAGGTTTCTTGGCTCTGTCGCCCCTCTGTTCCCCCATCCATTGTCTCGTCGAGGCTTTGCTAAACATGTGTATAGGCGCATTACGTATGCCATAGCATACAATTTCACATCATATGATATCATACACAGAATGCATTCATAACAGTAGGAGCCAGCCACTTACCTTGTACACTGCACAGGATTTTTTTCTGTTTTCCGAAGTACCCCACTTATTGCACCATTTAAAAAAAAAATTATAGCTCACAAACAGCACTGCATTCATGTTACAAACTTCAAAAAGTACATAAAGTTCAAGCATACACCCAGGATGCCTGACCATTTCCTTGCCCACCTCCACAAAAGACTTTTGACTGCACTTTTTGCATACAGACCACAACCACAAACTTTATTGAGGAGTGGCTTTCGCTTCACAGTCCCATTTCCATGGATCCCATCCTGAAAATGGCAGGATGTGGCATGTGTAATCCTGAAAGTATAGCTTAAACCGTAGAGTTTTCATGCTAGGAAGTGGGGAGGGGTTGGCATACAGGGTAGGTGAGTGGGTCTTTAGTGTTCCCTCTGAAAAGGTTTTATTTTTTCTTTGTTTTTGTGTTTTCTAGGTGGTTGTTTTTGTTTTTTCGTGCATTTTTAACCGTATTAAGGGCAATGGCGGTCAAAGAAATGCCATTTGCTTGAAAGCAGTGTATGTTTTGGAAATTCATGCTGTCATAGTGTGTGGACAACATGCCACCAGTGCACATAAATGCAGACATGCTTCTGTTCATAAGACACCTTCCGAGCTGTGGCTGTGTACAAATTACACCGGCATGGTCCCATACTCCTTTTGGGGGAATGGTTGAGAAAAAGACCTTGGCGCTGGGAAAAAGCCACATCACTACAGTCATCAACTTCTTCAGGTGATGGGGCAAACCTCCATACGACAGGTAACCCAAATGTAGACCTCCATAATGCACCACAACAACTTCACCAGTAACGATGGAGGCCATATATCTGCAAAGGCGAACCATCCCACCAAAAATGCATGCATCAAAACTGGCCGACAAAGTGTCCACTCCTTCCAACCTGAAATTCGCATCAACGCCTCTTTGCTCTGCATACCTGTACAGATCTTGTACATATGTATCACCCACGATTAGCACTGTACATCTTTGCATGTTCACCAACCTCATTACACAGAGAGTATTGGGAGAAAGTGGTGCCGCCCCTTCCCATGAACCACACTTTGGCACATGATTCCATAAGTCCCACAGTTCCATTCGCATGCCCACCACGCTTAGAATGGTAGGATGTGGCGCATGCACTTTCCCAGCTACAGCGAGGGCTGCACCCCAGTAAAGCAGGGGCAGTCCTTCTCCACTCTCCACTGTTCTTCTTCCAGCACTCCCTACGTGAGGATTGTGAAATATTCACATGTGCATGAACCAATCACAGCCAAGAAGTCTGCATTCAACACTCATTTCTGTACAGCACCCCATATTTACCATTCAACACTCCGAGTACACGTCGCGTGTGCTTCCAAAGCACCTTCCATACAAAGGTTGGGAAAAAAAAACATGATGTCAGCATCCAAAATCAACCACAGTGGCACCCATCACGCCTTTGACCATGCACAGAAGAGTCTACTGCTTGCCGACACCCCTCACAACATAATGGAGCCATGCATGAGAACATGTTTACATAAACCACAATCCACAAATGTAACATAGCCCCAGGACCATAACACAGTGATACATGGAAACATGTCACAGTTAGCAGATTCCACAAACATACCACTGCCTCCGCCACCCCTACCCACTTCCATGCACAAAGTATTATGTCACTGCCAACCAAACCGCACAATCCTAACAACATTGGGCCTACTGCCAGGAAGCTACACAAACCAGAATGTCCAAGAACATTGAGGATTCACTTCAACCCTCCCCTCTTGTATACTGACAGTGTTCCAACACTGCACCCAGTGGGCACACGGCAAAACTTTTACCGCACAATCTCCAGCCATACACCAAACACCGTAGGATGTTCCAACAATGACTGCACCCATGGAACAATGTATGCATGTCAGTGCACTTCTTGTGCTCTATGAAGAGTAAAATGTGCTCCACAACCATTCTGTGAAGGTGACCACCCTCTGAGAGATGCAGTCAAGACTGCATTGCTGCAGTGGGTGTCATGAAGGCCTTGGCTTTCGGGTGCATGGCCTATGGCCTACGGCCTTTGGCCATGCACCCAAGAGTCTAGGCCTTGGCAACACCCACCATAACGTAATGCAACAATGCATGGCAACATGTCATCAAGTACCACAATCCACACACATATCACAGCCACCAGCACTCCTACCCAAGCTCTGCACCGTCATATGGCTATGCATAGAAGGATTCACCTTCTACCAGAATTTACAAACTTAACACAGCCTCCGGCACCCCTACCCACTTTCATTCACATACGATGGTGTTACTGCCAACCCAACCGCACAATCCTAACAACATTGGGCCTACTGCCAGGAAGCTACACAAACCAGAATGTCCAAGAACATTGAAGATTCACTTCAACCCTCCCCTCTTGTATACTGACAGTGTTCCAACACTGCACCCAGTGGGCACACGGCAAAACTTTTACCGCACAATCTCCAGCCATACACCAAACACCGTAGGATGTTCCAACAATGACTGCACCCATGGAACAATGTATGCATGTCAGTGCACTTCTTGTGCTCTATGAAGAGTAAAATGTGCTCCACAACCATTCTGTGAAGGTGACCACCCTCTGAGAGATGCAGTCAAGACTGCATTGCTGCAGTGGGTGTCATGAAGGCCTTGGCTTTCTGGTGCATGGCCTATGGCCTACGGCCTTTGGCCATGCACCCAAGAGTCTAGGCCTTGGCAACACCCACCATAACATAATGCAACAATGCATGGCAACATGTCATCAAGTACCACAATCCACACACATATCACAGCCACCAGCACTCCTACCCAAGCTCTGCACCGTCATATGGCTATGCATAGAAAGATTCACCTTCTACCAGAATTTACAAACTTAACACAGCCTCCGGCACCCCTACCCACTTTCATTCATATACGATGGTGTTACTGCCAACCCAACCGCACAATCCTAACAACATTGGGCCTACTGCCAGGAAGCTACACAAACCAGAATGTCCAAGAACATTGAAGATTCACTTCAACCCTCCCCTCTTGTATACTGACAGTGTTCCAACACTGCACCCAGTGGGCACACGGCAAAACTTTTACCGCACAATCTCCAGCCATACACCAAACACCGTAGGATGTTCCAACAATGACTGCACCCATGGAACAATGTATGCATGTCAGTGCACTTCTTGTGCTCTATGAAGAGTAAAATGTGCTCCACAACCATTCTGTGAAGGTGACCACCCTCTGAGAGATGCAGTCAAGACTGCATTGCTGCAATGGGTGTCATGAAGGCCTTGGCTTTCGGGTGCATGGCCTATGGCCTACGGCCTTTGGCCATGCACCCAAGAGTCTAGGCCTTGGCAACACCCACCATAATGTAATGCAACAATGCATGGCAACATGTCATCAAGTACCACAATCCACACACATATCACAGCCACCAGCACTCCTACCCAAGCTCTGCACCGTCATATGGCTATGCATAGAAAGATTCACCTTCTACCAGAATTTACAAACTTAACACAGCCTCCGGCACCCCTACCCACTTTCATTCACATACGATGGTGTTACTGCCAACCCAACCAGCCAACAGTACTTGCATGTCAGCTGACTTCTGGTGTTCTATCAAGTGTACAAGGTGCTCCACAACCATTCTGTAAAGGTGAGGAGTCTGTGACAGATGCAGTGTAAACTGCATTGCTGCATTTGGTGTGTGCAAGGCCTAGACTATTGGATGTATGGCCTACGGCCTACGTCCTTTGGCATGCACCCAATAGTCTTGGCCTTGCCCACACCCACCGCAACATAATGCAGCCATTCATACCATCATGTGATCACATTCCACACTGCACACACGTACCACAGCCACCGCAACTACTACCCAACCTCAACACCGTAATACAGCTATTCATGGAACCATAACACAGCCTCCAGCACCCATACCCATTTTCATTCACATAGTACGTCTGCCAGCTCTATTTTCAGTACAGCAAAGCAATACGTCATACTGCAGTACAGAAGTAACCACACTGCGCAATGGGCACTATGCAATCCGATGCGATTTGCAGTTAAGTCTGTCTCCACTTCTATGCACACACTATTGAAAAATTGTGCCCACTTCACACACTGCAGTATCCAAGCACATAGAAGGTGCACTTCATCCCTACCCTCTTCGATACTGTCAGTATTTCAACACTGCACTCTGTGGACTCACTGCACAACTGTTGACTCCAGTAGCTTCAGCCATGGATTAAACACTGTAGGATGTGCTAAGAAGCACCACACCCATACAATCAACCATCTATGTAATGCTGACGTACCACACACAGAAGGGAACAATGTGAAACCTAATTCCAACCACAGCACATAGTTGTCGCTGCAAGGCCTCCATCCATGAAACACACCAGAGTAAACGCTATCTTATAATGTGAATGTCATGTGCAATGCACTCCCCTTCTGCAATTTAGCTCCCACCAGTCTCCGTGGAAATAGGTCTCTGCACCAGCTATCGTTACCTTAACGAAGCCTGTCTGCATGCAGCACACATGGGCGGCGGCTGTGCAGAGACTCTGGTATTTGCAGTGTACGCAAATACAATGAAGGCGCATCAACGTCTTCGTACACCTATTGATATATCTCAGATGATTCACTTCTCACTCCCCACCCTTTCCATCCCTTCTTCCCACCAACACATGGCGTAATATATGTTTTGCAATGCACTCCATGTCTGCTATTCAGGTACCACCAGGCAGCACAGTAAGAGGTTGCGGCATGAGCTATCGTGCCGTAACGAATACTGCCTGCATTCACCACACATGGTTGGGGCCTGTGCACGGCTGGCAAATTGGTGCAGTACGCATAGATACTGCAGGCACACCACCGTTTTCGTCCACCTAATAATCACATATCACTGATGAACCACTTCACTCTCCACCACCACATGCCGTACATTATGTTTGTCAGTCCCTTTTGGTGCTGCTCTGACCTCCGATACACCATGGCAGTGTTTCCCAAAACTTTGACGCACTGCACGCTTCTCTCCAGCCAACCACTGGCCACTCCAAAGTTCATCGACAGCACAGCGTACTGCAAGCCAATGAGCCTTCTGTCCGCGGAGCGAACAGGGAAATGGGTCCACAGAGCGGTTCCAAATATCACTAATTCTTTGCGACGTACATTTCACTTCTTTGCAACAAAAGTACTGGTCGAATTTCCACCAAGCACACAAAAGCACGCTTTCTGACCCAAGCCCCCACTCCTGCCGCAGATTTGGTGCAAATCTGTCCAGCTGTTCGGCCGGTAGACGTGCGCAAAGTTTTTGCCCATTTACTCTATGCAAAAAAATATATAAAGCACCCCTCTATTGTCCCCCCCCCCTCGACGAAACTTCACCAAATTTTCTGAAAACAAAATTCTGAGCGGGCCATATACCTTTATTGCAAAGTTTGGTGAGGATTCCTCCAGGGGGAGCAAAGTTATAAGCCGCTGAAAAAGTGGTCTTCCTATGAGTTTAGCAACTTAACCATAACCAGAAGCCCGCTACCGCATACAAAAGCCTGTAAATAAGTTTCTTTTTCAGGATATTTGTGACATCACTACTGACCTGTAATAAGAAAACTCTCTGACCTTGAGGAACTTTTTTTGTGTAGATATCTTGTGTTTGTACCTGCGCCACTTGTATTATTTGCTCCTCTTGATTACCATATTTGCTTTGTATTTTTGCTCCTTTTTAGTGTTAGTTAGTTGTTTGTCGCAAGAGTGAGGGCCATCATGGAGACACTGAGTTCCTCAACTCCGTCTGCAAATTGTAGAAAAGGTACAATTGTGCCTACACTCCTTTGCGGCAAGATGGATACGTAACAAATTTGAAACAGCCGTTGTATCTCAAGTAGAAATTTTATTTGTCTGGTAAGTTTGTTTTTAGCCCCTCTTGGATGACACGTGTTTCGGAGTATATGCTGCGCTTTTTTCAAATCCGGGCCTTTTTGTGAAGTTACAGTTCCCCCATTGGTAGATATATTTCTGGTAGTATCCAGTTGCTCAAAAAAGTTCCTGGGTTCAATCCCACCTGAAAAATGTTTTCGCTCATGCTTCAAGTAATAAGAAAAGGACGCTACTACTGCTGTGTAGTCAGTATGTCACTTCAGTAGTGACATCACAATGCCTTCTGCTTGAGCCGGCACAGAGCAGAATGCCAGTTCTTTATTAAAGCCATGACAACCTTTTCAAATTCCTTTCTTGAAAAATACCTTTCTGTGACACTTTTTATCCATTATTTGATAACAAACTGTTTTTGATATTATGTTTAATTCACGGGCTGCTGGAGTTGAACACATGAGTGCAAGAATCTATTTACATGTATTACCTAATTTCAAAGCACAAAACATGCGCTTGTATATTTCTGCAATGCATTGAAAAAGAAGCCGCCTATTCGATTTCTTTTTTGATCGAAACAGATTGTACATTGATTGTGTTTATCAGAAACTGGAACATCTCTTACATTAGAATAGAAAGCAAAAGGGGCCAGGTGTTAAAGGGGGTGTGGCCATCTGTTATAAGTAATGACATACCCCCTGCCATGCACAACAAGGAGATTGCAAGTCACCTCGCAGTTCTGTGGCCTTGTGAAGGAACTTAGCCTTCAGCCTTGCTCCTCTATTTGTCGCAGATCTCCTCGGCTGCTTGCAACATCCTTCTAAGGTAGGGTAGATGGCACATTATCCAATACGTCATCATTCATGCTCATTTAGTGGATCACTGTATTTAGCTGAACCACAGATATGAACTTTACCAATTGCCTAAACCCTTGTGTGTGCATAAATAGTGAAGTTCTTTGCTAATAATTATAATGAGTCTTCTTCCTTGTCTTTCTTATTCTTGCTTGTGACCCCCTCCCACCCCACAATTCTGCCCCTTTATTTAGGTCACCAGCATCAATATAACCCTGCGTCGTTCCTGCCGTCTCGACGCATTCCTCATCTAACTGACTGACTTCCCTTGAGTCGGGAGCAAGACGCAAGGCCACCAGTCTACCCCGGGAAAGAAATGTCAATTCCACAGTCCACATCATCACAAAACACACGTAGTGCAAGGATTCTGGAACCCTTATGGGCTCATTATTTTATAAATCCCCCCCAACCCATCTACGAAGCGATCGTTCTCAATATTCAATGTATGTGATACCCAGAAAGTGCTAATCCAGGAAAATACTACATTGGGGCTGATTCTTGGAACTATTTGCGCCGAAAAACGGGGATTTGTGAGCCATTGTGCCCCCAAATCCGCATTTGTTAAACAGGGATTTGCGGACAGAATGTCGCACAAATCCCCGTGTTTTGGTGCAATTAATTCCATGAATCAGCCCAATTATCCGTGCGGGGGAAATTACGAAGTAAAGCGAAGATGCAGCAAACAAAAAGCAAGCGTTACCTCTCTTTTTTGTCTTGTTCTCCCTTCAATGTTTTAATATTAGAGTTAAATGAAGCAGATAGGAGGTCACAGGCTGCAACGTGGAAACTCCAGCACCTACCCCCAGCCCCTCCTCTCTCTGCACTTGCACGTTCTGAATACTCACAAGGCATAGTAGGTTCGTCTTTATCCTCCACTGCATTTATTGGTTCAATCCCATGTTCCCTCCCTGCTGCCCTGTGGGCGTTTTGAAACAGAATTTATTTACAGTATAAGCGCCTGACAAATGCACAATGAATAAATCAAAGTGACATCCGTGACGCAACATCCAGAGCTTCTTCAAATCCTGTTTCCGTAGTTACAAAGATGGTTTGTTTGTTTCTAATTTTTTAGGTCAATTGAATATGTGCACTCAGTTGATGGATCACTTTCATGTTACTCTTGGGCAGGCCTCATCCTTCGAATCCTTCCAGGAATTCACCAGGCAATATGAAATTAGAGTAGGATCAAACACTACTTCGCTTCTTTTATGCCAGGGATAGGATTCTTATGGGGGGCTGGAATGTTTGGAAAATTATCAGACTAACCCTTGGCTTCTCACGTTTTAGATATAAAATTCTTGGAACCTGATGAGCTTTTTGGATGAGCTTCAGTCAGTTCAGGAACACCAAATTGCTTAGAGTATTTCTGTGATTTTGTTTGTCTGAAGTCATTGGAGTTGGAGGGCAAGAGGATTCAATTTGCTACCTAGTCTCTGCACACCTACCGTTGTTGTTGTTGTTGTAGTGTTTGTAAGGGTGTCACATGAAACCGATGAGTCTTCACTGCTTCCTGCATGTTTGGAAACCCATCACCCAGTCATCCTTGCCTCTTTTTGATAAGCGGTTGTAAGTTCTATTTATGTCTTCATAGTAGTCTGCTTTTTCTTTTGGCTCCTGATCTTCTTCACCTTTTCCCCTCAGTTCACACTCATTTCCTCAAGGTTAACAACAGCCACATCCTCACCCAAGATCTCCTCAATGCTTCGCAAAGCTATGCACCTATTGCTTTTCCAATCATTTGGTAGGAATTTGGCTCTCACATCTGGTTCATACACTAGCCTATCATGCGGAACACGCTCCTGGTACGGTTCACCTGAGCCGAGACTGGTGACCATATTCTCCAAAGGCAGAGACGGATATTGCTGCGTTTGATGACTGCATATTTCTTTAGGACATCCATTCTCATTGGAATTAGGGGAGTAGGTGGGTGGCAATTCATGGGTTCTCTGACAAATGGATGCTGAATTTCACCCATCCCTGTGCTTAAAGGTGCAGGCTTTGAAAAAGTGGCATGGGGGCATGGTTGTGTTTTAATGCTATGAGCAGTTGCCAATATTCAAGTCCCTCCTTATAATACAGAGTCTAAGGCAATGGTCAAATGTTCTGAATTGTAAAGACCATTTAGACACAAAACTACCTCTCCTGCCATTTCTGATAGCTGGTGCAGGCAGGGTCGAACTGGGACAAGAAATATGCCCGGTCACCAAAATAAAAGTGGCCCACCCTTCGCCTCACAAGCCTTGACTTCAGATGACATCACCGGAAGTGATGTCATTTGACCCCACCCCAAAGTGACAACCCGGGAAGCGAGGAAACACGACCTTTCACCCCTTGACAAAACAGGAAGTGGCATCAAATAGCATTGTTCCTAAGTACACTAAATTACTGTGAATCCAAGCAGACGTCCAAGGCCAAATGATAAAATGTTATTGCATAGCACTTACGCTTAAGCTCTTTTTTATAGAACAAATATGCATACAATATCACCCAACCTGTGTTGGCACTCATGAATCGACCTAAGAAGGATGAAAGGCTTTTTGGAGAAAAAAAATGTGGGAATAAAACAAAATAATCAATTATTTTTTTTCAAAACTGGCCTAGGTGTGGCCAGAAACTGGCCCCCACTCTCCAGGGACGATTTCGGCCCAGCCACGGGCCGAAAGGCTTAGGGGCCAATCCGACCCTGGGTGCAGAAGGGACAGTTGAGGTAGGCTGAGAACTAACAGTAAAAGCAGTTATCTTAGAAAGCTTATCTTCCAGCTGCACAAATTGCCACTATTATTGAAATGTTAACTGGACTGGTAGTATCCAGTATTAGTACCCTTTGGGGGGAGCCAACTAATCCGGAGGCTAGGAACGCAAGCTGAAACTGCTGACCTAGACCATGTTCCAAGCCGCCTGGCGGCCGGGTCCCCCACCCGCCATATTCACTCCACCGTCCGCCCCCTTTTTAACAAACACCACTCTCCACGTTTCGCATTGCTGCGACGGCGGGCAATAATGCCACCACAGCTGCTCCTTCCGCTCTTCGTGGCGGTCACGTTCGAAAAGTATTTCTTTCCATGAGCGGGACGCTGCAAGGCGACCGGTTCACTGAAAGAAAATACTTCAAATTAACCCCATTCCAGCCCATAGAACTGCTGCTAATAGCGCTGAGTACTTTGCTCAGTCCTTTAACTCGAGCCCTGGGCTATTACTCCCCGGTATCGCCTGTGGAATGGGCACTTAATGCCATAGTAGTATATGCAGTTTGTTCCTTGCCCAACTTCACCATCCAATATGATATTTGATCCACAAATAAATTTACTATATTCCTTTCCCTCTACTAGGGTTATCAAGACTTTTAGAATGCCCCTTCTACTCTTCTCCTCTGTCTGCCGGCTACATTATCCAAGATTATATGTGGGTGCCCAATAGTATTAAAGTTCCAAGGCCAGAAGGGCATTTTGTTTTTGGATGTACACCAAAGAGTGCTGAAAACCCTTCTGCTGCTCTCTCACCACCCGTCATGATAGTCCTACTTGAAATCCATCGTGGGACTTAGTGTGAGGCCAAAAGTGGAGCAGTATCTGAATTCTTGTCATGTTGTTTTCTACGCAGTGTATATTGTAACAATAGTCCAATTTACTTCAGTTTCATGAGTCAAGTAAATGTCACCTCTTAGGATGCAGTTTAACTGCATTTTAGGGGGTTTGGCGTGGTTTATCTAGTCATCAGTGTATAGCTTGGTTTGTTTTCTCTGCAGATGTGTGCCCCCCCTAGCCAGTCTTGTGTGTCTGAGCTGGCCTTGTGGGCTCGGCTGATGTGCAAGGTTTGTCCCATTGACCTATCAATAGCATAGATATGCCAGCTTGGTACTGGGCGATGGTTCATCAGAAAACCTGAACTCTGAGATCTCTGAACAGCACATGGAAGCAATTTCCAATACAAAAACTTAGGGAGTCATTGTGCACATCTACTGCTTTCCTCAGCCGCGTTGCTTAACGTAATGATTAGCGTAATGCACAGTCACCATTTTGCTACTTAAACCCACTGTGAGCCCTTAAAATCAGTAACACGTCATACAAGGATTGGGGTGCAGTATAACTCTTTCACCAAATAATAAGATCGACTCCTCAGGAAGTTGACAAAATGTCTCATCTGACTGTTTTATTTTCAATTGTCTAAAACAGGGAGTTACAACGGATATCAAGGGACATCACACAGCATAAATCTCAAAGCATCTCATTAAAAACAATTATTTTTTAGCAAAAATGCGTCATACATGATGTCATACTACGTTGCAAAGTAAGAAAACCTACGGTGAGCTGTGGTTGGCCTAAGTGGAACATCTTGGTATACTTTCTATAAGGGGTTTGGTTGTGATTGGGTCTCTACAGTCAGGTGGACAATTTATGCCAACTCATAGTGCAAGTCATCTTCATCAGTTATTAAGTAAACAGCATATTATTGGCTCTCAAACTAAAAGGCCCTTTGTTATATTCAGTGCTTTAAGTGGGGTAAGAAATTGAGGGGGGGCCCTCGTTTGGGGGCGTGGCTTTCATTGTGGGCGTGGCCTAAAAGTGCACAAATCATAGTAAGGTGCGCAAACAAATATATAAATGTATGTGAGCATTTATATGTTTTTATGCGTACTACTATGGTGTGTGTACTTTTCAAGCCATATTTTATAAACATAGCAATGTTACATATTTCTATGTTTATAAAAGGTGGCTTGAAAAGTGCACAAACCATAGTAAGTTACGCACACTTGTGCTTACCTTACTATGGTTTGTGTACTTTTCAAGCCACCTTTTATAAACATAGATATTTGTAACATGTTTCTATGTTTCTAAAAGATGGCTTGACACGTAAACAATTCAAGGTATCTTTTATGAAGCGTTGATGACGGATAAAACAAACCGCAAGGTGGCTTTGTCCGTCGACAAAGCTTTATAAAAGATGCCTTGAATTGTGCACGTTTCAAGCCGTCTTTTATAAACATAGAAATATTTCTACCTTTATAAAAGATGGCTTGAAACGTACACAGTTCAAGGCATCTTTTATAAAGCTTTGCCGACGGAGAAAGCACCTCGGGCTCTGTGATCTATCTGCTCAGAGCACATAGATCACTGAGCCCGAGGCGTCTTTCACCCTCTGCGAACCTGCGGGCTCCGTGATTTAATCTGCATATTAGATCACGGAGCCCGCAGGGGTCAGTGACCTGGGGAGGGAAAACAAAGGGACAGTAACTTCCTCTGATGACCCTGATGAGGGTTCATCAGAGGGAGTTACACTAACTGACAGAAGTGCCGCCAGCCTCAGCGTCGCTCTGGCTGGCTGGCACTTCTGTCAGCTTGGCCGACATAATGACGGGCGCATCTCCCGTCGCGGCTGCGGCGGGATAATGCATCCCGCCAATGTTGTGTGGGACGGGGGGCCCCGGCTGGGCCCCGGCTCAGCCCCACTTTCTGAAGACTGCCGGGGCCCGGCCCCGGCAGGCCCCGGCCCACTTAAAGCACTGGTTATATTGCCTTCTACAATTGGTTGGCATGCTCGGGCCCTTCTGGAACATACGGCTCACTAGCAGTACGTAAGCTGGTACCCAGGTGTCAGTGGGTGGGCTTGACGTGTCTCCCCACCCAATTAGCCCACAATCTCTCATCGCTCATGCCGTCTGCCATTCAGATTGTCTTTGAACTTGGCCTTGCAAAGTATTATTGCTCCTCAGAATAAAAGGGAGTATAGGCACACTCTTACAACAGTTCAGGTCTGTACGCCCAACTCCTATTTCCATCCTTAACTCACGTGACAGGAGACCGTATTTCAGCCTGTTTTGCAGCATTTAATTGTCTTGAAACAATAAACTTGACACCCATGGTGTTCTTTCTTGGACCTTAACAAGGGCTGATTCAGCTTCTCACGTTCACTGTTCTTCAAGGATAGATAAGTGGTTCTTGGCTGCTCCATCCTTTCACACTAGACCAGACAGCTATTACAGTCCTTTCCTCGATCTTTAGCTACTTTCTGTCTGCGACACAGCTTTCCCGATCCTTCTTTCTTCACAGATCTGAGCTTACTAAATATGGACACCGATGTCCAGAATTATATATAATGGCGGCACTGTCTGCAGTCTATTCACTATGTATAGCTAGCCTTTAAGATTACTTAGTCTACTTGTGTTGCTGCCTTTTTACAGTTATAAAACAGCTTGCATTTTCTGATGTGCTATTCACATGTGCAATCTTCACTCCACATGCAAAAGTTCACTTGATTCTTTATTTCGTCATCAGATTCTATAAGGTCTATGCATCTTCTTTTTCGACCACTCTTATCAGCGTGTCATGCTGATTTCTTGTGACATCACCAGCCTCTCTTTCTCTCATCCTCGTATTCCTTTGAGGATCTCCTCCAAGAGATTATCATCTCTACGAGGGTGCATCATATAGGGTCTTCTCAATGGGTGCCTTTTCTCAAAGACTCTCCATGGAATAGGCACATCACTGGTGTTGTACATGTCATAATTTCCTGGCTTCCAACATATAGGCAAGATGGGGACGGCACTTCCTGCAGAGGCATTCAGCGCTCCTCTACAGACTTATTAACATTCTCGCATAGGGTTAATTATGCATCATATCAGCAATGAAGTAGGTTTCTTATGGTCATGTTTAACCCCAGAAATGACTACTACTTTCACCACCAGTACCACTGCTGCTAGAACCACTATTACTACTAATGACAATAAAAATAATAATAATAATACTAATGATAATAATAATATGACAAATAACAAACTTAATAAATAAAACACTAACTAATATGTGCAATCTAGCTGGAATGTTGGAATTCTGCAGCCAATCTGGATCCAGGAATTCCAGGATATAAGCGCTGGGGTAGCCATTGATCCGGAAGCTTTTAGGATTTCATGTACCACCCACTTGCGGCCACCGCCCCTGATCCCTTGCCACTCTGCCCTCGATTGCTCATCCATCTGAGTACCTGTGACAGCCTCCTCTGTCACCCTCACCTTCCCACATGGCCCACTCCACTTCACCTCCTCCACATTCTACTCTCCCCCCTGACACCTCCGGCCAACCTGTAGTGCCGGCAGCTGCGGGCAATAGGGCTGAAATAATAATAAAATGAATTATATTAATGATAATAATAATAATAATAATAATAATAATAATAATAATAATAGTAATAATAATAATAATAATAATAATAATAATAATATTATTTAAAGTAATAATGATTCACCAGGGACTATTTACTTTGGTCTGTGTAGCTCTAGTACATATTTTGATTTATGTTGAAATTATCTTGTAAATTGTAAGGCTTTATAGTTCTTATTATTTTTTATTGATGTCTATTATATGTCGCCATTGTTGCATGTTATTTTATGATTAATTGTGTTATGTTGTGCGCTGTATATCCGGAAACAAAATGTATGTTGTCATCGATCACACCAGAACATTTATTCTTTTGTCACCTAAATGGTGGATCCTATTACTAAACAAATTGTCGACCTTAGGGGAAGTTTAACATGTGAATTTGAAACATATGACCAGAAAACTAAGCACAGATCTCTATCTGATTAGGATATGCACTACATAGTGGAGCTGTGTGTTTGAACACAAGTGCAGCTAACCTGATGAAGCCTTTAACCCTCCACCACAAACTGAGCATGCACCGAAACCCTTCAGCGATCCTCCAGTAATTACCACCTGGTTGCACCATTAAGTCAACAGGCTCAATTTGTACAAGAGAACCCTAACTGTGACCCATCAGTGTTGTGCCTTCTAATTAAACCCAGAGGCAACTACTATCCTATCCCAATGCACAGAGATATTATAAGTTCAGCCGGGAGCACATGTGTTTCAAGGCCTGCTTCATCATCCTGGAGAAGCATGCAAAGCCTTCACATTACAGGAGTATAATGACCTTTTGCATCTCGTATATTCATGTTCCTCTATCCCATGCTAGCTTTCTGTTAGAGGACTATAGTCTGTCATGTTATTCTACCCAGTTGGCAACTTCTCCAGTAAAGGAGTTCTCTACTTACCTGCCCCATCTTCATGGTGTGCCTGATGAGGTCATGATTTATGTAACAATTTACAATGTGAGACATTCTTCATCTCCTTGCATTAGTGCAAACTTATGTACAATGGATACGTTTCTTGCCAAACCTAATAAGGCTGATGTATTATTATAATAACAATATAATAATAATAATAATAATAATAATAATAATAATAATAATAATAATAATAATAGTGACAATAACAAGATTGATAATAACAATAACTAATAATAACAATGGTAATAAAAAATAATAATAGTACTGATAATAATACAACGTATATAATAATAGGAATAGTGAAAGGATTAGTAATAATAATTACAATCATCATCCTCAAAATAAAATTATAATAATAATAATACTGCTAATAATACAACCTATAATGTTAATGGTATTAATAATAGTAACTATTACTATCATCATCATCATAATAATAGTGATGGTAATAATAATAATAATAATAATAGAAATAACATTATCATCATCATGATATTAATAATAATAGTGGTAATAAAACAAAGTAAAATAAGAATAATAAGAATAGTAATATTTGATTTTCATATAGCACTCTATACCATATTGCTCCAGCTTATAACACTGAAATGAAAGCCACCATGTGGGCTTAATTTAATCGTACTCAATGTATTGGCCTCAGAATGAGAGCGGGATGACTTGGCCCTGCTCTGATGCAAACCTATGACTGTGGTTTATACGCCAACCTGTAATCACTCCTGTGGAAATGGTGACCTCAACATCCGTCTCTCAGCTTCGGCTAACCATAATTTCAAATCCATCTGAAAAGTCTTACTGTGATCCACTGCAGGTTTGCACATTTGCATTTTCAGAACATTTTTCAGAACAGAAATGTGCACTAACTTTGGTGATACATAATTCTAGAACTGAACTGATACGCTTAATGACTTATTGACCATTTACTTAATTTTTTCTGTTGATTGAGCCAATGCTTTTAATGTAAAATAGTGTAGGGAACGAAATTCTTATGTATAATGTATATGTATAAGAATAAATGTGTATAACTTCTAAATGTGCTATTCCCTTCACCTTAGAGACCCCCAGCAACTTTGCTGGATTTTGAGGACTTGATTTTTCTTTTCCTGGAAAGAGTGTGAGCCTTTTTTTCCCACTCCTTCATGTATTTTGATGTGTGTTTTACGCTTGTGTTCTTTGATTATGGAGTTTTAAGATAACTCCATAGGCATCTTTTCACGTGTGTTAAGCGGCACCCTCAGTGCAGTGACACAGGGATGTCTTTTTAGACTTTCCAAAGGTTTAAATACCTTCTCTGGGATAAACTACTGTTTCCCAAAGAATGTAAGGTTAAATTAACTTTACTAGTCTTTTTAAATTCCTAGACCCAGCTCATACTATCTTCCTATAGAGTGCTGGAGGGGTTACCTACTATCCCCATTGCCTAGAAACTCATGTAGCAGTCAAATGATACTCTTTTCTATCGAAATGGCTGGTGGCAGTGGTTTTAGAACAAACTACCATGATTTTTCCCGAACACTGGTAGCTAAATAAATTTCAAGATGGCGCCTTAAGCCCATTTGTTTAAACGGGTCCCAGTCTTCTTTTTTCACCATTTCTTTTTGGAAAGGTCCTTCTAGTGTTTGTCTCTGTGGGCCAAACCAGGTTTGGTCCCTTTGTTTTCATGCCTTTGGCGGGATTCAGGACTGAAGACCGCCTCTGGCGTCTGAGTGTCTGGGGTGGGCAGGAAGTGAGGGAGGTGCCTGAAGTCTCCTAAGAGACCCAAATGCACTCTGGCATGGTTGGCTGGCTGACTGTCCAGCAAGGACAGCCACCCTGCTGGGTGAGTGACAGCTAGGCTGGAATGAAAGGGAGAGAACTGTTTAAAAGGCGAGTCCCTTGGACTGGAAAGCAGAGTCGACCACTGGAACGAAAGAACGGAAGACGAACAGGAAGAGGACGGCTGTTGCTACTCCTGGACCGGTGGTTTGCCCGGTGAAGTCCTGCTGCAGGTCCGAATTGCCAAAGTTCATCTTGACAGAGAAGCTCCTTCAAGGATGACTTCTCCCTTTGAGTTGGTGGGACCAATCAATTTGTAAGCCACCTGGATACCATTCTCAAGGCTGGTTAGGATTAACCATGGCGAGGGATACCAGCTTGTGTGCTTGAATCTACAGCTACTGGAACTGAAGTGACTCCATTTTGTTTGCATTTTCCGATGATCCCATGCAGTGCTGGAGTCACCCGATGTCCTCCCTCTTGTACCCACGACTGAGGCTCAGGAACAGTGAGATCTGCAGGAACTGCCAGGAACCAACGACTTAAACTGCATGTTTTTCTTCATACTTCATACAGAAAGACAGTCAGGACAGAAGGAAACGAACAACTGAATACACAGGCTCACCAAGACGGATGGGCTAGGACGCCACATCAACACCACTCCGACCCTGCATCATTCAAAGCCTGAACCGACGCGTGTCACACTAGATAACCCGAGAATAGATATTACGTACCCAGTCCCACACTGAAGATAAGGTTCAGACACACCTACCAATCCAAGCAATACACACTATGATACAGCTGTATCAGGGCAGCACCACCAAAGCGAGTCGGCCCAAGAGGAACCAGCAACAACCCAACTCACAGGTATACAACTCTAATGGAACCATAAGTACCTGAATCAGGAAACTGACCACACTAACCCAACCCTCAATCCTCTGCATACTTAACCCACACAAAGCTACACAACCATCTTTCTCCCAGCAACCCGCACACACTTTACCACACCGCATCAACATAAACATCACCCACAGCACTCAGGGTCTCGCCCGATCCGATACTAGTACCAAGCCCAGCACTCGGTGTATAACGAGGTGAAGCTGCCAACAGCACACCACTTCTCCCACTCTCCTTCACCCCTCCCCCCGACTAACCCTACCCGTCCATCATGTTTACAGATCCACCAGAGCACCAATTCCATTGGTGATGGTGCGCTATACAAGTACCTTTAACATAACATTACATCACATAATGTTCCATTGTAAGCTATTTTTAGAAATACCACATGTCTAGCATTTGTTATAGGTGACAGCTCTCCAATCCGGGGCAGACTCACATAGTTACTGGTCAAAGCTCTGACAATCTCATGGGAAACAGACCCTGTGTATATGCAAAGATTTATTTGCTATATAAAGAGGTTACCTGGAGTAACTTTCACTTTCTACTGAGTTACTCCTAGAAAGATTAATGCAGGCCAGGAGCAGGCCAGAGTGATGGACTCTAGCTTCTTTGACTGTAATCTATTCATTCAAAGAAAAGGGGCAAATTTTATTTGACTACTTTTTTTTATTTAACATTTTTACCTAGAAGGCGGGGGAGATCCCCGCACGCCCCCACTGCCCTTCCTGACCCACCACCCCCACAAAAATTGACTAACCCCAACACACCATCTACATTGTAGGGGTTTAGCAAAATAAAATTCAATCAGTTGCTATTCGAGCAACAGACCCACTACCCCGCGTTATGAAGTGGCGCGTTCATATGTTTCTTCTTCAGAGTGGTGCATAAGTAAGAATGCAATTTGTTGTAACATATCAATAATGATTTTGACGACACACAAAACTTATCACAGTGTTGTGCTTTTTGGTCGCTCCTTTTTGCCCTTTATCTGCAAGTCTCGGGTATGTTTCTATGCATTCTGAACGGTGACCGGTAAGACTGGGAGAGTTTTCTGCTGAATTCATAGCAAATGGGCAGAAGACAATTGGGGACACATCTATATTTTGGGCAATGATCTGTTTTGGGAGGTGAAAGGTGTAAAATAAGATTAAACATATATTTATTTAGTCCACTTCCCTGATGTAGCATTATTCCTTTGCATTACGATTTTGAATAGTTTGGGAATGTAAATGTTTTGAAGTGTTTGCCTTGGCAAGCCATCAAATATTACAATCTATGCGTATTTCAGGATATCAAGAATGTCTGAAAATAATTTCCAAATAATCTCTTTCAATTGAGGTTTTGAAAACCTCACTGCATTTTGCCAACCAATGGTTCATCAGAGCAACGTTTTATTTTTAATTGTTGCTTGAGTTATGAATGTTTTGACAGAAACATGATTTAATATTAAAAATGAATTTCCTCCACAATAGATTCTTCTAAACTATTGCTTCATAATTTGATTAGCCCTTTCCTCGTGTGTCTAGTATTGCCCCGCCTATTTGATTCCTCTTTTGTGTTCCGGAAATCCTTATAGATCAATATCTCTCATCTATTGCGCCAATAAGTTCTAATCTTAGAGTTTTGCAAATTAAATGTTAGTGAATTTCTGTATGTATTGTACTACGCTGATGTCTTTTACCTGTTAACTCAATTTACATATTTATATTGGATTGTTTAATTGGTAAGGCTTAAAATTGTTGTCCAAAAGAATTGAAGATCAGGGAGGGCAACTCGCGCTCTGATTATAAATTAATCAGTGACCAACATATATTAACACACAAATCTATAGTATCAAAAATGTGGTTTATTCCACATGTGAGTACAGCAGTACAGCCGACACGTGTTTCGACCTCCTGGTCGTTTTCAGGGCCTATTTTGCAGTCTCAGTGCAATTCACCTCATTAGAATGCTCTGTCACTGGTCAGTGAATACAATGAAGTGTAGCGATGTCTTGCGGTTCAGGTTCAACTACCTGTCTCACCTGAGAACAGTACTGAGTTATGTAACTCATCGCAACCGACTCCTGGAAATAAATTGCTGCTTCCAATGTATTCTATTACCAATCTGAGAGTTTAGAGCCTTAATCCATTATATATAGACCTATAATAGGCATGCTTAAAGTATCCCGGGTTAAATCCCGAACGTTCAGCAGCAATGTATTTCTCATTGTCCCCCTATCTCAGCTACTGTGCCCTCTACGAATAACCCTCTAATGTGCCCTCTTATAACCATATACATGTTTTCCTATTATACTCTTTCAATATATACCTATGACAAAGCGGAAGGGAATTTAAGCACCAATGCAGGTTCCTGGCTGCTTTAAGAGCCTTTGAGGAACACATGAATGACAACCTATCTCTATCTTTGACTAATAGTTCAGTGTTAAAGGAATGGTTTCTTGAATCACTATGTACACAATGCTTGCTTGGCTTGATGGCCATTTCATAATTCACACAGCAAACCCTAACTTTAAAGAGTAGATTTTTAGAGTTATTTTTAGCATACATAATCCTTCGGACAGCCTCAAGGTTTGGAGGTGAGAAATAAATGACTGTGATAGCTGACATTCGGTTACGATCAAAGGGCAGTCCTGCTTCTCATCCAATCTTTAATTGAGAGAGAGAGAGAGAGAGAGAGAGAGAGAGAGAGAAAGAGAGAGAGAGAGAGAGAGAGACCCTCCAGGATTTTGCAGCATGAAATGGCAAATTTTGCGGCACAAACCTTTATTTATGGCGTCATTTTTGCAGAACAATGTGTATTGACTGGAGGGTGCAAGATTGGTAGACTGCAGGAAAGAGGCAGTGTGCAAGGCTACAAGAGAGCCAGGGTGTCAATATATGTATCTTTTATATCAAATAGGAAGAGTCCTAGATGTCTCCGGCTTGGCAGAACAGTGTTTGTTTTGGCTATGTTTTTTGGTTTAATGTGCATGCCTATTTATTATTATTAATATTATTAATCATTATCAGATGTAATGCTGAAAATATTCCCCTTCTATGTTCCCCAATCCCGCAAACACCAACACACCTCTCTCACCCAACACACCTCACACGTCTCACCAATTCCCCATCACAACCTGTATTTTTGAACCTCACGCTCAGTCATACACATGCTCTGCCCACTGCCAAGTCACAATTTGCGCTCTCTAGTCCCTGCCAAACTCCAAATCATACTCCCAACTCACAGCGTACACTCCCCAATTCCTCGCACAGTATACAGTCCTTCATTCTTTTGTGCTACTTCTGCATCTTTCATCCTTTCTCCCATTCTATCACACTCTTCCCTCATCCTATCTCCCAATCTGCAGCTTACTGCCTCTTTCCAGCCAACCCCTCTCTGCTTTTGGCCCACTACTACCCCTGAGCCCACGTTCCTATCACTTTCTGTACCTCTGCTCTCTGATTTCTGGCCCACCGCCCCACAGCATACGCTTTGCTCTCTTGCACACCACTCCCCACTGACCCACTGCTCTCCCTCTGATCTCCCTTTGCTTTCTTGCCTACCATACCACAGCTCACCCTCACCCCCTCTCACTCCTTTCTCTCACATATTGTGACCATTTTCAATTTTTGAAGAAAACTGTAGATTGTGTCCTAATAAAATTGGACATCTAAAAATAGAGCAGAAAATGTGCTGTTTTTAGATAACCTATTTTTGGAAATGAGCAGGCCACCTTAATCTCAAAGGTGACCTGCGCATTTCCACGTGGCTGAGCTGTAGCGCAAATGATGCGCTGACCAGCCACCTTGAATGGGTTTGTGATGGAAGCGCTCTCCCGACAATGGTCTACAGGCTTTCCGTGCATTTGACCGTGTCTCCTTAAGGGTCCTGCCACTGTAAAATGCAACCCAAACAAAACACATTTCTATCCCATTTGGGGAACAGAAATGCAAGTGAGACAGCAGCTGTCGCACTTAAAAATGTTTTTTTTAAGTATCGCATGTGTCAGTAGGGTTAGTAAAGACCATGTAATGCAGTGGCACCTCTCATGCACGTATTTAAAGTGGGTGCATAGGGTGGCCTACAATTTCTACACATTTAAAAGCGCACCTTGCTTGTCAATTTGGGATGCGCTTTTAAATGCGCAGAAACGCCTGCTGATTTGCACAAAGGGGTGAAAAAGGACATCTGAATGGGCGCATATAAGAATGGTACATTCAGATGTCCTTTGTGGATTGGGCAGCTCTTTTCTTTTTTGCTCAAGTGATGAAATGTGCTTGTCCAAAAGAAAAAGAGCTGAGAAAACTGGCCCCTTGAGTTTATTTATTTATTTAAAAAATGGAAATTTATCTGGGTGTTTTTGCAAAAACGGCAATTTTTGCACTTTTTTGCAAAAACGGCCATTTTTCGTGGCATTTTGCGGGTTCGCTAAATCGCTATAAGGTGGAGGGTCTGGAGAGAGAGAGAGAGAGAGAGAGTGAGGGAGAGAGAGAGAGAGAGGGGGAGTTAGAGAGAGGGAGAGAGACAGAGAGCGAGAGAGAGGAATCCAGGATAAGGAACCTGACTGGAAATCCTTAGAAAATTACATACCTAGGATTAATATTTATAAAGTTATGTGTGATTGGTGCTTGTATAGTGCTTTATGGCACAGTATTGTTGCCTAGTGACAGTAAACAGGAGGAATAGTGTGAACTCAAGCTATTTTTAATAACTACTCAGTTTATTGGAAAACCTGCTCTCTTTGGTTCCATGTAATAATGTCGGTGTGAAAGACTCACCAGGTAGGCGACTTTTTTTTCATGACCCCTGAAATATTTTCCCCAAATATTCTAGGGAGGATATCATTTTATATTATTACCTCCAATCCTAGAATATGTGGGGTAAGTGTTTGGTTGTTTGGTGTATTTTTAGGGAAATGTCCCCACCTGGTGGCCATTCTCATGGTGACATTATCACTGCATGTGCTCTTTGATGGTGCTGAACTGGGCCAGCAAACATTGTGGGAGTTTGACCGGGGGTGAAGAAAGAAGAAGCACAAGGGGGCACCAAAATGTGCATGCCAATGTTCTCACTACTGCCATGGTACAGACAAAATACAAGGGATTGTACCCGAATCACTGCGAGATGAATGCTGTGTTCAGACCAATAGTGGAGACAGTGCAAATGAAATACAAAAGGTTTTGCTCCAAAACACAGTGAGAGTATTTCCAGATCCATATCATAGAGTAAGACTTGTGACTACTGTACAGTTCTCAGCTAGGAAATGCTTTGGAACCTCCTAGGGGAATGCAGAGCTGGTCAATTCCTCTGATTAGCACATGGAGCTCGTCATTGACCTCCACCCAGCAATTCAGAATGTTTAGTGTGCAGTCCATAACTATTGGTATTGACTGCATTCTGAACATTAGGCCCTCAGAAGCAGACAGGGAAACAACAATGCAATTTCCAGGTAAGATTCTTTTCAGCAAGACACTTCCTCTCTGGAAGGACCTTTTTTTTTTTACTCCAACATCCGATTTAACGCACAAAAGAGAAAGCATAAACTTTGTAAAATGCTTTCAATTTCTTAATGAGACACTCTTTACTTTTACATTTCACCTAATGCATGTTCATGTACAACCTAGTCCAGTTCAACCAAATTGCAATTAAAATGCTTAACGTATCAGAACAACCAAGTTATTTAAATACTACAAGATAAAGCCACATTTAATTTAATAACTCAGTTTGTGTATTTACTTTACTCTCTTTTGAAGTAAGATGTTTTAATTCTCCACTAAAACTCCAAAACATGTTTTGCTACTACCACCATGTGCTAATGGCCGACTAGATACCTCAGGGGGGTCCTTATCGCTTGGGATAGTGATCCTTCCCCAAATTATTTCCCTTGGCTTTTCCTCATGCCATTACTTGGTGGTGGGTAATTATCCTGCGATAACGACCCCTGCCTCAGTCTATAGGGCTATATTAGCTAAAAGTGCTCCAGCAACTCATCTCCGGAGAACAAACTGGTTTTAAAAAACTTTGTAACACCACTTGTCGGAGATGTTCTGGTAAATATATGGCAGATATATGACAAAGAAAGAGTGATTTTATTGAGAACAGTCACTCACAGACATTAGCAACTGGCAGGGAGGAGACAGCAAATCAGATGGCTAGGAACGTAGGCTTGAACAACCAGTGCTTGCCGCATTACAAGCCGCCTGATAACCGGCTCCCCCGCTGCGATCTTCTCCCCACCCGTCCACTTTTTTATTTTTAATCCCCCCACCTCCAAACTTACCTTATTGCGGCTGCAGCAGCACTCACTGTCGCAGCCGCACCTTCTTCTCTTCTCAGAACGCCGCCATGGAAAGGGAAGAGGGACTCCATCTGCAGCCCCACTTCCCTTTCCATGGCGGCCATGTTGGTAAAGGATTTTCCCCCGTACAAACGGGCGCCGCGTGCATCCCGTTGTAGGAAGGAAAAACCTTTTTTTTTTTTAGCACCCCGGATTGCCGGTTTGGTAACCCGGGGTGCTAATGGCCTTAACACCCGATCCGGCCCACTGGATCGAGTGTTAATGGCCCGTGTCCCCTTTAAATGGCCTTGCTTCGCTCAGGCTTTTAACTCAGGGCCCAGGCTGATAGCACCCGATCCAGCCCGCCAGATCTGTTGTTAATGCTACAATAGTGCAAAGGGGTATGACGTGTGATGGATTAAGAGGTCACTCATGTCAGAAATACGTTTTCTCTAAACGAACCCACTGTAGATGACCTATGTCTGCATCAGGCAGTGCATTTGGGATTATTTGTAACTGAGTTTTGATTTCACATGAAGCCAATTGGTTCCATGATTTAAAACTGGTTAAAAGGTTTTGTTTTTGTTTTTTGGTTTTTTTATTGCACAATATGCTAATAACTGATGGGCCGTGTTGATCTAAAAAAGCTTGCAGCTAATATTAGCATTTGGATAGCTCGTTTCAAACCCAGAATACAAAGTTTAAATAGATTATTTCTCCTTTCACAGCTGAGAAAGGGAATTTAAACATATTTTATGTCCAAACAAAACATTCTAGTTCATTGCTATTGACATCTGTCTGAAGGAGAGAACAGATTGGCTGCATCCAGTGAGATGGAAAAGAGCATTTAATTGATCTGGGAAGGAAAAGCAAAACATAACACGTCCATCTGTTTGCAGCTAAATTCTAATTAAGATCACCTGTGTGGTAAAGGCCCTGTGGGGAATTGGTGTTGATGTCTTGATGGTTTTGGACCTCAGTAACAGTGTGGGAACAGAGAACACGTTGTCAATTATCCTGAGAGACTTCAGTATCATAGACCAATGGGCGCACATACAGTATATAGGTTATTCTGCCATTTCTGCTCAGCCAAAGTTCTTTGACAACCAAGCGGACAGGAATCCATAAGCAGCCCATCTGCTCAATCCCTGGAGGAACCCAAGTAAGCAGATTTCTATTCGCAAAACACTATTAGGTTGAATGTATAGCTCAGCGGAGTTTAGAATTGACCCGGCTGTATCTAGTGTATTGTAGAATCTTTCATTAGAATGTATTGATTGACGGAGTGGATATGTGTATTGCGCCTATCCTTCCGGAACCAAGCAGGAGCCTGCATCCATGCGCAGATATTACAATCCTTTCCAACTAGCCTAGTAAAGACTCACTGAAACACATGGGGTTCCTGATTTTTCCTGAAAGAGCGCAATAGATCAGATATTCTGCAGGTTGTCTTGGAGTGAATTCCAAAGGCGGGGTCCTTGATAGGAAAACAAAGGTCACCGAAGGAGACAAAACGTGAGAAGGGGACAGGCAGCAGATTTTTTCCAGATCAACGCAGGACTTGTGAAGACAAGTAGGGTTTTATTTTTGATATGAGATACTTGGGGGCTGTTCCATAGATACATCTGTGTATGAGGCACAGTGATCTAAATCAGTGCAGTCTCCTCCAATGGATAGAAATAGGGGTAGAAATGGATAGAAATTTTTGCAGATTATATATCAGTCTGACGGCAGCATTCTGGCCCACCTGTGGTCCTTGAAGTTGACTATCAGGTGCTCCCAAAAGGAGAGTGTCACAGTAATCTATCCTAGAGTTAATCATTGTACTTACAACCACAGCCCCAGCAGAGTCAGGGATGAGTGGCAAAAATGGTTTGAGGAGGCTAATTTCATAGAACACAAACTCAACCACCTCTGACACATTACCATGACAGCCCAATGATGCTTGCCAGATGCAACCGAGATTTTTGTTGTGTCAAAAAGTACTGGACAAGAGCTAGTTTTGTGATATTTTCTAGGATGATGTGTCGACCCAAACACTGTTACCTCTGTTTTGGACTGATTGAGCTGAAGCTTGCTCTTGATCATCTAATCTTTAATCTTGTTGGCACAGACGAAAACACGTTCAATAGCATCCGGGACGGATTTTAAGCCAACATAGATTTGGGTGTCATCTGCGTACGAGTGGTAGTTCAATTTATAGTTGAGGAAGATTGTCATTAGGGATCTTTGATAGATATTAATAAAGGATTGCAGATACAGATGAACCTTAGGGCTCCCGCACATGACCGGGCAGGCAGTGGTATAAGAATCTCCAACTCTCACTACTTGAGTGTGGTTATCGAGAAAAGAGGAAAACCATTTCAAGGCTCCTTCTGAAACATGAGCTACCTCGGAAAGTCTAGACAATAGGAGACCAAAGTCATCTGTGTCAAAGGCTGCTGTTAAGTTGAGCATGACTAACATGCTTAGTTCACCTTCGTCAGCAGCCCTCAAGATGTCATCCCATGACTGGGCCTGGAACCCGACTGAAAAGTATCTAAAATGAGATTTCCATCCAAGAAATTCTGCAATTGAAGGGTAACAATCTTTTTCCAGCGTGGCCATGGAAGACTGGGAATTGGGCGGTAGTTTGCCAAGACCCAATGGCCAAGAGAAGGTTTTTTTAAGAGTGGTGTCAAAATGTATTTCTTAAGTTCCGCTGGAACGGATCCTTGAGCCAAGACTGCTTTCCCAAATTGCGTTATGAATGGTGTGAGGGCCGTGGCATGGTTAGCCGCCAAATATGCTGGAATAGGGTCCTAGGTGTGATTAGTAAATTTCAGTTTTCCAGTCAAGACTTCAATATCATTTGACCCTATCGGTGAAAAGGCACAACAGGCCAGTGGAGAGGCAATGCATTCTGGGTTTATGGTGGCCATGTGGCATTTGCAGCATAGTGATGCTACTCATTGACTGGAAGAATTGTATCGGCATGCAGTCATATTCCAAGAGTGGATGATCTGCTGTAGTTGACCTTCTGGAATTCTGCTGGACCCAGCTCTCATGGTGGCACATGCCGTACAGATATTGGCTTCCACTTTAGCAACAGGAAGATCTATGTGGTGTTTGGCAATCAGGATTGTGCAACACCATGGCTCTCCCAAGACACACTAGCCATGGTTGCCCAACATGCCCCAAGACATTGGCATTTGAAGGCTTACTGCCTGTGTGGCCCTGCAGAACCCAGGCATAGCATAACGTGAGTCGATAAGATGCCAGGGTGCCAGTGAAAGCCAGCAAAGGTGTTTATAGTGAATGTCAGCATTAGATGGACACACTAGTTTAAGCCATGGTGCTCCAATTGCTTCTCTCAGGAGTCTACTCAAGTTATAGTGGCGGTACACAGGACAACATATGATGATGTAGAACTCTCTCTCTCTCTGCACTCCCTCTCTCTCTCTGCTCTCTCTCTCTCTCTCTCTCTGCACTCCCTCTTGCTGCCTCTCTCTCTCTGCACTCCCCTCTCTCTCTCTCTCTCTCTCTCTCTCTGCACTTCCTCTTTCTCTCTCTCAATCTCTCTCTGCACTCCCTCTCTCTCTGCACTCCCTCTCTCTCTCTCTCTGCACTCCCTCTTGCTGCCTCTCTCTCTCTGCACTCCCCCCTCCCTCTCTCTCTCTCTCTCTCTCTCTCTCTGCACTTCCTCTTTCTCTCTCTCAATCTCTCTCTGCACTCCCTCTTTCTCTTTCTCCAATCCCTCTTTCTCTCTCTACACTCCCTCTTTCTCTCTCTGCACTCCCCCTCTCTCTCGGCACCCCCCCTTTCTCTCTTTCAATCTCTCTCTACACTCCCTCTTTCTCTTTCTGCACTCCCTCTTTCTCTTTCCACACTCCCTCTCTCTCTCTCTGCACTCCCTCATTCTCTCTGCTCTCTCTCTCTCTGCACCCCCTCTTTCTCTGTCTATCTCTCTCTCTGCACTCCCTCTTTCTCTCTTTGCCCGCCCTCTCTCTCTCTCTTCACTCCCCCTTTCTCTCTGCACTATATATCTCTCTCTCTGCACTCTCTCTCTCTCTCTCTCTCTGCCCTCTCTCTCTGCACTCCCTCTCTCTCTCTCTCTCTCTGCACTCCCTCTTTCTCTCTGCGCTATATCTCTCTATCTATCTCTACACTCCCTCTTTCTCTCTCTCTCTCTCACTCTCTGAACTCCCCTTTTCTCTCTGCTCTCTCTTCGTCTCTCTGCACTCCTTCTTTCTCTCTCTGCACTCCCTCTTTCTTTCTCTGCACTCCCCCTCTCTCTCCCTGCACTCCCCTTTTCTCTTTCTCTATCTCTGCACTCCCTATTTCTCTCTGCTCTCACTCTCTCTCTCCCCCTCTCTCTGCACACTCTCTTGCTCTGCACTCCCTCTTTCTCTCTTTCTGCACTCCTTATTTCTCTCTCTCTCTCTCTGCACTCCCCCTCTCTCTCCCTACACTCCCTTTTTTCTCTTTCTCTCTCTCTGCACTCCCTCTTTCTCTCTGCTCTCTCTCTCTCTCCCTCTCTCTCTGCACTCTCTCTCGCTCTGCACTTCTTCTTTCTCTCTCTGCACTCCTTTTTCTCTCTCTCTGCACTCCCTCTTTCTCTCTGCACTCCCCCTCTCTCTCCCTGCACTGCCCTTTTCTCTTTCTCGCTCTCTGCACTCCCTCTTTCTCTCTGCTCTCTCTCCCTCTCTCTGCACTCCTCTCTCTCTCTCTGCACTCCCTCTTTCTCTCTCTGCACTCCCCTATCTCTCCCTGCACTCCCTGTTTCTCTTTCTTTCTCTCTGCACTCCCTCTTTCTCTCTGCTCTCTCTCCCTCTCTCTCCACTCTCTCACGCTCTGCACTCCCTCTTTCTCTCTCTCTGCACTCCCTATTTCTCTCGCTCTGCACTCCCCCCTCTCTCTCTGCACTCCCTCTTTCTCTCTGTCTCTGCACTCCTTCTTTCCCTCTCGCTCTGTGTGTGTGAAAGCCACTTTGCCAGGTGTATATTGCTAGAGCCACTCCAGCGATTGCTGCCAGAAGCATGACAATAGAAGAAACACGGTGAACGTAAAGGAGGGAGAGGTGGGGGGTTTTAAAAAAATATAGGTTTCAAAATAGATTGAGAGCGGCATCGACCCCGGTATCCTACGAGGTGGGGATAGGCATGCTATTTGGAGACGTGTTTGTCATTGCATGTGTCATACAGACATGTTTCCATCCCATTAAGTGCACATTGTCTGTGTGGGGAGGTGAAGGGACGTGTACAGGTTGTGCACGTGTTGCTAGGGTTCTGCAAACCTTGCAAAAGGCGAGAGGACCAGGCCTTGTGGTCAAGAACTGTGTTGGTTAGGGAGAGGCCATGTGAGGATGGGCACGTTGTTTGGGGATTTGCCCACTCACTGACTGCCCAAATCAATGCTAATCCCAATGGCCATTGCCACGCACTAGCTGCCTTCCCTGTCCTAAACATATGCAAGGGATTTCTTTGAGGTAGCTTTATCAAGCAGTAATTGAATCTGCGTATGTGAACTGGTGTAATAAAAAAAATGGCTTAACCAAGTGTGCATTCAACCACTTGATTTAAATCTAATCCTTGCATAGAAATCTTGTTTAAAACAAGTATAGGCAAAGCTAACAGTGCTGGTGTGTCTACATGTATTAGATGGGAATTCTCAAGGCACTGCCATCGTATGCCTTGGCAATCACACCATTATCCAACTTTTTTCAATCTTACTGCCAGGTAGTCGCTATGGCGGTGCCATGCACATTCCTGGCCCAAGGCCACACAAACGCCAAACCTGTCAATGCTTGCTTGTTCATTAAAGAGCCGTGTTCATACTGTAACATATTGAGCATTCAGCAGCACTACCAACCCATTGGTTTCCGACCTGGACAATTAAACATTGTTTTTGTGATCACAGGAGAAACAGATATTGGTTTTAGAATGTGTACAGTCTTCAAGAAATAAAGGACTCTGAAAGAGAGAAAAGGGGCCACTTTCTTGTCAGAACAAAATGGATTCAACAAATAGATCCTTTGCACTAAGACTGTAAAATGACTCATTTTAACATTGTGCAATGTCTATTCGTAAATGTATTGCAATCATAATAAGAATGTTGCAGTTCTCTTTCTGAGCAAAACATCATTGCCACATACATTATTAAAGTTACACCTGTCTGGCACACTCTTATTTCACCCTTTCAAAATTCCCCTATCACAAAGGGGAGTAGACGAATAGCACAAATGAAGGTTTCTAACAGTATTACATGAAGTCAAAGGGCATTTTGGCAACATACAAATTACCACAGACTTTGCATTTGACAAATATGCCTTTGAAAAAAGAATTGGTGCTGAGCTCATTTTTCAAAACGCTCACCATAATATTAAAATATTTGTAATAGGCAGTAATAAATCGTGTATGCTGATTTTGACAGTCTCTGGAGTTGGGTTGATGGATAAAATGGCTGCACCAACAGACACTACACGGGTAGCCAAGGGTCACCCAGTGACAATGCACCAACAGACACTCCACGGGTAGCCAAGGGTCACCCAGTGACAATGATTCCTTTTTCCGGTTTACCACCTGCGCCAGGTCGCCCTGCAAGAAAGACAGTGTGCATGCTCAGTTCCCAGTTCATAGACATCCTGCATGCATGTGCTGACATTACTCTATACACTGAATTTGAACATGACATTAACATGACATTAACATGTATGGTGGTGATAGGTGTGTCATAAGGCAAGATAAAATGCTGTGTGTAATCCCGAGATTATATCTAATTGCACTGGATGTGACTGCATCAAATGAGAGGTTTTTTTCTTCTCCTCGCTGCACAAAAAGATGTTCTGTGAAAGAACGTAAACTGGTTCATAGTGTAAACATGTCTCTAATGTGGGTAACAACGTATGCCGAACCAGTGGATTACATTTACCTTTAAGAACATAGTATTTTGAAACATACAGCATGGAAACATTGAAAAAAAAAATCTATTTTTCTTTGCAGTGTCTCGACAATATTTAAAAGGAGTGATTATTTTCTTAATTGTTCTCTTTTACGACAGTGGTATCAACATGTCAATCTCATGTACCTGCATGCGGTAGATCCTGACTTTGTCGATTTGGGTGTGAAAGAGAATTTGTTTTGACCCTATGGAAAATGTTTGCACCAATGTGGCGAAAATGATGATCACTGCGAAAGAAAGATTAATGGGGTTTCTGCTTCGCAAGATTTTTGCAATGTTAGGCAGTAACAAAGCCTCCCTGATGATTGTTTGTGACAAGAAAGCGCTAGGAGGAGAAGAAAAGCAGGGCAACTGAACAACAGATGGGATCCAACCCTGTTAATACTTGTTAATTTCTTTTTGGGATCTAACCCAGTTACTTTTTGCATCAGGTCTATTTTGACTAAGTGCGCCATCCCCTTTTCTTTTTTTTTTTTTTTAGCCAGTAATGGTTTTACTATATTTTGTCATGGTTTTCTGTTTCTGAGTCAACGTTTGCTGTCGCTTATCCTTTTAGCCGCACCCTGAAGAACTCCCTCCTGCTTTAATGTGATCATATTGTATTATACGAGTTTCTTCCTCTTGCAACTCATCATTTTAATCATCTTCTTCATTTCCTGCCAGGGTTTCCTGCTGGTGTCATCCCTGCTCTTTCTAAGGACCTCATGATCTTGGCCAAACCCGCCAGGCATGTGTTGTGTTTTCGGGCAAGCTATTAAGGATGGAGCTCCTTGGGTTTCTGCATCAACGTCTGGTGAACCCACCTCCTGGTAGAATTGAAAAACATCGACGTGAGATGGTGAGACACACCGAGGCCAAGCAGAATGCAGTCATGTGGGAGGGGTCAACCTTGCCAATCAAGCGATACCATCGCACCATGCCTGGCACAAGCGCCTAAAGGTACAGAGCGATGCACCATGCCTGGCACAAGCGCCTAAAGGTACAGGGCGATGCACCATGCATGGCACAAGCGCCTAAAGGTACATAGGGGTGCATGATGAAACATTTCCAAAGTGTCAAAAGTGCCAAAGTGCAATGAAAGCATAAGGGGCAAAAATACTCCCGAAGGATGACCTTGATGAGAGTACCTATATAAGAGCCCACGGTCTACTCATATACTGTGCCCTCTGGAAAGCAGCCATGGAGAACTCAAATGACATGTGCCAAGGGGCACAGGTAAATGTGGTGCACACGGTGCGTCTGCACTGGGGTCCATGGGTGTGCCAATCAGCAAAGGCACCCAGGACCAGCGTGGAGCGTGTTTCACAGTATTTATGAATTTTTCAAAGGGTGCCCAAGAAGCCATATGGAAGCACTGCGGGGAAAGGCGACTTGAGGATTGAGAGACCATGGCAAATGTGTATCAGCTAATATTGACCCCATACATGTGGTCTCTATATATAATGCCGCTGGGAAAAGGTTGTGGCGGCATTATATATGGTGACCATATATATGGGGTCAAGGAGCGCGGGGTTGTGTGGGGTCCCCTCCCCCGCTCCCCTTGACCCCATACATGTGGTCTCTATATATAATGCCGCTGGGAAAAGGTTGTGGCGGCATTATATATGGTGACCATATATATGGGGTCAAGGGGAGCGGGGTTGTGTGGGGTCCCCCCCCCCCCCGCTCCCCTTGAAAGAAGAAAAAATGGTTTGGGAGTTGAGGGGGGCATCCCTTACATGTTAAATTGAATAATGTCCCCACAAAAAACGGCAATCTTTTGGTGACTTTTTTGCCAGGCTACATTTTGGCAGGGACATTATTACATGGCACCGGCATACAGAGGCCAGCATGACAGGCTACCGATTTTAAGATTGAGGGTTGGGGGTAAGTGTTCCAGATGCCGGGTGCCACCTCCTGACCTACAAAAGCAGATCGTTCCATGTTTCAACCTGTCCTTTGCTCCAGCTCTGCTTGGCTGCCAACTGCAGCCAGTTCTGGGCCCCCCACGAATGAGACGCTGCACTTGATCCCACTGTGGAATTCTGAGGTCCCAGCAGGCAGAGTCCAAGGAAACAGGACAAGGTGTCACGGGCGCCATGGGAAGATGGGTGTTCTGCTGAAACTGGTGGCTGGAGGCGGAGAGGCACCCGGAAGTGCTGGACATCAAAGAGAAAGATGCTCGAAAATGGTCCTTCCTCCTTTTTTTCTCCAGCACATAATTCATTCAATTAACTTATATTTTTCGAGAAGGAAAAAGACACATTTCACATTATATAAAACTTTATTCCAAAAGCAGAGGACACATTCTTTTTCGGTCAAATTGATTTTTCCATGCTCTTTATAAAGGGTTTGCCCACAATCTCAAGATAAGCTAAACCACTGTCACTCCACCTGTATAAATATAATAAAACAACAAGCAAGTTTATACAATTTAAAAACCAACCCAAACAAGCCAACTACAAAATGAAGGCAAAGAATATTTTCTTTAATCAGGTTTATTTTTTAAATATTTGGGAGGATTTGTTTGCCCATTTTAAAGGTATAGGGTACACAACAAACCATCTTTATACATGTATTGTGGTTCTCACTATACTATGTTACATAGGATCTGTAAAGCACATCTTGAATGCTGTCCTCAAGAGTCAAATGCACCAAATGTCCATGGTTACTCATTATGTATTTCTTTGACATCAACTCCCATTATCCCTAGGTATCATTGGTGAGGGATAATGGGAGTTGTAGTCCTACAAATCTGGAGGGACACATAAGGATAGACACACACAATACATGTCAATATAGTAAATCTTAATTACCTAGCCAATGGTTATCCTGAAAACCTGCTGAGGTTGGAGCATCGGAGAACCGGAAGTGGAGACCCCGCCCTACATGAACTTGTGCTGCTACTGTTCAATATAATGTACCAGCAACATCTGAGATGTACGCTACTCTCCGGTAGATGAGGTGGCCCTCAGCCTCCATGCTTAATCAAATGCCCTTTAGTTAACTCATGAATGTAATGTTCTCATAATGCAGAAATGATGAGGTGACCTGTAAGGAACGCCAACAAGTAAAATAAACAGAGGCCTTGGCCCAGCCACCTACTTGTCTCGGGAGGATAGCTCAGTGGCAACGTGCTCACCTTGGAAGCAAGACGACACGGAGCACCACCGGTTCGATCCCCCCGGATCTGCGCTTAGAAACGGCTCAGGATCTGCACTTAGAAACCTTTGGGTATTAAGGGTGTTATAAATAACATATCCTACTTAGAAAGAACAGCAGGGGAAAAGTTTGCAGGAACAATAAATGCATAAGGTTTGCATTGCCCATGGAAGAGATTAATACTTGAGAGACTAGCACTCTGAATTTCAGTGGTACAGGAAACAAATTTTGTTTTCAAATAGGAATTGATGTTGCAGTGTTGGGGGCGGAAATTGACATAGAATGCCAAAGTGCTGCCAAACCTAAAGTTGTGTGGAGCGCCTGGAAGGGCATAGAGTTTCCTGAATGGCCTGCCTGTGATTGGCTCATATGTCACTGGGGAATCACTCATTGGATGTAGCAGTTTTGTTGGAGGGTGGTGTGAATATGGGGGAGTATCTCAGCATGGCCAGACTGGAGGAATGATGGAAGCCACATCAATTCTCTGCTTCCCTGATGATCTAATAGCACAGGAGAGGAGACTGGTGGCCAATAGGCAGTCGCGGCATCAGGAATATAGAAGTGAGTCCTACTCTAGTCACAACACATTTCCAGTGATGGAGTAAAGTGTGGCGGTCCCCCATGAAGTGGTGCACCTGTTGAATATGAGTCAAGCTTGCCATGTCCGTTCTGTGCTATACAGATGGGGTGTGTTTTATTGGGACCTTCTCACTATTGCTAATGCCTGTGATGTGCCTCTTGTGTTTGCAGGAATGCCGCATGCAGTACCCGTTCTGCATAATGAAAGCATGCACCCCCGATGTCTATGCCTGGGTTGTGTGTGCTTCAGGGGGAACGTTCACTGCAGCTAATCTTGATGTTCCTTTTCCCCTGTCTCAGGGAAGAGTGCACTGTCTGCAGTATTTTGTTCTGACTTTGTGTGGGAGGAGTTCATGCTAATGTCACCTATTCACTGCATAGACAATGTTCAAAGAAAGGCTGACCTGTGGCAGCTGCACACACTACGGGTCTGATTCATGGAATTATTTGTGTGGAAAATCAGGGATTAGCGTGTCATTCTGCGTGCAAAACCCTGTTCCTCGATTCATGGAATCGACTATGCAGCACTTTTTTGTTACTTGCAGGGACTTTGCGCAGACTCTGCACATCTCTGCGAGCGGTCGAGGGCTTTGTGCAAAACGCCAAACAGAGCAGAGGCGAGGCCAGTGCAGAGGCTAGTATAGGGGGAGGAACTTGGTAAACGAGGAAGAACAAGAGAAAAAGTGGGCGTTCGAAGGACGGGCTGCAGGCAAAGCATATTCATGATGTGACCGTGCAACATCTCGCCTGCGAAATGCCCACGCAAATCCCGCCATCTCTCTGCCAACCGAAGTAAGAACACATGTGCATAGGAATCTCAGTGTGGATGTGGGTCTGCATGTCGGATTTAGGGGTGTGTGTACATAGCGAGGGATCCAATCGGAATTAGGGGTGTGCGTATGCAGCTTAGTGTGGGGCAGGAACGGTTTGTCGGGGTTCGCAAGGAGATTTTCTGAGTTTTACTTGAATTACGATACATCGTACGCATGTTGTCGGGGTGCCAGGAACAGTTACTCGGTACCCCCCGCAGTGTCCATGAGATGCAGGCCCACTTGCAGTGGACCCCACTCACTGTTTGAAGGGTTTGTGTATTCGCGGCCGGGGGAGCACGCAAAGGTAGCTGTTCTGGCTGTTTTTCCTTTGCGTCAGGTCGTGCCGGGGCGTTACGGCCGTGACTTGCACATTCGGTTACTTTGCGCAGAAAATTCCATGAATATGCAGAGCATGCATTATTTATTCTGCGCACGGGTTCGGGCAGTGTTGCACTCGGTGCACAGCCTTTGCTGGAATAATGCCCACTTGTCCATCAATCGGACCCCACATCTTTTTTCTGTCTGAAGCACATTTTCTTTGCCATTGCATATTTCAGAACGCTTGCATTCGCTCCCATTCATGCAACTATGATCCGGGCTACAACTCTTCTGGAAGGCCAAAAGCAGGCGCAGAGAGGGCAGGGCCTGAGCTGGCAAGGCCCACCCAATATCAGCAAATACCAACTCAGCAGTGCTGTCTAGGCATTTACAGATGTTAATGTCACTGCCTTGGTCCGAACTGCATTAGCTTCAGGCCCCACTTAGTAGACAATCCTGGCTACGCCTCAAGGCCAACTTGGAGATGTGCACTACGCAAATGCCAACAAAAATGAACATAAAATAGATGAATTGTAATTGTCCTGATTCAGAAAAGTAATGATGTTGTGCAAATGTGGCACTGTTGTTATTAAAAACTATCTGAGAGGATGGGGTGGCGAACCTAAAATGCAAGTGGGCATCAGGAGTGTTGCTAAGTCTGGAAAAGACCTGGGGCTACTCTAATGTCAGGACTGTCGCGATTCAGGGCTAGCTAGCCTTCTGATTGTAGCTCCTGCGCTTCTATCCAGGGCTAGAACCAAAAGACCCGGGGCAATAGCCCCCGGCCAGTCCCCCCAGAAACGGCTCAGGTGAGCATGCATTTCCACAATGAGCTGCTTTGAAGAGAAACGTGCATATTATCAGATGTATCTGTTCAAGGAATGCACTACAAAAAATGTGCCTGGCATGCCAAAGTTCCCCTCAGTTCCTGCAATTTGACGATTGCAAGTTTAAGCTCCAGAATACATTCTGATTTCGCTGCTCTTTTTATCCATGTGTTAGTCCTCATGTGCTTTCGTTGTACTCGACATGCACTGGTCACCGCAATGGCAATCACTGTGGCAATCACTCTTGAGAGTGCACTTACATTTTCTAGTGGGACACTTGGCATGGAGCCAGAGGCTGCAAGCAATAGTGTATCAGTTGTGCGAACAAGTGTGATAATGCTGGGGGGTGCAGCGGTCCCATGAACATCACATGTGCCCATGGACTGCTCACACATATTGTAGAAAAAAGGTGGGGCCAAGATTGCATATTTAAAGAGTCTCTTACTGGGAGAATGTACAAGCATAAATTATAGAAAATCACTATACTACAATTGTTTCTAACCTCAAAATTATTGTCCTTGCAGATCCAGCCGGACCAATCATAAGCGACTCATCAAGACCATAACCAATTACACCCGAAAAGGGCAAGAATAATGCACCTGTTAGACCTTGCTCAGGGTGGGATTATCCTCCTGCAGATGGCTTTGGGGTGTTTAGGCAATCTTGCCATATTGGCATTCTATGTGTATGTGTGGGCTACAGACCACACCCTGAAACCTGTTGAGAGTATTGTTTCACATCTGGCCTTCGCCAATCTGACGTCGCTTATGTTGCGTGGAGTCCCCCATGTAACAACGCTCTTTGGGGCAAAGAAAGTCCTCACCAGCACTGGCTGTAAATCAGTCATCTACCTGTACAGAGTGACCCGCGCACTTTCCGTCACGACCACGTGCATCTTGAGTGTGTTCCAGTCTGTGACTATTGCCCCGATTACCTCTCTATGGGGCAAGTTCAAACTAAGACTTCCAAGCTATCTGATTCCTTCTTTCGCTATTTCATGGCTTGTCAATTTTTTGTCATATGTTGTGGTGCCCCTCAACACAGTTGCGCCTGAGAATAACACCATCCCTGTAAATGCTGTTAACCTTGGGTTCTGCTACACACTTCGTGTTAGCAGATTCTCAAGTGCCGAGGATGTTCTATCTCAAATGTACTTCTTCGGAATCGATGTTATCCCTGTCGTCATCATGATTCTTGCCAGTGGTCACATCGTGCTGACCTTGAGGATCCACCAGCAGCGTGTTCGGTACGTTCAGACTTCCCGCAAGAACCAGACAATGGGAGCAGAGGCCCAAGCTGCCAAAACCATCATCCAACTGGTCGCCCTCTATGTTTTCTTTTATGGTGTTGACATGGCTATCATGGCTTACACCAATATCATAAGGAAACAGTCCTTAATTTTATCAGACATCCGTGTGATATTTTCTTACTGTTTTCCATCCCTGAGCCCCTTCGTTATGATCAGGTTCAACAGAAGGATATCTCATATGTTGGCAAGTGGGAAGATGAAGAAAGCTCACCTCTCTGAAAAACATCCTTCTGCCATTTCTAATTTTGGAATGTGAGACTTACATGTTGTCAATGGCTCTGTTTGCCCTCTGTCCTGCATCGAACCAGACTACAGTCAGGACTGCACAACAGCATCTCAGGGTGGGTTTTTTAGAATCCAACATCGTGCTCAACATTTAATGGGATGCAAACTTCCACTGGATTTCAGGGATGACAGATGGCTAGTACTTGGGCAACTTTACCCAGCAACTCTAACCAAATCCTTTTCAAAGGAATGATTATCCCCCCTCCCTCAAACTGAATGTAGTGGAGATAGACCCCTTCCCCCTCAAACCAAACACAGTTAATTTGGTGAGGTGAGTATTTACTCTAAATGGTGTAAAAATTAGAATTATAGTGCTTTACAGGACAGCGCTTTAAGGGGTGATTTAGTTATGGTGGCAGAATAACATGAAGAGAAGAGAATGTGTTAGGTAGTAAATGTTATGATATATTATCAAAGAATCTAAATCCAAATTAGCACAGGTATCAAGTTTTAGGCAAATTTGGGAAGGTCAGGCATTTTGTAATGAGGGTAGCCATTTTAGGTTTTGTGACAAGGTCAGGCACTTTAAAATGGATACTTGGTTGACCAGCCAAAATGGTTGCATTGTGCTAACTCACTCTGACCTCACTGGACAGTTTTTTACGAAGTGTTGATCCAGGGGACAAGGAAGGGGTCTAGGAGTGAGCAGAACTGGTTTAGACGAGGCTCGAGTGGCAGATATGAGAGCAAATCTCAAAGTAGAATTAGGAACAGCTCATTGATCATGTCATATGAGTTAACAAATCATAGATAGGAAGGAGTTGTCCTTGTGACCAAACCATTAGCTCACCTCCCTAGGACTGAGCATAAGGCTGGGTACACTTAGCAATTTGAGCAAAGTTCCAGAGGTGTTCAAGGTGTATGATGTGTACTGTCAGCTGGAAGAAAATAAAAACCTGATGACTTCTGAAATGTGCCTGAGTCTCCTCCCTACTCCAGTGTCCCTTCCTGATCCTAAGAGATGCCAAGGCCCAGCAGATGGGGGTGTAGAGGCCCCCATGAACACCTTCAAAATTCCCATTGCAGAAAATGCATTGGTTCCTCAAGCTCATAATAAGGTCATATGATCAAACCTACTGTTCCTATTGATGACATGAGGAGATTTCTCCAGGCACTGCACTCTACCATCTGATGCAGGCACCTGGCTACTCAGATTCTGACTGTCTCTTTTGAAACACCACGTGATCTGGATGCAAACCTCCTTAGAGGCTCCAAAGGAAATAATTCCTTCACCACATGCCAGGTGAGTATTTACAGTCTCCGGAATGAGCCACGTATTTACTTCCAAGCCTGATCTCCGCTCCACAATCACCAAAGCTCACCTTTGAATGCAGCAACTAAACACCTAGAAGCACATTTGCTCACGTTAGAAATGCTCAAATGCAAACCCCAGCAAGCAAATGCTTCTACTTACGTTCACAGGAATATGGTCTGCTGTCTTAGAAGCCGGGGCACTCTTCGACTGCAAGGCCCATTCATAAATCACTGTGACCCAAATGTCCACATCTCGTTTATCCTTTGACATTTTATACGAAATGCTCAGAGTGGTTTTTCTAGATGTGGCCTCAAATCTTTCACCCTCTCTCACTCTCTCAAGCAATGGTTATGGCATTTTGACCACATAATGCTGTAAACACTCTTCAGTCCTGAACAGGATGTGTTAATTAAATATGTTAATAAATGAATTACATTGCTTACATTTTAGGGAAAAATTATTCAGCTTTTTTTTTGTTTGCTGTGTAGTGTGAACACAATCTCTTTTAGGTGATCTCAATATGAGCAGTTAAGGAAAACTAGACTAACAAAAAATTGCCCAGGGTCACACGATTTGATCAAGAGGAAAAGCCTAGTCTTGGGACCCAGTGCCCAGCTCTCTAATTTAGCAAGCAGATCACATCACTTTCCATCTCCTCTATAGTTATACACGAACATACAATGTTGTGTTTGTTGGTATCGGCTCCGTAATATCTGTCAGTCTGCCGGGTAGTTCCAGATTAATTCATCTGGAGCTTGGCAGGGAATTGATTTAATGACAATGGAGCCTCCATCAAGGGATGGTTCTGTGCATCTAGAGCCATCTCACACCCATGTTCTGACTACATTTGATGACCTCCCAATGAGGAAAAGAAACTTCAACCTTAGGACATTTTCATTAATCAGTAGACTGGTTATACATCCCTTCGTTCTAATAAGATTTCCAACTTTATCTATGTTCCCTGACTAAACAAGCGCCACTAGAACAACATTCACCTGCCCTCCCATCTCAATCCCATTGGATCATTCCAATTACTTGGTTAATTTCTCCATAACTCTGGCATTTCAAAAGATTTGGAACTCTAGGTCTGCAATTTTCCAAAGGGAATTTAAAAAAGGGAAGAAGAATCTGGAAACCTGGTTTGATGAATCTTGCCGGATGGCACAGAAGGATCTTAAGGATATTTTGGAGGCAAAAGATAGCACCCGTCGTGAGATAGTCACTGCTTGGGTGCGTTATAAATCTTTCCTGGCAAAGAGGAGGACCCAGTTAGAAGCACAAGGCTGGGGAGGACTTATTCAGGCTGTGCAGTCAAGGGACTCTAAGACCTTTTGGGAATACATGGCCAATGGGCCTGCCCATAAAAGAGTAAAAACCTATAAAGAAAATAATGTTAGTGGAGTGGCTTGGTCGAATCATTTTAGCTCCCTATATAGAGCAAACCCTCTAACTCCTTATAGTGGGCCTAGAGGATGTCAACTCCGATTAACTAGAGAAGAGGTAGAGGGGGCTATTAATAAGCAACTTCCTAATCGTGCCCCTGGACCAGATGCTATCCCAGCAGTCATTTTCTGCAATGAGGTGGCCCTGTGGGCTCCAATCTTGACTAAGTGCTTCAATGCATTTCTGGAGCTTGTTCTTTACTCGTCAACATGGAGGCAGGCAATAATTTTCCCTATCTTTAAGAAGGGTGATCCCGGTAGTCCTCTTCCTTATAGACCCATTTCCTTGCTCGATACTTCTTTTAAAATCTTTGGTCGGGCAGTCTAGGCAAGGTTGGAACAATGGATCTCTGACTCTGGGGTCCTTACAGAGACCCAATATGGTTTTCTCCCGGGGCTGGGAACTAGGGACCAGGATTTAAATTTGCATTTGGTGGGAGCTACCTCTATATATGTGAGGGGGGAGCCCCTGTATTTAGCATTTATGGACCTGAGCACTGCATTTGATAAAGTAGATAGGGCTATGCTCTGGGCGGTGCTCAGGGACATGGGATACCCGGAGGATCTGGTCAAGGTCCTCCAGCTAATTCACAAACAGACATCAGCCTGTGTCAGATTTGGGGAACAGGGACAGTGCACAGCTTTCTTTGAAACCGTTTTGGGTGTTCGCCAGGGCTGTGTTGTGGCCCCGGTAATGTTTGCTCTCTATGTAAATTTCATCTACCAAGCCTTGGTCAAATGCTACACTGACTATATCACGGTGGGTGGTGTCCCCCTCCCAGTCCTAGGCTATGCCGATGACATGGTTCTAATCGCTCGCACCCCTAGAGCCCTACAAAGTCTGGTGGATGTTTAAACCCACTTTATGGTTTCACATGGGCTTTCTGTTAATTCAAAAGAATCTGCAGTCATGGCACGTAAGAGCTCGGGAGTTAGACACCTTAAAATGTGCAAGATATGGAGTGGAGGTAAACCCATTCCGAGGGTCACAAGTTTTGATTACCTGGGAATTTGCTTTACGGAGAATTGGCGAGGGTTGCGCCATGTTGATAAGCAGTGTCTGAGGATGAGGCAGGCGCTTGGGGGTCTGTCACGCTTTCAACATAACTGTGTGGGGTGCCAAATTAAACTTATCTTAGAAGTATACAGGGCTCAAACAAAAACTGCTACTAACTACGGGGCTGCACTGTGGGGCATGGAAAGGATCCAAAAAATTGAAAACGTGGAGAATGCCTTCCTTAAAAAACTTCTTGGATTGCCGCAATCTGCCTCAAACTATGGGACACATTTGGAACTAGGATGCCCCCATATTGCTGATGAGTAGGTATTGGCTCCGGTCTCGCATTGGTTGGCATTATGGGCAAATCAGAAAGCAATTCTCTCACATAAGATTTTAAGAGCCCTGCTAAGCAGCTCAGCAGTAAAGAAAATCCCATGGCTCAGGTACATTCAGAAATGCATCAGACAGTTAAACGGCGCCAATCTAGTTTGCCCACCAAATATTTTGACCCCATGTATGGTCAGGGCACAAAAGCAACTGTTCAAAAGCATCTTGGTGGCAAATAGGGAGTCTGCTGCCTTACACATTGGTGCAAACAGAAGGCATATTGTGTATGCAACGCCAGATGCTATTCAGCCATATCTACTCCATAGTGACAATCCTGTAGACCGCTGGGCTTTCACTCGAGCACGGTTTGGTTGCTTATGGTTAGGGGCACGAACTAAAATCTGGACAGATAGTGTGCAACCTACAGCGTGCCCCTTTTGTCAGTGGCCAGCGGAGGATCTCCTACACTTGTATTGTTCTGCCCACATTATATAGATTTAAGACGGAGAACACTTTTGCCACTAATCAGATCGGCCGGCATGTTTCAGGCTAAGCCTGCCTTATGTTATTTGCTGTCGGCAGCTACGATTCCAGTGGCCTCGGGTTATGGTGGATTATTTGAGACGGGCCTGGTATCGGAGATCCAAAACCGTGGCACAGAATTTGATTGAGCTCTGAAATTTTAATCGTATGAATTGTTTGGCTGCTCATTGTGGATATTACCTGATTTACACACATGCACATTTTAAATCTGTATGTATTGTTTGTAAATTTATACTCTAGATATTTTTTTAATATGTTGAATTGACTTTTGTAATGTATGCATTTTTATTCTGTTAATGGTTTATGGATAATTTGTTTCCGAATAAACTTTTATGATGATGATGATGGTTAATTTCTATCCTATTCCTCCGGCTTTTCCTTTCCTCATCTCCCCTGAAGACAATGCTCTGGAAACCTGCCTGGCCAAGCATCAGCACAGTAAGATCTCTACCTTGAGACCTCCATGAATGAGATGCTTTCTTGCAAGGTCTCCACAGTTTGCAAGATAAACACTTTCAAGGGCCCACCCCCTTTTAAAAAATGAGGTCAATTTCTGAGGCCAGCTCTCCAGTACATGAGTCTAGCATTATCAATGAAAAATACTGGTGTAAGCTGTAATCCTCTAACTCTTAATGCAAGATACAGGTGTGCCCTGCAATCCTCTAACTCTCAATACAAGATTTGGTGTGCTGTGTATCCTCTAGGGACTGGGGGGAAATGTACATTATCAAAAGCAGATTCCCCACTTATTGTCCGGAACTTCCATCATTCATTGTGTGCTATATAGATTTTTTTAATTCTAGATGAGCATTTTTATAATTTTAGTGAAAAAACATTTTGTTATATTAAATATTATTTGTATTACACAATGATAAGTCCCTAAACTAACACATATTTAATCTAGATATATTTTCATAGACAATCTTATATAAATGTGTTAATGTAAAAAAAAACAACATCACAGCAGAAAAATCAACCTATCAAAGAAATGGCATTGTGCTTCATTGCAGATTTGGTAGTGTGGGGAAAAAGTGACTGCCATTACCAACACCATTTTTGGCAGTAACGGAATTACCACCAATTTTTCCACATTTTCGAATTTTTAGTTTTGAACTTACAGGAGAAGATGTGCCTCCAGAAAGACAAGAATGAATGTATTTATGATGGTGGTATTATCGCTTATGATAAATCCCCAGAGTCCCCATAATGTCTTATGCACTGCAAAAATAGGGATTTAAAGTGCCTTAGCACCACTCATAATTCAGCGGTAATTTTGGTAGTCTGAGTATTTGGAACAGGAAATGGTTTTCTTGGTAATTTCACAGAGGATCTACGTGCTTTGATCACACTTAAAAAGCTTGAAACACTTTTTACAGCTTTTGTTTTACCATTTGGATGATCAACCAAACCTGCAGTGTCATTCAGAACTGGATGGCCTTCCACAACCTCTGCCTCAATGACGATAAAACCAAACTTCTCACCGTAGGTACTGCTCGTTACCTAACCTCCCTGTATCCCTCCTGCTCCTCTTTCCCCAATTGATGGAATCACCATTACGGTCTCTAAACATGTGAAGACGCTTGGTGTTCATCTTGATGGCGAACTCCATATGCCCCCTACCTCACTACGCTGGTGTGTGCCACAGCCTACACAGCCAAGCGCATTGCCCTGATCAGGAAATGTATCTCGCCAGCTAACTGCCTAATTCTTGCACGAGCCATCATTGGCAATAAACTCGATCATTGTAACATGCTCTTCTCAGGTGCTTCCGCCAAGAACCTTGTCAATCTGAAATTCCTACAAAATAAGGCCCTAGCGGCGGCTCTGGGCTTAAAACTCTCTGACCACATTTCTGCCACAAGAAAGGAGGTTCGCTGGCTACCTATAAAAGCATGAATCGAATTCAAAACATTGACCGTTGCTCACCGATATCTGCATCAGATTGCCCCTGCTACCTTGTCCCCTCCCTTTCGGCAAAAACAGTGGCGCAACCCCTCTGCGCTTCCTCCAGCCTCGCCCTACTTACGCCCAGATTCAATCTCAAACGAGCAGGGGGCTCCAGCTTCTATATCACTGTTCACACCTTATGGAACACTCTCCTCGGACACATCAGAAATGAACCTTCATACCCAGTCTTCAAAAAACTCTTCAAAAGGTGGTTATTCCACAAGTATCTATAACATGTGTATGTGAAACACACACTGGGCCTCATTGCGACCCAGGTGGTAGGGGGTTAACGGCGCCGGTAGAGCTCCCGGATCTGTTAACCCCCTACCGCCTCATTACGAGGTCTGCTCGCGGGTCCCGCTAAGGACGCCTGGTAAAACCAGGCGTCCTTAGCAGGTCCCATGAGCAGACCAGGATTCTAACAATGGACCCGTCATTAAACGGGCCCGTTGTTAGCATCCTCCCCATTCCCATTGAGCCCTATGGAGACTCAAATGAGAATGGGGATGTACTGAGTCTGGATTCCTTGAATGGGGAAATACCAGGCCCTCCAAGGTCAGAATGGCCTGGTATTTCCCCATTCAAGGAACCCGGACCCGCTAAAAGCGGCATGGCTACCTCCATACTTGTAATGAGGCCCACTGTCTTGATATGTCTTAAAAAAAACTCTTTGAAGCCCAGTTATTCAGCAAGTATGTATAACATGTCTATGTGATACACACATTGGGCCTCATTACAACCCAGGCGTTAAGGGTTTAACGGCGCCGTCAGCGCCGTTAACCCTTAACGCCTGATTACCATTTTAACGCCTGCTTTTAGCAGGCGTTAAAATGCAAGGCGCTAACCTGCCTTGGTGCTAATTACGGCACCGTAATTTACGGTGCCGTAATTAGCGCCTTCCCCACTCCCATTATGCCCTATGGGGCAAAAATGGGAATGGGGAAGGGTAAATGGGTACTGGGGATTTACCGCCCCACTCACCTTGGAATGGGGCGGTAAATCCGCCATCCACCATGGTGTAAACAGAGTTTACACCATGGTGGTAAAGTAGGGAACTTACCGCCTGGGTTGTAATGAGGCCCATTGTCTTGATGTGTCTCCCCTCATTTCATCCTCAAGCGCTGTGATACCTCTGTGTTTGGGTGCTACATAAATGTAATAAATAAAGAAATAAAAAATGAAATGCTGCAGAAGAGATCCCTGCATCCCCTCACCCCACTGCCCCTCTTTTCTATATTTTCTGGCCCCAGTCCCCCATCTACTTCTATGCAAAAAAACAATACAATAATGTGATAAATGAAGTCATGAATACATTATATAGCAAAGTATCCAGCCCTGAACGATGCAGAAGTACCCCTAGTGACATATGTTGTTATTGTACTTCATTCATTAAATCATATGACAACTTAACACAAAATGTATTGTAAGAACAAATTATTTTAATTATTTACAAGGGATTTCTAAAAAATAATTAAATGAAAAACATACTGTTGCAGGTCATAATGATATGTCATGAACATCATTCTTCAAAACTAATCAATACTTCATTTCAACAATCGAAAACAAAGGGAATACTGTTACATCCCATTCATTTAAAATGTGGTCCAATTACAAATGATATGAAAGATTCCAAATACAGCTTCTCATGGAACTATCACTCCTGCTCCTCAAGGTTTCATAAGTTTGATGGGTCCATAATACAGCATTAATGGTGTTTTGTGATCATTCTACACGTTTCGGGACTGGCCCTTCATCAGGACTAAAGACCAATGTGTATCTTGCAATATCTCTTCAATCCAGGTGCAGTGCTCAAGTTCAAATCCTCATTTGGACAATACCAAGAAGTACAATACCTCAATCCCTTGTAGCCAGAACTGATAACCACACGGGAAACCACAATCAAAAAGATTTTGATTTAACTTCTTGACAATATTACAATATCACGCTGTCGCTTCTGGCACTTCATGTTCTGTAGACAAAAAAAAGGGATTTAGTCTAGGCGTCCCTATCAGGTTGGCACCAATACTTTTTCAGAGATCATTTACAAGATTACTGATGTACGGAATATAATTACAATAGATTGTGACCAACACACATCGTTATTTGAAATAAATGCAAAAACTCTTCACGGAATTACCATGAGATTCCGACAAAACTGATGTTAAACAAAGCAATATCACTGAGGCCCATAAAGATATATTTCCTGGCACAGCTATGTATCTGAATGGGAATGACTTGTTCCCTGCTCTTCAACAGTCCTGATGTCCCAGGATTTCTTGGTAGGTAGTGTCTCTGCTCAAATATTTCCAAATGTGTCTATGGTGATCCTGGTGCTCAGAACCGCAGAGGGAGAGCACTGTGCCCTGGGAAGCACATACGTGAACTGGCATGCTCCAAAATGGCTACTCCCTGCTGGATGTTACAGGAAGGGACCTTGAGATCATGCTGGTTAATTGAGCAGAGTGGCTTAGACACTACTACCTGGCTCTCTAAATCAGCGCCCTCGCTGCTCCTACTGCATCGAGCCTGAGGAAAATCACTCCTTGTCCTCCCCCACAATGATGGAAGTGCTACTAGGAAGAGCAGCTGTATTACCTTGCCCCCATCCGCTCCCACAAATTTACTTTAAGACATGTGTGCTCATAAAAACTACTTGGGCTGATACATCTAAATTGCAAAGGGGAATACCCTGAACAGCAACAAGCGGGAGAGTGACAAACAGAAGTTACGCAGTGCCATGACCAACAAGGAAGAAGACAAGTCTGGCTTGGGAAGTAAACTAAGGGGGAAAGATGAGCTGTTATTGGTCTAAATCTTGCAGAGAGATTGAATCCATTATTCTTGTTAAAGGGACTTCACAAAGACTGAACTATGATGGGTCGAGTAGTTCCTATAGTAGGAGTCTGAAACCCTTGGCTTTCCAGATGCTTTACACTTCAGAACACATCCGAACTAGACTTAAAGAAAAGGGCTTATAGGAGTTGTAGTACAAAACATTTAGAGAGCCCCAAATTCGACATGTTGAGTTTGAATATAAAAAGAGAAGCATAGTACACACCTCTGATCATTTTAAGATATTCTTGCTATACTTTTTCAGGGGTTCACTATACTAATGAATGAATCATGTACTATTTGTTTCATTTACAATGTATTTTACAATGTACTTTAAGGATTAGTAGTCATACATATTGGTCATGGATATGAGCTGCACAATTAATTAAGCATGGTTGCTACAAAATCATATGAGGGTCATTCACTCTCACTAAATCACCTTACGGATACTTTTAAAAGGACCATTTCTCTAATCTCATTGTAGATTTCAACAGTAGAAAATATAATGGCCATCACTACTCCCCCGAAGCCATCATGTATCCTAGGCAGCCTGAACTCATAGGCTTGTACAATCATTATAAACCCATCCATCAAAAGGCTCCTCATGCACCTATAGAATTATCTAATGATAATCTTGCCCCCTTTTCCTTTGTAGGAACACATCATACGTGGGCATCTCTCCCATTAATGTTCCTTCAATATCTAAATATGCAATATAAATTTCAGACCAAATTTGTGAAACCAATCTAGACTGGCTGGCCAGTAGGGAATTGGGGTTAGGACCATACTCACACCGACCCTTACCTTAGCCGTCCCTCCTTGCTACTCTATTAAAAAAGCGAATAAGACGTTTGGTAGAGAAGGTGAATTAGCAGTCACATATAGGTCTTCTTGCAAGATAGCAGCTTGCACCTGCATAACCATAGATGGCTGGGAATTACAGAGCATAACCTTGCTTACCTGGTTATTCCCCGCTCTACGCACTGCCATTATCTTTCTCCAACCTGCCCCCCCAAAAACATGTTTGGATGACATCCTTGATGCCCTTTTCCCAGAAATGAAAGTTAACAATCAAGTTAAAGTTACCAAACAGCCCTAAAATGTCTCCAATGGCTCCCCGTGGCTGCAAGGATCAAGTTCAAGACCCTCTGCATCATCCACAAGGCTTTCTGAGGTCTGGGGCTGCTCTACCTCCAACGTTCTCTTCCAAAACATCTTCCTTCTCAAGCCATCTGCCCATCCACCTCCAACTCTCTGAGGGTCAGTCGCTTTTCCAAGCAGAGAGTTGGGGGGCAGATTCCTCTCCTTGGCTGGGACCTTCTTCTGGAACAGCCTTCCTACCTCTCTCAAACTTGAGTAGAACCGCCTCTGGTTCAGGAAGCGACTCAAAACCTTCCTTTTCACTTCCGCTTTCTCTCTTCCTCTGCCCTGCTGATGTACCTGACTGCTGCCTGCACTGGTCACCTGGATACCCTCTGAACTCGAATCCAGGCTCCTGCATGTCCAGTTGCCCTCAAACTCCCTCCGGACTCCCCCTGCACCTAAGGGCCTGTTCATGCAACCCTGCAATCCCTTCTCTTTGCACTTATGAGCCACCAGCTGGCTGCATTTTGTGATTTAACTGCAGTTCTCCCTCCTTCCCGACACTTCTCCCCTTCCCTCTTCCCCGCACTTGCTCGATCTGAATGACACAAGTCCTAGTAAGATCGTTGTGTTGTCCTCCCCTGTTTCCCCCCCTTGTCTTGTCATTCCTAGAAACACTTGTTTATAGGCACGTTATAAATGCCCAAGTGTTTCTCTTGGGTACATTTTTAACTTAGAATTTTAAGACTCAGATGATCATCAATCCAAAATTAGCTAGGCAGCATTTCGGGCCCTCAATTAAATCAAACAACCTGTTTACGATGGCACCAAAATAAGGGTCATATCCTAGAGTGGATTTCATACAGAAATCTAGACATCCCTAACGTCACCTCTGCCGGGCAATCTTGGTCTGGCCACAGCCATATTCTTCACGTTGTCAAAAATACAATTACGTAGGACACAACGTCCTTGATTCATACCTTTCAAGGACTTTCACAAAATGATCAAAGAAAATGTAATCCAGCAATTAAACCGTTTCAGTCAAATTCTTAATCAGTCTCTTGACATTCATCATTTAATGGCACTCTATTATAATTCTATCAAAGTAGACAATTAGAATGAAAATGGAACAAAACTCCCACAGCATCTATTGATCTTGCTCTTAAAGGCGTGTGCAACCTATATAAGACGTTGATATCAGAAGCAAAAATAAATGTTTTTCCAATTGAATTGATTCTGCTCACAATGCCCCCAAGAAGGTGTTCCAAATCTTAGCAAAATGAGCTTCCCCATACCCCCTCTCCACTTCAGTAGCTCCCTGGGAAGATTGATGTAGCACACTCTAAGCCTATTTTACATCCCACGTTATTGGCATAAGAGAGAAAATTGTGAAACTGTGCCCCACAGTTAATTTTTATTAAAGAGACTAGGCATCAGCTTTGTCTACTTACTTTGGTGACTCATAAAACATTTACACTGCTTATTTATATATTTATTTATTGGCGCTTATACATTTAGCAAAAACTGTTTCAAAGCGCATCCAGAGCAACATGGCGGGAACAGGGCTAAGGTAGACAATGAATTACAGCAAAGATAAATAATTGAATTAATAGTTCAAACAAATAATGAGAACAGCAGGGAGGGAAGACAAACCTACTAAGCCTTGTGAGTGTTCAGAACGTTCAAGTGCAGAGGGGAAGAAGTGGGGGGAGATGGGTGCTATGGTGCTCATGGAGAAGTACTCGGGTGAAGTGCTTAAGAAGAGAGGAACATACGTGCAACATCCTGTGGGAGGAAATCAGAAGATCTTTGTTAGGTCAGAGTCTACACCTTATCTTTCATTTGCCACGGTTTCCCCACTTAACTGGTTGTTACTGCAGTGCAATTCCACGGAAAGGCCCGAAAATGACAAAAATAAATATTTGTATGGTCTTTTTGGTCGAATTTGAACATACTAAATTTCTGTATGACTCATAATGTGGAATGATGCATAATGCAAACGTACCACAGGGGAGATAAGAAGACAATGAGGGTTACAGAGGTATCGCCTGCATACTTTGATAGTATACTGCATGTTTACCGATGTTAGCGTTGTCCTTTTGTTTTAGGCCAAAACACATCAGCAGTCTTCAGTTACTTCCTGGTCCATTGCTCTTGCGAGTGTGAACGTGAGAATACAGGCATTACTACTGAGCCTGACAAGGGAATTTTCGCAAACTAAATTACACCCTCGTTTATAACTTGTATTGGATTTTACTATGATCACAAGCATTCATGGATTGCAATATGCATTATAAAATACTTATTTTGTTGGATGACGCAATCAACATTTTTGGCGGTATGAACAATTTTACTTTGTACATTTCCGCTGTGTGATTTTTTCCCCCCGGAATGATCGCGCATGTCCAATCACACAACTTGCCCCAACAATTCCTGTCCAATTTTTAAAATAAAACAGGACTTTGAGGCATATGCCCTTTTCAATGCACATTTTGTAAAAATAATTATTCTGAAAATATACTCGCCCTCAAACTTAAATATATTTGGATTTCACGCTTCTAAAAATGCCATCCTATGATAAGTCCTTAAGTTTTAAGTACAGACCATAGGTAACATATTTTTATTTTGAAAATACTAGACGCAATTGCCACTAGTCAACTACAAGACTATCTGGAATTCAACAATATGTTGGGAGAATTTTCAATTAGATTGTAGACCAAAAATGCAGTGCCAAGCGAGCTCTGCTAGCTATAAAGGATGAACGTATTCCGATGGAGGACATATTGGATTCCTGATGCTCCTGGACCTATCCACAGCATTTAATACCCTTCACCACCTAATCGTCCTTTCTTGTTTGTTCAAGGTGGCATGGATGAACGACCATGCTATGAATTGCACCACAGCTTTTCTCAGTAACCCAATCTGGTAAGCCTGCAGAGGGCCCCGTTTCTCTAAAGATTCTTGGCTTGATTTTGGGTCCCCTAAGGGTGGATGCCTCTTATCCCTACTTTTTAATATGTGCCCTAAACCGCTTCATGATCGGTTGATGAATCATGATGTTTCTTTTCATAATTATGCAGATGTTTGTTTGTTTGTTTGTTTTATTATTTATAATGCGCAGATATACCCAGGTGTATCAGGGTGCAGCATTTACAAGAATATGTGAAGCTTAGTTACAAAGTGAAGAATGTACATAATGGCAGAAGGGAATATATACAAGGCGTAATAGGAGAACAGGCAATATATACAGTATATGCAAAGTTCAAAGGTGGGCACACATGTTACACAGTGTGCAGATAGCAAGAGGGTAGCCATGGCACATGGCTATCTTAGTGGTTCTTCAGTTTCAGCCATGAAACTACCTTGGAACGGAAGTTCAGGTAGGGCATGTCTACTCTCAGGTTGGGGGGCAAGGAGTTCCATAGTTTGGCTGCTTGAACCGGGAAACTGTTACCTTCTATGGTGGTGAGTTTGAAGTTTGGGACAGAGAGGCAGTCTTTGTATGCAGTTCTAAAGGGTCTCAAGGAGGCTTGTCTGTGGAATCTGTTAATCAAGTAGAGCGGGCGGCATTGTTACCCAACTGCTCTTTAAAATCAATGGTGAGACAATCCAGGTCCCAGATAGGATCCATTGTATCTTTGGCTTTATCGAAAAAACATGGATAAGAGAAAACTGGCTTTACCTGTGGCATCCATGATAATTACTTTACAAACTGTGATTGCACATTATCAAAAAATTGTGATTTACTAGGGAAATTACCTCAGGATAAAGTTAAACCATTAGAACTGATATGTGATTCTAAATTGTCCATGTCAAAACAGGCCAATAAGATAGACAGCAATAATGCACACCTTCTCATGCTCCTACAGCAGAGTAAACATTTTCTGACACAATATAATTTAGGATTTATTGCTCGTGCTATTATCAGTTTGAGAATTGACTATTGTTTTTCACTATTCCTTTGAGCCCCTCAGCACGAATCATCACAACTCTCCCTGTGGCCGTCACATATGTTCTGTGTTCTTTGTGGTTTACATTTGCTCTCTTTTCAGGCCAGACTTAATTTAAAGGCTTAAACCTTTGAACAAAGATCCAGCTATGGCAAGAGGGAACATTATTTTAAATGCTACTTGAAGGTTTAGCTCTCAAACAAGCATATGCCGTCTTAAACTGCGGATTGATTTCCCCTGATGTTGTCGCTCTCGCACCATGTGTTGCTCCTTTTCAGATCAGGTGGGCAACCAGAGAAACTTGCTCCCAGTATATTTACGTTGGATCCAAAATCCCCTTTATTTCATAGGAAATTGGCATTGCTATATTTAGGCTCTTTTTAACTTGTTATCAGTCCATTCTTTAGAATCTGCCTTTTTGTAAACTGATATCCCGTCTTTTTTCAAAGCTGAATGTGCACCCAGGTACCTTTGCAAGTCGTTACCACTCTACAAAAATAAACTTCAATCAAATCAAAGGTTTCAGCCCCGATATGAAAACATAAGGAAATTGCAAAAACACAAGAGCAGAATTTTGGTATTATTGGTCCATCAAGATTTTAATCTATAGTTTTCACCCCAAAAAGGACACTGGAGACATGACTTGGTTAAAAGGAATATCAGAGACATCACCAAGTAAGTGGTTAAGGTTAAAGAGATAAAACAAGAGAATAATCTTGACCATAATGATCAGTGCTAGAAGCTCACACAGACTGAGGGCTCAGTGTGAGAATCAATCTGCATTCCTGAGTCTGAGGAATCTCTCAGAAGGGTGAAAGGGTGCGTGTGTGTGTGCGTGTGTGTGTGTGTGTGTTTGTGTGTGTGTGTGTCTGTGTGTGTGAGTGTGTGTGCGTGCACCCTCTCTCTGTTGGGCCCAGAAACCAAGTGATTCTTGAAAGAAATGAAGTGGTTGTGAGCTGTGATTTGCTATATCCAACAGCTGAGGATGGGAATCAAAATATTTTAATATTTTAATAGGTATTTATTGATTGAGGAAGACTGGGTGGTAGAGGACCCTCAGGTTGAGTGCATCTTCCAAACATAGCTTTATTAGTAACATTATTTGCTGCATAATAGAATGAAGGGTCAGTTATTAATATAAATAGCATCATTCCCAGCTGAAGGATCACAAATTGAGTAATTTGATGACGAAGAACATGGGTTTCCAAAATAGAAGCAGAAAATTGGACACAGGATTACATGAGAAAAAAAGAAAGCTTTTTCTATGTGGTTTTCAGTATTAGCTCAGGCATATGTTGTTCATAGTTCCTATGCACAAGGAGTTTAAATTGTAATTACTCTAAATTGAGCTAGCATCTTACTAATGAGGATTCTGATCAATACAATCAAATAATGACATTTCTTGCATACTAAAAAGGCAGACCCCTTCAATGGCTCTTAGTATCCAACTTTATCTATCTGTCAGTGTGTTGCTTTGAAAGCACCAAGTGAAACAAGTGGAAAGGGTGGTTGGAAGGTGAGGGGATGGGCAAAATGCTTTACCTAAAAATACTATGGTGATTTAATTTCATCTAGCTTCATCAAGATCTTTTAGGGGTGCATTTATTTTTCTGTCACTTTGCCTTATAGTGTTTTGCAGTTATCTCTATCCATTCACTTTTCCAAGGTAAGCCTTTTAGGCTCAGCCTGCGCTACCACATCCCCTGATATAATGGCAGTGATAATAAACCTCCATCCAAGCTGTGTATCTTGCATTATCTTAGTCTAGAGCCTGATTGACACATTCTACAAGCTGGGTTCCAGCAAAGGCCTTCTAAAAGAGTGACCAGAACTTCCACAACATATCATATCCATATTCCATTTGTCTGAACAACCTGCAAGGTATCATTATAAAATATGTTCTGGTAAGTTACGTACATATGACTCTTGGACCGGGTAGCCAGGGGTATTAATTGAATGTCCTCTACCACTGAAACCCCGATTCTCAGACATAAACAGCAAACAATCACCCAGGTGTTAGAGAGGATATGTTTGAGGGTCAAGACTATTCTTCCTTTTCTGAAGGTAAAAGAACCAAATGTATCTGTAAAGTGGCAATTCCCCCAAAGTAATCCAAACGTAATGCAAAAAAGTAGTCAAAAATAGAGTGCACCATTTGCAGGAAAAGACAGCTTTATTTGAAAATATCGGCCGGGAGAATCAGACAGCTCTGTGGAACTGAACTGAAAATCATATGAACACACCCACACTGGGCCGCAATATTTGTAGCTGAAAACCACAAAATAAGCATCTTCTACAAATGCAACAATAATTCTAATTCTAACATTCGATTGGCTACTTGTCGCTAAGCCTCTAAAAACGCTATACATTAAGCAATATAAGTAACAGTTTCGTCTATGGTAACCATCAAAATAACACCCCTCATGCATGACATAATTGCATGGACAGCAAAAAATACCTTGTTTTGATTGGTTAGTTTTATTCTAATTGGACAATGACTATCGAGGCATCCCAGACTGTAGCATCCCACCGAGATGAACCAATCATGTTCTGAGCAGAAATGAATGAGGTTCCAAAATGTGCTACAACCTTCAGGCCTCCATTCCTCACACCCGCTCATTCTGTGACTCCCATCTTGATACAGGTTTGCAACTTCTGGAACGGAACCTCTTAGTTATGATCTCACAATGATAAGCTGCATGAAAAAACGTGACTGAGGCCCTGCTCCTGGAAATTAACTTCTCCTATGTATTTGTTTTACCAAGGCACTTTACCACTGGACCGAATGCCTCAACTTTCAGTGGGGGCACTGTGCTCGCATCCTAGTTCTATTTTTTGAGAATGCTGCTTCCTGGGCCTTCTCTCATATCTCACAATGTCCTTCACAATTATGAATTTATTCATTTATAGTCTGGGATGGCACTTGCTGCCTCGAGTCTCGAGTCTCAGGCCCTGTTGAACTACTTCCCTCTTAACAATGAACTGGCAACTATTCAGCACCCCTCTCCTCACTGACGCTGGCCACTTGAAGCTTTCTGTCCAATAACAAGAACAAAATCCAACAAATTAAGCACAATAACCATGGGTCACAAATGTGGCCTAGCTCACTAGAATAACAAAATCTACGACTGCTTGAAAAGGGTTTATTCTAATCTGGCAGGCCTCTTGCTCGTTATGGACAATAACACTTAACACTAAGAAAACACAATTCAGCAAACAACGAAGGGGGTGTCATCATGGGACTTGATCGTCAGTGACATCATAGTTGTTTCATTAGCCTCAACCCTCCTGCAATAAAATAAGCCAAAATTAACTGAAGAACACAAAGACCGATGAGAACAACTGCGAGGACAGGAACTAGCACTTTCATAAACTTGCTCAACCAGTTTGGCACCCAAGAACAACTGTTAGTGTACCAATCCTCTTTGACCAACCCGCCTTCTTTCTCCATCGTAGTGTCCTATCTTCTAACACACGCCTCCTTTCATGGCTGCTAATAAGTACAGACATGCCTATACTGCAGGGTGGTCCACCTAACTGATCCGAGTTCCTCCCTAATGGCATTGAGACCCTGTTCTGTACCAGTGGCCAGCTGCAACAGCTCATAGTGTGTAAATTGGAGCAGCCATTTGGCATTTGCAGCTGCTTGCCTACCTGGTGCAAGAAGCGATATGAAAAAAGCTGCAGTTTTACTGAAGAACCAAAACTGCAGAGGTATTTCTGCCCATCTGTCAGAGGATTCCAGGGAAAGGTAGTTGCGTCCCTGCAGTTTCAAGAAACGTTTTACCCCCATGTGGTATTTAGCACAAATAGTAGGATGCTCAGCAAATTACATGAGATCAGAGTTTGGTACAACCAGTACTGGCAAGTGAAGGGTCACAAGGCAACAAACTCCAGTCGAAAATGTTGCCGATTGTGTGTATGCAAGGGTGTCACATGATCAGTAATGGTCATCAGTGCTGCTGTTCCCCCTCATAAGCTTGGGAGCTCAATAGTCTTTGGTGCACCTCTCGTTTACTCCACTTTAATACTGCCCTTTGATTTGAAATACAGAGAGGATTTTGTAAGGGCCTGTATTTTAACAGGTTTCTTCTTTTCATCAATCCAAGTTAATGTTTGCACATTACTCTCCGAGATGCTGAAACAAGTTTTACTATCTTTGACTCATCTCTCTCCCAGTCTCTCCTCATGTCAAGCCAAGAAGGACCATTGTCAACTGCACCTCCCCAGAAGTATTCTCCCTTTCCTCACCTTCCCTCTGAAACTCAATGTCTCCAGAGCTCTGGTCTTCTCTAGGCTGGACTACTGCAACAGTCTCTTCCTCAATCTTCCTTTGTCCTCCCTATGCCCTTTCAACTAATCCAGAATAGGACCACAGGACTTATTCTTGTCCTCAAGCCCAGGGACTGCATCTCTCCTGCTCTAGAATCTCTCCACTGCCTCCCGGTTGCTGCTAGGATCAAGTTCAAGATGCTCTGCATCATACACAAGGCTTTCTGGGGCCTGGGACCCCGCTACATCCAGCGCTCTCTCCCTATAGGCCTCCCTGCTATAGTCCTTCGGCCTTCTAGCTCCAACCCTCTGCAGATCAGACATCTCTCTAAGCAACAAATGGGGGTAGATCTCTCTCCTCCACAGGAGCCTCCCTCTGGAATGGCCTCCCTGCCCCTCTCGAGCCGGACCTGCTTAAGTTATGGAAGCTCCTAAAGGCCCTTCTTTTCTGTTCTTCCTTCCCTCTCGCCCTCCCCTGCTATCGCCCATGTCTGCCTCTGTGATGGGCTGCCTGGTTACCCTCTGAATTCTACAGGGCACCAGGCCACCCCTGCCCAGTGCACCTCCTCTTCACACTTAGCATGTGGATCCTCCCTGCGGCACCCCATGCAATCCTTGGCACCTGCCCACCTGGCCTCCTGTAAGCACTCTCCTAACCCGCCAATCCTCTGTTTGCATCCATCAGAACTTCCACCCACTCATCCTTGTAAAAAACAGCACCTTCTACATTCAATCATGGTCTTGTCCTTCACCAGCATAGCCATGTCCTGTCTCATTTTTGCAGAAAGTGTATGTTGAGTTGTGCATGATAGCTCCCCTCTCCACGGTCCCTCTGTTCCATAATGCAATACAAGTTTTGTGTTCTTTCCTTTTCTGAAATGTTCTTAACCTTGATGTAATTATCCTCATAAACAACATCACCCTCCTCCACCAACTGTACTTGGACCCTTGGTCCTTGGAACAACCCCCATAACCTTACAGAAAGGGAGGAGAATCAAACATTGTGTTGTCATTGTTGGTACTTCCAGTGGAAGAAAGACGTTGTGTGTTTGTGTGTTGTGATACATCCTGCACAGTCCTCACAAAGACCCTACCAAAAGTCTACTCCCAGGTGACCAGGGGAAGGCAGCCGCTACCAGATCCTAGGCTTGGGCGTGGTATTAGCCAGGAGGATCGCCTGGGAGGAGAGGGCCCCAGGGGAATGAGAGGATTCCATTGGGTGAGACAGAGTATTTGTCAAAGACTTTTCAGTGATGCCATGATATATAATGGCTTCTTGTCAAAGTGAGATTCACTGTTCTAAAACTATTCATTTTGTGGATTGTGTAATCAATCATGTATCAGACATTCAGCTACCCACATCTATGATGATAAAAAAAACTCTTGTAGTCAACAGGGGGAAGTTAAATGTGGAGATCAGAACAATACCATTTTAAGTTCTGATAGAGCTAGAACTCCTTAGATTTCAAAACAATATTTGACTCCTTTGAAATCACCTCCTGAAAACATGATTAATAATGGAAGTGAAGTAAATCAATTTAAACATAATGTGCAGAAGGAAAAAGCTCATTGTAACAATGGGTACTTCAAGTCCCACAATGCCCAATGTCCTGAGATGAGGAATAGTGATTTGAAGGCAATAGGCTGCAAGGTACAGTTTAGTGATTGTAATGACTGACACCTGAGAGGAATTAGTGAGTATAAAAGACCCCCTCATGTGCAGGCCATAGAAAGTAGTAACAGGAGAAGCAGAAGGTGAAGTAATGGTTGACACTCCACGTTTCAGTGGCAGCAGTAATTGCAGGAAGGACGAGACTCTGGTGCAACCGCTGTGTGTGACTCATATACCGGCTTTGTGACGGCCTCTACCCTTCGAGATCTTGCTTTCAGTGGTTGCGCAGTGGAAAGTATTGTTTTGGAAAGCTTTCCCACTGAGGACTTTGTGTGCAGATGTTGTGCGGCAGGAAGTGTTTATTTGAAACGCTTTACCCCAAGAAACGTGTGCTCCGTTGGCAGGCGAGCACCACAGTGTTCATGGAACGAGTAGCACTCCTCTCCTGACCTATGTGGGCCACAGGAATCAGAAATCAGTATTTTACCTTGTAACAGGAACCGCAGGAAGCAGAAGACACAAAGGCAGCAGTGTGACCGGACACGCAAAGGCAGCAGCAATGTGACCGGACATTTATAATTCACCTGGTGAGTTCACTAGTTGTATGTGACCCAGGAGTGCTCTTCAATTGCCTGCTGGCCCTTGTTAACAATATTGATTGATTGATTTGGGATTTATTATGCACCTATACACAAGTGTTTCAAACTACAAACAGACATTGTGGGAACAAGGGAAGACAAGACAAACAATCTTAATAGGCCTGGTGTCATTTAGATTGGGCAGGTGCGCAACAAGAAAGTGCAGGGGAGATGGAACAGGGGGAAGTGCAACCAGAGCAGCGGGGCTCTAAATTCAGTGCAAGGAAGGCTGGGGCAACAGGGAGCAACCCATCCAGGTAGTGCAAAGTAAGCCAGGTGGCAAGTGCAGGGGACTGGTAAGGTGGAGCCTGGTGCCCTGTAAGACTCAGAGGACATCAAGCAGCTAGTAAGCAGACCGATGAAGGAACAAGGGCAGGAAAGCAGTGGAGAGGGAGCGAGAAAGAGGGGGAGACAAGGAAGGTCTTGAGGAGCTCCCTGAACTTAAGAAGATCCGGCTCAAGGCAGAGAGCGGCAGGGTGTCCATTCCAAATGGAGGCACCTGTTGAGGAGAGAGATCTACCCCCTATTCTTTGCTTGGAGAAGTGACTGACCTTCAGAGAATTAGAGGTAGATGAGCAGAGGGCTCTAGAAGGAAGGTATCTAGGAAGAGATAGTTGAAGATAGTGTGGGACACGGCTGCAGAGAGCATTGTGGACGATGCAGAGGGTCTTGACTTGATCCTTGTAATCACAGGTAGCAGTGGAAGGATGTCAGGGCTGGAGAGATGCGGTCCCTGGGCTTGAGGCCAAGGATAAATCTTGTAGTCCTGTTCTAGATGAGTTGAAGAGGGCAACGAGTAGATTTAGGCATATTGAGAAAAAAACTGTTGCAGTAGTCCAGCCTGGAGAGAACCAGAGCACTGGCGACAGTAAGCTTCTGGGGAAGGTGAGAAAAGAGAGAATACCTCTGAGGAAGTGCAGCTGGAAATGGGCCTTTTTGCCAAGATCCATGATGTTGGGATAGAAGGAGAGATGGGAGTCAAAGATAGCCCCAAGGGCCTAAGGAGGGCAGCCAGAGTGAGGGAGAAAAAGCGGGAGGTGGGGTCTCAATAAATACCGAACTAATGTAAAAAAAAAGCAGACTTGGCAGACTAAGAATAACTTTGCATATCAAACTGCAGTTAAAGTGGCGGAATAAGAACTTTGGGGGGGCAATTATCATTTCAAAAATAACAGAAACCACCATTGCCAAAGCCAGGAGAGGGCCTTATTAAAAGACAATAACAACAACCAATATTGCCAAAACATGAATTAAGAAGCAGACCAATTCCAAACCCTATTGTCAGAGAGAAGAGGATGCAATAGTTAATAAGACCCGAACATGCATTGTCCAAGCCAAAGATGAGCAAATGTGATAAATAGCCATTGTCATAATTTGGTTGATGTAGAAGTGGGAAAACAAGTATGGCAGAATAGCTGCCCTCCTGATAGCCAATGTTCAGATGGAAAGGAGCCTAATCTGCATTGCAAGTATAAATCCCAAGGGTGGAATTAACAACATCATTTGTTGATAACCAGAAAGACTTTGTTGAGGCAGAAGAGCTGCCCTTCTGATAGCTAAAACTCAGGAGGAGAGGAGCATAATCTGCATTACATGTGGCATAAACAACATCAATGTGGTTCATGCCCCTTTAGAAGAAGTGTTTATTATTGAAGTTGTATGAAGTCAAAAGACTTTATAAAGTTGTTTCAAGCGAACTTTACCACACAAGTACTTGCAGTAGAGTTAGAAGCATTTAGTCACGGCAGGAGAGTCTACCAGGCATGGGACCTTGTAGTGGCAGACCTGGCAGGTCAGTGGACCAGGTAGAATATGTTGAAGTACTCTGTTGGGGTTAAAGATAGAAGAAGAAGTGGCAAAGCCACTACATGATTTTGTGAACTTTATAAAACCATTCCGAAAAGCGATTTCTGTTGCTATTAAGGAACTATGATAGTGGTTTTGGATCCTAAGAAGAATTTTTGTTAAAACCTGTATTACAAGTCAAGTGGAGAAGTCAAGATGTGTTATTTCCTTTTGGAACTGTGGGAAAATCCCATTGAGAGACTTGATGGAGCAAGAGGAATGTGTTACCAGGACTTTGTTCTAAAACACAACCTCCCTATTTTGAACTGTTGCTACGTATTCCTGCTTTGAATCTGGGGAAGGGACCATTACCCAGGTCACAAGGGGAAACAGGTATTAAGTGTATAATTATTATAATTATATTATTATAATTGTTCTCTTATATCATGCTTAATACGAGAAAGTGGCTTCTGAGCACAGGATCAGGATTCAAACCTGTATTGTGCTGCATTGTCTTACTTCCAGAACAAACGCATTGCCCCTGAGCTATCCTTCCTTGACATGACTGCAATTTTGTTCTATTTGAATTTGCATATGTTTCCTTCATATATTTATTGTATGTGTAAGTGTCAGGGACAGATACCTTTTGTTAGAGTTTTTCCATCAGTTTATTTTCATAGGCAGGGAAATTCTCTTTAGGGTAGGGATAGTGAGACATTTATCAATCCCTTTTAATTTAATAAAATGTCATCTTATGAAAAACTTTCACAGAGTTTTCCACATCACATTTCTGACCCCTCACAGTGTTCCTGTCAAATGTGGTATTAATGAACTTACATAACACATTCCACCTGCTTACTCCCTTCCCACTACAGGCATGTGTTTGTACGACATGTTATCTGGGTATGTTGTTTGGCTTACCCCTGGTGGCAATACGGTACTTGGTTTCTAATCCTGCACTCTCACCAAAAAGCTTCTAATTCTCCAGCAAACCTAACACAGTCCTCTACACCTTGGTCTTATCCTTCCAAGTCCAAATCCACCCCCACCCTCTCTGGATGCCACCCTTCCCTTGTAGAAAATACCCTCATTGTGGGAGGTACCCTCCTGTGGAAAATAGACTGTTCCTCGCTCCCCCTCCTTGCGGGGGGTTGTACTTATGTTGTCCTACTGCAGTTTTTTTTTATTACTGTTCTTTCCATGCTGAATTTAGCTAATTTATTTTGTGCTAATTGTGCTTCTGCCTTCTAAGCTTGGTCTACCTTACTTCTCTCCTTGTCCTGCTTTGCTCTGCAGTGATGTACTATGTGTGCTTGTATCTCGGCCCATCCTTTCATCTCATTACCAACTACTTTCCCCAATTCAGTCTATACGTCTGTGGGGAGACCCCTAGACAATATGTGATAAATAACGGTGATATTCTTATCCCATGGTGGTCCTGTTTATAACCACCACATTTCCTATATCTGCTGAATGTATTGTCTGGTGTCGTTGTCTGGTCTCATAGTACAAGCTATAATAGAATGGATGTCTGATGTGTCTGAGTACATTTCGCTCAGTGCCTTCCATACATGTGCTGGACAGTTATTAAATGGCACTCCATCATGAGTTTTGCTGCTCAGCATGACCTCTTCATATCCTGCCTTTTTCCAAAGTCTGTCCACTTCTTTACCAAATAAAGAGGTGAGCAAGCTGTTGTAACGCTCACCTGATTCCCACGGAGGCGCAGGTCTGGCTTCGAGTGCTGATGCTTCTTCAATGGTGAAGCGCAGGACTCTGAAGATGGACAGGAAGGGCCCTCTACTCTGACTTCTCCGGCTCACAGGAATATTCCCCTGTGCGTGAAAAGGGAGTATTACCTACTGACTGAGTTATGATCAAGCCTCCCACTCTCTTCCAACCCTCCACGATACCCTTCCACGATTCCCCGTGAAGTCTCAACTTAGGGTCAGGAAGGATGAGCTCTACATCCTGCTTCTGATGCAGGGGCGTGTTGAAACCCAGTTACTTCACTGGATTGAGGATTGATGGGAGTTCAGGTAAGCTTGACTATTCAGGTAAGGCTCTGTAAAAGTTCTGTTGCAAATTCAAAAGTCCAAGCTTAATAATAATGTTCATTGTCTTTTTGCAGCAAGCGCTAATGCTTATGTCTTTTTTCCCCTTAGAGGCCGGGGTTCGGAATGCCGGAGATATGGCACAGACCCGAAGTGAAACGTGCAGTTCCAGTTCCAGTAAATGGCAGGTTAGTTCTGGATGAGCGCTCGGGAACTGACTTTGCATACGCTCATTCAATGTCTTTGTCTTTTTTCCCCATAGGGGCCGGGGGCCGGAAAATGCCTGGAAGCGGCAAGACCCGAAATGAAATGAGGTAAGTCTTATTCCCTTCCTTCTCTCACCTCTTATTCTTGTCTTTTTCTCTAGGCTCTGGGAAGTGGCTGTGTATCCGGATGATCGCTGCTGAAGATGGAGGAACCCAGGAAAGGTGAGTGAAATGCAGCGCTGCAGCGATCGTAACAAAATGCTTTTAAAAATAATGTCTTCCCTTTCAGGATCGTCGGTGATGTCTCTGTGGTGCAGATTTAGCTGGTAAGGTCTCTTGTCTCCCTTTGCAGGTGACCCAGGATGCTGACAGGCGTGGCTGAAGTCCAGATGCAGGAGCTGACACGGTGAGCGTCCAGCTGCGAGGAGCAGAACAACGCGAAGCGTGAGTTGCTGATCGGGAGTGGTTTAAATAGCTTTGAAAGAAGTCCCAAGTGTGTATCCTTCCTCCGATCAGGTATGTATCCTTCCCCGACCACACCCGGGTGGAAAGTAGTCCCACAGGTAAAGTAGTTCCATTCAGGCCTCAAGAGTGCCTGGATGTGGCAGCATGGTCTGCATCAGGTAAGTGCACATGAAAACACTTGAACACATGTCTAGCTTTATGAGCCTGGCGCCTAAGGCGCCAGGACAGAGGTCCAACATGAGCCTGGCGCCTAAGGCGCCAGGACTGCGTCCAAAGGGGCCCAGCTTGGGCCCGCTGGCACTCCCCTGGGGGAAATGATGCCTGCCTCTGGGGTCGCTGGGTCGGACCTGGCTCCTTGGAGGTAGGCATCATGACAGCTGTCCACATCTCCGACAGCTAGGGTATTCCGTGCTGTCTTTTTCTTTAGATCATAAATCCACTTGCCTGCCTCTGCTGTGAGGGATGACAGGCTGCTCATGCTCTTGTCCATGTTGGCCCAAAGCATGTACTGCAACCCCCTTTGACCCTTTTGCAATAGGGGAAACTGTGCTCTCCATTCTTGGGGCTGCAAGGTCTTCCCCCACTTCTGACTCTTTGCTACCGCTACTCTGTTGGGCCTTCTCCAGAGCTGGACAGCCCATGAAACCCTGATCTGTGTGTCCTCCATCACCCACCCTCCATCATCCTCTTCCACTTCCTCATTGCTACTTACTGAGACACTATCTATCAATTCTAGGGTGGGGTGATCTTGGTCTTTAACAGTTTACTATCTTTTTAAAAGAAAATTGGTTCTGCACTCCGCTGGTCAGTGGGTACCGTTATGCAGCACACCTCCTCTTTTTCCTGTAGCCCCTTTGCTAACTGTTCTTCTGCTTCTTGTAATGCATCGTCTATCTGCCTTTACACATCTTCCCCTATTTCTCTAAGTAATGAACTTGCAATAGTGCCTGTAATAAAACAATTTTACAAAAAATCCAATTATCAACCACTGTTATTTTATTTATTTTTTCCAAAGGTGCCGGCACTTACGCATCAATCCCTTTTCTTCATCCCCTTCCCTTTCTCAACCCAACAAACCATCCATACCTTAAAATAAAACCTCTAAATACACCTCTCTAACAAATTCAACCAATAATGTGTACAATACCTTCTGTTCGATCTTCCTACAGAGGGACCCCTTTCTACTTCTACATTGTTCTGTCTTTTCCCTTATAAGAAGAGACCCCACATAAATTCACAGATATATTCTGCTTATAACATCATCTTTCATCACAATGGGAGAGCTTCACCTTCATATCAAAATAAAAACTGCTTGCAAAACTACACAAAGTCCCCTTTCCTCAACGTCGAGCAATTCCCCTTCACTTAATCTACTAATCAATATAATAACAAATTAAAACAACAAAAAATCTACAACACTGTGCTTTCTTGCGAGAGTGCACTCGCGTTATATGTCCTTGTTCACTCCAGGTTGAGTCTCCCCTTTCAACTGCCTGCACCACCTAGAAAAGCAGCCTGCGCAAAGGATCAGGCAGAACTTTGAGTATCAGCCAGTGGTCGAAGAGTACGAAAAGAAGTAGTGGAACTATGTTTCCTACTGGCTTGCACCGCTCCCCACAAACCCTATCACCACACACCCTCCCACACACAGTACAAATCCCAAAACACATGCCCCTGGTGTGTAGGGGAACGCTCAGTACAGTGCACTGAAAGTGAAAGTTTCAACTTCTTCCTAGACTTCTATTTTAAAACGAAACCATTCCGGAACGGTTTCTTTTTTAAATAAAAGTATAGGAACTGTAAAACTTAATTAAAAGAAGTAGAGGAGCACCGTCCCGACCGTTCCCGCTCACTTCGACCACTGGTATCAACGTGTGCTCACCTCCTCGGTTCGTATACACAGAACTGCTCTCTGTAGGTCTGCTGCCGTGGCTCTGGGTTCGTGCAGCAGGGAGAGCCCCAGATCCTCCGGAACACCGTAGATCTTGCTGGGTCCTCAATATGTAAAGGGGCAATTCCCCAACGTAGTCCAAAAGAAAGGCAAAAAAGATTTTTAAAAAGTGTGCACCAGTTGCAAGAAAAAAAAAGCTTTATTTGCAAATATTGGCTGGGAGAATCAGAAAGCTCAGTTAGATTGAACTGAAAAACATCTCACCACGCCCACACTGGGCCTCAATATTTATAGATGAAAACCACAAAATTAACATGTTCTACAAATGCTACAACAATTCTAATTCTAACATTTCCAATGGCTACGCATCAGAATGCCCATAAAAAGCTTTACATTCAGCAATGCAACTGGCAGTTTTGTTCCTCGTGACCATAACAAATACCCCCCCAGAAAAATGAAATAACTGTGTGGACAGCACAAAATATATTGTTTCGATTGGTTGGCATCCTTCACATTATAATTGATAAGAAGGTTTTATTCTAAATGGCGAATGACTTTACAGAGAGGTAACATCCCTCAGAGACAGATAAATCATGTAGTGAGCTGAAATCAATGAGGTCAAAACTTTGCTAAAAGCAAAGGAACACCGCAATCCCTTTTCCCAATTAGGCCCCTTGGCCTCCCTCCTTCACACCTGCTCATTCTGTGACTCCCAACTCGATACACACTGCAACATCTGGAATGCAACATCCTAATTATCTTCTCACAATGAATATCTGTACAAAAAAAACATGACTGAGGCCTTGCTCCTGGAAATTAATGTCTCCTATGTATTTGTTTTACCAAGGCATTTTGCTGCTGGATCAAATACCTTAGCATTTACTGGCGGCGCGGGCCTCACATCCTAGTTCTACGTTTTGGCAATGCTGCGTCCTCGCATATCTCACTGTGTCCTTCAAAAACATTATTTATTCATTCATTTATCGTCTGGTAAGCTACCGGCTGTATCGAGTCTTGTTTAAGGACCCTGAGAACTATTTTCCTTGCAACAATGAACTGGCAACTATTCAGTGCACCTCTCCTCCCTGACCTTGGCCACATGAAGCTTTTTGTCCATTCACAAATGTAAAATCCAGCAAATTTAGTAAAATAACCATGGCTCAAATATGCGGCCTACATCACTAGAATAACAAAATGTATGACTGCTTGGAAAGATTTTGTTCAAAAATGGCAGGCCTCTTGCTCACTATGGCCAATACCACTTACACTAAGAAAACACAATCAATATAATAGGAATAACTTCCAACTACATAACATTATCTAACCATTTAAGTGTGTTAAAAAAGAAAAACACCGCATTTTTTTTAAAAAGAATGCTTTGCTGCACTTGGCATTCCTAAGTAAAAAACATCCTAAAATTCCTTATAGTGTGTCAAAACTACTTCTATTACAAATATGCACCCTACCAAAGCCATGTGACATCTTACATGAGCACTAGGATGGAACAACTTTGCTATAAGAGGTTTCTCAGCTCATATTTCCACACACGTTTGAGATTGCACACTTCCATATCTCCCCCCACACTGCCCACCTCACAATGGACATCACCCAGAGGATATGTTTGAGGGACAGCACTAAGTGTCTCTCCTCACACCCTGCCACCTCACAGTCAACACCATTGTGAGTTTGTTGGGGAAGTTGAGGAAAGTGTTCTAGCACTATGGTGGAGTTTATGCATCTATATTGCTACCAAAGTATTGAGGTTTTACCACAATCGGAATTTCCATCAATGGAGTCCACTTCTAATTGGCAATGAGAATTAACAACACCCAACCCCCACGCATAATGTGGAAGATGTACCACCAGACGGAGTGCCGATAATGGTAAAGAATTATGGCTGGTAATACTGGCCCACTGTGCACTAAACAGGATTACAGCATGCTGCCAAAGATTCTATTTTTTCAATCATGCAAATTCATTGATAAAAGATATAAAAAATGCAGCAAACTGAATTGAATGTCAATGTCCTGTTTTTATTTTACAGCAAAGCATTTGCTATCGACACACAGACTTTGCCAGGATACACACACACACACACACACACAAACACAACTGCACACCAGTACCATCCTCACTTGGTTCTCTGAGGAAAAGCTGAGGGTACCATCTGCTTGCAGCTAATTTCTCATTAAAGGAATCTTCAAAGGCCCCCAGGGAGAGTCATTTGAATTCGATGCACCCTTCGGAACATTCCTAAAGTGTTAGAGGAGACAGGACACACACACACACTTAATGGTCATGGGGGACTCTAAACTAGAATTACAGGGCCACGAAAATAGATATAAAGTCCCACCCGGCATTAAGGTTCTCGCAGTATTCTTTCTACCAGGCCACAAGCGGACATGAAGAGTGGACCCGCCGAAGGTTCAAGACGCAGAGCATCTCAGGTGCGGGCACACCAGTGGGTTATCTTCTTATGAAGACATCCCCAGCACACATATTTATCATAAACATAAGAATCTGTAGGCGCCATTGCGAGTATGGCAGTGCGGTGGAAGAGTGGCAGTACAGTAGCAGTTATTCTGTTACCGCAACTTTATCACTACATTACCGCACTGCTGGTATTAAGCATTTAGGCAGTGAGATAAAGGATGTATCTACAGAAAAAGCTATAGGTAAATCATTATCCATCTTACTGACAAAAATCGTCAAATTTTCCATACAGAACTACCAGTAAATCTGCCAAAAAAGTCAAGGAGTCATATTTACTTAATAAATGTGGTCTAACACCAACGTGCCCCCACTCGTAATTCTGCAGTAAAGCCAATGGACTAGGTGTCGGTAAAGCTAATCGATTTTGGTGGTAAATCGGCAGATTTACTGACCAATTGCTGCCATCCTAATGAGGCCCTACGAGTTCCTTTTTGCTTGCTTGGTGCCAGTCCATGCTTAATTTGTGGGGGTGTTTGCCAGGACTTCATTTTGATCCCCGGCACCTACTGTCTCAGACTCATTTTAATTATGAAGTGGTGATAGTCAGTGCATCCATCAATCACAATGAGCAGGTGAGGACTGTAGTCTAACCCCAATAATAACCCCAATATTAACCCCAATTCTGTCACACTGTTGGGAGCTGCTATGGGTGATGGCAGCAGTGGTGGCCAGCCGCAGTGTCACAGGAGTGCTAGAAAATATTTGGGCCCTGGCATTTATTCTTTTACAAATTAAGCACCTGTGCAAGTGCAGTTATAGTGGGGAGAATTGGTGGTCTCTTTATTATTTATTTATGTATTGCATTTATATAGCGCAGAAAGCAGCCCTTAGGCATCCCAGCACCGTTACATGGTGGCCTATATGTTACTTAGTTGCAGAGGAGAGATACCTAGCAGTGTCCGAGGTTCGTGGGGTTACAGAAGAACCTGGTATAGAACAGGTGCATAAGTTGGTGGTTAAAGAGATGAGACATATAGCGGTGTAGGGGGTTCGAGAGGTTACAGGCGAACCGGATGCTTCCAGAATACCATTATAACCCGCAGTGCCACAGGGGTGCTAGAAAATATTTGTGCCCTAGCACTTATTTCTTTTACAAATTAAGCACTGAATTGCTCGGACAGTTACAGTGGGGAGAGTTTGTGTTCTCTTTATTCTAACTATGAACGCAGGATTAAGTCATACCATGGCTTGAACTCCAGATGCCTTTACTTTCTATTGTCAAGCCATTAGTTGATCAATGTGGAGACATTCATGGTAGTCCATTTATTTAGTGCACTGCTTTGCCACAGGAGAGGAGGAATAATGTGTGGGATGTCACCTTTTCTAAACATAAAGCAGGCTTGCAAATATATTTAATAATAAACAGACTCATACATTTTTTGTAACATGTTCTTTTCCATCTCATCCGATTCTACATCTGGACATTCCAACAACATGAATGTTTATTTTGTCAGAATGATTAATAGACCAAGTATTACAAGAAGAGTCAATGGGCCTCAACACAAGTGTGCCGGTCCAGAAACAACGGTGCGGTTGGCTGTTCCAGACCGGCACACTACGGGTTTGCCTCCCGGAGCTGCTGTGCCCGACAGGGCAGACCCTGCCGGACACAACAACCATGGTAGGCAGCCATCACGGAAGCACCGGCACGTTAGCAATGGTGCCGGTGCTTCCGTTGTCCCCACTCCCATGGAGTTTTATGGGAATGCCGGGGTTGTAAACCCCTGTTGTTACCTGCAAGCCAGGCGCCCGTAAATTTTACAAGTTTGGCAGCACCCGCCAGTAGCACCGGCAGAGTTACTGCCGGACTTGTAATGAGGCCCAATGCCTTTCACATATACTGGAGTGCATTGTTTTCTAGCCAGCAACATTTGGGATTCCGTGCGCTGTAGTCTTATGTTTACAATGCTAGGCATGTGTCTAAAAGCGAGCATATTCACTGCTCAATATAATGTTGCTGAATTCATTAAAGGGAGTGTGTGGACAAAGGGGGTATCACAGTCTCCACTCATTGCACCCTGAAAGACATTCTTGCAATTTCTCTGTCTCTATAGTCAGTGCGCACCTTGACCCGCCCCTGCCCTGAAATTGACGGCACTGGAGACAGGTGGAGCAACCATCGAGAAAGGTTTGGTGAAAGCATTGACCAATGACAACAGGTATCCTTCTAGACACTGATAAAGCCGTAATCAGCACCCCGCCCACCCACAGAGATATTCCCTTAGACATGTGCCATTGCCACGCCTTAATCATCATCAGTGTCGCAGCTGTGCAAACCCTCATCGCTTCTCCAAGAAGATAAGCCAGTCCCTCGGTTCTGCTAGCATCACTCAGCAGTCTGGCATTGCAGCTGCATGCAAAGGAATGATATTTCGCTCTCACTCAGTAGAGCCAACTTCAAGTGATGTTTCTAAGGTAGTAAACAACTCCCTGGAGAGGAGCTTTTGCAGAAGATCCACTTTTCGGTTTTCAACCCACAGTCATTTTAGTTTAGTCCTGGGCTCTGCGATCTTTCCCTCTCCAGATGTTTTGAACTGTAACTCCCATAAGCTCCTGAGAGCATAGAGAATGGGGATCATGGAAGTAGCAGTTTAAAACATATCAATTCCAGGATTTCAAAATTTGAAAGAGGACCTTTTAAGTGCAATGATGCTGTCACTTAAACATATTTGCCCAGCTGCAAATAGGGCGGACAAATCGGAAATGCAGGAGTGACAGATGGACCTGGGCAGGTTGAGGGAGTGACAGATGGACCTGGGCAGGTATTTCAAGCAAATGCCTCAGTGTGCAGGTACCTAACACCTAAGGAAAAAATAAGAGTTGATGCATTCAGCTAAATATAAGGAAACCTTTCAACTGAAGGAAAAATACAAAAACTACTGTTTTAGCCCAATTAAATTGGTGTAAAATAGGACGATGTGTCAGATTACATAACTTTCATTCAAGATTTGTGTAAATATAACAGCAATAACTCGGATATTAATGTCTGTATACGTTCTCTTTCTTAAATCCCTCAGTGCAGCAGTCCAGTGCATGCAGTAATGTTAAGAATACACTGGAAACTTGCACGTGCATGCAGGGGTTGCATGTCAGTCCCTTGGGCGTGCACCCGGTCCATCTTCTTGCAAGAAGGGGAGTTGGGCGCTAAGATTTGAGCCACAGAGTCTGAGGGCGCCAGCAGCTTGTCTGACTTGCTCTCACTCTGTGCACAGTATTGCGATGAGGCAGCTTGAGGCGCAGGACCTCCTTGCGAGCTAATCACTGTGGGCAAAAGGGAAGGTAAAATGGTGGTAATTCCGTTATACCGCTACTTTGCAGCCACTTTCCTTCAACAGCAAAATTCAGACTTTTGGAAGTGAAAGTAAAATGGAGGTGAAACCTTCAGCAAGTTTTCGGGAGGTTTCAACTCCACTTCCTTCCAAAAAGTTGAGTATTTATCACAGAAGGAAAATTCCACCCACAGGTGAATTCCCAGTTCCAAATCGTGCTCCGAAGGACTCTCAGGGGGATTAACACAGTTTATTTCATTTTATTTATTTCATGGCTTATAGCGCAAACTTAGCTCAAAAGCAACGGAGCGCTTTACAACAGAGTTCTGACAGAATAACGCAGTATTGTTGGTGGAGGGAGAGCAGAGTTTTTATTTCTCCAGCAGGTACTGTTGAAATAGCCACGTTATTGGGGTCCGATTCATGCAATTCTTTGCATGGATCGTAGTGACTTTGCACTGCTGAAAAGTGACCTTGCACTGCCGACACAAACCCTGATTCATTCACTGTGCAAAGTGTATTTTTGCAGCGTAAAGTCAGTGCAAAATCATTTTGTACTACAAAAATGACTTTGCACTGCAAAAATAGACGTTGAACAGATCCATGAATCGGGGTTTGTGTCGGCAGTCAAAACTCACTTTGAACCATGCAATAAATTCCCTGAATCGAGCCCTTGGAGTTTTGCCGAACTGGAGGATGATGGGGGCATGAAGTTCCAGATGGTTGGGCGCTGCTTGCGAGTCTTCTCTTCACGTACTATCTTTGAGTCCAACCTTTTCATAGTTATTTTACCACTCATAATCAGCAGGATCAGTGAGAGAATCAGTAAACGAGTTTTGCGGTATTCCCCCAAACCCGTAACAAGGCCCATAGCCTGCTTTGCTTGGCTGCCCTTGTGCTCTCCGCCATGAACCAGGCAAGGGGTTTGGCTTTGCAGTATATACCTTCATCATGTTCAGGGTGAAAAGTCATACACTTTTCTCGTTCTGTTTAGGTTGGTGCAAGGTGCGCATCAGCCGAAAACGCTATTGTTGAAAGCAATCTACATGTCAAACAGAAAGAAAAGAATCATGTTTCTTCTCTATGGTGTCGATGCTAAAGGAGTTTGAGGCTGCCAACGACTTTTAATGATAGCTCCATTATGTATACACTTCTCTCACAAGAGCAGGTTGGTGTCAGGTATCTTGGTTGGAGGGGTTGTGGTCAATCAAGGTACATGCTTCCACTTCCTCTGAGATCTCAGTTTACCTGGCCTAGAAGTTTCCCTCCTAACACTAGGATTTATCCCGGAGTCTTCAGCAGAAGATCCAACAGTCTTAAAGGAATGGTTCAGTCAGAAATGTTTATTGCCCCTACGGGTCGGCCATGTGTTTTTAAGCCTAAATCGCTCGATTTTAGAAAAATGTCCTATCGACCATACCAGAGTTTTCGTCCATTAAACGCATGCGAAAACAGGCACCAGGGCACTGCCATTTTTTGATAATCCTATCACTTGTCCCATCGCCCTGGCTGACCTGCTTTTGCGGCACTAAATCAAATCTCCCGCCCCTGAGCCTGACATTATCAAAACATTCATATTCCCTGCCACTCTCCGTGACGTTACTGTGCTGCGTAGGCAAACGCGCCCAGTCGTCTTCTACGCAAATTCACACAGAACCCGGAAACCAACACAGATCAACTCACAACACAGCGCGCCACAATTCGGAATATGAAACTGTACTTTAAAATCAAACAGCAATACGGTACATTTGGTAAAGTACATTTATTTCACATTAAATGTTTAGAGAATATTCAGCAATTGGCATATTAAATCGGAATGGAATTTTTTTTCTTTTCTCTCGATCCGCAAATGCTCTAAAGTTTATCTTGAGTCACGCGCTGTTCCTTTATGGTACACAGGGTGTTGGTTTTCGTTAAAAGAAGCACTTTGGTCGCACGGTGAACCGCAAGGCTGTTCCATCAACTAGGCACTAGGCCACTGTAAAGGTTATGTTGCTTCTAGCCGCTATTACTGCGTAAGGGCATATGGGCCCTTGGCGATTGTCCCATAAAATTGTCAACGTTGTGCAGTTGTTTACAAGAAGCTGCAGCTGCTGATTGAAAAATCCATCAGCCGGTGTCTGGAATAGGTGCAGTCGCAGTACGGTAGGATGTACCTGTTTAGAAAACATACAAATTGAAATTAGTCCCACCAGCCGATCTTTATTACTATTATTCATTTTATTTATTACGGCCGAGCTGAAACTATTTGCTTGCGAGGATAGTGCAATGGAGTATGTTCGGCTCTAAAAACAATGCGAAAACTAATGGCATTAATCGAGGTTAACACACAATCTAATGATTTTTTATCGTTGAACCACTGAGAAACGACTGTTTGTCTACATGCGTGTCGAATGGGCACATGCATGCCCATGTGCCCGGTAGAAAGACCATCCAACAAGTGTTTTACTTGCTCTTCATTCATTCATTAATTCTTCATTCCGGTATAAAAGCGTCTAAAGAGTTACTTACATTATATTTGCCATTTCCATTGTGTCTCTGCGTAATGCAGTCCGTGAATCCCACTGTGTTTGTGCCAACTATTTTTCATATACTGAACTAACATGAAACGCGGTCTAGTTTCAGAATTTTCAGCCTTATCATCTCTTACGTTATTGCACCCTTCCTTCAAATGAAGTCCTTTCGGCATGGTCCCCGTCTCTCAAGGTAAAAAAACAATAGAACCTTATACTGCCAGTGCGAGTCGCGGGCCTCTTCAGCCTGCGAGCAAAAACTCAAAGCCGCTGACCTTCACTCTGCATGAGCATACATTCTTACTTTGCAACATCCGGTGTAAAGCCATCTGTGAGAAGTTGAATTTTCGACTCCATCTTTGTACTAGGCCTCAATGTGCAAATGCGAACTGGCTTCTCTCCCATCTGCAACGCCTCGTTTTGCGCGTTCTAAGGCCCCATTTTTTGTCCTTGTTGTCCGCGAGCTTTGCAGCCCTAGAGAACCATAACTATGGAGACATTGACTTTTTGGGGGAAGGTCAGGGAAAGTATAAAGTACCCGAGGAGTTGAGTTGAAAGTGAGATTTATTGTTTGTTTGTTTTATTATTTGCAATGCGCAAGCCTCCCCTCGGTTAACAGTGCGCAGCATTTACATGAGATTGCAAAACTTAGTTACAGCAACAAAAATATATACATACACATATTCACAAGGTAAGCAATATGAGGTGAATAGGGAGAGAAGTCAAAGATGACACCCATGTTGTTTGCCACCCAGGATGGTGAAGGGAGGGTTTAGGGTTAGCATACTTTGTATGTACACTGTACAATAACATTATTTTCAAAAAGACAATCAGATTACAATGATTTAAACCGGGATTTGTACTTCTCAACAAGCTCTGCTTTGGGTGGACATGGCACATTGGCAATGTTTGGTGGCAATGCATCAGTGCTGTGCCCAGAAACGCTCAAAATTACATATCTGTGCTTCTCTAGTACAGTAACAATAAGGCCTTCAACAAAGTTGAACTCCATTTCCTCATATACTGGTTTCCTCACCCATTTCTTACTTCTTTTTGCAAAGGCCATAGTGTAGCGAGGCATCCCTACATTTCCCGTAGTCCTAGATTGTTCACGGCACACATTCTCGTTATGGGCCAAGACCGCAAGTAGAGTCCTATGTCTCATGCCCTGTATGCTGAAATGCAATCGCTTTGGCCTGTAATTTAGGCACATATTGTGGAACACCTCCAAACCTCCTGTGTGACAGAATTCTGTCAGTCCCCTCAAATCTCTTGATAGAGTTTTATCGAAAACAATCTATGCTATGCTTCTCAATGGCTTTGTGTGTCGGTGAAGATGGAATCAACCACTTCTTCTTCCGTGCCTCCTCTGTGGACAAAGGGCCATGTTCACATTGGTGGAAATGTTGGTTTTATGTCCAGTGGTGAACGTTGGTACAGTGGTGCATCAGTGACCGCCATTTTTCAAGTAGGATTTCCTCTGACCCTTCACAAGTTTTGGAGCTCCACCAAAGATGGTTGCTGATAGACTGGGACCACTGTGAAATACTTTCCAAACCTTTTTTTTCCCCTGCAGCCGAGATTTTCTTATTGATTGATTTAGCAAGATGCCACAAGTCAAATTGATGTTTAATATGTGGGAATTGCTCTCTCATTTTCTTGGCTATTGAAACGTGTCTGTCCGTGGCTATGAGGTCGATGTGCATTCCCCTCGATTGTAGATATTCCAATGATTTTATAAATCCTAGTTTCTCCATGGCCACTGAGGATTTACATTGGGACACCTGCACGACCACCGAACTCACAATTTTCTTACTATCCATGTCCTGAAAGTGGTAGGTGCAGTACTATGCAGAAAATCCAATGCTGTCGCACTGTCCATCGTCGGCTAGCCTGAATAGTTTGCCTTCGAATGTACTTTCTAGAGACAATTGTTCAATTTTCCAAGTATCACTAATGGCCGGAAATAGATAATCATGTTGGAATTTGTAGTACTACGTTTTAGAAATAAAATGGAGTCCCACAAACTGAAAGAAAGACTTCAACTTTCTAAAACTGGACCCACTAAAAAGTGAGGCAGCTGCACACAGTAGATTGCCTGCTGGCAGTTTCCCCAGCATCGGTCGTGCAGACCATGAAAACGTATGATTTAATCTACAGGTGGCATGTATTTTGACGTTACTGTCTTGTTTTTGACGAGTCACATGAATCAATGGCTTCACACATACTTCCCCTTTAACTGAATGCCCACATTTCAGCATACTTATAATATCCATCAAACAACTGTTGAATACTATGTATTTGCCCTCTTTCATTAGACTGTCATCCGGCATCAAAGTTGTTTCGGACTGTATCGTTGAGGACATATCACCACAATAGAAAGAAATATTGCTGATATCAAGTTCTGATGCGTCGGTGAATACTGCTGCTGGTTCATTCTCTGTCATTTCAACATCTGTTACTTCAACATTGATGGGAGAACACAACAATGTCGACAGCTTTTTGGGTGGCATTTTTTTGGCGGGTGTAGATTGTGTGAATTGGTCTGCGACTACTTCAGAGCTATCTTCAATATATTCAGTATCATCTTCTTGTAGTGGTACGGTCGCACTGTAGCAATGGTCCAATAAAACTTTACTGGATTCTCCGGACACATTCAATTCATGTTCTGGCCATTGGACATAAGCATCTCGAGTCTAAACACGCCGCGTCTGAATTAATAGTTCCTCCATAGTGTAAATGGTCTGGCAAGCAACATCTCTCATTCACTGTCTGGGTATGTATAGTTTGTACACCCACGGGTAACTAGAGGACAGATTGGAAAAGGGATGTTCAGTTTAAACACAAGATAAAGTATAGTACAATTGACAGGAAAAAAACATAATATAGTCCCCAGCTCAAAACAATTTCTAAAATTATGAACTGTTTGTAACTAATCCGATTCGTTTCTGCATGTCTTCCCTTCCTCTTGCGCTACAACGACTATATTTTCTGGATCCGCATAGACAGCATGGAATGACGCTCCATCGACTCCCTGAAACATAGTACTTTCATTACTATGTATCACAATATTGAAAACATAAAACACACGTGAGGATGACCACAAAGGTACATCTCAATAGCTAACCACAAATTAAACATTTTGTAGAACAATCAAATGACAAGTATTCGAGCTCTGATGATCTAGTTCGATGGAACTGTCAGTATCCATACCTGTGGCTCCGCATAGACTGCCATGAATGATTGTATTGGAGAGGGTGCCTCAGCAACTCCCTGAAACACAGTACTTGCATTAGTATGGTTTTCAATATTGTAAACATTACACACACTTGGGGTCGACGGCACATGTACATATAAATAGATAACCACAAATGATGCATTGTCTAAAAGAATCAATGGATATCTAAATATGAACTGATTTAATCGACTTTTTTCTCTGATTTCTTTACATCTGCATCACCTACAAGGGATGTTGTGATTGTAGAGGAAGCTCCGTCGTCTCCCTGAAACACAGTACTTGCGTTAGTATGGTTTTCAATATTGTAAACATAACACACACTTGGGGTCGACGGCACAGGTGCATATAAAGAGATAACCACAAATGATGCATTGTCTAAAAGAATCAAGGAATATCTAAATATGTTCAGATTTAATCGACTTATTTCTCCGATTTATTTACATCTGCATCATCTAAATGCGATGTTGTGATTGTAGTGGAAGCTCCGCCGTCTCCCTGAAACACAGTACTTGCGTTAATAGGGAAGAAAGTATAGCAAATGGAATCACGTTATATGATCACGCTCGATGGAGCTGTCAGTATCCATACCTCGTGCTGCTGAAGAATATCTATGGATGTTGTTAATGTAGTGCACACTTCCGAAAGCTGTTGCGCCGCTTCGTATATGCATGGTCCCGCTTCCACTTCCCCTCAAATTACTTGAATGTCAGGCTCCACACCAAGTGCAGGGATTGACGCTCCTTCAACTGCCTGACACATAGTACTTGCATTAGTAAGGATTAAACTATTGAAAACATAACACACACTTGGGGTCGGCCGCACAGGTACATATCAATGGCTAACCACGAATGAAACATTGTGTAGAACAATCAAACGACAAGTATTCCAGCTCTGATGATCTAATTCGATGGAGCTGTCAGTATCCATATCTCGTGCTGCTGAAGAACATCTAGGGATGTTGTCAATGTTGTGGACACTTCAGCATCTCCCTGAAAGACAGTACTTGCATTAGTATGGATAACACTAATTATAACTGAAAACAAACACCAGTGGACGATAACTAAGGTGTATATCAATTGGAAAGCACTAACCAAACATTCGGTAAAATAATTACACGATACATAAAAACTATTACTTGACATGCATAAAATAAGTCTGTAGCAGAATAGCCAAGTAAGATTACCTGATACTCGCTAGAAGTGGTTGATAACTGCAAGCACATCACGGATATAGAATGTTCTTGCTTCAGATTCAAGGGAGAGTCAAGCAGCTGTAAAGGTAAATTATTGATTGATAATGAAATGCCAATATTAAAAATTGCCATATAAGGCGACAGATACTTGAGAGTAATGCTATTGAAAATGCGCAATATAGCACTAGGGATAGATTTGGTTTGTGGGTTATGAAATCTAAAAAGAATATATTGATAAATGTCATTATTCAAAAAGCTAGACACTCATATCAATGTCAAATGTATTACAAGGGACACAACACCTAAAATATCAATTAATCCATTCAGCTACCTACACACTACCACAAGGCCTAAAGCTAAATCCAGACACTTGACTCACCAGTGGCGTAATGTGGACGAATAGAGTGGAAATAGCGTTTGCGAGCAATTTTCGTGTTGTTCACCGTTTATTCTTCTTTGTTACCCAAGATGTGGCGTACATGTTTCAGGAAAAGAGCCGGCTGCAGATGTGGTATCGATCACCCCTCTTGTCCTCTAAGACTTGTTGGACTCTACTTTCCAGCTCAACCAGTGGATATCCGCAATGTGTGACCCATTCTCTCATTCAATCAACAGTTTTCGGGAATACATGCATTGTTATGTCTTCAGATTTAGCATGGGTGTTCGAAGGGCAACCGCTAATCGAACAGGCAGGCATTGTTGAAAATTCTGAAAAGTAAATATCGACATTATTATACAATCTTGATGAATACAAATGTGATACAAAAGTAAATGAACCATACAATGTTCAATGCAAGGTTTGTTTTGTTCGCCGAAACTATACCAGTTCATCATGTGCGTCTTAGTATTTGCATAAATTGCAGAAATGTATAAATGATGTGACTAAAATTTGAACATGTGACTCGTCCCTTGGATGTTCTGTCTTGCACGAGAAGGAAACATGCTTACATTATAGACTGGACCCCCGAAGGATGCAATTCGATGACAATAGACACAGATGAAAATAAATAGATCTATTGATAGCATAACAATTGAAACTCAAGTCAATAGCAATGAGACCAATGAACATAGCACTATTGTGTACTCAACTCGCAAATAGATAGAAATTTAAAAATCTGAGAAATATGACTAGGATACATGGCCTTACCTTGACCAACAAACAGTTGGATTCAGCAAGCAGAGCAGTATGTTGCAGGAGAACAGGTGGATGGCCACAGGTAGCGCACTGATGGGTATGCTCGAAGCGGTCACAGAAGTGCACGGATAGCACGACGACGAGCAGATTAGCATAGATCTCAGTGGTTCTCAGGTAGCACGTTCAGGAGTTGACTTGCAAAGCACAAAGATGTTCTCATGAGACATGAGACATATCAAGTGGTTTATAAAGTATTAGAAACAGGGGTGTGTTTGTGAATGAATGACGTGTGCATGTTGTGGTATTATGTGGTTTGCCGGGGGCCGGCCAGCATGAGGGGGGGGTCCTAGAGACACGGGGTCTGAGGAGGCCATGTGAGGGATGGCCCCTGGGCGTGGAATACCTTTTGAAGTGTACATGGTGTTTGGCACCTTGGCCGTTATCGCCACTGACAGCACACCATGGCAGCGCTCATCCACGGGTGCGAACTGCCTTTGATGGGGGGGGAGTGGATGGGCCGGCGGGCGCGCAGACAAGGCACAGGAAGACTGCTGAAAGGAGACACACTTATGTGGATTGCAGGGGGGCGGCCAGCATCAGGGAAGGCCTTCCTGGAGACACGGGGTCTGAGGAGGCCATCTGAGCGATGGCCCCTGGGCGTGGAATACCTTTTGAAGTGTACATGGTGTTTGGCACCTTGGCCGTTATCGCCCCTGACAGCACAGCATGGCAGCGCTCATCCCTGGGTGCGAACTGCCTTTGATGGGGTGGGGGTGGATAGGCCGGTGGGCATGCAGGCAAGGCACAGGAAGACTCTTGAATGGAGACACACTTGATTCATTTAAAAAATCGAAACAACCGTTGTTAAAATATATGTGGTGTCTTCTTTTGTTTCTTATTTTGATGGCACAAAAATACAAAACTTTACACATTGTACAGGTCAGGTTGCAGGACAGCGATGGAAAATCCACTGTACTGACCGCTGTCACAGGGGAAAGTTTGTCTTATGGCACGAACGGCACAGGCGGGTATTACTCTTCGAACGCGGTGTCCAAGCCTCCCGTGAATCCACCATGTAAAGGAACGATAGGTCAATAGCCTGTACCACCTGTGAAAAAGAATGATACAAACTGTTTTTAAATGACCAAGATAAGTTTATTAAACATTTGTTGTCAATGACAATTCTTGTAAATAATAGCATTCTGCTCGGACAAATGCTATCTAGACACTGCACACTATTGAACGACTTTCATGCGTTGCAATGATATGTATATGTAATTTTGGATATAGTAGAAGACCATGAAATGGGAGTGGCATGACAAGCAGAGTATACTTGCTCGTTACTCGGATTACAAGGACGAACAGTTGCGCGAAGTTCGTGCGTAAGCACCATCATTATCCTCAACACGGACCGTGTGAGGCAGGCTGCCCTGAAGTCATGCAGCTCTGTGATGCATTGCGGTTGTGGCTCGCCTTCCGAAATGTAGGCCACGCATCCCGAGTTTTCACAGCAGCAGCAGTTCTCCTCCTCGGTTGGCATTAGCTCGCACCGATTGCATGTGCACCAGGTGGAAACACGGTCCATGCGACTAGGTCCAGTGTCTTCATCCGTTGATTCGTCCTGCCAACTGCCGTCCGAAGCCCCATCGTTTTCGCATGTTTCCCTTTCCAGTAGTTCCTCCTCTGTATACTCGGGCTCGTACATGTAGGGCATTATTGTAGCCATTGTGTGGTAAACAAACTAAAATAATTTATAGCGATGGTACAGGTGTTCACATGGGCTACAAGCGGCGAAGGTAGCTGACCAGAGCACAGGAACGAGTCACAGAATACTCAAAGTAACACAGAGAGAGGAATGGAATCGAAAATCTGCTGCTGTGTGTTGTGAAACAGTCTGTTTATACTTATTGAGGAAAGAGGCGGCGTGCCATTTCCATGGCGAAACGTCATTAGCTGAAGCGCAGTCATTGTTGACACGAGACGTGCTTTGGCGTTGTGAAATGGGCTGTACGCGTCTGCTGATGACAGGCTCAGAGGCGGGGGATATGGTTTAGTTCTGCAAAAGCAGGTCAGCCAGGGCGATGGGGCTAGTGATAGGATTATCACAAAATGGCAGTGTCCTGGTGTCTGTTTTCACGTGTGTTTAATGGACGGAAACTCGGGTAAGGTCCACAGGAAATTTTTCTAAAATCGAGCGACTTAGGCTTAAAAACACATGGCCGACCCGTAGGGACAATAAACATTTCTGACCAAACCATTCCTTTAAGGTGTTTAGCCTTAGACCTATCTTTTTCTGGTTTTCCACAAGCTTTGAGAATTACCAGTTCTCACAGGCCTGGAGAGGGGTCCAATGTGTCTATCCATCTCTTCCTCAGAAGCATGGGGGGGGTCAGAGACTTTACAACTGGATGGGCAATGATTGAGCTTGGTTGGGCTCCCATTGCCCTAACTTTGGCCTGCGTTGCATCTACACAGTATTGTGAATGTCAGCATATGCCACACCTAGATGGAATATGGATGTTAGCATGTGCCACACTTAGAATTGAGAACATTAGCCTGTGCCGCATCTAGGTAGGATTGTAAATGTTAGCATTTGCCACACCTAGATGGAACTTGAATGTTAGCATGTGCCACACTTAGAATTGAGAACATTAGCCTGCCCCATATCTAGAAAATTATTGGGAAGGTTAGCGAGTGCCACACTTATGCGGCATTATGTAGATCAGAAAATACTACACTTAGAACTGTGAATGTTAGCATGTTAAAAGTCATGCAACCTACTAACCAATATAAGCTCAAACTCCCTGCATACTTATCTCACTCAAAAAAACTCACACAACTATCTCTCACACAACATTCTGCACACACTTCACCACACTGCAACAACGCATAATCCGCACCAACAGCACACGCGGACAGACACCGATCCAATACTCACACCAAAGCTCAGCACCCGGTGTCTACCGAATTGAAGCTGCCAACAGTTCAACACTCCTCTCACTATCCTACTGCCTCTTCGCCTTACTAACCCATCCCACCTTCTCATTTACACAACCGCCAGAGCACCTGGGGACCAATTCCGTGGGTGACTGTGTGCTATATAAGTACCTTTAACATAACATAAAGCAAAAACAAAGACGGTGCTAGAGACAACGTAGCAGACAGGAAAATATCCAGACTACTTGTACCTTGATGTTCCCACTTGGCTTTAAAAGTCCAGCTAAGTATAGATTTCCCCTCCTGAAACCTTTTCTAGCTATGTGCTTAGAACTCTATGGCCGCCACCTGCTTTATTAAAATAAGTCACATTACAGTGGTAGTGTCCAATACGTCGCCTGCTTAACATATCATTTTCACAGCCTTTTAACTGTTCTATGTGAGCTGGAGTTTGCCAGTGTGTTGATTTGTGTGTGTTTGTGTGAAGCTGCCCCGACGTTTGCTAGTTTGTGTGTTTGAAGCTGGCACAACGTTTGCTAGTTTGTGTGTGTTTGTGTGTGCGTATGTGTGTGTGGTAGTGGGAAGCCCTCACCACTGAAAGGCAAGCTGCACTCTATCTGCTCTGTCTGCCTGGAGCTGACACACCTTTACTAGTTGCTCTCTATGTGGTAGTGTGGAGTTCGCATTGCTGCCAATGCATGCTCTACTCATGTTAGGTGTTGACACCCGCACTGCCCCGTGCTGCACCTGTTCTGTGCAATGGGAGCCTGCCGTGCTGTTGATTACACCTCTAGTGGTTTGGGGGAACTGCCAGTGCTGCTGACCCTGATGTTGCTGTGTGAGGGCAGTGGAGGTTGGCACTGATGATGCCTGTGCTGTAACTGTGCCATGTGCAGTGGCAGACATGAACTCCTGTGTTTTATTGTGATGGGGCATTTACTATGTTCTATAAACCTGTACTCTAGGTTTCTCAAGTTTGAAATAGAGCTTCTGACTCTTCCGAGAGGAAGCGAGAAAGAGAGACAGAGAAAGAGGGTGTGGCGATACAGAGAGTGTGACCAAGTGTGCGGGTGTACACGTGCTTACACCATCTTTTTGTGCAAGAGAGTAAATGCCTGCACAGCCTGGCCACCATACAGTGACTAATGGCACACGGGCCACAGGTCTGCTGCATGCATGACACTCAGTAACCTCCTCCAGGACCCATCTGGTCTTCGTGCCATGGGCCATTCCCATCAAGGATATTAGTTCTTCCAGAGATGCCATGATTATATGCAGTGACAAGAATGGCAAAAAGGCAACACCAGGGTCGGAGCACATCTCTGGCCCAGGCTCATGACCTACACATGTGTGCAAGACACATGCCAATCAGGGACGTCATTTCTCCAAAACGACAGGGGTAGCAGAGTGACATCACACGACACTTCACCTCTGATGATGTCACACAAAGTGATGTCATTTGACCCAACCCCAAAGTGACATTGATATTGATATTTTATTTCTTTCGCGCTCGTACACAAGTGTTTCACAGCGTGACAAGGTGAGGGAGGGGAACAGGGTAGAACAAAACAACGATCTTACTAGGCCCAGTGACATTGAGAACGTGCCAGTGCATGGGAGAGGGGGAGGGGAAAAGTGCATGGAAGGGGAGAAGTGGAAAGTGTGGAGAAATGGAGATAGAGATAAATAATAATAAATAAATAGTAAAGGCAACAAACAGTGGTAGTGCAGCCAGCAAGTGGTAAGTTCGGGGTTTAAGGCAGCAGACAGGGTAGGTTTGATAAGTGCAGGAAGAAAAAGAGGGGGACTGTATGGATACAGATACACCCCAGTGAAAGGGGTGGCTCGGAGGCAGTGTGGGAGGGTGGCAGGGTGAGCAGGTACCTGGGCCCGGGGGACAGAGTGTGGGCAGGTGCACGTTGCCAAGAGAGAACAGATCAGCAGGGAAGAGGGGGAGCAAAAGTGAAGAAAAGAGGAAGGTCTTGAGGTGCTTCAAGAACCGGAGATGGTTCTCCTCAAGTTTTAGAGTGGTAGGGAAGCTGTTCCAGAGGGATGCCACAGCCAAAGACAGAGATCTACCCCAGCTCGTATCTTTGAAAAAAGACTGCCCCTGAGGGAGTTAGAGGTAGAGGACCAAAGAGCTCGAGAGGGGAGGTATTTGCGGAGAGATAGCTGAAGGTATTTTGGCCGAGGCCTCAGAAAGCCTTGTGGACAATGCAGAGGGTTTTTAATTAATCCTTGCATCTACTAGGAGCCAATGGAGGGATTTCCGAGCTGGAGAGATACGATCCCAGGGCTTGAGGCCAAGGACAAGTCTTGCAGTCCTGGTCTTGATTAGTTGCAGAAGGCAGAGAGTAGAGGCAGGTAGATTTACAAAGAGGCTGTTACAATAGTCCAACCTAGAGAGAACCAGAGCCTGGGAGACCATGAGCTTCTGGGGGAAGGAGAGGAAAGGCAGATTACCTCTGAGGAGGTGCAGTAGGAAATTTGACGTTTCAGAGACATCAGAGATGTCGGCGGAGAAGGAAAGTGTGGAGTCAAAGATGACCCCAAGGTTCTTAGCCTCACAGTTGGGGGTAGGAGGAGGGCCAAGGGAGGCTGGCCAGAGAATGAGGGGAAAGAATGGTGAAGATGTGCCGATGAGGAGTATCTCGGTCTTGCTGGCATTCAGACGAAGATCATTGGCGGCACACCAATCTTGAATGGCAGTTAGGCAATCAGAGATGAGAGAGGGAGGGCAGGTGGCCGAGGGCAGCCTGAAAATGAGTTGAGTGTCATCAGTGTAGCACTGGAAATTTGAGCAGAAAACAGCAATGCAGTGGGCGAGAGTTGCCAGGTATTGGTTGAAAAGCCAGGGAGAGAGGTTAGACCCCTGGGGAACACCACGGGTAGAGAGGAAGATAGATGATAGAAAGGACCTAAGTTGGACCTGGGAGGGTCGATCGGAGAGGAAAGAGGTCAGCCAGGCCGGAGCCTAATCAGTGATACCCAGGTTATCACGGTGACGGTTGAGCAGGATGGTATGGTTGACCGTGTTGAAGGCAGAAGAGAGATCGAGGAGGATGAGGACAGAGGGAATGTTAGAGTCAAGGTTGGAGAGCAGATCTTCATGGATGTTCAGGAGAGCAGTTTCTGTGCTTCTGGCACCTGTGAAGCCAGACTAGTGGTCATGGTGACAACAAACAGAATTGGAATGAAGGTTAAAGCAGAGAGATGGCCAACTTTTCCAAGAGTTTGACCAGAAAGGGAGTAATGGAAATTGGGCGATAGTTAGCCGGACAAGAAGGATCAAATGTGGGTTTCTTGAGAAGAGGATGCACAATTTAGTGCTTTAGAGGGGAGGGGAAGATTACTGAGGCAAAGGAGTGGTTGCAAAAATCTGCAAGGGCTGGAGCGATGGTGTCAATGTGGTCCTTTATGGTTTTAGAGGAACAGGGATGAACCTGTTTTGACAAGGCTTTCATTGATCGGACTTGTCTAGCGACCTTGTCAGGGGGGAAAAGAGGAAATGATGAGAAGGAGGGTGGGGAGGTGGCTGAAGGAGGCTCAGCAAGCACAGATGGAGAGGGGAGAAGAGGGGGGAGTGGAGAGGGTGGACATGATGTCCTGGTATTTTGAGATAAAGTGAGAGGCAAGGGCATTGCAAAGAGCCTGGGAGGCAACAGGGAGGGTAGAGACTGCAGGAGGGTTGGCCAGCTCCTTACAGATTTTAAAGCATTCGGCTGAGTTGTTAGATGCCGCAGAGACATATGCTTGAATGTGGGCTCTCTTCTTGGTGAGGACAGAGAGTCGGTATTGCCTTTGGAGCAGACGACAGGCCAGTTTGTGAGAGGATGAACAAGAAGCCCTCCATTTCCTCTCAGCAGCCCTACACTTAGGTTTAACTGTAGCTAGGTCAGAGTCATACCAGGAATTGCACTTGGCTTTGGACTTCAAACGGATCCTCATGACAGGGGCAAGAGCATCAAGAGTATCAGGAGTAGAGCAGAGACAAGGCTGTGTCAGTGAGGCATCCGGAGGAGTATGGGGAGGAGAAAGTGGCGGCAAAAGCCTCAACTGACACATGCTTCATCAGTCGGATGTCCGAGAAGGTAGTTTGCAATGTTGCGGTAGGCTTGGCTTGGAGGGGAGAGAGGGAGAGATGAGAGGAGAGGAGGGAGTGATCGCTCCAGGAGAGAGGAGTGGTCAGAGGGATGGAGAGGGGGAGGCCAGAGGAGATGAAGACATCGAGCGTGTGCCCTACAGAGTGAGTCGGACCAGAAAGGAGGATGGACAGGGAGAGGGAGTCGCTAAGGTCACGGAAGAGTACAGAGGAGGAACAAGGAGAGATTAAATGGATATTGAGGTCACAGAGGAGGAGGAGTTGAGTGCTAGGGGCCAGGGGGGAGGAGGAGTGGTCCGCCCACTCAGAGAGAAATTAGGTGATTTGACCAGGAGGCTGGTAGATGATAGCCACAGTAAGGGAATGGGTAGGAGAGAGAGAGATTGAGCCTACAGACAAGGCATTCAAAAGAGGAGTAGGTCTGAGTGGGAATGATAGAGGCAGGAATCCACTCAGGAAAGATCATGGCTACCACCCACCGGGAGGATCTGGGTGTGGAGAGGATCTTGTAGCCATCAGGGAGTAGAGTGTCAAAGCTCATGACAGAGCTGGCCATGAACCATGTCTCAGTAAGACCAAGGACATCAAGGTCTAGTTCTTCAAGGAGGTGGCAGATGTCAAAGGAGTGTTTAACAGCAGAGCAAGAGTTGAAAGTGGCAATATGAAGAAGGTTGCCAGCCTTAAAGACCCTCAGGGGAGGGGTATACATCAGAGGTACGCCCTGCTGAGGAGAAAGGGCCCTAGGAGGGCAGAGGAGGAGGAGGAGAGAGAGGGCAAGTGAAGAAACACAACCTTTTCGCCCCTTGATAAAACAGGAAGGGGCATCATATAGCATTGTTCCTACGTGCACAGCAAAAAATATGGTTACAATATCACTATAATGTGATAATTTCATACAAGAACGGATCACCATGTGTTTTGTTAATATCAATGTTTATAGATACATATTACCAAATATTACATAGTAATATTACCAAATTAGTGTGAATGCAAGCAGACGTCCAAGGCCAAACGATAATGATGTGTTATTACATAACACTTACGCTTAAGTGCTTTATATAGTACAAATATATATACAATATTACCCAGCCTGAGTTGGTACTCATTTATCAACATCAGAAGGGTGAAAGGCTGAGCTGCAGTGTTTTAGAACAGACCTTGAAGTGTGCCTGAAATAAACCTTCAATGAATCTAACAATTATTCTATAGAATTCCAGAAAGACAAATTATCTGTTATTCCTACTCATTCCTTATTAGGGTCCCTACTCAAAGTGTCACACTAGTTAGTGAAACCTCCTGGTTTTTTTAAGAGGCCTGAACAAGAAAGCCAACACTCCAGAACCACAGAGCCACATGGCACTGGCCACAGCCAGCACAGGAGCTTTCATTTAAAAAAAAGGGGTAGCCAGGGAGACTACATGGGTAGCTATGGAGACCTCAGCTGCGACCATTGGCGACCCCCAAATGACGTCACTGATGCCAATTGGCATAACAGTAAATAAAACTTTTTTGAGAAAAGGTAACCGTAGCCCGTCCATTTAGCATTATGGCATTATGGCCATTAAAGAAAGCTAAACTACCAGAAAGAGATGATGTTGATAACTGGAAAATTCTTTCTGTAAGAAACTCGAATCACGCACATTTTGAATGATTTGTCCAGAACAAACCTCAGAGTCTGACGTTTCACTGCATGTCTTAAAAGAGGACTCATGGTTGGATTTACAATAGAGCCCTGGGCCCCTTTCAGAGAGGCGGGATGGAATTATTGAAAGCAGGTTTAGGATATTTAGGGAAGGATTTATAAAGTGGGATACAGTTAGAGTTTGTATGGAGAAGGGCAGGAAAAGATAGAGCCTGCCACCCAGTTGGAGGGTAAGAATATGGTGGATTTTAGTTATGCAGCGCTGTATTTGTATTTGTATTTAATAATTTGTACAGCGATTTATGTCAAAGTGCTTAACAGAAAATAAAATTATGCAAATTAAGTTTAAAATACACAAAGATCATTGATCAAAAGACAAGAGATAAGATCTAAGGGAAACATGAAAAATAGATAGCGTTTTTAGGGACCGACTAGAGAGATGTAAGGATTGCCAGTATTTGGGTGCTAATAATGAAAAGGAACGAAAGCGGGAGAAGGCAGAACCGAAAAGTTGAAGTGTCTCCGAACCTGAGGATGGTCTAGGGACACCTTGAGATAAGACAGGTTAGGTAAGGAAGGACGAGGCCATGAAGACATTTAATAACTATATATAAGAAAGAAAATAGCAGTCATAAAATGAAGGTAAGCCGAGAGATAGATTGGAGCGAAGAAAAGATGGACAGAGGTAGAGAAAGTAAATAAAGAGTGGCACAGCAGATTTGAAGATTGATCTTAACAAAGCAAGATGATATTGAGGAAGACCAATTAATAATAATAATAGTGGACCCCTTGCTCACTGTGCTCAGAGAGGCACAGCTCCACCTCAGGCTGAAACACCTATATTGGCTTGCTGTTGATGCTCTTGTTCAGAAGGGAATTGCCATAACATTTTGGTGCTGAACTGCCCATGTGGGCGGGACAAAGACTGATATGCAAAAGGATATTTCCCATCTGTGAAAGGTACAGTGAGCTAAAGTGTGGCTGCGGACTCTTGAGTGGGTACCTTCCCAAAGAACAGGTCATTTTTGTTGTGTTCGTTCTCATTGAGGGGCGCCCATGACTAATTTCTGATTGGTATGGTATTGATTATCTAATAAAATGGAAACCTCTGCTCTATTAGTCAAAATTATGGAATACTCATGAGCTCTCGGTTTACCCTGAGGGTCTGTGTGATTTGTTATCCCATTAAAGAGTTACTGGTCTCCCATGGATTCTTTCATTAAAGAAAAGTCAATAAAACTGAATGTATCTATTATTCGGAGGAACCCCGCTAAATTGGGTCATGATTATAAAACTATGGTGAGACACGTCTATGATTTGTGGCACTCCAGGGAATTATGTAGGCAAAGTGCTGACAAGAAATTAGTTACATAATTTCTAGCGATTAAACATAACTTCTCCCTAGAAAAGTAATTGGATAGCCCCTGACAGTAAAATGGGAAGACCATGATGTTCTAGTTTAGATTAGGAATATTGCCTGTTCGACATTGTATTTCTCCTTGGAATGAGGGTCAGTCGAGCAAGTGTCAAAATTGTGCAGTGTGGGTCTAAAATATGCAGCACTTTTTATGCATTTTAACATAATATAACATTCCAAGAAGGTCCTTCTTAAGAAAATGTTCATCGACAAAAAAGTAAGGACTATCAAAGAAGGATATAGGATGCTGAAAACCACTATGGATTAAAATTGGCTAATTACAATATGAAATGCCTAGGGGGCCCAGGGTCGTAAAAAATGACATTTTGCAATTTGTTTGTTTGAACTTCAATGGTTGTTTTAAGTCTATGTTATGTCTTGAATTTTCACTGTTATGAATGTATTGAATATAATGTTATTTTTATTGTTAAGTCTGTTTGGTATGGCTTTCGCCAGAAAAAATAAATAAACTAATAAAATGATGAGGCTGGGGAACTACACAAAAGTAACAGATGGAAGTACCTTGCCATGTGCCTAGGGTGCCATGGAGAAGCCCGGGGGATCCCCCATGTATCTCCTCTAGGCCAAGCATTGCACCGTATATGGTGGCACCAACCCCATCCACTACCCGAAGGCAGAAGTGAGGGACCTCACCAAAATGCAATAACATCATGAAACAGTCAAAGTCTGCCAGAAACAGTATGTCGCTATTGCCACCAGAAGTGTTACTGACATGTACACTGCTGTCCAAACAAAAGACAACATGTACCTGTGGGCAGTACAAAAAAAGGTTTTAAAAAAAGAAAGTATTGCTTAACAAGCCAATCAAATATTTATTTTCTTCTAAAAAGTGATATTTCTGAAAGTGTGTAGATCCATAAGTTATAGAATTGTCTTAAGATCCCTTCCTTAGCATACTAAAATGAAACATACTTTCCTTGCAGGTGCATATGGACCAGTCATAAACTACTGAGCAGGAACAACAAGAAATTTCCACTAGAGGAAACAGAAATCAAAATGGACACAACTTCTATCACTCAGGGGCTGCTGATTCTTCTTCAGATCATTGGTGGGTCTTTGGGCAATCTCGCCATCTTGTTTTTCTATTTGTATTTTGGAACCAAAGACCACACCTTCAAACCAGTGGATGTGACTGTGTCGCATCTGGCCTTTGTCAACCTGATGTCACTTCTTTTGCGAGGCGTCCCCCTAGTAATGTCATTCCTTGGAGTGAAGAAAGTCCTCACCAATGCTGGCTGCAAATCAGTCATCTACCTATACAGAGTGACCCGCTCACTTTCCGTCACTACCACGTGCACCTTGAGTGTGTTTCAGTCTATGACCCTTACCCCGGTCACCTCGTTTTGGGGGCGGCTTAAACACAGAGCTCCTAGCTATCTGATTCCGTCGTTTGTTACTTTATGGGTAGCAAATTTGTTCTCATACATTCTCATTCCTCTCTACACGGCTGCGCCCGCGAATAACACAATCCCAAAGAATGCCGTAGACAATGGGTTCTGCTACACACTTCATCCAAACACTTATTCAAGTGCAGAGGATGTTTTAACTCAAATGTTCTACTTAGGAATAGATGTGATTCCTATTGTAATCATGATTCTTGCTAGTGGTCACATCGTGCTGACTTTATGGCGACACTATCAACATGTCCATTACATTCAGAGTTCCAGCAAGAAGCAGTCAACGGGAGCTGAGGCCCAAGCCGCAAAGACGATCATCCAACTGGTCACTCTTTACGCTTTCCTTTATGGAATTGACATTACTATCCTGGCTTACACAAATATCATAAAAAAACAATCCTTAATTCTATCAAATATCCGTGTGATTTCATCTTTAAGTTATGCATTCCTGAGCCCCTGCATTATGATCAGGTTCAACAGAAGAATATCTCTTATATTGATATGTGGGAAGAAGAAAGCTCTGATCTCTAACAAAGGCACCTCTGATGTTTCTTTTGTTTCAATGTAAGGCTTACATTTTCTCAAGACCTCCAATCACCATCTGTCCTACACCTGGACAGGTTACAGAGATGTCCGAGCAACAAACTATGACAGTCGGATTGCCGTAAAATCCAAGTTTGTATTCAACCTGTAACAGCACATAACCTTTCATTGGAATTCAGTGACCGCAATATTGGGACACGTCGAGACGTGGAAGCTGTACAACTCTGCAACGCATCCAAAAGTGAGCACCCACGACATCAGGCTGGCCCCTCCCCAACTGTTCCAAAATCTGCAGCAAAATCCTCAAAAATTCCCATCACAAAAAATTCCATTGTTTTCTTCTTTCAAAATAAAGCAAATTTGCTAATTTGCTTAGCAAGCAGTAACTTATCAATTTTATAAAAATTATCCCTATTGATTACATCAGGACAGCTGGGCAAACACTACATTTCTGTAATCTGATCGAGGAAACGCATTACCCTGTCTCTAAAGCGTCTCCAAATCATCACGAACCTGAACGTATGTCAAGAGGCTCCAAAATGACAACGTCACTATGTGACTTGGTACATCTTCGCTATCTCCTGCTTGAGCCAAGGATGCCTGAACCCGACTCCAAAATGTCCTTCGTCTGCATGGGTCTGCATCTCTTCGCGAAGCTCGCTTCCGCGGGTATCAAACAAAAAACCTAGAAGCAAGTCTTTACTTAGACGAGAAACTGAAAACATTTGATGATGGAAATCTCAATGTTTGGAGCCCATGGGACTTAATGGGGGTTTTGGAGGAATTACTGCAGGTGGTAATTCTGTTGTGGTAATTGCACCAGTTAATGGAGCTAACACAGAAGAAGTAACTCCAGCTAGGTGCTGGAGGTATCACCTCCATGTTGCTAATAATGTCAGTAATAGTGTAACCGACACTTGTTTACTGCAGAGCCCTACTTGCAATGAGCCACATTTTGGAGTTTATTAGCCGACTTGCAAATTAAATCTTCTACTTCACAAATATATATATATATACAATTGAAACATTTGCATATACTGGAGACTAACACTATGCAATAGCCATGAATAAGAGTAAGCAAACCTTTGCATTATTGAATCACCAGTGAGCTCCCTTGGGGGTTCAACAACAGCTGAAATCTTTGTTTTTCATAGTTGTGGAAGGGTTTGTTGGGCAGACTGCTCACAAATGTTGAAAGACTTGGCCGGCTAATCAGAGGCTTGGGATGACTGCAGATGTGTGATGTTATTGTAAATGTCTCAGCTCACCTCTTGGCTCACTGTGGGGGTTGTGCCTGGTTTTAGAGGAAGAATCATGGGTTTTCATCACTAAGAGAGAGCAAGCGCCCTTGTCCTACAGCCATTGAGAGCATGTGTGGTGTCTTTTTTTCAGGTTTCACTCCCTATTTATGACATTTTATTTTATATTCTACTAGCCTTATGAATTCTAACTTCACCCTTTAACAAAGCATTTGTTAAACTGTTTTGTTTTGCATCCCTTTCCCTTATCCTTCCCTGTCGCACCTCAGAAAGGAAAACAAGAAAATAGAAACTCTTTATGAAAGACTTTGCAAATCCCCGTTGCAATTTTTGCTAATATTTTCGCTTTACGCTTTAACGCAAACAATAAAAAGGAAACCTTTTTTCAAGAAACCCTGGTGAAAATATTTTCAACATTCTTTGTGATTTGTTTTAAACCCATTCGCAGAACCTTAGGTATAAAGCACATTAATACATACTTTGTTAGGAAACCATTTTTGAAAACTTTAGTGATTTGTTTAACCCTTCTTCATACTTTTTGTTTTTCCATTGATACAATTTGTGTGACATCTCTTTTGTGAATTTTGTTTTGTCAAACCTTTCACTTAATCCCAATCCTTCCACCAAAAAAGAGCAAAAGAATATGAAGAGAAACCCTTGTGAAAAGCTTTTTGTGCGACAACCCCTTGTGATATATTTTTAACTCTTTTTCTCATAACCAATATATGCATAAATCAGTTGTGAAACACTTTGAGAAACTCTTATGAAAGCATTTCTTTTAGTATCCCTGACATTTGTTATTAAGATAAAAATAAAAGGATCAACTATATTGTTTGCCGTCTTCTCAACGTCTTGTGAGGAGCAGGGGGTGGGTGTCGTGGTACACGTGGATGTGGATTTAGAGCCTATTGAGACAGGAACATCAATGTGGAAGATGTGGTGGATGACAAAGGTGGAGAATCATCAATTAATGATCAGGAACTCATAGAAGACATGGTAGAAAGACTGGAGACACATGACAGTAGCATAACGTCTTCTTCTTGCTTTATTTAGATGAAACATCAAAAAAGCACAAGTCATTCTAATAACATTCTAATTAAAAAACATCATAAATCACATCAATACATCCATAATCATGGGCTATAAAAAGCACAAAGTTTACAAATGATATACAAAATACTCAAAAAATCACATCAATGCATCCGTAATCATACATTTATACAATCTCTATCAAATGTTTCCAAGATGTGCAATATCCCCTATATTATTGTACAAAAATTAAGATAGGAACAGTAATTAACTGGCTTTTCACATGTACTTATAATAGGATCCCCCCCCACTCCAAGGTAATATATGTGATATGTAATATATAGGTTTGGGATAGAATTAGTTAGCATATGTAGCTTTGGTAGCAGTATGAGCAAAATGAAATGGCTGACATCCAACCCCCTGGGAAGGAGGTGTAGACCCTAGCAACACATATTTACTAACAATGTTATGCCACCTGCTGAACTAGTATCTAATTCCTTGGTCTCCAGCTTTGAGTAGTAGGCGGTACGTCCTCGCAAGTTGTAAGGAGCTTTGTTCTGCATTGCCATGCTTTGCCAAGATGGTGAGACCAAGCCTGATTTGCATATGGTCGTTCCCCTTCTGTAATGGCTTGGCAGGCGAAGAACGATGGTCTCGAGGGTGCCCGAGCAATGCCAGTGCTTAAGATTCATTCTATACCTTCCAGCCATCATCTCTTTGTTTTTGCTTTGTCACCCCGAGTGGGACGGCTATGCCCAGACGTGGGTCCCGTGCCTGCTGGGCCTAGAGACATAAACTATTCCTCAGTGATGAGGCCCAACAAGGCCGAAACATGTTTGGGGATGCTTGTGGTCTCGTGCAGAAGGGATGTGACCCAGCAGTTCGGGCTGGACTGCCCCTTTTGGGGTGGGACCAAGCCTGATTTGCATATGGTCTTTCCCCTTCTGTAATGGCTTGGCAGGCGAAGAATGATGGTCTGGAGGGTGCACAGAGCAATGCCAGCGGTTAAGATTCATTCTAAACCTTCCAGCAATCATCTCTTTGTTTTAAGGTGGTGGGCCACTGCAAAGAACACATCTTCCTACTTTGTGCTTTTGCATACCTTTTCAGCCGATCGTAGAGTTTTAACGTTATGATTGCGCAAACGCTGTTTCCAATTTCTATGCCTAATGTTTGAGTAACATGGTTGTAGACCCCCCCTGAGTGGGCACCTTCCCAGAGAACAGGTTACTTGGCCGTGTTCGTTCTCGGTAGTGGGGCTCCAAGACCTTTCTTTGTAATGTTTGAATAGGTGTGCATGTAAATATTAAATGCCGAACTGTTAATGTAAAATACGGGGAGAATGGGCACATTTGGGTAGAAGCGCTTTTCCAAGTGCTTATAAAGGTTGCTAATGGTAAGGTGGCAGCTCTCAGCTTAAACAGAAGACTATGTGAGTGTGGGTCCTTGATCTGAGCCAGATACCTTTAAAGACAATTGAAAAAGGAGCAGCAATTGGGAGGTCACTCTAGAGGCTATGGGAACCACAATAGATCTGTAGAATCAGACAAACAAAAGGGAGGTAAAGAAGGGTGTGGCTTGGTAGGTAATGAAATGGGTGGAGGCGGAAGAGGGGAATGAGGGAACATCAGGCTGGGAAAAGGGTTGAAAGAGGTCCTTGGATAGTGGGTGGTGTGGATATCCGAAGAAGGGGAATGAGGGAACATGAATCTGGGAAAAGGGTTGAAAGAGGTCCTTGGATAGTGGGCAGTGTGGATATCCGAAGAAGGGGAATGAGGGAACATGAATCTGGGAAAAGGGTTGAAAGAGGTCCTTGGATAGTGGGCAGTGTGGATATCCGAAGAAGGGGAATGAGGGAACATGAATCTGGGAAAAGGGTTGAAAGAGGTCCTTGGATAGTGGGCAGTGTGGATATCCGAAGAAGGGGAATGAGGGAACATGAATCTGGGAAAAGGGTTGAAAGAGGTCCTTGGATAGTGGGCGGTGTGGATATCCGAAGAAGGGGAATGAGGGAACATGAATCTGGGAAAAGGGTTGAAAGAGGTCCTTGGATAGTGGGTGGTGTGGATATCCGAAGAAGGGGAATGAGGGAACATGAATCTGGGAAAAGGGTTGAAAGAGGTCCTTGGATAGTGGGTGGTGTGGATATCCGAAGAAGGGGAATGAGGGAACATGAATCTGGGAAAAGGGTTGAAAGAGGTCCTTGGATAGTGGGCAGTGTGGATATCCGAAGAAGGGGAATGAGGGAACATGAATCTGGGAAAAGGGTTGAAAGAGGTCCTTGGATAGTGGGCAGTGTGGATATCCGAAGAAGGGGAATGAGGGAACATGAATCTGGGAAAAGGGTTGAAAGAGGTCCTTGGATAGTGGGCAGTGTGGATATCTGAAGAAGGGGAATGAGGGAACATGAATCTGGGAAAAGGGTTGAAAGAGGTCCTTGGATAGTGGGCGGTGTGGATATCCGAAGAAGGGGAATGAGGGAACATGAATCTGGGAAAAGGGTTGAAAGAGGTCCTTGGATAGTGGGTGGTGTGGATATCCGAAGAAGGGGAATGAGGGAACATGAATCTGGGAAAAGGGTTGAAAGAGGTCCTTGGATAGTGGGTGGTGTGGATATCTGAAGAAGGGGAATGAGGGAACATGAATCTGGGAAAAGGGTTGAAAGAGGTCCTTGGATAGTGGGCAGTGTGGATATCCGAAGAAGGGGAATGAGGGAACATGAATCTGGGAAAAGGGTTGAAAGAGGTCCTTGGATAGTGGGCAGTGTGGATATCTGAAGAAGGGGAATGAGGGAACATGAATCTGGGAAAAGGGTTGAAAGAGGTCCTTGGATAGTGGGCGGTGTGGATATCCGAAGAAGGGGAATGAGGGAACATGAATCTGGGAAAAGGGTTGAAAGAGGTCCTTGGATAGTGGGTGGTGTGGATATCCGAAGAAGGGGAATGAGGGAACATGAATCTGGGAAAAGGGTTGAAAGAGGTCCTTGGATAGTGGGTGGTGTGGATATCTGAAGAAGGGGAATGAGGGAACATGAATCTGGGAAAAGGGTTGAAAGAGGTCCTTGGATAGTGGGCGGTGTGGATATCCGAAGAAGGGGAATGAGGGAACATGAATCTGGGAAAAGGGTTGAAAGAGGTCCTTGGATAGTGGGCGGTGTGGATATCCGAAGAAGGGGAATGAGGGAACATGAATCTGGGAAAAGGGTTGAAAGAGGTCCTTGGATAGTGGGTGGTGTGGATATCCGAAGAAGGGGAATGAGGGAACATGAATCTGGGAAAAGGGTTGAAAGAGGTCCTTGGATAGTGGGTGGTGTGGATATCTGAAGAAGGGGAATGAGGGAACATGAATCTGGGAAAAGGGTTGAAAGAGGTCCTTGGATAGTGGGCGGTGTGGATATCCGAAGAAGGGGAATGAGGGAACATGAATCTGGGAAAAGGGTTGAAAGAGGTCCTTGGATAGTGGGCGGTGTGGATATCCGAAGAAGGGGAATGAGGGAACATGAATCTGGGAAAAGGGTTGAAAGAGGTCCTTGGATAGTGGGCGGTGTGGATATCCGAAGAAGGGGAATGAGGGAACATGAATCTGGGAAAAGGGTTGAAAGAGGTCCTTGGATAGTGGGCGGTGTGGATATCCGAAGAAGGGGAATGAGGGAACATGAATCTGGGAAAAGGGTTGAAAGAGGTCCTTGGATAGTGGGCAGTGTGGATATCCGAAGAAGGGGAATGAGGGAACATGAATCTGGGAAAAGGGTTGAAAGAGGTCCTTGGATAGTGGGCAGTGTGGATATCCGAAGAAGGGGAATGAGGGAACATGAATCTGGGAGAAGGGTTGAAAGAGGTCCTTGGATAGTGGGTGGTGTGGATATCCGAAGAAGGGGAATGAGGGAACATGAATCTGGGAAAAGGGTTGAAAGAGGTCCTTGGATAGTGGGTGGTGTGGATATCCGAAGAAGGGGAATGAGGGAACATGAATCTGGGAAAAGGGTTGAAAGAGGTCCTTGGATAGTGGGCAGTGTGGATATCCGAAGAAGGGGAATGAGGGAACATGAATCTGGGAAAAGGGTTGAAAGAGGTCCTTGGATAGTGGGCGGTGTGGATATCCGAAGAAGGGGAATGAGGGAACATGAATCTGGGAGAAGGGTTGAAAGAGGTCCTTGGATAGTGGGTGGTGTGGATATCCGAAGAAGGGGAATGAGGGAACATGAATCTGGGAGAAGGGTTGAAAGAGGTCCTTGGATAGTGGGTGATGTGGATATCCGTCCCTCGAGTGGAAATGGAATAGAGAAAGGAGATGGGGGGCGAGACAGCCCTCCCCTTTACTCACATAGAACAGACTGATTGCGGGAGAGGAGACCTCTACCCTGGAAGTAGAAATGGAAGCGAGGACTGGGATTTGGGTGGCCCCTCTCCCCCACAAGAAGATCCGGAAGGGAGACAAATGACACAGAAGTACTGTTGCAAAGAGCAAAGGGAAAGATTGACGTCAGATAAAATAAAAGTGATGCTTTGAAGGGAACCGTATGAGAATCAGGAAGTAACTAGAATGTGTAGACCAGTGGCGACATGCAACATTGGATGTGGGGTAGAGGGCAGAAAATGAGGAGGATGGACACAGATATGGCGCAAGAAGAAGAGAGGTAGAAGTATGACGATTCATAGGAGGATGACTAAATTGATGCTGGTGGATCCCGTCCAGTGGCATAGGAAAATGAGGACTCCTTAAATATTGGTTTGTGTATGATGACATGTTAATGAACCATTCCTTTTTGGAACCTTGCTCTTGTTCGGTTGGTGAGAACTTGGGGTGGTGTCAAGTAGCACTCCCACCTGAGGGACCTTTCCCCATGGTGTATATATCACCTGAGGGGGGGTTCCTCCGGGTGTGACGTGTATTGCCTCTGAAAGACTCATGAGAATATTCCTGGAAAGACTTCCAGAGCCAGACAGATTGAGAGAACCTTAGTTCCCTTGAGTCATGGAGGCAATAATACAGGACCCAGCTGCAGCAGTGCATAAATTGAAAGGTGACGTTGCCACATCCCGCCAGCAAAATGCAGTGCTTTTCACATCTATGTCCGCCCTACAACAGTTAGTGGGAAATGTGGCTAAATAACCTGTTTCAGATAGTAACCCTTGTGGATCTGTGATCGGAGAAGGCACTTCCTCTGGTTAAGGAGGGACTATGTCCAGAACTGATAGTCGACCCATACATTCTGCCGCTACCCTACTTGACCCGGGGGAGCACCCAGCATTCCTTCTCCTCCCATGCCTACAAAATGTGAAGGAGACCAAAAGGAGTTCAAACCCTTTTTGGCTCAATGTCGTATTCTCTAACTAAACAACCCCCAACATTATGCTTCTGATCAGGCTAAGGTAGCCTTTGTTTTGTTTAATCTGGAGAAGACAGCACTCTCCTGGGTGGCCCCGCTAATCAACACCAATAGTCCCTTACTAATCAATTACAATCTCTTTTTGGAAGCCTTCCAAGCTATGTTTGACAGACATTATGCTGCCCAAGCCATCAGGTAGGAATTATTGGAGCTAAGGAAAGGTAACATGTTGTGCTAATTTATATAGTGGTTTTTGTGGTAATGTCTCCCAAATGGAATGGCCCAAAGATGCATAACTTAGGATAGTCCATAATGGATGCAGAGCAGAGCTAAAAGACACCGTATGCCACGTACTCTCTCTTCCAGAAACACTTGTGGATGACATTACTCTAGTCATCGTCCAGAACATAATGATCGAAAGGTTGAAAGAAGAAGAGGGGAAACACATAGAATCAATTTTCCCCGAGATAAAGAAGTACCCTCCGTTACTGATTCAGACCCTATGTAATTAGGTAGCACCTGTGGTCCCATTTCCCATGACAAACAAGAAAGAAGAAGAAATATAAATGTTTCTATCATGGCGGTGCTCCAAATTCTGTCCAGTTATGTCCAGGAAGATCTGCTCACCACAGGAAACAATGCCACCCGTCCTTAATAGGGAATCTGTTATGTGTATGGATGGTTCACCCTAAATCTCCGGACCGCTTACCTCAAATAGAAATACTCTCTTAATAGTCTGCGCTACATACCACCATGAATTGTTCTCCTTTGATTCTTTTGATGCACCCCATTTCCAGGTTATCGTAGGCATTCGCTAGTTGTGCCACCACAATCCTCTGATTCATTGGAAAAACCAGAAACTCAAGTTCCACGGAAGTCAATAACCGTCCTCTTTTTCTAAAGTCTTGAGTCCATATGTTCCACTATTAACTCAAAGTCCTCTCAACAAGCATTAGTAATACCTCTTCAACCTCTTCAACTTCCTTTTGAAAACCATGATATTTCTGATATACTTGACCCCAAAGAAGCTGTCAAGTAGCCTCTACATATGGAATTTTACGGTTGAATATAACTTTATCAAGATTCCAGAATTCCATATGGACGAACAAATGCTCTCTCTGAGAAAGAAAACCTTGTGTTAAAGCAATACATTGATGATAAATCGAGAAAAGGATTTATTCATCATTCCACATCCCCTCCTTATGTCGATTACAGACAACTAAATGCAATCCCCATCAAGAACCACTATCCCCTACCATTAATACAAGTTTTCTTAAATTAGGCTAAAGACAGTCATACTTACACAAAACTTGATTTAAAGGGAGCATATAACCTGGTTCGAATGGCAGAAACAAACGAGTCGAAGACAGCCTTTCCCACCAGATTCGGAAATTATGAGTACCTTGACATGCCCTTTGGGCTTTGTAACACCCCTGCTGCATTTCAACACTTTCTTAAGAATATATTTTGTGACCTCTTGGACATTTTTGTCTTCATATATTTAGATAACATATTTTCTTTTTCACCCTCTTATGATCATGTAAAACATGTAAGAGAAATCCTTCTCAGACTGCGTAGTGACCATCTTTATGTCAACATTTTGAAATGTGAATTTCACAAAGAATCACCTACTTTGGTTGTGTATTGACATCCGAATGTATCGGAATCGACCAGAGAAAGATCTCTGCCACACTAGAATTTCCATGATCTCTACTGTGAAAGCATTACAAAGGTTCCTAGGGTTTTTGAATTTCTATCGCTGGTTCATTCCCAGAACTTTGGAAATCCTTGTCCACTTAACACTCTTGTTAAAAAGGGATGTTCCTTTCACCTGGAATCAAGACACTAACCGTGCTTTTGAGACTCTCAAGACCTTGTTTACCACGGGCCTGGCCTACAATTACCGGATCCAAGCTTACCATATTGTTGGGAAACAGATGCTTCCAACTATGCTTTGGGAGCAATCATTTTACTGAAAGACCCCAAGACTAATTATTCACATCTTCTTGTCTATTAACCCCAGACTTTGAAGCCTGATGAGAGGAATTACACAATTTTTGAGAAGGAGCTAGTGGCCCCATAGAAAATGCCTTCTTGAATTGGAGACACATATTGGAAGGATCCAGGCACACCATCACATTCTATACTGATCATCGTAACCTGTTTTTTTTTTGTTTTTTTAAACGCGGAACCCATGAATCAACGACAGAACCGATGTAAACATTTATTTTCGCAGTTTGATTTTCTTGTCACATTCAAATCGGGCAGCCAAAATACCAAAGCTGACACCTTATCACGAACTTATCAGGGATTCAATGATGACATTCAAGAGATTCCTTTCATAACTCCTGAGAAAATCATTTTGGTCACTGCTTCTCCTTTGACTGCATATGAAGCCGTATTAACATTAGAGATGCTACAATGATATGCCTGGTGGAAAACACTCAAGGATGATACCATAGATTACATTCACGGATGTGAAAACTCTGCTCAATCCAAGCCACTATGTGAAAAATCATTTGGATTATTGCAACCCTTACCCCTACCAAAGCGGCCCTGGCAAATATATTCCATGGACTTCATCACAGATCTCCCTAGCAAAGGAGGTTATAATGTAATACTAATAGTATTAGATTCCTACAATAAAAAGGGTCATTTTATGGCCCTCAAGGAAGTCCATTCAGCCTCAAAAGTGGCCCAATATTTCCTACAGAACGTAATCAGTCTCCGTGGTATACCTTGTTCTATTATCACAGATGAGGAACTCAGTTTGTCTCTGTGTTTTGCTGTAAGCAAGGAAATGGGAGTACACCTGAACTATTTTTCAGCATACCATCCCGAGAGTGATGGTCAGAGTGAGTGGGCCAACCAGACTATTGGACAATATGTCTGTTATTACCTTACGGATTATGAACATGTTGGACCTGTCTCTTACCCCTAGCAGAATGCGCTTACAACAATTCCTATCACACCTTCATTAAGGATACCCCTTTTCATCTCTCCAATGGTATACTTCCCAGTTCTCTTCCTATCACTTCGTCTGTGGGTTCCACAGTTCCTGCAGCCAGTGCCCTCATGAAACAAATCAAAGAAGGACTGTAGAAGGCTAAACAACATTTATCTCAAGCCTAAGAACAAGCCTGGACATTTGCTAACAGAAAACATAGGCCTTCTCCTTGTAATCGGTGGCTGATCTTGTCTGCTTGTCTACCAGACACATTAATCTACCCTCCTCTTCCAGTAAGAAACACAAACCACACATCATTGGTCCTTTTCCTATTACCTGGATCATCAATCCAGTGGCAATTGAATTACGGCTACTCTCTCATGACCATATCCACCCTGTATTCCATCTCTCCCTGTTAAACCGTATTAATAGCACTTCCTTTTATCCACATCAAGGCAAACCCAAGCCTCCCCCAGTAGGTCCTCAGGAAGCATCCAAGATCCAGAAAATCATAGATTCTCACATGCACAGGGGCAAAGTTCAATATCTGTCCATTGGAAGGGCTATGGGGTTGAAGACTGTTCATGGGTTCCTGTTGAAGATGACATGGCTCCAAGGGTCTTACGTTCTTTTCACACCAGATATCCAGGGACTCTTGACCAGGACTCATGAGAGGGGTCCTGGAAGGGGGAATGCTGTTAATATTCGAACGCCACAGCACCCAAATCCACAGACGGCAAACCCATTCCTAAGGGCTTTCAGTGCCCCCTGGTGCATGATGGCGTCCAGGGGGCACCATGCTTACATGTGTGGGAGATGATGACTTGCGACCGTCATTTCCCATTCAATGGAGACCGAGGCATGGAGCCTGTCCACACAGTAGGGTTTTAAACTTTAACCTGCAAGGTTGCGCTCCAGCCTGCCATCAACAGGATGAGCCTATATTAGGCTAAGAACATCAGAAGAACGGCATTCTCGCATCGGTCATGTCAATGGATCCAGGCAGCAGTTTAAGGGAATTTGGTAATTAGGTGAGTTCAGTTAGATGTTACCTGCCACTCTGTTTTAAACTTGGATATTAGGATCAAGGAGCACAGCAGTCTGTTGACAGGTAATGGGAGGGGTTGTTAATATTCAGGACTCCTTAAATGTTGGTTTCTGTATGATGCCATGTTAGTGAATCATGTATTTTTGTAACATTGCTACAGCTCCTGTCCTGATAATGAGAATTAGGAGTGTATCAAGTAGCACTCCCGCCTTCGGGGACCTTTCACAAAGTGTACCACTCTGTTTACCTGTGGGTGGGTTCCTCCCAGGTGTGAAGTGTATTGCCTCCGAAAGACTCCTGAGACTATTTCTGTGAAGACTTCCAGAGCCTGCCAGTAGTCATTGTCATATAAGGAAACCCTATTATCTAACACTCCCATGTATTCTGTAACTCACCTCATGTTATGTAACCCATCATTAACCCGGAGGAATCATAACTACATAGGTTTACATTACATAACACTCACGAACTTCGCCGGCACGTACATATCTCTTTCTCTACTTCGTTTGTATAGACTGCAGTTCAATGGAGTAAATGTGACCTTTCAAACGTATAGACAATTTTCTTTTTTTCTTTTTATTCATTTGTATGTGGTATAAACAGCAAACCTTTACAAACAACTTTAGGTAATCCCATCATCATTCACTATCTTCAGACAGTTAGTAAAATATGAAGTCGATAAATGGAACATACAATGGGCCTCATTACACGGAAGGCGGTAAGGGTAAACGGTCACCGGTAATGGTACCGGTGACCGTTAACCCTTACCGCCTTACGACGAGGTCCCTTTGCGGGTTGGTACTTTAGCGCCTGCTTTCTAGCAGGCGTTAAAAACCAACCCGCAAAGGGACCAGGGTGCTAATTACGGTACCGCAATTTGCCCTATGGGGCAAAAATGGGAATGGGGAAGGGCAATGGGGGAAGGGGGAATTACCGCCCTGCCAACCTTGGAATAGGGTGGTAATTCCCCTTTCCTCCAAGGCGGTGCCGGTATTTTAGCAGCATGGACCAAGGTGCTAATAGCACCTTGGCTCGCCACCTACCGTGTAATGAGGCCCATTGTATCTACAGATTAAAAGTTCCACAAATAGAAATGTGCAAAATTTGCAAGTTTACAAAAACAGACAATTGACATTTAAACGTAATATCCACACAAATTCCTTTAACACAAACAAAAGAATTTACAACAAATATACACTTCCTCTTTGTTGCATGACGTTGATCAAGTTTGAATCTGAAGTATGATTTTATAAAGTGTTCTACAATACGGTTATCACCTATTTATATAACTGACATATAAAAGAGACATAAATACACACCTATTTTTATTTCGAGAAAAGAATAGCTCAATACATAAAACCTGCACTTTACCTATCATACTAGAGACATAAATAATAAATAATCATCATTATTAGAGAGAAATGTCTCTGGATACATAAAACCTGCACTTTGCGTATCATACTAGAGACCTAAATAATCATCATTATTAGAGAGAAATGTGTCTGGATACATAAAACCTGCACTTTGCGTATCATACTAGAGACCTAAATAATCATCATTATTAGAGAGAAATGTGTCTGGATACATAAAACCTGCACTTTGCGTATCATACTAGAGACCTAAATAATCATCATTATTAGAGAGAAATGTGTCTGGATACATAAAACCTGCACTTTGCGTATCATACTAGAGACCTAAATAATCATCATTATTAGAGAGAAATGTGTCTGGATACATAAAACCTGCACTTTGCGTATCATACTAGAGACCTAAATAATCATCATTATTAGAGAGAAATGTGTCTCGATACGTAAAATGTACAGTTGCGTGTTATACTAGGATTTCAATCACTCGAGAATTTTAAAACTAAAGTTTGTCAAGACCAAAGTTGGTTGCGAACATTGAAGCATAAGAATACATTTAGCTCATCAGCTAATATATTAATCACTCACATGTACTATGGTTCTCTCGTCATCATTACATGCCTACACACTTTCGCCAGAAATGTTTACTAAGTTCATTATCAACAATTCAATGTTGATTTTGTTGAAAAGCCGTGTCATAGATACAATCAGAGAGATGTTATCACCCCACATGCATCGAAGCCATAAGGATGCCCTTGCAAACTTGTTATCATCTGTGAAGTATTTCCCAAAACAAAGAAATCTGTCAGGTAGAAAATGGTAACAAGTCGTAACCATATGTTTTAAAGTTTCGTCCTGATCATAGCAAAGACAACATCTACAAGCCACCAAGGAGGCATCTCCTTTATCGCCATCATTATTTTCCCAGTGCACAATTCTATCTCTGTTATGGAATTGATATAACCTGAATCATAAATTCACAGTGCAAGCTTTTTGACATGGGAAGCCCCTTAAGTAAGCAGCACATCTACCTGCCTTCTTTAAATAGAGAGAGTATTCTTTGCAAAAGATGTACTTATTTATAGTTTCGATTGTGCGTACCCAATCACAATCGAACAATTTCTTTTTGACATAACCTGGATGGTCAGTCAGATCTGATTGTTTGACCCTATTTTTCCAAGAATTGTATTCATTCTTTTTCAGAAACATAATAGGGAGTTGGGCTTTGCTTCAACATCCATTTGTGACAAGTCACCATGTAGGGAGTTAGGAGGGGGCTTGATTATCTTTGCATAATTATTCAATAATCGCCATTGTAATTTTGCAGATAACGAGATAAGACAAAGTTCGTGCCTCAATATAGATTTCGCGACAGAACAGGCTAGACGTAATATCTCTTTACAAATACGACCTTGTAAGATGTCAAGGAAACAAGTTAGGTCTGCCAAACAAAGGTCAAGACCATACAGAAGAATTGATACAACTTTTAAATTGTAAAAACAAATTGCAGGTGTCACAGAATATTTACAATATTTCATGAGTATAAGTTTCATCTGTGATATAAGTGGTTTGGATTTGCGATTGAGACTGTCCCTCCACAATGTGAGTGAGGACGTGTTGCACAGATTATATTCCAGATATCTCATTGATAAGGCCCGCTCCACTGTCAATCCATCAATGGATCAGTTGTAGTGTTTGATGTTTTCTTTTCCTGTGAATATCACGATTTTGCATTAATGTGGATTGGCCTGTAAATTGAATTTGCAGGCATAGTTGCAGAACAGATCTAGTTTTGTCGGCAATACAAAGGGAGTCTTATCGAACAGGATAATATCATCTGCAAAGGCCACCCAATGTAAACGCAACTTACCGAGCCTAACGGGGAAGATGTTTTCATAATACCATATGTCATTCACATCTGCTAGGAATAGATTGAATAGATTTGGGGACTTATTGCACGCCTGTTTGACTCCGTTATGCGCCATGATAGAATCATTGAACAAACCCTGCTGATCTAGGCGTACCCTATAACTGGGGTTCTACTGTAACAGGGAGATGATCGTTATGAGTCTTATAGGAATTCTCTGTTTAGCCACCTTGTTCCACAGGTGATTGCATATAATGCGATCAAATGCGGGCGTCATGTCTAATGATGCCATATTTATAGGGCCGCTGTCTGGTGTCTGGGTTGATTCTAAGCTTTGAGGTAAAATGGATGCATTTAGCGGAGAGCCCATATTTTTTCAAAATGCTGTTTGGAATTTCGACAATTATGTTAGTTTAGAAATTGATCTAATTCATTCAAGATGAGGATTGAAAATACTTTCAATGCAGAATCATTATAGCAATGGGTCTATAATTGGCCGGATTGGATGGGTCTCCCTGTTTGTAAATGGGAATAATGAATGCAAGTAGCCATGATTCCGTAATGATCTTGCTATTAAAGGTTTACTCAAATTTCCTCAGCAGAACAGAGGCCCAAAAAGAGGGATCCAATTTTAGGACACATGCCAGTATCCCGTCAGGAACCGCGGCTTTTGAGTAGTTTAATTTGCCTATTGTCCAGTCAATGTCCTTTCTAGACCACAAACAAGTCCCCATACATGACTTATGAAGAAAGGGAGGTTCAATGGCAAGATGAGAAAGCAGAATTTGGTAGATTTTGTCAAGATCCACTTTCCATGCGTCCATTGAAATAGAAGAGTTTAAGGTGCTTTGAGGGGAGCTATCCATATTTCTTAAAATAGCCCATACCGATCTGGTGTTGTGCTTACATAGATAGGCAACTAGTTTTTGATTGTCCTCATTATGAAGCTTACATTTCAGTTCTTTAATATTATTCTTGTAGCATTGCATGATTTGCTTGTTACAGAATGTGGATTCAGAGCACTTCACAACGATGCCTTTGAGTGCCTGAAATGCCTGAATTGTTTTGACGTTTTAAAGCAGCTATCTCAAAGCTATAAGTATGAGGATTTACTTTGCGATTTGTAATTGGACGATTAACTAAGATATTGAGATTAGCTTGGATAATGTTATTGGTCATTAGTACCCAGCGTGGTGAATCCACAGGATACACTGCATGTGGATTGACTTGTCTCTGAGACATACCACAGTGTAATCCCGTGGACGCATTTATGTGCATTCCACGCCGGGTACACTCTTTTTTTTTTTTCAAGGCGACCTTGGAAAGGTAGAAGGGACCAAATGTAGCCCCTACTCCCTTTTTCCAAGGTGGCCTTTTTTATGTTTATTTTTCTCCCATTCATTAGTACAGAGCAAGAAGGCCCAAAATGGTGCCATGTTGCTCCATACTAATGAAGCAGTATGCACGTTCTAGTGTTCTTAGAACTAACGTGTACTGCGACAAAACCTTTTCAAACGGCAAAAGAAATGCTGCTTGAAAAGATTTTGTCAGCCATTAGTGTTCTGGAGCTGCAAACCAGGAAAACTCGTTTCCCGAGCCTGCAGACCCTGGATACTAATGGCAATAAGCCCTTCAATGGCGGGTTAATACCGCCCGCGGTAATGCCCCCGGGGCCTTCGTTAAGGCCCTCATGTGTAAATATGGGCCCCGGTGGCATTACCTTGGGCGGTATTGACCCGCCATCTTGGGGTTTATTGCCACATTCTCTCAATGAGTCTTTAGTCTTTTGTCTCAGAGGCTAATACAGTCTCCCAGGTTAACTCTTTTTGAACCATGAGGGTGAGCTGTCTGCACAATTTGGAATTCCAATGTACAGAAATGTGCGGACGGTCAAATTCAATCAAGTGAAGAGAGGGTGCCTTATTTTAATTTTTTTAGCTCTCGCCCAATCTGTAAAGTGATTATCAAATGATCACTCAGACCAGGATTGTTGATCGTGACTGGAGAGCGTACATTTTATAGATTAGTGGAGACAAAGAAATGACCTATATGAGATCTGTGACATCCACGTTGCCACGTGAAATTAACAATTTCCCAGTCATTTAAGGAGACCCATTTTTGCCCTCTCAACAGCGATTTGAAATTGTTTTTAAGCAGACCGCTCTTTTGAGAGTACATGCTTCCATTGGTGCATGTTGAGTTAAAATCTCCCGCTTTCACAACCACATATTTGGGATTATGTACTAGGGCTTCGTCCAAAAGATTCCCCAAAGCTGCCAGGATGAGTTCAAGAGCAAGTTTGGCAGCATTCCAGGAGATGCATATAATTAGAACAGTGATTTTATCGTCACCATCAATGGCCATTTCAATTGCTAATAAGTCATCCGAGGAAAAAAACAATCTAGTTCTTGCGTTTATGAGTATTGCGAGCCCCCACATCGGTCTTCCAAGCGGCCCAACATGAGCGGGAGAAGAATATGTTAGAAAACCATCTAAGTGAATTATTTTCACTGTCATGGTTTTTTGTACTAGAAGCACTAATACTTTCAGGCCGATTCATGGACTCAATGTGCGCCGAAAATGTCGGCGCAAGCGTGCGAAAATGTGCGATTCGCAGTGAAAGAGTGAAAATCGCAGTGCAAGTGCGAATATCGCAGGGAAACCATCGCACATCTATTCATGGAAGTCCGTGCGTGAGTAAAATCAGGGATGTGCGCTGAAAAAGTGCACGGCGCACGCTGGCGCACGCTGGCTCACAGGTCATCTAATGGCGTGCGCCAAGGCCACAGCGAAAGTGCACATAGCGCGGCACACATAACAAAAGTTGGTGGAACACGGGGCGGAACACTCGGAATGGGGAACAACTCGTGAAAATGTGGGTGTCACGGGGGAAGTACAGGAGGCAAGTGCGCGGAACGCCCACACGCTAGCCTACAACACGTATTCATGAAATCGAATAGGGCAAACCAGCGCACGGGCAAAGACGTGCATTGACCCAAACCCGTCCACCACAGGAAGGCAGGCGGTAGCGTCCCTGCGCTGGAAAAAAATGTGCGCCAAAATGTGCGCTAACAAAAAGCACGAATAAACAGCTCTGATGAATGTCCCATATTGTGGCCCCCTAGGAAAAATGACGTTCAAAGGGGTACGCGACAAACAGCGACACTCGCTGTGTGAAAAATTAGCTTGTGTGGTTATTTCGTGTATGCGCATGAAGTTTCACACGTGATCGGGCATGGGGGAGCGGGGTACGTTTATTTCAGGGGTGCGCGTGAAGTTCCACACGCGATCGTGCCTGGGGGAGCAGGATACGTGCATTCCAGGGGTTCGCGGGAAGTTCCCTCTACATCCTCCACAGCCCATGCAGGCAGACCACACCACAGGGGACTTCATGTTCCGCAGGCAGCCCATCCACCATGGGCATGCCCCCCAGGCAAGCCACATGTCAGCTTGCACCACTACTACTACTGATCACCAACGCATGACCCACCTGCCAGCAGGCCCACACTCATGTCCCACTCATGTCCCCTTGCACCCCCACCCCCTAGCAGTGCGGTGCACCTGCCAGCAGGCCCCCACTCATGTCCCATTCATGTCCCCCTGCACCCAGACCAGTGCGGGGCACCTGCCAGCAGGCCCCCACTCATGTCCCCCTGCACCCCCACCCCCCACCAGTGCGGGGCACCTGCCAGCAGGCCCCCACTCATGTCCCACTCATGTCTCCCTGCACCCCCATGCCCCACGAGTGCGGGGCACCTGCCAGCAGGCCCCCACTCATGTCCCCTTGCACACCCCCCCAGCAGTGCGGGGCACCTGCCAGCAGGCCCCCACTCATGTCCCCTTGCACCCCCACCCCCCAGCAGTGCGGGGCACCTACCAGCAGGCCCCCACTCATGTCCCCTTGCACCCCCACCCCTCAGCAGTGCGGGGCACCTGCCAGCAGGCCCCCACTCATGTCCCCTTGCACACCCACCCCCCAGCAATGCGGGGCACCTGCCAGCAGGCCCCCACTCATGTCCCCTTGCACACCCAGCCCCCACCAGTGCGGGGCACCTGCCAGCAGGCCCCCACTCATGTCCCACTCATGTCCCCCTGCACCTCCACCCCCCACCAGTGCGGGGCACCTGCCAGCAGGCCCCCACTCATGTACCCTTGCACCCCCAGCAGTGTGGGGCACCTGCCAGCAGGCCCCCACTCATGTCCCACTCATGTCCCCCTGCACTCCCACCCCCCAGCAGTGCGGGGCACCTGCCAGCAGGCCCCCACTCATGTCCCAATCATGTCCCCCTGCACCCCCACCCCCCAGCAGTGCGGGGCACCTGCCAGCAGGCCCCCACTCATGTCCCCTTCCACACCCACCCCCCAGCAGTGCGGGGCACCTGCCAGCAGGCCCCCATTCATGTCCCCTTGCACCCCCACCCCACAGCAGTGCGGGGCACCTGCCAGCAGGCCCCCACTCATGTCCCCTTGCACCCCCAGCAGTGCGGGGCACCTACCAGCAGGCCCCCACTCATGTCCCACTCATGTCCCCCTGCACCCCCACCCCCCAGCAGTGCGGGGCACCTGCCAGCAGGCCCCCACTCATGTCCCAATCATGTCCCCCTGCACTCCCACCCCCCAGCAGTGAGGGGCACCTGCCAGCAGGCCCCCACTCATGTCCCCTTGCACACCCACCCCCCCAGAAGTGCGGGGCACCTGCCAACGGGCCCCCACTCATGTCCCCTTGCACCCCCACCCCCCAGCAGTGCGGGGCACGTGCCAGCGGGCCCCCACTCATGTCCCCTTGCACACTCACCCCCCACCAGTGCGGGGCACCTGCCAGTGGGCCCCCACTCATGTCCCCTTGCACACCCAACCCCCAGCAGTGCGCGGCACCTACCAGCAGGCCCCCACTCATGTCCCCCTGCACCCCCACCCCCCAGCAGTGCGGGGCACCTGCCAGCAGGCCCCCACTCATGTCCCCTTGCACACCCACCCCCCAGCAGTGCGGAGCACCTGCTAGCAGGCCCCCACTTATGTCCCCCTGTACCCCCACCCCCCATCAGTGCGGGGTACCTGCCAGCAGGCCCCCATTCATGTCCCCTTGCACACCCACCTCCCAGCAGTGCGGGGCACCTGCCAGCAGGCCCCCACTCATGTCCCCCTGCACCCCCACCCCCCAGCAGTGCGGGGCACCGGCCAGCAGGCCCCCACTCATGTCCCCTTGCACACCCACTCCCCAGCAGTGCGCGGCACCTGCCAGCAGGCCCCCACTCATGTCCCCCTGCACTCCCACCCCCCATCAGTGCGGTGCACCTGCCAGCAGGCCCCCACTCATGTCCCCTTGTACCCCCACCCCCCAGCAGTGCGGGGCACCTGCCAGCAGGCCCCCACTCATGTCCCCTTGCACCCCCACCCCCCAGCAGTGCGCGGCACCTACCAGCAGGCCCCCACTCATGTCCCCCTGCACCCCCACCCCCCAGCAGTGCGGGGCACCTGCCAGCAGGCCCCCACTCATGTCCCCTTGCACATCCACCCCCCAGCAGTGCGGGGCACCTGCCAGCAGGCCCCCACTTATGTCCCCCTGTACCCCCACCTCCCAGCAGTGCGGGGCACCTGCCAGCAGGCCCCCACTCATGTCCCACTCATGTCCCCCTGCACCCCCACCCCCCATCAGTGCGGGGTACCTGCCAGCAGGCCCCCATTCATGTCCCCTTGCACACCCAACCCCCAGCAGTGTGGGGCACCTGCCAGCAGGCCCCCACTCATGTCCCCTTGCACCCCCACCCCCCAGCAGTGCGGTGCACCTGCCAGCAGGCCCCCACTCATGTCCCCTTGCACACCCACCCCCCACCAGTGCGGGGCACCTGCCAGCAGGCCCCCACTCATGTCCCCTTGCACACCCACCCCCCAGCAGTGCGGGGCACCTGCCAGCAGGCCCCCACTCATGTCCCCCTGCACCCCTGCCCCCCAGCAGTGCGGGGCACCTGCCAGCAGGCCCCCACTCATGTCCCCTTGCACACCCACCCCCCAGCAGTGCGGGGCACCTGCCAGCAGGCCCCCACTCATGTCCCACTCATGTCCCCCTGCACTCCCACCCCCCACCAGTGCGGGGCATCTGCCAGCAGGCCCCCACTCATGTCCCCGTGCACCCCCACCCCCCACCAGTGCGGGGTACCTGCCAGCAGGCCCCCACTCATGTCCCCTTGCACACCCACCCCCAGCAGTGCGGGGCACCTGCCAGCAGGCCCCCACTCATGTCCCCTTGCACACCCACCCCCCACCAGTGCGGGGCACCTGCCAGCGGGCCCCCACTCATGTCCCCTTGCACACGGGCCCCCATACATGTCCCACTCATGTCCCCCTGCACCCCCTCCCCCCAGCAGTGTGGGGCACCTGCCAGCAGGCCCCTACTCATGTCCCCTTGCATACCCAGCCCCCTGCAGTGCGGGGCACCTGCCAGCAGGCCCCCACTCATGTCCCCTTGCACACCCACCCCCCACCAGTGCGGGGCACCTGCCAGCAGGCCCCCAATCATGTCCCACTCATGTCCCCCTGCACCCCCACCCTCCACCAGTGCGGGTCAACTGCCAGCAGGCCCCCACTCATGTCCCCTTGCACACCCAGCTCCCAGCAGTGCGGGGCACCTGCCAGCAGGCCCCCACTCATGTCCCCCTGCACCCCCACACCCCAGCAGTGCGGGGCACCTGCCAGCAGGCCCCCACTCATGTCCCCTTGCACACCCACCCCCCAGCAGTGCGGGGCACCTGCCAGCAGGCCCCCACTCATGTCCCACTCATGTCCCCCTGCACCCCCACCCCCCAGCAGTGCGGGGCACCTGCCAGCAGGCCCCCACTCATGTCCCCTTGCCGACCAACCCCCCAGCAGTGCGGGGCACCTGCCAGCAGGCCCCCACTCATGTCCCCTTGCACACCCAGCCCCCACCAGTGCGGGGCACCTGCCAGCAGGCCCCCACTCATGTCCCACTCATGTCCCCCTGCACCCCCACCCCCCACCAGTGCGGGGCACCTGCCAGCAGGCCCCCACTCATGTCCCACTCATGTCCCCCTGCACCTCCACCCCCCACCAGTGCGGGGCACCTGCCAGCAGGCCCCCACTCATGTCCCCTTGCACCCCCAGCAGTGTGGGGCACCTGCCAGCAGGCCCCCACTCATGTCCCACTCATGTCCCCCTGCACTCCCACCCCCCAGCAGTGCGGGGCACCTGCCAGCAGGCCCCCACTCATGTCCCAATCATGTCCCCCTGCACCCCCACCCCCCAGCAGTGCGGGGCACCTGCCAGCAGGCCCCCACTCATGCCCCCTTCCACACCCACCCCCCAGCAGTGCGGGGCACCTGCCAGCAGGCCCCCATTCATGTCCCCTTGCACCCCCACCCCACAGCAGTGCATGGCACCTGCCAGCAGGCCCCCACTCATGTCCCCTTGCACCCCCAGCAGTGCGGGGCACCTACCAGCAGGCCCCCACTCATGTCCCACTCATGTCCCCCTGCATCCCCACCCCCCAGCAGTGCGGGGCACCTGCCAGCAGGCCCCCACTCATGTCCCCTTGCACACCCACCCCCCAGCAGTGCGGGGCACGTGCCCGCGGGCCCCCACTCATGTCCCAATCATGTCCCCCTGCACTCCCACCCCCCAGCAGTGCGGGGCACCTGCCAGCAGGCCCCCACTCATGTCCCCTTGCACACCCACCCCCCAGCAGTGCGGGGCACGTGCCCGCGGGCCCCCACTCATGTCCCCTTGCACACCCAACCCCCAGCAGTGCGCGGCACCTACCAGCAGGCCCCCACTCATGTCCCCCTGCACCCCCACCCCCCAGCAGTGCGGGGCACCTGCCAGCAGGCCCCCACTCATGTCCCCTTGCACACCCACCCCCCAGCAGTGTGGAGCACCTGCCAGCAGGCCCCCACTTATGTCCCCCTGTACCCCCACCCCCCATCAGTGCGGGCTACCTGCCAGCAGGCCCCCATTCATGTCCCCTTGCACACCCACCTCCCAGCAGTGCGGGGCACCTGCCAGCAGGCCCCCACTCATGTCCCCCTGCACCCCCACCCCCCAGCAGTGCGGGGCACCTGCCAGCAGGCCCCCACTCATGTCCCCTTGCACACCCACTCCCCAGCAGTGCGCGGCACCTGCCAGCAGGCCCCCACTCATGTCCCCCTGCACTCCCACCCCCCAGCAGTGTGGTGCACCTGCCAGCAGGCCCCCACTCATGTCCCCTTGCACCCCCACCCCCCAGCAGTGCGGGGCACCTGCCAGCAGGCCCCCACTCATGTCCCCTTGCACCCCCACCCCCCAGCAGTACGCGGCACCTACCAGCAGGCCCCCACTCATGTCCCTCTGCACCCCCACCCCCCAGCAGTGCGGGGCACCTGCCAGCAGGCCCCCACTCATGTCCCCTTGCACATCCACCACCCAGCAGTGCGGGGCACCTGCCAGCAGGCCCCCACTTATGTCCCCCTGTACCCCCACCTCCCAGCAGTGCGGGGCACCTGCCAGCAGGCCCCCACTCATGTCCCACTCATGTCCCCCTGCACCCCCACCCCCATCAGTGCGGGGTACCTGCCAGCAGGCCCCCATTCATGTCCCCTTGCACACCCAACCCCCAGCAGTGTGGGGCTCCTGCCAGCAGGCCCCCACTCATGTCCCCTTGCACCCCCACCCCCCAGCAGTGCGGTGCACCTGCCAGCAGGCCCCCACTCATGTCCCCTTGCACACCCACCCCCCACCAGTGCGGGGCACCTGCCAGCAGGCCCCCACTCATGTCCCCTTGCACACCCACCCCCCAGCAGTGCGGGGCACCTGCCAGCAGGCCCCCACTCATGTCCCCCTGCACCCCTGCCCCCCAGCAGTGCGGGGCACCTGCCAGCAGGCCCCCACTCATGTCCCCTTGCACACCCACCCCCCAGCAGTGCGGGGCACCTGCCAGCAGGCCCCCACTCATGTCCCACTCATGTCCCCCTGCACTCCCACCCCCCACCAGTGTGGGGCACCTGCCAGCAGGCCCCCACTCATGTCCCCCTGCACCCCCACCCCCCACCAGTGCGGGGTACCTGCCAACAGACCCCCACTCATGTCCCCTTGCACACCCACCCCCCAGCAGTGCGGGGCACCTGCCAGCAGGCCCCCACTCATGTCCCCTTGCACACCCACCCCCCACCAGTGCGGGGCACCTGCCAGCGGGCCCCCACTCATGTCCCCTTACACACGGGCCCCCATACATGTCCCACTCATGTCCCCCTGCACCCCTCCACCCAGCAGTGCGGGGCACCTGCCAGCAGGCCCCTACTCATGTCCCCTTGCATACCCACCCCCCAGCAGTGCGGGGCACCTGCCAGCAGGCCCCCACTCATGTCCCCTTGCACACCCACCCCCCACCAGTGCGGGGCACCTGCCAGCAGGCCCCCAATCATGTCCCACTCATGTCCCCCTGCACCCCCACCCCCCACCAGTGCGGGTCACCTGCCAGCAGGCCCTCACTCATGTCCCCTTGCACACCCAGCTCCCAGCAGTGTGGGGCACCTGCCAGCAGGCCCCCACTCATGTCCCCCTGCACCCCCACACCCCAGCAGTGCGGGGCACCTGCCAGCAGGCCCCCACTCATGTCCCCTTGCACACCCACCCCCCAGCAGTGCGGGGCACCTGCCAGCAGGCCCCCACTCATGTCCCACTCATGTCCCACTGCACCCCCACCCCCCAGCAGTGCGGGGCACCTGCCAGCAGGCCCCCACTCATGTCCCCTTGCCGACCAACCCCCCAGCAGTGCGGGGCACCTGCCATCAGGCCCCCACTCATGTCCCCTTGCACACCCACCCTCCAGCAGTGCGGGGCACCTGCCAGCAGGCCCCACTCATGTCCCCTTGCACACCCACCCCCCAGCAGTGCGGGGTACTTGCCAGCAGGCCCCCACTCATGTCCCCTTGCACACCCACCCCCCAGCAGTGAAATGGCGATCCCACGACACAAACCAAAAGTCAACTATGTACATCAACACATGTCCGCCACATGAAGGCAGGCAGTAGCGTCCCTGCGCATTAAAAAAATGTGCGCTAACGAAAAGCCGTATATACAGCTCGATGAATGTCCCATACTGTGGCCCTCTAGGACAAATGACGTGCAAAGGGGTAAGCAACAAACATGGACACCCGCTGTGTCAAAAATAGCATGTATTTCGGGTGCTTGCTGGAAGTTTCACACGCGATTGGGCCTGGGCGAGCGGGGTACGTGTACTTCAGGGGCTCGCTGGAAGTTTCACACGCAATTGGGCCTGAGCGAGCGGGGTATGTGTACTTCAGGGGCTTGCGGGAAGTTTCACACGCGATTGGGCCTGGCCGAGCGGGGTCCATGTACTTCCGGGGCCCGCGGGAAGTTTCACACGCGATTGGGCCTGGGCGAGCAGGGTACTTGTATCACTGTGGTGGGCTTGGAAGTACAGGAGGCAAATGCGCGGGACGCCCACACGCACACGCAAAAAAAGTTGCGCTAATCCGGAAACACGTACGCAAGCAGGAAGCAGGCGTACGTCGACCCGTGCAGCATAAAAGTGCACGCAAACAACAAACAAGCTCAGACGCCAGGATGAATATACCGTTCCTAGCAGCAGTGGCCGTGGGATACCGCAGAGGAGGAGGAGGATAGCCAGGGCCAGAATTGCTACACCCAGAACCAGCCTTTTTGGGATGCCTGATGACCACGTGTATGGGAGGTATAGGTTTCCACCTCACATAATACTCGACCTGGTCAAGTGAGTGGGAGGATGACCTCACATCACCCACCCTCTGCTCCCAAGCACTCAGCCCCCTGGTGAAGGTCCTTAATGTACTGCACTTCTTGGGCACTGGATCATTTCAGCGGACAAGTGGCATAGTGGGGGGGGTGTCACAGGCCACGCAGTCACGCTGCCTAAACCAGGTCTTGGCCATCATGACTGCACGCCCATCAGTACGCAGGCACATATACCTGCCCAGAACACCTGCAGAAAGGCAGGCTGTCGTCCAGGATTTTTATGGGGTGGCACACTTCCCCAAAGTGCTAGGTGCCATTGACTGCACCCATGTGGCTCTACGTCCCCCCAGGGCATCTGAGCACATCTATAGAAACCGCAAGCACTGGCATTCCATCAACATCCAGGTAGTATGTGATGCCAAGGGAATCATCACCTCAGTATATGCCAACTATCCCGGGTCCACCCACGACAGTTTCATTTACAGAATGTCAACCCTAAACCGGGACCTAGAAGCTGGTCGGCATGGCGATACATGGCTGGTTGGTGAGTATAAATGCCACAGCACATGCATGCATGTCAGATACTGAGTAATGTCACAACCCCACTAATGATACCCATCACCACCTCCCCAGGGGGCAGTGCCTACCCTCTGAGCACCCACATGATGATGCCAATTCGGAATCCCACCACGCCACCCGAGGTAAGATACAACACAGCCCATATTGCAACCCGGGGCATAGTGGAGCGCACATTCGGAGTGCTCAAGTCACACTTTCGCTCCCTTGACCGCTCTGGTGGGCAGCTGATATATGCTCCCCCATTAGTGTGCAGGATCATAGTGGCAGCATGTGTCCTGCACAACGTTGCAACACGCAGGGGCCTGCCGGTGGACATGGTGGTGCCCCCACATCCCCAACCACATGCACGCCAGCTGCGCATGGGAGGGGAAAGGGCACGGGGTGAGGCAGCCCGTACGCAGCTGGTGGCTAATTACTTCACCTAAAATCACACCCCTGTGGACTGCACACAGCCCTGGCACATACCAGCTGACTGTCAACGATGATGAGCCAACTGACAGTCAACTGTCACAACCATACCAGCCTGAGATTGTTCACCTGGTAGTGTTCCATTGTGTGCATCCCTACCTACACAAACACCACCAATGCTGTGTCATCAAAAGACACACTTCTATGCTGCTAAAATCATTACCCCCTTGCAAGATACAACATGACAACAGTGCCATGTCACCCAACACCTCCCCAGCACCGCCCCCCAACACACCATGGCATGTCATGCTATGTGAGAGCAAACAAAGGAATCCCCAAAACATGACACAAGTGTCACAAAGTACAGTGTCCCGATGGGAAAATGGCCACACACAATGTGCTCCCATTAATGTAGAACTGACAACACACATGACCAAAGACTTACCACAATACAATGCAGCTAGCCACCCCAAACATAGCATTCACATGACAGTACTAAGTTAAAGGATACGTAGACTTACAACCTGGTGATGCTAGCACATCGACCACCCCCAACTGTACAGTGTTGGTGCCACACAAATCTGGAAGTGCACTGCTTACAACATGAACTCCATCTCTAAAGTAGACGTCCTTGTGAAGACATGTGGAATGATCCTGCAAATTAGGAGGGAGACATGGATGCACGAACACACATCAATACACCATGCAGTGTACAATACTACAACAATATGCACTAGGAATGTATACACAGTATTGACTACAGGCTGCCCACACATGTCATGGGAGCCCAACGTCACTGTGTAAGTTACTGTCACTTGGGCACACCCTTTGCAAGCCCATGGTAACGGGAAGCAGGAGGGGTGTGTGTCTCACGAACCCAAGCATCTAACCCAAACTCAGGACAAGCCTGCATGTGCCCAGCCGCAATACAGTGGAGGTCCGAGGACAAGGTGCACACCAACAGCCACCTGTGTGGATGTTGCGGAAAAAAACACCACCATGGGCTCATGGTCTGCACGGCTACGCTAATGTGAGAGATTCTGAATCGCTGTGGTCGCTCTCATCACCCTGTGCTGCTGCTGCCGCAGGAGGTGCCCGGACCTCCTCCCAAGTTGCCTGCATCTCTGCAGAGAGCGTACGTGTGACACGCTACAGCAGCTGTTCTGTCCTCGTGACAGTGGAAGCCTCAAACTCCACAAGAGTCTGCCTGAGGTGACGGACTTCTACCCTCAGGGCTTCCCTCTGGCCCTGGGACTCTAAAGAAATGGCTTCCCGCAGAGTGTCCAGGGCCGTCCGTCTGTCCCTGTTGGACGCCAACATGTCCTCCCTGAGTGATTGGCAAATGGAGTCTGTTGCCTGCTGTAGTTGCTCCATCTGCCTCTCTGGGGGGACAAATGAAGTGGCCACCCTCGCCATAGCTTGAGCCATCATCTCAGATGCTGCTGCCTGTTGGTTTGCCATACCGTATATGGATCTCTCCCATGCGGTATTGCCTGGTGGCATACGGCCACTGCGTTGGCGGGCACCACACCTGTCTGGGGCAAGGCGAACTGTTCCTTGCTGTGTCGGCACTGCCTGAGGCTGCAGGACTGCATTCCCCCTCTGATCTGCTGGCCCAGGAACAGGATCAGATGTTGCGGAGTGTGGCCCTGCATCCGTAACCACCAAAGGCGGACCTACCAACACTGACATCCCCATATTGGGCTGTACCCCTGGTGCAGGTGGGTCGGACAGAACAGAATCCCTTCCAGAAACACCTACCTGCGAAGCCACATAGGTCTCATCATCCGAATCAACACCTGAATAGAGGTCTGGGGAGGTGCACCCAGAGAAACCCCTGGAGAGAACGGTCTGCAGCAAGAGTGGGTTCTCATCCACCACCACACCCTGTCCCCCACTGGTGCCCGGTCGTGCCTGAGATCCCTCCTGGGTCTGCACCATCTCCTCACCCTCAACAGCATCAAGTGCGTCATCCCCTGCAGAACCATGAAAGACAAAAAATGGAAACAGGCATTAGCACCATAGCACACAAATAGGCCTCACGAAGTACAGAACCAGTACTTGATTGACACATGTCCCACATGACTATAACCCTCCCATGCATGCACTGTCACTGAGTTTGAAGGGGAGGAAAATGTCAGACACTGATGACACCAAGATGGAAGAGCAACACATTAGCTGCATGCTGGCTAGCAGAGCCATCACACATTGGCCTGTGAGTGGCATGTCCAATCCAAATACATGACACATGCCATCACACAGATGGCATGTACCATAGGCATGTCACATATCGTTTGACAATAGGGCTCAGATATGCCTAGTGAAAGTGGGGGGATCGAAACAATCAGCCTGAATGAACAATGAGAAATACGGAACAATGTTGTTGCAAGATGCCACTTCAAGGGCGACTGGCGTGATGTTGCACAAAAAGTCTACTGTGGGCAGAAGGGATACTGTAATACCCAAATCCAGGGGCGCAGAATGTTATGGATGAAGCACATGGGTGACCCAAACCACTCAGGCACAAAAAGAAGAAGTGAACGCTGTTTGAGGAAACAGGCCCAACAGAAAATCAGAAAAAAGCTGTCAGAGGTAACAGGGAGTACGAACTAGAAACGCTGTGAAGTAAATCGCGTGTGAACCGACAAGAAGTACAGAATTCACCCACTCGCTCTCCACGAAAAGCACGTACAAGAAAATGACATCCTACACGTGCCTTTTGAACCGGCCAACACGTCCCACGTCACTTCCGCGTATACGCGCTAAGGCCCTATCCTCCAATTACACGAGCTGACACTCGGACGTGCAGTTCTTGGACGTGTAATATGCACCCGTGTACAGGGAAACGCCTATGCACGCACGTCACAGACGCGCTTACGCGCTAAGGGCCTTTGGTCCAATGAAATTGCGTACATGTGCTGATGCGCTTACGCGCTAAGGGCCTTTCCTCAAATTACATGTTGACGTGCAAGATTTTCACGTGCCAAATCACTCCGTATCAAGCTGGCCATGGGTAAGCACACGGAAGACCACGCTCCTGCCCAGAAGGCCGAATTACTGCCCCCAGAGCCCCGAGCACGCTCCCGCCTGCCATCTGCTGCTGCCTGCCTGCCTGCTGCCCAGGTGCCCTGCTATTTGCTGCCTGCACATCAGCCAGGGGTGCAGTTGCTGTGACCACCCCTACTGGAACCGAAGACTCCCGACTTGAGTACCATCTCGCTCCACAGCCCAGCCCCAGGACCCAGTTGCCCACCCACTCCTGCCTCTGGGGTTGCCATGTCCGGCACTACACCATCTGGCACCACTGGCAACCCCCAGCCAGAGAGGCAGAGGGCCACCAGCTTCACTGCCACCAAAGTTGGTGTCCTGGTGGAGCAAGTCCTGGGGCAGTATGATGCCCTCTCCGGAAGTTCTCGCGCCGACAAGGAAGGACGGACCCGGATCTGGACGGACATCCTGACTGGCATCAACGCGGAGGGGGTGGCAGTCCGCCTATTCCATCATGTCAAGAAGCGCTGGGAGGACTTCAGGTCCAGGACCCTCAGCAAGGCCCGGCGCCTCTTGAAGGCAGCATATGCTAAGGGGCGCCGGGGCCACCTGTCGGAAGATCAGATGAGGGTCCTGGAAGGCATATCCCCAGCTCTCCACGTCCAGGTCCTTGGGAGGCAGACCCGTCTGGAGTCGAGCGGTAAGTGTACATGCATACTGTTTGTATGCTGTGTGTGTGGTGGTGTACCAGTAGTGTGCAGGTTGCACATGTGTTTTTGTCGCACCATGTATGTACAGGGCCGTGAGGCTGACACATGCGAGGCCTCTCATGTGTGACACAAGGATGGTGCATGTGTGTGTGAGCTTGCATGCAAAATGCTGATGTGTGGGCACACATGTTTGGATGACTGTGTATGTAAGTTGGGATGGTTGTGGTGTCACACATGGATGTCGGTTCCAGCTGCATGTGTCTGCACCGTGTGCATGTGTGTGTATTTGACAAAGGTGCAACAGTGATGCAACATGGATGCCTGGGACACTGATGTGTAGAAGACTGATTGCCAGATGTCACATGGGTGCAAATCTCATCACTGCGACAGTCGTAGGAGGTGTTCACAGGCATGTGAGTGTGGTGGCATTTGTGCATGTCTAGTGCACTCCTTGTGTTTCATGTGATGTCAGGCTCACCTTTGGCTGTTCATGCTGTTGTATGTGTATGGATGGTGCTGGCTGTTGCAATATGGCTGTGGAATAGCTCATGTGTGTGAGTTTAAATGACATGTGTGTTGGAGATTGTGATTCCATGCCTGAAGTTTGACAATGACACTCGTGTGCAACTGTCATGTGTGTATGAGTCCATTGTACAGTGCCCTGATGCCTGTCTCCTATCTCTCCCTGTCTGCAGCGTCAACTGATGAAGAGGGCGGAGAGGGTGCTGTGGGGCACAGCAGCAGGGATCGCACCGCCAGCCGGAGACGCAAGGCCCGGCTCCCCTCCCAGGTTGTCATCTCGTCGGGGAGTGAGGAGTCCGGTGCCGCATCCCAGGTCGCAGCTGCCAAGGGGAGGTCCAAGAGGAGGAGGTCGGAGTTGGACTCCTCAGCAGCAGAAGGGGCAGCTGAGACCCCACAGGGTCTGACGGAGGAAGATGGCAAGGAGTCATCCAGGTTGGTGGGGGGTTTGGTGAAGGAGGAGGCCGTGCAAGGGACAGAGACGGGGTCTGAAGGTGGGGATTCCACTGGTGCTAGTGGTGCACTGCAGGGGCAGGGACAGGAGGCAGCACAGGCCGCCGCAGAGGTGCCTGTGTGCAATCCTGTCCCTGATCCTGTCACTGCATCATCTTGCACCAGAAGGGATGCCTACGTCCAGACCCGTTCGCAGGGAGGGGATTGGCCTACACCAACTGGCCTTCCTCTCCCTGCGGATGTGGCTATGCGGCTCTGGGTTGAGCCTGTCCTGGGTGGGGTGGCGTTGCGTCAACGGGCATGCGAGCTGACCTGCAGTCTTTTCATGAGGAGACTGCACGTCTTCTCGCATGGCTCATTGACCGCGTTGACCCACTGGGCCAGCTCACCAGGGCCGATTCCTCTGTTTTCTGGACCTTGTTCCGACCCCCCCTCAACTGGACCCCCTATCCCCCAGTCGTCCTCCATGCCATTTTACCACCCATGTATCACCTGGGTACCCTGTGGAGCTGCCTCTGACCCTGCAGCCAGGCTGGTGGAGGACACGTCCCTGCCACAGTCGGGAGTCGTACGTCCAGCAGGGGTGGCCACATCAACAACTGCACCCCAGCTGGAGGAGGATGTGCTGGCAGCAAGAGCCAGGGCACAGGCAGAGGCACAGCAGCAGCAGCAACAAGGTGGGAGCCATGATGGCTCGGGGCCTTCCTCATCGGAGGGGCAGGCATCGGCCGCAGGTCAGGAGGACCCTGGACGGGAAGTGTCTTCCGTGTGGCAGCGGTTGGGCCATGCGATAGATGCGGAGCGGCAGCGGGCGGAAGAGGCATGGCTCACGATGGTCAGGGCGGAGAACTCCATGCGGAGGGCCCTGAGGCGGGCCGAGTGCCTCAAGGCCATTCGCAGGGACCTGGAGATCCGGATGTCATCGTCCCTGTGAACCCTCGGGGCCATGGAAGAGGACCGCCTCCAGGACATTGAGCAGGAGTTCGATGATGCCCTGGCCCAGGACATCAACGAGTGAGCCGTTGGACTTGCCCACTGCCCTTGTAAATAGTTAGTTAGTGTTAGGTTTCCTCTCATTTTTTCTTTATTGTGGACCGCTTGAACACTGAACCACATTTTTGTATATAGTTTTTTTATTAGGTAGTAGTATTTGGTAGGTTTCATTTATTGAGTTGGGATCATGGACCCTGGATTCTTCGATTGTACATAGTTCTACATTGGATTCATCTTTTTTTATATTTTTTTTGTGTTCACCATGGGGCAATGGTTTTTACTTTGTTTTAAACCTTGCATTTTATTATTTGGACTGTGACTTTGGACACCATTCCTATTTGGATTTCTTTGGCTTATAATTTCTTGTTTTTCATTATTTACCGGACATGGATCATTTCTTTTGTTATTCCCATTGTTGTGTGTTTGATTTGATTTACGTTCATGTTATCTTTAATATATGTTTTTAAATACTTCCATTTGTGGTATTATCTCATTGGTTTCATGCATGTCATGATTTGTGTTTTGAGATTCACTTGCACCCATTGTGTGTGTGTGACGGACAGGTATTCATTTACGTACTTGCCATTGGGGTTGTATCATGTAATTGCCTTTTCGATGTGGGTGGATACAATACTTGGTTGGGGCTTTGTGCTGGGTAGGCTGGCCATAAGGGCCATGATTTAGGATCGTCATGACCTGTGGGCAAGGGGACATGAGCGGGGGCCTGCTGACAGGTGCCCCACACTGCTGGGGGGGGTGCAGGGGGACATGAGTGGGACATGAGTGGGGGCCTGCTGGCAGGTGCCCTGCACTGCTGGGGGGGTGCAGGGGGACATGAGTGGGGGCCTGCTGGCAGGTGCCCCGCACTGCTGGGGGGTGGGGGTGTAGGGGGACATGAGTGGGACATGAGTGGGGACCTGCTGGCAGGTGCCCCGCACTGCTGGGGGGGGATGCAGGGGGACATGAGTGGGACATGAGTGGGGGCCTGCTGGCAGGTGCCCCGCACTGCTGGGGGGGGTGCAGGGGGACATGAGTGGGACATGAGTGGGGGTCTGCTGGCAGGTGCCCCTCACTGCTGGGGGGTGGGGGTGCAGGGGGACATGAGTGGGACATGAGTGGGACATGAGTGGGGGCCTGCTGGCAGGTGCCCCTCACTGCTGGGGGGTAGGGGTGCAGGGGGACATGAGTTGGTGATCAATAGTGCAAGGTGACATGTGGCTTTGCTGGGGGGCATGCCCATGGTGGATGGGCTGCCTGAGGGACATGACCAGGGGTGCAGGGTAGTCCCCTGTGGTGTGGGCTGCCTGCAGGGGCCGTGGAGGGTGTAGAGGGAACACCTGGGAGGACACCCACTGCCAAATCACGTGTAGGATTCCCCGGCACCCCCGTAATACACGTACCCTGCATCAATCGCGGGTGAAACTTCCCGCGAACCCCAGTTATACACGTACCCTGCTGAAATCGCATGTGAAACTTCACGCGCACACCAGGAATAAACGTACCCCACTCCAACAGGGCCCTTTCGCGTGTGAAACTTCACGCGAACCACAGGAATACACGTACCCCGCTCCAACAGGGCCCTTTCATGTGTGAGACTTCACGCGAACTCCAGGAATATTGGGCCCGTGCGAGCGAGCGTGGTACGTGTATTACTGAGGTTCGCGGGAAGTTTCACCCGCGAAAGGGCAGCGCCCGTGCACAATACGTCGCAGATGCGCTTACGCGCTAAGGACCTTTGGTCCAATGAAATCACGTACGTGTGCTGACGCGCTTACGCGCTAAGGGCCTTTCCTCGAATCACATGCTGACGTGCAATTATTTCACGTGCCAAATCATTCCGTATCAAGCTGGCCACGCGGAAACACATGGAAGACCACGCTCCTGCCCAAAAGGCCGAATCACTGCCCCCCAGAGCCCCGAGCAGCCTCCCACCTGCCATCTGCTGCTGCCTGACTGCCTGCTGGCCACGTGCCCTACTATTTGGTGCCCGCACATCAGCCATCTGCAGGGGTCCAGTTGTTGTCTCCACCCCTGCTGGAACTGAAGACTCCCGACTGGGATACCATCGCTCCACAGCCCAGCCCCAGGACCCAGTTGCCCACCCACGCCTGCCTCTGGGGTTGCCATGTCGGGCACACAACCATCTGGCAGCACTGGCAACCCCCAGCCAGAGAGGCAGAGGGGCACCAGCTTCACTGCCACCGAAGTTGGTGTACTGGTGGAGCTTGTCCTGGGGCATTATGATGCCCTCTTCGGATCATCACGCGCCAACAAGGAAGGACGGGACAGGATCTTGGACGACTTTGTGTCAACACGGAGGGGGTGGCAACCCGCAACATCAAGCAAGTGAGGAACCGCTGGGAGGACTTGAGGTCCAGGACCCTCATGAAGGCCCGGCGCCTCGTGGAGGGGGGCCGGGGCACCATGAGTACCATCCAGCTGAGGGTCCTGGAACGCGTATGCCCAGCGCTCCACGCCCAGATCCTTGAGAGGCAGACAAGTCTGGAGTTGAGCGGTAAGTGGGCAAGCATTGCTGTGTGAGACAGGGCATGTTGCAGTGTGCTGGTTGTCTGATACTTGCCTGTATGTGTGACATAGGCCATGTACGCATGTGTGTGTGCAGGGACATCATGGTCATGCATGTGAGACCAGTAATGTGAGAACCACACGGTTGGTGCATGTGTTTAAATGCAACATGGGGAGCCCTATGCGGAATGGACACATGAGAGCATGCCAGTCTCTGTTCCTGGACATGGGTGGGGGTGAGGGATGGGTGCTGATGCCATGTACATGTATGGTGTCCATGTCTGTGTGTCTGACCTGCATGTCTGTGACTTGTAAATGCCATGGATGCATGACACATGTCTGTGACAATGTTTGGATTCACTGATGCAGCCTAGTCATCCTTGTGTCCACTGTGTCTGGGGTGTACGAATCCAGATGGATGAAACTATGTTGAGGTGGGTGCATGTGATAGGCATGACCCATGATGCATGTGAGTTTCAAACCAACATTGTATGTTTCAAGAGTCCCTTGGACATGTATGCTAATGTCCATGGCATGCGCCATGCCTGTTACTGCATGTGTTTTGCATGCACTGACCCATGTGTTGTGGAGGGACATGATGGAAGTGATGTTTGACAGTGCCACTCATCTGCTATTGCTTCCTGTCTAGGGGAACATTGTACAGTACCCTGATGCTTGTGTTCTATGTCTCCCTCTACACAGCGCCAAGTGAAGAAGAGGGCGGAGACGGCGCTGTGGAGCAAAGCGGCGGGGATCATCCCACGGCTGCAGCCCAAGGGGTGGGTGAGCCCCCACAGGGGCTTGCAACGGCGGAAGATGGTGTGGAGCCATCAGGTTGGTGGTTTCCACAGAGGAGGAGGAGCCCGCTACTGAGACGCACATGGGGTCTGGTGGGGGCATCCCTGCTGGTGCAAGTGGTGCTGTCCAGGGGCAGGGGCAGGAGGCAGCACAGGTCGCCGTGGAGGGGCCTGTGCATGTCACTGTCCCTGACACTGTGTCTGCACCACCATGCACCAGCAGGGATGCCCCATCCCAGGCCCGTCCGCAGGTAAGGGGGATGTCCATGTCATCTGACACTCCTCTACCTGCGGACGAGGGGACCCCTGGCCTTATGGAGAAGGTCCTGAATGGTGTCTCGTTGCGCACGGGTGTCATTCTTGATGAGGTGCGTGATTTCCGGGGGGAGCACGCACGTCATCACGAAGAGCACCGTGCCAACATGGCGCAGTTGGGAGCGACCATGGTCGGGGGTTTCCTTTATGTTTCGGGCACTCTGGCGACCCTCTCCTCCTCTGTGGATGCAATGCGCCAGTCGTTCTCCATGCCGTCTTCCGGCCCAGATGCCACCAGGGCCCCCTGTGGACCTTCCCCGACCAACGCAGCCAGATCGGTGGGGATCCCATCCCTGCCACAGTCGGGAGTCGGAGGTCCAGCAGGGGTAGACACACCAGCAACTGGACCCCAGCAGATGGAGGATGTGACGGCATCATCGGGCAGGGCACGTGTACAACAGCGTCGGTGGATTCCATCAGCCTGGATGCCGTCGTGCTGGCAGAGGCAGTTGCATCGGAGGCAGCGGCAGGCTCGACGTGGGAGGAATCATGGCTCGGGGCCATCAACATCAGAGGGGCAGGCATCGGCCGGAGGGCAGGAGAACCTTGGAATGGGAGTGTCTTCCATGTGGGAGCGGTTGGGCCAGCAGATAGGTGAGGAGCGGCGGCGGGCGGAGGAGGAACGGCTCACAATGGTCAGGGCGGAGAACTCCATGCGGAGGGCGCTGAGGCGGGCTGAGTGCCTCGAGGGTATTCGCAGGGAGTTGGAGCTGGACACCGCATTATCCCTGCGAGACCTCGGGGCCAGGGAACATGCCCGCCTCCAAGCCATTGAACAGGAGTTCGATGATGCCCTGGCCCATGACATCAACCAGTGAGCCGTCGGACTAGCCCGCCGCCTTTGTATATAGTTATTTAGGTTTAGGTTTCATTTCTTTATTATTATGATTTGGAGTCCACAGACTTTGCTCCACTTTTTGTATATAGTTGTATTTTAGATAGGTTTCTTGGTAGGTTTCATTTGCTTTTGGGATAATGGACCCTTCAGACTTTCTTTTTCAATTTTCAGGACATGTATATACTTTCTTTTAGTCATATTCACATGGAGTAATGTTTTTTTTATGCTTTTCATCTTTGGATTTCGTTCTATGGACTTTGGGGATGCACCACTTATATTGTTTAATTTTTTGGATTTATTTTCTTGCTTGGATTTGACTTTCTTTTTCTTATTTCAAAAATGATTTCTTCTTTTGTATGTGTGCTTTTCATTTTGACATTTGTTGGACTTTTTAATACATTTATTTATTCTATATTATTGGTGTGGTGTACAGTGATGGTTTGGTGCATGTCTCCATGAGCATTGGCACAGTCATGTGTTGCAACTGTGTGGCTCTGTAGGACATTTGCTGATGGGCATGCTGGTTCTTTTCAGACTATCATGGAATGGGTGATTTACTAGGGAGTGGGTGCAGTGGATTGTTGGTTGTTTGCACTGGGGGGTGGAGGGTTGGGATTTGGGTTGGCATTAGGGCCATGGGTCTGTAGAGTCATTGCGTGGTGTTTGGGGGACATGTGTGGAAGCCTGCTGGCAGGTGCCCCTGACTGCTGGGGGGTGAGGGTGCTGGGGGACATGTGTGGGGGCCTGCTGGCAGGTGCCCCTGACTGCTGAGGGGTGGGGATGCTGGGGGACATGTGTGGGGCCTGCTGGCAGGTGCCCCTGACTGCTGGGGGGTGGGGGTGCAGAGGGACATGTGTGGGGGCGTGCTGGCAGGTGCCCCTGACTGCTGGGGGGTGGGGGTGCTGGGGGACATGTGTGGGGGCCTGCTGGCAGGTGCCCCTGACTGCTGGGGGTTGGGGGTGCTGGGGGACATGTGTGGGGGCCTTCTGGCAGGTGTCCCTGACTGCTGGGGGGTGGGGGTGCTGGGGGACATGAATGGGACATGTGTGGGGGCCTGCTGGCAGGTGCCCCTGACTGCTAGGGGGTGAGGGTGCTGGGGGACATGTGTGGGGGCCTGCTGGCAGGTGCCCCTGACTGCTGAGGGGTGTGGATGCTGGGGGACATGTGTGGGGGCCTGCTGGCAGGTGCTCCTGACTGCTGGGGGGTAGGGATGCAGGGGGACATGTGTGGGGCCTGCTGGCAGGTGCCCCTGACTGCTGGGGGGTGGGGGTGCAGAGGGACATGTGTGGGGGCCTGCTGGCAGGTGCCCCTGACTGCTGGGGGGTGGGGGTGCTGGGGGACATGTGTGGGGGCCTGCTGGCAGGTGCCCCTGACTGCTGGGGGGTGGGGGTGCTGGGGGACATGTGTGGGGGCCTTCTGCCAGGTGCCCCTGACTGCTGGGGGGTGGGGGTGCAGGGAGACATGTGTGGGGCCTGCTGGCAGGTGCCCCTGACTGCTGGGGGGGGTGCAGGGGGACATGAGTGGGTGCCTGCTGGCAGGTGCCCCTGACTGCTGGGGGTGGGGGTGCAGGGGGACATGAGTGGGACATGAGTTGGGGCCTGCTGGCAGGTGCCCCGCACTGCTGGGGTATGGGGGTGGAGGGGGACATGAGTGGGACATGAGTGGGGGCCTGCTGGCAGGTGCCCTGCACTGCTGGGGGGTGGGGGTACAGGGGACATGAGTGGGACATGAGTGGGGGCCTGCTGGCAGGTGCCCCTGACTGCTGGGGGTGCAGGGGGACATGAGTGGGTGCCTGCTGGCAGGTGCCCCTGACTGCTGGGGGTGGGGGTGCAGGGGGACATGAGTGGGACATGAGTGGGGGCCTGCTGGCAGGTGCCCCGCACTGCTGGGTTGTGGGGGTCCAGGGGGACATGAGTGGGACATGAGTGGGGGCCTGCTGGCAGGTGCCCTGCACTGCTGGGGGGTGGGGGTACAGTGGACATGAGTGGGACATGAGTGGGGGCCTGCTGGCAGGTTCCCCTGACTGCTGGGGGTGGGGGTGCAGGGGGACATGAGTGGGACATGAGTGGGGGCCTGCTGGCAGGTGCACCTCACTGCTGGGGGGTGGGGGTGCAGGGGGACATGAGTGGGACATGAGTGGGTGCCTGCTGGCAGGTGCCCCTGACTGCTGGGGCACTCATGTCCTCCTGCACCCCCACCCCCAGCAGTCAGGGGAACCTGCCAGCTGGGGGTGGGGGTGCAGGAGGACATGAGTGGGACATGAGTGGGGGCCTGCTGGCAGGTGCACCTCACTGCTGAGGGGTGGGGGTGCAGGGGGACATGAGTGGGACATGAGTGGGGGCCTGCTGGCAGGTGCCCCTGACTGCTGGGGGTGGGGGTGAAGGGGGACATGAGTGGGTGCCTGCTGGCAGGTGCCCCTGACTGCTGGGGGTGGAGGTGCAGGAGGACATGAGTGGGACATGAGTGGGTGCCTGCTGGCAGGTGCCCCGCACTGCTGGGGGGGTGCAGGGGGACATGAGTGGGACATGAGTGGGGGCCTGCTGGCGGGTGCCCCTCACTGCTGGGGGGTGGGGGTGCAGGGGGAGATGAGTGGGACATGAGTGGGGCCCTGCTGGCAGGTGCCCCACACTGCTGGGGCGTGGGGGTGCAGGGGGACATGAGTGGGTGCCTTCTGGCAGGTGCCCCGCACTGCTGGGGACTGGGGGTGCAAGGGGACATGAGTTGGTGGCCAGTAGTGCAAGGTGACATGTGGCTTTGCTGTGGGGCATGGCCATGGTGGATGGGCTGTCTGCGGGACATGACCAGGGGTGCAGGGTAGTCCCCTGTGGTGTGGGCTGCCTGCAGGGGCTGTGGAGGGTGTAAAGGGAACACCTGGGAGGACCCACACTGCCAATTCACATGTAGGACTCCCCGGCACCCCCGTAATACACGTACCCAGCCCATTTGCGTGTGAAACTTCCCGCGCACCCCTGAAATACACGTACCCAGCCCATTTGCATGTGAAACTTCCCACGCGCCCCTGAAATACACGTACGCAGCCCATTCGCGTTTGAAACTTTCCGCGCACCCCTGGAATACACGTACCCAGGCCAATCACGTGTGTAACTTCCCGCGCACCCCTGAAATACACGTACCCAGGCCAATTGGGTGTGAAACTTCCCGCGCACCTCTGAAATACACGTACCCAGCCCATTCGCGTGTGAGACTTCCCGCGCACCCCTGAAATACATGTACCCAGGCCAATCGCGTGTGAAACTTCCCGCGCACACCTGAAATACATGTACTCATGCCAATCGCGTGTGAGACTTCCCGCGCACCCCTGAAATACACGTACCCAGCCCATTCGCGTGTGAGACTTCCCACGCACCCCTGAAATACACGTACCTAGCCCATTCACATGTGAAACTTTCCGCGCACCCCTGAAATACACGTACCCAGCCCATTCGCGTGTGAAACTTCACGCGAACCCCAGGAATACACGTACACCACTCGCACAGGGCCTATTGCGTGTGAAACTTCCCGCGCACCCCTGCAATACACGTACCCAGGCCAATCGCATGTGAAACTTCCCGCGCACCCCTGCAATACACGTACCCAGCCCATTCGCGTGTGAAACTTCCCGCGCACCCCTGAAATACACGTTCTAGCCCATTCGCATGTGAAACTTCCCGCACACCCCTGAAATACACGTAACCAGGACAATCGCGTGTGAAACTTCCCGCGAACCCCAGTTATACACGTACCCCGCTCGCACTGGCCCTTTTGTGTGTGGACGTTACCGCGAAACCCGTAATACACGTTCCCCGCTTGGCGTTTGCTGTTTGGCAGTCCGGCAAACTGGTTTTGGCTTGGCGCAGACCTGTGCGCTGCATTGGGGATTTTGATGCCTTTTCCTTGTGCAAGGGCGTTCTTGGGGGCGTAACTGGCGCTGCTGCAGGGTCGCTGCGCCACTCTGCGCCACGGCTGGTTTTGGAGGCTAAAATCCATGAATACGCTGTGCGCTGAAATGGATTTTATCACACGCGGCTGGCGCAGTCTATCGCACGGGAACACTGTGCGCCAGCCGCCTGCACCACTTTTGTGCGAATTTCCATGAATTGCCCTGTTTGTCATTTTGATTTGCAGAATTTTGCCAAGATACCAAATTGCTATAACCACAACAATTCCAAGAGTTGAGATATAGGCCTTAGAGGCTACGTAGTTGGATTCACCTGTTTTAATGAAATAAAGGTTTTAATTAAGGGTTCTACCCAATTCCAATCATTCACTGTACCCGCTAGGGAAAGGAATCGCTTAATTACCTCATCACTGGGCCCTTCCGTTCTGTCTTCACTATTGAGGTTGGTTGTGTCCATTTTGTCTGAGTTCTCATGAGTTTCCACCAAAACCTTAGCCTCTTCTAAATTTTGAAATAAATATAGGTGAAATCGCAGCTGGGTAAGATCCTCTGTATGTTCCAATATTAATTTGCCAATAATTGAGGAGGCGATTTTGCATATCATCCTGTTGTTATTTACTGTTGCCATGGAGATCCATACGATGTCTCCCGAATTCAGGTTCCTTAATGCTGGGATTTTATAAAAAAAAATGAAAGAGTGACTTTGCCATTGACTTTTATATCATTGTCCCAACCCAAAATGTTCACTTTCTGGTAAATAATTTCAGGAACTGCTTTTTGTGCTTCCTCTTTGTTCTTTAACTCATTCCTATCATTACACATTTCCTTTTCATGAGTGATATACATATTAGGGGCAAGACACCTCTTTCACAAGAGTGTTAATGTTTGGCGAATTATTCGCTATGGGGGATTGATAAGGCAACTCATTTTTGATTGAGGGGACAGTCGAAGAAAAGTTTAGATGTGTAACGGGAGCAGTATGAGGTTGAGCCATCAACCCATTAGAGATCACAGGAACGTTCAAGGGTTCAAGGGTAATAGATAATCCTACTACTGTAGGATTATCTATTAAACTGGATTTAGAGCAGACCTCCACATAAGATTGAAGGGATTTAGGTGAAGTTTTAACTTTTTTAAGATCAACGATAGGAAAGAACTTTGACATTTCTGCTTGTTTGGTACCTGATATCCCATTGTATTGGAACCAGCATCACATCAATGGAACAGACAGGCACCTCTTTGTCCGGCCATGAAAGAGGGTCCTATATCATCACAGTTGTAGGGGGACTTTTCTTTTTCTTTTTTTTAGATAGCGGATCAGTTGAAGCTGTTGTTTTAGTTGAAGATGGATCTTACTTTCAGCATTTAATTGATCCAAATCTAAAATGTCATCCTCATTGGACATTGCACCGATATTTTTTGAGTTAGTATTGTGACCCCTATTCTTATCGGTTGGTAATTTGTTATTTTTTTTTTTATTTATTTACTTGTTTATAATCAAAGCACCATTTGATTTTTACAAGAAGTTGTTTCACATAAAACACACAGGGATACGAGTAGAGAATACAGATAACAAGATGTGTCGGGGGGAAATTCTGCCGGGGTCGGCCGGGCCGTCCGCAGACCTCCGGGCAGGGAGGCCCCAACTCCTCCCGTATATCCCAGATGAGATAGAGTATGAGACACACGCAAGAAGCAAGGTGACTCTGCTGTTTATTAGACAAAACGGCAGGGATGGGTCAAGGAGCGTACGCGTCCGTCCTGACACACACACAATCGTGGGCTCGCAGGCCCTTTTTACTGTATTATGACGCGCTACTTGCGTCACTTTAGAAAGTAACAAAAAACCTATCGCCACTCTTAATTGGTTGCTCGAGTGGTAGGGTTAGTATAGCACACGTATAGAGAACAATGTTAGTGGTCGAGGGTTAGTCAGGTGATATATCTGGGTTGTCCCTACAATTAGATACATGAGAATTGTTACATGAAGACTCCTAAGGATTGGTTAATATTACTGGCGTCAGTGATAAGAGCCCCATGTTCTGATTGGTGCGCCCGTGAGCTTCCCAGCCTGGGACCACCGCTGTTCCCAGCTCTCGGTGTACCTGCAATTTGCAACAATGTTTCACTATGGGTACGTGCAGACAATGTGAGGATTTATTCATAGCTGGAAGGCTCCCACTGTCGCAAATGTCCATTGAGCCTTTCAAGTGTATCTGCCTGTGTCTCGTAGCGAGGGATCCAGATGCCTCTTTTCTCCTGAGCTTGGCATCTCGTCAGGTTTCGGCTTGGTCACGTGAGGTGGGACCGTGTTTGAGGCAGAATTCTGCACAATTAATATTGCTTTTCCACTGTGTGTCTGGTTTAATTTGCAGGTGTGACCTTAACGTTGGTGCGCGGAGTGCGAGGTTGCAACATCGTGCCCTTGATGATTTGTTCTTGGAATGTGGGTTTGCAACATTGCGACCTTGGCTGGTTGCTTCGCCGGGCTCATTCTGCAGGATCAGCAACCTGACTCTTGTTTTGTTAATGTCCACGGGAGCTCTTGTTTGAGGCCTACTTAGGCCTGGTGTATAAGTGGGTCCGTCTGGTGCACAGGTGCTTTGGGTTACAGTACCATATAGTTTCATGACCAGTATCGTGTCTTCATTATATTTCTCATGGTGGTAACTGGTTTTAAGAGAAGCGTGAGCAAGCCTTGTAGATGAGTTCATGACGCGTCTTGCGTTTCTGCATTCTGAAAGCCTATGTAAAAATAATAAAGATGCACGTCCGTGAGTATGCCTGTCGCCTACGTCATAGCACTGAGTATATTCTTCGTGTAGATTGGTGCGGGAATGTCCAGTGTGTATATTTGCACAGGTGTGCTTACCGTTGTCTAGGTCGTCATGGCATCTCTAGCGACGTGTAGATTTTAGTCTAGTTGGTCCGTGCCGCAGGTGTCGGCATGGCCAGTGCGGGCTGCTGGGCAGGCAGATGGACACATCCGTATGTTCCTGTACCAGGGTATCTGGTCGTCTGGTAAATGGACAAACTCTTCTCGTGGCGGGTGTCTGGGTCGTGACCCTTTAGGCCAAGCGCGAGAGGTGAAGGACGGGAGCCTGGTCTTCCATTCTCCCACTTCAGTCCCCCCTCTGGTCGACTTGTCGACCACAAACATATCCTTCTCGTTATCTCCTCTTACTCGCCATATCTTAGTTATTCCTCCTAGATGTCCATAGTGGTTTACATGATCTTCAAATGACCAATACATATATTCACAGGTTCCTCCAGGAGTACAGTATACCCATTTCCCTATGTAGCTCCTGGGGTTTCTTGGGTTCTCGATCTTCACTGATGGTGGGTCTAGATGGTTGGTGATGATTTGGTTGCGCAACTTCTCCCTCTCCTGTATTATCACACCTGTATGTTGGCCGTCATCTGCTGGCATCAAGGGGTGCATTCCCACCATTTCGAGCAACTCGTCAGTGGTACGTGCCTTCCGGGCCTTCCAAAATCTAATTATGATCAGCGTAGCTCCAGCCAAAATAGTACAACCCACTATGATTTTTAGTCCATCTGACAGCCAGGATGGCATCCATGACCATAATAGTGAAAACCAGCTCTTATCCTTGTTTACACCGTTACTTTCATCCATCATTTTGGAGTGCATCTGGGCCAATTGTGAAACTGCTTCTGTCAGTGTACCATTGTCAGCATCGTTGGCAGGTATGAACGTGCAGCATGATTGTCCTATCTTTGCACAAACTCCTCCTTCCATTGCTGTGAGAAGGTCCAATACATATCTGTTCTGCAGTGCTACCATCCTTATAGCTCGCAGCTCCTCTTTTATTGCGTTGAATCCATTTACTGTAGAATTGATGGTCATCATTAGTTCCCATCTAGTTATCTGGAGCCATTTTGCGTTTGCGTAAGCCTGCAGTCCCGGATGTATTATTGAGGAGAAGAACATTGCTGCTCTGCTGAATAGTCTGTGTTCTGGCGGTATTGAAGTTAGTGCCGTTTCCGACCTTCCCCACAGGTAATTTCCTGTCAGTGGTTCTCCTTGTCTTTTCCTTCTATTTAGGACAGTATCATTGCTGTTGGTCCTGTTCCCTTGCTCCTCCTGAAGTGGTGCAGATCTCTTTTTCCTCTTGTCCCCTTCATCCATTTTGGGAAAGTTCGCCACATTGACATGCTTCTTGGGTACCACTAGTGATGGTACATTGACGTGCACCATTGTGCACACACCATTCCACAGGGGAGGCAGTGTATGGTATGCCTTTTCTCCACAGGCCCAATAATGGTCCATTATTACTGCTGTTCCTGCTCCCCCCTCAGGTAACTCCATCACACTTGCACAGTTGGTGTTATATCCTACGTCCACCTCTCCTTTATGCTGGTAGCATACCTTGGGCGCAGTCAGCGGTAGTATTGTTATTGGGTCTTCATCCGTTTCTACCCACGTGAGCATTGGTACATACTTGATCCACGTCGTCCAACATCGGTGGTTGTGTGCCTCGATAGTTGAGATAGTTTCTTTTGTTACCATGTTGCTGCCAATCACTCCTATCTCCCAGCTGTTGTCCAGGTACACCTTCCCTGTTATCGTCACCAGCGGCCTCTCCCAACATCCTTGTTTACCCGGAACTTCAGTGGCGTACCAATCACATGGTAGATACTGCAGTGTTACTTTCTTTGTTTCTCCTTTTGCAGGACCACTTGTTATGTATCTGAATGCTTCAGCATGTAAACTGCTCTTGTGGTAACTCAAATAGGTCTTGAGGAAGTTGTTTTCATATGGGTATGAGTCTCCTGTTTTCCATGTCATATGCACCACTGTCCCTTGAAATCTTCCTTTTGTTTGGAACAGTGCCAAGTATATTATGCACTGTGCTGTCTTTTCATCTATTTCTGTGGCAACAAATGTTCGTGAAGCACTCATGGCGTATGGTATTAATGAGCAAACGTAGCAGCTGTCCTCAGTTGTCTGCTTACCAATGCGGGTCATGTGTTGGTACCATATGTTATTTGAGACGTGTGCTGAATCTTGTATATAATTATCAATACCTTTATTGTCTGAGTATGTGTTGCGTTTAACTCTATTTTGCTTGGGTGCAATGTTACTACTATCACCTGACGTAACACCTGTTGCAGCAGGGGACGGGGGTGTATTAGGTTTGGATGCAGCAATAAAATTAATGGCATAGCTGTACTGCCATACAGAGGCAGACAAGAACCCGGTGATCATCAAAATCCCTATTATTTTTATTACATATGCTAATCTCACCGGCATTTTGCTCTTACCTTGCTGCAGTCCTGGCAGCGTATTCTTGCGATGTTAAAGTTGCCCGCCTAAAAATTCTCAAAATGCTTGTTATTAAATGTTAGTTGTTGGTTTCCTTTAAGCTCTCCCTATCAAATAGTCATTCAGTGCCCAGGCGAAGAGCTGTTCCCACGCTACTCTAAGTGATCTATCTCTTAGGACCGGCAAGTATGGGCGGAGGTGGGGCATGGAATATTCTATGGCCAAGAGGAATGCTGTGTAGTAGACACGTACCCTTCTCTTTTTTAGGTACGTTGGCCTTTTTATTTCGTATACAAATTGGTGGGACAATTCTTCTGGGTAGTTATCGTCTGGGAGTACCATCTACGCCTGGGCAGTGAACTTGTTAGTTAGCTATTTTCTTAACAATACAATAATACGCAGTTCCTGTATGTGCGAGAGAAGAGAAAAAGAGAACATTCACGTGTTTACATGTGTACTTGTGCAGGCAATGTCCTTCAGTTCAGTTATTACTATATTTGGGGGTCAATGGGCGGGGGGTTTGGGCTCAGTTGGCGGGAGTATTTTTACTCTTTGAGCGTGTGACCATGGGGTGGGCAGTATGGGGATCACCCCTTTCTTCGTCAGTTATTGTCTCCGGGGAAGCTGGGTAGTGACACGGTAAGGGAACAATTGGGTCGTTGTCTGTGGTAGAACTTCCTTCCGCTGTTGGGGATGTTGTTGCTGTTCTTCCAATGGACCTGTCGTTGGCGCTGGGGCGGGTCTGCAGTTTGTAGATCTTTAAATCATGTAGGTGGTTCCAGGCACGCTTGTCCTTTAACTTTACTGCTCTTGTTGATACGTCCTCTACCAGATGGGGGCCAGTAAATCTTTTATCGTTCCACTTCCTGTTGAAATTGCGAAGTAGCACGTGGTCACCTTTAGCAAGTTTGCACAGGTTCTCCTTTTCCAATTCTGTATTGGCGCCTTCTTGTTTATTGCTGGTAGACCCGCCCCGTGTGCGCTCGAGCTGTTGAGACACAAACACAACACTAGTAATCAAAGAAGACACATATTGGTACGTTTCATCACCTAACACACTCGCTGTACTTTCGTGATCAGTGAATGCCCTTGACGTTGGCGTTAGGGGAAGGCGCATCTTACGTCCGGTAACCACCTCGTGAGGGGTGAGGTGGTGGTCGGACCCTGGCCTATTTCTCAATTCAAATAGGGCTAATGGAAGGCAATACAACCAGCTTTTCTTTGTTGTTTGTTGTATTTTTGCAATTGCCTCCTTTAATAGGCCATTCAGGCGTTCACATACACCGTTAGCCTGTGGGTGGTATGCACATGCGAATTTGTGTTTTATGCTCAGCAAGGATGTGATATGCTGGAACATTTCGTTTGCGAAATGCGGGCCATTGTCTGACCTTAACACCTCGCACACTCCCCACCTGGGGAAGACCTCCCTTACTAGGAATTTGGCTGCTCTAAATGCATCTGGGTGTGAACAGGGCCCTGCTTCAATCCACCTAGAGAATGGGCATACTACTACAATCATATACCTATTACCTTGACATATGTTGATCATATCAACATAGTCAATGTGAAGATGCCGAAAAGGTCCCTCTGGCCGGGGTATAGTACCTCTTATCACTTTTAGGGTATGACCGGCCGTAAACTGATGACATGTGAGACAATTGCTGATAAAATTCGACACATGAGAATTTAACTCGGGGCAGAACCAATCTTCTCTAATTCGTGCTGCAATTATTTCCTTGCCTGTATGGGCTGGGTGATGTAATTGGCTCAGGGCGGTGTTTAAAAGTGCCAATGGTATTACAACTTTTCCACTGCCACCCTGGCGCCATAGTGCGTCGGTTGGTGACATTGTACATCCTCTTTTTACCCATATTTCTTTTTCGGCCATTGGTGCAGCCGCTTGTAGCTCCATAATCTGCGTGGCTGGGAGATGGGTGTACCCTTCTCTTATCAACATCTCCTTAGCCATTCCCCTCCCTCTCCCTCTCTGTGATTCTGTGGGGTTCCATATCTCACCAAAGTATGCAGCATATTTCGCATGTGCGTCTGCTGCTGCATTCCCTTTTGAGACGTGGTCTTCACCATTGGTGTGTGCGGTGCATTTTACTAGGGCTAATTCTTGGGGGTCGTTTATTACTTGAATTAGTTCAGCCAATAAAAGGGCATGTTGTACTGGAGTGCCATCAGCTCTCCTAAACCCTCTTCTTCTCCATTTTGATAGCCCTGAGTGGACAGTGGATGTAACATATGCACTGTCGGAGTATATGGGTACTCGTTTGTCAAAACTTTCCTTCAATGCCAATATTAGTGCAACCAGTTCCGCGGCTTGAGCAGAGTAATGCTGTGGTAATTGTACACATTTCATAGCCACACACACCGGCGCCTCCATCATTTTTACCACTGCTGCCCCAGTCCTCCGTATCCCATCTCCTTGATCAATAGTTGATGACCCATCAATAAACAAAAGCTCACCTCCCTCTAGTGCGTTTTCTTCAACTTTTCTAGTACATGAGTACATTTCAGTTATTTGGGTACAGTCATGGGCACAATCTCCCTCCTCAATTACTTCTGCTAGGAACATTGCAGGGTTAACCGTGCTACATCTAACAATTGCTAGTTCAGCTCTAGACAAAATGATCTCATAACCTGATGCCCTCTGCGTGGTTAGGGTGGACTTAGGTTTATTCAATATTGCAAATAGTGCATGTTCCACAAACAGTGTAGTTGGACACCCCATGGTTATTGCTGATGCTTTTTCCACTGCAAAAGCAGCTGCAGCGAGAACTTGTTCGCAAGGGAAGTGACCTAACATCACAGGGTCTAAGTGACCGCTGTAAAATGCTACTGGTTTATAGCCCATGCTCGTTTTTTGGGCCAATACTGCTTTCATCACTGCTGAGTCGCAATGTGAGAATATAAAAAATCGTCGCTCATAGTCTGGGGATGCCAGTACTGGAGCAGTTGATATTGCATCTTTCAATTCATCAAAGGCCTCCCTCATTTCCATAGTCCACCCCAAATTTTTCTCCCCTTTATTAGCTTCCCTCAAACCCTCAAGCAGGGGTCCTATGTATGAACTGTAATCAAATACCCATGCTCTGCAGTAGTTGCACAGCCCCAGGAATTGCTGCAGTTCTCTCACAGTCTGTGGCATTGGAGTGCTTGAAATGGCCTGTGCTCTTTGTGGTGCAATCTTTCTTCCATGTTGGGATATCAGTTGGCCAATGTAAAGTACCTGTTCCTGACAGTATTGTATCTTTTCCATGTCTACCTTGTACCCTTTTTCAGCCAATATCGTCAACATCTTTAAGGAGTCCTCTCTGCATTTACTTTCGTTTGTACTGCAAATTATTATGTCATCCACATACTGTAACACTGTGCTTTCCACTTCAACGTTACCCAAATCCATCTGTATTACTCTATTGAAAATTGAGGGTGATTCGCAATACCCCTGTGGCAATCTGGTATGTTTCCACTTTGTATTTCGGTAAGTGAAGCTTGTCAAATCTTGTGAGTCTGGGTGTAATGGTATTGAGAAAAAAGCATTTTTAAGGTCGATTACTGTAAATCGTGATGCTTCCGCTGGAATGCCACACAATATTGTGGCCGGGTTTGCTGTTAGTGGATACTCTGCTTCTACTATGTTGTTCAAGGGCCTGAGGTCCTGTATGAAGCGCCAAGACCCCCCTTTAGCCTTGCGCACTGGGTACACAGCCGTGTTACATTGTGATTCTGAGGGGACCAATATGCCATTGTTTATAAGGGCCGTTATGGTTTCATATATGCCCTCATCTGCCTCTTTTGACAGTGGGTACTGTTTCACTCTTGGTAGTATGGCACCTTTTTTCAATTTTATCCTTACTCCCCCTATGCTTTTTATGCATCCCACGTCATAAGGGCTAATAGTCCACAATGATTTGGGCACCTTTGACATATCCTCCTTAACCCTTTAAGTGCCAAGGACGAGGTATCTCGTCCTTGGAAGTGCACACGCAGTGCCAAGGACGAGATAGCTCGTCCTTTTTGGCACCTTGTTTTGAGCGATCCCTGCAAAGCAGGGATCGCTCAAAACTGTAATCCAACCCCCGGGCTATGCGAGGGGGAGGTCCCCCCTCACTGCCCGGGGGTTGGATTTCCTTCAGTTTCACGCCGACGTGCGTTACGCACGTCGGCGTGAAACGGAAAGTATTTCCAACGCAGCAGCCATTTTCGGCTGCTGCGTTGGAGAGAGAAGGTGAGTCCCCTTCTTCTTCCGCCTCGATCTCCAGCTGTATTTCAAGCCGGAGATCGAGGCGGGTACCGTTGGAAAGGGGAGATTCTCCCCTTTCCAACGGTACCCATTGTGTGGCTTTGCTGCCCGCGGATCGGGCGCAGGGCGCCTCGATCCGCGGGCAGCAACGTCACGGATCAAAGCAGATCCTTTTGTGACGCGTGGGGGAGGGGGGGCTGCTTACTAGGTAAGCGGCCCCCTTCCCCCGTGGCCCCAAAGCATGGGGCCACAGCGCCAGGGACCCCTGGGGGCAGATGATCACAGCCCCCAGGGGTGGGGGGGAAAAAAAAAAAAAAAAAAAATCGAGGGAAGGAGGGAGGTGGGAGGGGGTTTTGGGCCCTGGGGCCCACTGGGCCACCAGGGATTGAGCTAAAAGTGGTGTCCCTGGAAAGGGGACTTTCTCCCCTTTCCAGGGACACCACTCATATGCCGCATTGCTGGTCACGGATCAGCGCAGAGCGCTGATCCGTGACCAGCAACCCACTGAACCACCATGGATCTGTTTGTGAGTTGGGGGGGAGGGGGGCTGCTTCAGGTAAGCAGCCCTCTCCCCCCCCCCCGGCCCCCAAAGCATGGGGACACATGAAAATGTACCCTGGGGGCAGATGGCTGGCCATCTGCCCCCAGGGAAATATATATAAAAAAAATAATAATAATCTGAGGGATGGGGGGAGGTGGGAGGGGGTTTGGGGTCCTGGGGCCCACTAGGCCACCAGGGATTGAACAGAAAGTGGTGTCCCTGGAAAGGGGACTTTCTCCCCTTTCCAAGGACACCACATATGAGGCATTGCTGGTCACGGATCGGCGCAGAGCGCTCGATCCGTGACCAGCAACCCACTAGAATACCATGGATCTCTTTGTGAGGTGGGGGGGGGGGGCTGCTTCAAGTCAGCAGCCCTCTCCCCCCTCCCGACCCCAAAGCATGGGGGCACGTGCATGTGAACCCTGGGGCAGATGGCTGACCATCTGCCCCAAGGAAATGTAAAATGAAAAAAAAAAATTGAAATGATGGGAAACAGGGGTGGGGGAAGGGGTGGGGGCCACTAGCCACCATGGATTTTTTTACTGAATGAAAGGGGGGTGTCCCCCCATGGGAGGGTACCCCCCCAACCGAAGTAGAAAGGGGGCACCCCTTGTAACCCTCCCTGGGGGCAGATATCTGCTCCTAGGAAGGGGCATCTGACCCCAGGGAGGGATGCATGAGGTGGGCCCCCCCTATCTGCCCCCAGGGAGGGTTGCATGAGGTGGGGCCCTCCATTTGGGGTGGGGGGGGTTGAGGGTCACCCCCCGTTGCGGTACATCAGGCGCTGCCAATTTAGGGTGGCCCTCAGCCCCCCCTAAAAAGCAGCCTGTGATTTTGCATTTTGTTTTTTGTTTACCCAACTTGGCTTGGTGCAGATGGCCACATTAGTGTGGCTATCTGCCCCCAGGGTGCCCAAACCCTACTGGCCCATCTGTTGGGGGTCCTGCCCCACCTTTTGGGGTGGCCCTCTCCCCCCTCACCCCAAATGGAGGTGGGGTGTACCTCACGCAGCCGTTTGGAGGAGGCCCAGGGAGGCCTGCATGAGGTGTGTCCCCCAGCCATTGGGGGTGGGGCGGGGGGGGCACCCCAAAAGGTGGGGCAGGACCCCCAATAGATGGGGCAGTAAGGTTTGGGCACCCTGGGGGCAGATAGCCACACTAATGGGCCCATCTGCACCAAGCCAAGTTGGGTAAACAAAAAAAAATATACAAAATCACAGGCTGCTTTTTAGGGGGGGCTGAGGGCCACCCTAAATTGGCAGCGCCTGATGTACCGCAACGGGGGGTGACCCTCAACCCCCCCCCACCCCAAATGGAGGGCCCCACCTCATGCAACCCTCCCTGGGGGCAGATAGGGGGGGCCCACCTCATGCATCCCTCCCTGGGGTCAGATGCCCCTTCCTAGGAGCAGATATCTGCCCCCAGGGAGGGTTGCATGAGGTGGGGTCCTCCATTTGGGGTGGGGGGGGGGGGGTTGAGGGCCACCCCCCGTCGCGGTACATCAGGCGCTGCCAATTTAGGGTGGCCCCCAGCCCCCCCTAAAAAGCAGCCTGTGAATTTGCATTTTGTTTTTTGTTTACCCAACTTTGCTTGCTGCAGATGGGCCCATTAGTGTGGCTATCTGCCCCCAGGGTGCCCAAACCCTACTGGCCCATCTATTGGGGGTCCTGCCCCACCTTTTGGGGTGGCCCTCTCCCCCCTCACCCCAAATGGAGGTGGGGTGTACCTCACACAGCCGTTTGGAGGAGGCCCAGGGAGGCCTGCATGAGGTGTGTCCCCCAGCCATTGGGGGTGGGGCGGGGGGGGGGGGCACCCCAAAAGGTGGGGCAGGACCCCCAATAGATGGGGCAGTAAGGTTTGGGCACCCTGGGGGCAGATAGCCACACTAATGGGCCCATCTGCAGCAAGGAAAGTTGGGTAAACAAAAAACAAAATGCTAAATCACAGGCTGCTTTTTAGGGGGGGCTGGGGGCCACCCTAAATTGGCAGCGCCTGATGTACCGCAACGGGGGGTGGCCCTCAACCCCCCCCCACCCCAAATGGAGGGCCCCACCTCATGCAACCCTCCCTGGGCGCAGATAGGGGGGGCCTCACCTCATGCATCCCTCCCTGGGGTCAGATGCCCCTTCCTAGGAGCAGATATCTGCCCCCGGGGAGGGTTGCATGAGGTGGGGCCCTCCGTTTGGGGTGGGGGGGGGGTTGAGGGCCACCCCCCGTTGCGGTACATCATGCGCTGGCAATTTAGGGTGGCCCTCAGCCCCCCCTAAAAAGCAGCCTGTGGTTTTGTATATTTTTTTTTGTTTACCCAACTTTGCTTGGTGCAGATGGCCACATTAGTGTGGCTATCTGCCCCCAGGGTGCCCAAACCCTACTGCCCCATCTATTGGGGGTCCTGCCCTACCTTTTGGGATGGCCCTCTCCCCCCTCACCCCAAATGGAGGTGGGGTGTACCTCACGCAGCCGTTTGGAGGTGGCCCAGGGAGGCCTGCATGAGGTGTGTCCCCCAGCCATTTGGGGTGAGGGGGGAGAGGGCCCCCAAAAATGGTGGGACAGGCCCCCCAATAGATGGGGCAGTAGGGTTTGGGCACCCTGGGGGCAGATAGCCACACTAATGGGCCCATCTGCACCAAGCCAAGTTGGGTAAACAAAAAAAAATATACAAAATCACAGGCTGCTTTTTAGGGGGGGCTGAGGGCCACCCTGAATTGGCAGCGCATGATGTACCGCAACGGGGGGTGGCCCTCAACCCCCCCCACCCCAAATGGAGGGCCCCACCTCATGCAACCCTCCCTGGGCGCAGATAGGGGGGGCCTCACCTCATGCATCCCTCCCTGGGGTCAGATGCCCCTTCCTAGGAGCAGATATCTGCCCCCAGGGAGGGTTGCATGAGGTGGGGCCCTCCGTTTGGGGTGGGGGGGGGGTTGAGGGCCACCCCCCGTTGCGGTACATCATGCGCTGGCAATTTAGGGTGGCCCTCAGCCCCCCCTAAAAAGCAGCCTGTGGTTTTGTATATTTTTTTTTGTTTACCCAACTTTGCTTGGTGCAGATGGCCACATTAGTGTGGCTATCTGGCCCCAGGGTGCCCAAACCCTACTGCCCCATCTATTGGGGGTCCTGCCCTACCTTTTGGGGTGGCCCTCTCCCCCCTCACCCCAAATGGAGGTGGGGTGTACCTCACGCAGCCGTTTGGAGGAGGCCCAGGGAGGCCTGCATGAGGTGTGTCCCCCAGCCATTGGGGGTGGGGCGGGGGGGGCACCCCAAAAGGTGGGGCAGGACCCCCAATAGATGGGGCAGTAAGGTTTGGGCACCCTGGGGGCAGATAGCCACACTAATGGGCCCATCTGCACCAAGCCAAGTTGGGTAAACAAAAAAACATATACAAAATCACAGGCTGCTTTTTAGGGGGGGCTGAGGGCCACCCTAAATTGCCAGCGCATGATGTACCGCAACGGGGGGTGACCCTCAACCCCCCCCCACCCCAAATGGAGGGCCCCACCTCATGCAACCCTCCCTGGGGGCAGATAGGGGGGGCACCACCTCATGCATCCCTCCCTGGGGTCAGATGCCCCTTCCTAGGAGCAGATATCTGCCCCCAGGGAGGGTTGCATGAGGTGGGGCCCTCCATTTGGGGTGGGGGGGGGTTGAGGGTCACCCCCCGTTGCGGTACATCAGGCGCTGCCAATTTAGGGTGGCCCTCAGCCCCCCCTAAAAAGCAGCCTGTGATTTTGCATTTTGTTTTTTGTTTACCCAACTTTGCTTGCTGCAGATGGGCCCATTAGTGTGGCTATCTGCCCCCAGGGTGCCCAAACCCTACTGGCCCATCTATTGGGGGTCCTGCCCCACCTTTTGGGGTGGCCCTCTCCCCCCTCACCCCAAATGGAGGTGGGGTGTACCTCACACAGCCGTTTGGAGGAGGCCCAGGGAGGCCTGCATGAGGTGTGTCCCCCAGCCATTGGGGGTGGGGCGGGGGGGGGCACCCCAAAAGGTGGGGCAGGACCCCCAATAGATGGGGCAGTAAGGTTTGGGCACCCTGGGGGCAGATAGCCACACTAATGGGCCCATCTGCACCAAGCCAAGTTGGGTAAACAAAAAAAAATATACAAAATCACAGGCTGCTTTTTAGGGGGGGCTGAGGGCCACCCTAAATTGGCAGCGCCTGATGTACCGCAACGGGGGGTGACCCTCAACCCCCCCACCCCAAATGGAGGGCCCCACCTCATGCAACCCTCCCTGGGGGCAGATAGGGGGGGCACCACCTCATGCATCCCTCCCTGGGGTCAGATGCCCCTTCCTAGGAGCAGATATCTGCCCCCAGGGAGGGTTGCATGAGGTGGGGCCCTCCATTTGGGGTGGGGGGGGGTTGAGGGCCACCCCCCGTTGCGGTACATCAGGCGCTGCCAATTTAGGGTGGCCCCCAGCCCCCCCTAAAAAGCAGCCTGTGAATTTGCATTTTGTTTTTTGTTTACCCAACTTTGCTTGCTGCAGATGGGCCCATTAGTGTGGATATCTGCCCCCAGGGTGCCCAAACCCTACTGGCCCATCTATTGGGGGTCCTGCCTCATTTTTTGGGGTGGCCCTCTCCCCCCTCACCCCAAATGGAGGTGGAGTGTACCTCACGCAGCCGTTTGGAGGAGGCCCAGGGAGGCCTGCATGAAGTGTGTCCCCCAGCCATTGGGGGTGGGGCGGGGGGGCACCCCAAAAGGTGGGGCAGGACCCCCAATAGATGGGGCAGTAGTGTTTGGGCACTCCGGCGCCAGATTGGCACACCAATGTGCCCCTGTGCACAAAGGGGAGTTGGGTTACCAAAGGAAAACAGTGAAATTGTTGGAAGGTTTTTTAGGGGGGGCGGTGGAGCACCCCAAAGGGTTGGGAAAGCTGAATGGGGCGTTAACCCCCCCCCTGCCCACAATGGAGTGGGTGCCATGTCATGCAGCCCTCCCTGAGACCAGATATCTGCTCCTAGGAACGGACGCCTGAGCCCAGGGAGGAGTGCAGGACAGCCTTCCCCCTTATCTGCCCCTTGGGAGGGCTACATGAGATGGGCCGCCCCTCAAATTGGGGTGGTGGTGGAGAGGTGCAACCCCCCTCACGTTAGAAAATTCCACAGCGGTGTAGGGGGCCCTCCGCCCTCACAAAAGGGCAGCCTGCCATTTTGAATTGGGTTCTTCGTTTACTATACCTGCCTTTGCGTAGAGGGGCACATTGGTGTGCCAGTCTGGCGCCGGGGTGCCAAAAACGTACAGGCCAATGCTACAGTGGGGCCAATATGGGTGGTCTGGTATGTGGGTGGGCTGACACAGATAATATATGTTTTGTTCTTCCCTTTACAGGTCTTGAGCAGTTCAAGCTTCTCCCTTGTTATGTACGTATGAAATTTTGCTTATTCCAACATTTGATAGTGGGTGGAGGGCACATTGCTATTGGGGTGGGGGTGAACAGGGCCTGTAGTGTTCTGTTGTGAAGGAAGTGGGTGCTCTGGGGAGGTATTGGGGTGGCCAGGAACACACTTGTCCAGGTTGCGGACAAAACGCCCCCCGTGCAGCTGAACAGTGCTGTTTCCCTGGGAGGGAAGGTTGCCAATTAGCCATCTGTGCAATGTTTGTTTTGTGTGCTGGGGGTTGCCATACACCCATTGGTCTTAGGCCAGTTTGCTATCACTGTGCAGTCCAGCCTTCTGTGGAGGTAGATGACAGAGAAGTTTCATGTATGTGGTGGAAGGAGCTGAAAAATGTACAGATATATGCCAGACAGTTCGGATGTGTTATTGGTAGGCAAAGCACTGAATGTAAATCTTTTATGTTTCTGTTGCAGTTGCGGCTACAGAAAAGCTTATGCTGACTTATGTAAGTACCACATATATTACTTGGTAATGTGCGGGTGGAGGGTTACTGTGGTGGAAGAAACTGTGGCTGCAGTGTCAGTGGTATGGGGGAGAAAGGGTAGGAGGGCGGTTCGGGGGCCAGTGATGGGAGTGCCTTGCATTGAGGAAGGTGGCTGCTTTGCAGAAGGAAAAACTGGGCAACATAAGTAGCAGCTCCTTTTCAAAAATGTTGCCGGTAGTAATGCAGATGGTCATTTTGTTATGAGCATGGTACGCGTACTTGATACAGAGAACACTACTTTTACTGCAACGATCACCATTTCTGTGGTCCTTTTCCAGCAGTCGTCCCAGTGAGCCCCGCCTGGCTCCCCATCCTTTTGCAGGGGGAAAACCTGTAATGCAGGGTAGCTAGAGGGGCAGGAGGGGTGGGGGATTAAGTCATTGCCCTTGGGCGTCCATCTCCCAGATGGATATTTTGTCCCTCAAAAGCAGCAGTGGGTGCAGGGTGCCCCGGCACGGTCCCCATCCCGTCCTAGAGGGGAAAGCTGCAGTGCTGGCCAGGCAGAGATGTAGTGTGGTGGTGGTTGATGTGTGTGACCTTGGCTGCCTCTCTGCCTTGGTAGTTGAATGGCCCCAAGTTCACCAGTACTTTAGGAGCTGCGCCCCAATTTCTCACAATCAAAGAGTCCAAATGTGCATGCATGTGTAATGAAAGGGGCACATTCTGTCAGAGGAACTATATTCGGAGAGGTTACAAAACACCCTTGCTGCACAGGTCATATCCTCTGTCAGACTAGTCACCCTGCCAAAGTGTAATGGTGTAGCATGTGGAAGTCACTTTACTACCGTGCAGTGCAGGCGGTGGGCCACAGGAGCAGACAACCTTTACTGATTACAATTGCCCCAGCAGAACTGTGTTATTGGCACAAGGTGACATACTGTCTTCCTCACCTCCTTCCCCTAAAACACAAGTGCCAATTACGTAATGACCTACTGTAAATTCACATGAGAGGTGCATGTCCGAATAGGTGAAGTGTGTGTCTGGGAGTGTTACAAGAGCCATGTGTTCACACAATCATTCAGCTAGTTGGTAAACTGTATGTATAGGCATATTCATGGGGGTTCACTTGTTTCCATATCATAGTGACGATGAGGGTTGTGTAGATAATTGCCTACTCTTTCACCCAAAGGGCTGCACGATTTTCCGAGGGCCAACCACATCTGGCTCTCAAAGGGATGCCCTCCTGGTACATTGGTTTGGGGTTAGGGGGAAGTGCTTTCACCAGCTCAGAGGAGCCATCAGCGATGTCCATGCAAAAGGAGATGCAAACCCAACACCCTACAGTGGTGCACCTGGGAGGAAAAGATTTAGCGTCTGTGGGAGGGGAAGGGATACATGAGCTGCTAATGGAGGAACTGGAATGGATAGCACAGATGTTTCCAAACAGTGATGGGTTGGTGCCAGATTTCCGGGATTTATTTATTTTTATGTTTTTTCTGCAGGATGCCATATGCCCACTTGTCTTATTTCCATTTCCAATCCGTCTGCAGTCTAGCCTTCCGTAGTGGTAGATGACTGAGAAGTGTCATGGAAGTGATGGAAGGAAGTGAAAAATGTACAGATAGTTGCCAGACAGTTTGGATGTGTAATTGGTAGGCAAAGCATTGAATTTAAATCTTTTATGTTTCCTTTGCAGTTTCGGCTACTGAAAAGGTATTGCTGACTTATGTAAGTACAACATTTATTACTTGGTAATGTGGGGGTGGAGGGTTACTGTGGTGGAAGGAATTGTGGGTGCATTGTCAGTGATAAGGGGGGGAAAGGGTAGTGGGGAGGGTCGGGGGCCAGTGATGGGTGTGCCTTGCATTGAGTAAGGCAGCTGCTTTGCAGAAGGAAAGGTTTGGCAGCAAATTTTAAACATTTTTTTCCAGTAGTTATATAGATGGTCATTTTTTCTGAGCATGCTATGCACACTTGTTACAGAGCTCATTCCTTTCACTGCAAAGTTCACCATTTCTGTGGTCCAATTTCAGCAGTGGTCCCAGTGTGCCCTGTCAGGGTCCCCATCCTTTTGCAGGGGGAAAAAACTGTAACGCAAGGTAGCTAGAGAGGGGGGTGTCATTGGCCTTGGTCGTCCGTCCCCCAGGTGGATATTTTGGCTCCAAATTCAGCAGTGTGTGCAGGGTCCAATCCCTTCCAGGAGAGGAAAGCTGTAGTGCTGACCAGGAAGCTATGTAGGGTAGTGGTGGGTGATGGGTGTGACCTTGTCCACCTCCCTTCCTTGGTAGTGAAGTGGCCCCAAGGTCACTAGTGGTCCTGGAGCTATGGCCGAAACACTCACATTGAAAGTGTCTGAAGGTGCACCCATTTGTGGTAAATGTGGCACATTCTGTCAGGGTACCTATATTCACAGAGCGTACAAAGCACACTTCCTGTGGACTTCATATCCTCCGTGAGACTAGTCACCCTGCCAAATTGTAACGATGTAGCATGTGGACGTCACCTTACCACCGTGCTGGGCAGGCGGTGGGCCACAGGAGCAGACAACTTTTACTGATTACAATTGCGCCAGCACAACTGTGTTATTGGCACAAGGTGACATACTATCTTCTTCACCTCCTTCCCCTGAAAATAACGTGGCAATTATGTGTCGACCTACTGTTATCTCAAATGAGAGGTGGTTTCCGAATGGGTGAAGTGTGTGTCTGGGATTGTTACAAGAGTCATGTGTTGGTGCAATTGTTGTGTAATGTGGTAAAATGTATGTGTAGCCATAATCATGGGGGTTTTCCTGTTTCCATTTCCTAGTGAGGATGAGGGTTGTGTGGATTTTCGGCCACTCTTATATCCAAAGGGCTGCACGACTTTTCCGAGGGCCACCTACATCTGGGTCTGGAAGGGATGGCCTTGCGGTGCATTGGTTTGGGGTGGGGGGGATGCGCCTTCACCAGCTCCGAGGAGCCATCGTCGCTGCCCAAGCAAAAGGAAAGGCCCCCCCCCCTGACCTTATAGTGGTTCACCTGGGAGGAAATGATTTTGCGTCTGTGGGACGGAAGGGGGTACGCGAGCAGCTCATGGCAGACCTTGAATGGATTGCAGAGAGGTTTCCAAACACTGTGGTGGCCTGGTCCCAGATGATTCCCAGGATGGATTGGAGAACTGAAGGGAATAGAAGGGCCATCAACCGCTCGGTGTGGAAAATGAATGGCGAGTTCACTAAACTGACAGAGGGCAACACCAGAATACGGACCATTCACCATGGCAATATCAAAGGTGCTGTGATGTTTCACAGAGATGGGGTGCACCTTTCCAAAACAGGCATGGAGCTGTTCATTGGAAACATTATGGATTTTGCCCAGACGCTATTTTAGGGGGAGTTTGCCCAGTGACTGATGGACACACTGGAAGATCTGAAAGGTGAATAGAAGTGGTAGTAAGTATGTTGGCAGTGAGACTTCCACTTTCTAGCAATTGTTTGCATTCATGGCATGTCAAAGCATTTAGTATGTTTCTGCTACTTATTTCTTTGGTACCCATCACTACTTGCTTCAGCCTACATCAATTTGCTTGGCCTTGCAATAATGTTGTCCATGTGAGCTTTCCCCTTACAATAGACACCCCTATATGAATGAGCAGGTGTTATTGTCAAAAGTGTGCCAGCAGTTGGCCGGAAGGGCCAGCCGTGTACTTTATTTATCTTCCCTCTCTGCTTCTTCATTGCCTATGGCTTTTCAACTCACCCAATCACTAATACGTTGCATGGTTCCTTCTCACCTCGATTTCCCATCCACAAGCATCCCATGGGGGAGGGCATGGTGCAAAGCATGTTGGCTGTTTCTGAATAGGTAGTGTGGCTGAAATCCTCGTCCCCACGCTTGTATTTCTGTACAGTTTAGCGGAATAGTACATTGGCCATAGATTTTTTGTTCTCTTTCTTTTAGGTGCAGGTGTGTTGTAGCTGTCTACACACTTGTAGGAAAGCAGTCAGCTGGTCCTTAGCATTTCACGTGAGTGTTTGCAAAGTACTACTCTGTTTATTGTAGCGTGCAGGGAGTACGTCATATTGCAGAGGGCTGCTACAGTTAGTGAGCAAAGTCTGGACCTTTTGGTGTACCTGTGTGGAGTAGGTTTGTGGCACTGAATACCACTTACTGTGCTACGTTCCATACTTTCAGAAGCACACATACTTCTTGTTTCAGTCTTCATCTGGTCTTTGGGCATTGAAGGGTTCCATAGCAAAGGTACTCATGGCTTCTCGGCGATCAATGTCTGGTGCGGAGGCATTAGCTGTAGTGATGGAATCTGGCTCAGAGCAAGGCACAGATGTGTACATGCATTCTGAAACAGATAGTGCTTCTGAGGGGCAGGAGGGAAGTGATTGGGGAAGTGAGATGGCCATTGACGAAAGTCCCTCCTCCCACTCATCATCGTCATCATCTGATGATGAAGAGGAAGGAAGAGTGCGTCCACCTTTTCGCACACTTCCCACACGCAGGGGACCTGTAAGGGGGAGGGGACGTGCAAGACTGCCACGCAATGTGGCAGTTCCTGACATGACTCAAGAGTCGCTCTGGGTGCCTCCAGCAATGGCTCAGCCTGTTGTGCCCCCTTTCACTGGTATATCAGGGTGCACAGTGAATACAGAAGGGTTTCAGTCTATTGATTTTTTCAACCTTTTTGTTGATGATGGGTTCATTGCAGACGTGGTTGAGCAAACCAATTTATACGCTGCACAGTTCATGAGGTCTAGGGGTCCCACTCTGAAACCCCACTCCAGAGCACAAGCATGGGTACCCACAAACGATGTTGAAATGAGACAGTTTTGGGGTCTCATTTTGCTCATGGGAATTGGACACAAGCCGTCTGTCGCAATGTACTGGACTACTGTAGCACCACTTTTTTGCCCGTTTTTTTCAGCTACAATGAGCAGAAATCGCTTTCAAGCACTGCACCGTATGTTGCACTTCAATGACAACTCGGCAGCATTACCCAAAACGGACCCAAACTTTGATAGGCTGTTCAAACTTAAGCCATTTCTGGACCATTTCACTCACCGATTTGCAGAGGTGTATGTTCCTAGCCAGAACATATCCATTGATGAATCGTTGGTGTTGTTCAAAGGTCGCCTTGTATTCAGGCAATACATTCCTAGCAAGAGATCACGATATGGGATTAAAATGTACATGTTGTGTGAAAGTACCACTGGGTATGTCAGCAGCATGAGAGTCTACACCGGTAAAGACTCTACCCTAAACCCTCCGGGCTGCCCAGCCCATTTAGGGACAAGTGAGAAGATTGTTTGGGATCTTCTCACACCATGGCTCCACAAGGGACATCATTTGTATGTAGACAATTTCTACACCGGAATTCCACTGTTCAAGGAATTGTTCAATGTGGGCACACTCGCATGCGGTACAATCCGCAGTAACCGCAAACGCTTCCCCAGACAACTTGTGTGTAAGAAGTTGGCTAAGGGACAATGTATGGCATTGCGGCAGGATGAATTGTTAGCAGTGAAATTCTGCGACAAAAGGGATGTGTACATGCTAAGTACTATTCATGATGAAAGTACTTCAGCTGTCCCTCTGCGCAGGCAGACTCAGCAAGTGTTGAAACCCAATTGCATTCTGGATTACAACAAGTACATGGGTGGAGTAGACAAAAATGACCAAGTGCTTGAGTCATACCACGCTGAACGCAAGTCGCGTTTCTGGTACAAAAAGTTAGCCACACACATTGTGCATATGGCAACGTACAATGCTTATGTGGTGTACCGTGCAGCTACTCCACAAAACAAGCTCTCCTTTTTGGATTTTGAATTAGAAATTGTTCAATCTCTGGCTAATGTTCATGTACAAATTCCCTCCTTTCCAGAGGTCGAAGATGTAGCCAGATTGCAAGAGCGACACTTTGGTGATTATGTTCCTCCCACTGCCACGAAGGCACAACCGTACCGAAAATGTAAGGTGTGTACAAAACAAGGAAAGAGGAAGGATACTCGGGTGTACTGTCCCCAATGCCCTTCCCAGCCTGCCCTCTGCTTTCAGCCTTGTTTCCTTTTGTATCATACAAAGGAAAATTATTGGGAGATCGACTGATTTCCGAAAATGCCCATCATTCCTTGAAAGGGACCCTTAGCCCCTGAAATCGTGCATGTCTTGTAAAGGAATGGCACTCTTGCACCCTGCCCTGGAGGAGTACCTTCAATGAAAATGCAACAGGATGTCAACTCACTTCACTTGATTTAGCGTGCATTCACGAGCATCGCTAGTCCTGCTTCCTCCACTCGAGGCCTGCCTTGGAAAGGCAACCACAGCCGTAGCTTTCCCTTGAGGCCTGCCAAGAAAATGTACATCAGTCTAGATCCCTCAGCTCAAAGCGTGACTTGCAAAGGAACGCTAATCAGGCTCCTTCCATTGGAGGCGTGCCTACGAAATAGTAATCATTATGAGTCCCTGTACTTGAGTTGTGCCATGCGGGTCTTTCCCCTTTGGCGTGCTTTGGCAAGCAATGCTAGTCCTGCCCCCTCCACTTGAGGCCTGCCTGGGAAAGAGACATCACCCCCGGTACCTTTCCCTTCAGGTCTGCCTCCTAAGGAAAAGGCAGTCTAGCTCCCTCTGCGCGTGGTGTGCCTTGCAAAGTAACGCAATGCTTGTTACGTCCAAAGCAGGCGCATCTTTGAAAGAAATGCCACTCTAGCTCCCTCCACTTGAGGTGTGCCTTGGAGTAGGTGGGGACAGCACTCTGCTTTACTCCCCTTTGGCGTGCTTTGGCAAGCAATGCTAGTCCTGCCCCCTCCACTTGAGGCCTGCCTGGGAAAGAGACATCACCCCCGGTACCTTTCCCTTCAGGTCTGCCTCCTAAGGAAAAGGCAGTCTAGCTCCCTCTGCGCGTGGTGTGCCTTGCAAAGTAACGCAATGCTTGTTACGTCCAAAGCAGGCGCATCTTTGAAAGAAATGCCACTCTAGCTCCCTCCACTTGAGGTGTGCCTTGGAGTAGGTGGGGACAGCACTCTGCTTTACTCCCCTTTGGCGTGCTTTGGCAAGCAATGCTAGTCCTGCCCCCTCCACTTGAGGCCTGCCTGGGAAAGAGACATCACCCCCGGTACCTTTCCCTTCAGGTCTGCCTCCTAAGGAAAAGGCAGTCTAGCTCCCTCTGCGCGTGGTGTGCCTTGCAAAGTAACGCAATGCTTGTTACGTCCAAAGCAGGCGCATCTTTGAAAGAAATGCCACTCTAGCTCCCTCCACTTGAGGTGTGCCTTGGAGTAGGTGGGGACAGCACTCTGCTTTACTCCCCTTTGGCGTGCTTTGGCAAGCAATGCTAGTCCTGCCCCCTCCACTTGAGGCCTGCCTGGGAAAGAGACATCACCCCCGGTACCTTTCCCTTCAGGTCTGCCTCCTAAGGAAAAGGCAGTCTAGCTCCCTCTGCGCGTGGTGTGCCTTGCAAAGTAACGCAATGCTTGTTACGTCCAAAGCAGGCGCATCTTTGAAAGAAATGCCACTCTAGCTCCCTCCACTTGAGGTGTGCCTTGGAGTAGGTGGGGACAGCACTCTGCTTTACTCCCCTTTGGCGTGCTTTGGCAAGCAATGCTAGTCCTGCCCCCTCCACTTGAGGCCTGCCTGGGAAAGAGACATCACCCCCGGTACCTTTCCCTTCAGGTCTGCCTCCTAAGGAAAAGGCAGTCTAGCTCCCTCTGCGCGTGGTGTGCCTTGCAAAGTAACGCAATGCTTGTTACGTCCAAAGCAGGCGCATCTTTGAAAGAAATGCCACTCTAGCTCCCTCCACTTGAGGTGTGCCTTGGAGTAGGTGGGGACAGCACTCTGCTTTACTCCCCTTTGGCGTGCTTTGGCAAGCAATGCTAGTCCTGCCCCCTCCACTTGAGGCCTGCCTGGGAAAGAGACATCACCCCCGGTACCTTTCCCTTCAGGTCTGCCTCCTAAGGAAAAGGCAGTCTAGCTCCCTCTGCGCGTGGTGTGCCTTGCAAAGTAACGCAATGCTTGTTACGTCCAAAGCAGGCGCATCTTTGAAAGGAATGCCACTCTAGCTCCCTCCACTTGAGGTGTGCCTTGGAGTAGGTGGGGACAGCACTCTGCTTTACTCCCCTTTGGCGTGCTTTGGCAAGCAATGCTAGTCCTGCCCCCTCCACTTGAGGCCTGCCTGGGAAAGAGACATCACCCCCGGTACCTTTCCCTTCAGGTCTGCCTCCTAAGGAAAAGGCAGTCTAGCTCCCTCTGCGCGTGGTGTGCCTTGCAAAGTAACGCAATGCTTGTTACGTCCAAAGCAGGCGCATCTTTGAAAGAAATGCCACTCTAGCTCCCTCCACTTGAGGTGTGCCTTGGAGTAGGTGGGGACAGCACTCTGCTTTACTCCCCTTTGGCGTGCTTTGGCAAGCAATGCTAGTCCTGCCCCCTCCACTTGAGGCCTGCCTGGGAAAGAGACATCACCCCCGGTACCTTTCCCTTCAGGTCTGCCTCCTAAGGAAAAGGCAGTCTATCTCCCTCTGCGCGTGGTGTGCCTTGCAAAGTAACGCAATGCTTGTTACGTCCAAAGCAGGCGCATCTTTGAAAGAAATGCCACTCTAGCTCCCTCCACTTGAGGTGTGCCTTGGAGTAGGTGGGGACAGCACTCTGCTTTACTCCCCTTTGGCGTGCTTTGGCAAGCAATGCTAGTCCTGCCCCCTCCACTTGAGGCCTGCCTGGGAAAGAGACATCACCCCCGGTACCTTTCCCTTCAGGTCTGCCTCCTAAGGAAAAGGCAGTCTAGCTCCCTCTGCGCGTGGTGTGCCTTGCAAAGTAACGCAATGCTTGTTACGTCCAAAGCAGGCGCATCTTTGAAAGAAATGCCACTCTAGCTCCCTCCACTTGAGGTGTGCCTTGGAGTAGGTGGGGACAGCACTCTGCTTTACTCCCCTTTGGCGTGCTTTGGAAAGCAATGCTAGTCCTGCCCCCTCCACTTGAGGCCTGCCTGGGAAAGAGACATCACCCCCGGTACCTTTCCCTTCAGGTCTGCCTCCTAAGGAAAAGGCAGTCTAGCTCCCTCTGCGCGTGGTGTGCCTTGCAAAGTAACGCAATGCTTGTTACGTCCAAAGCAGGCGCATCTTTGAAAGGAATGCCACTCCACCGCCTCTAGTTGAGGCGGGCCATGGAGAAGAAGGGTGGAGCACTGAGGGTCACTCCCCTATGGGAGTGCAGCTTGCTCCTGTTCGGGATTGCCTTACAAAAAAAAAACGTCTGGAAAACCCCATCCGCTTCTGGCGTACTTTGGACAGGAACCCAAATCTGGCTCCTTCCACTTAAGGTTTGGCAAGCAAAGAAAGGCCAGTCCCGCTCCCTCTACTCAAGCCGTGCGTTGTGGAAGACCAGAACAGCATTCAGGTTCCCTCCACTCAAGGGGTGTTTTTTCAAAATATTACACGCCACTTTGGCTCCTTCCCTTGAGGTCTAAGTGTCATGAAAGTGGTACTTGGACACCAACTATATGGCAGCGGTGTCTTGCGTACCTCGTAAGATCCTGCCTTGTTTATTGTTTTACCTCGAGTAATGTTATGTGTGGTGTAAGTGACACGTCATCTGTAGGAATGAATTGGATATGATTGGTGTGTGAATTAGGTAAAGATACAAAGAGCATGCAGTTGCAATTTCTGTGAATGGACTTTTCCAGCAGTGACGAAATGATTGTCATTTTGCAGGATGGCTGTTTTGTGTGGGTACGGTGGGACATAAGAATGTTTGGCCATAGTTGCTATGGGCATACTGAAAGCTGGTGTGGAAGATAGCGCCTGTAGGGCAGGGTAGTGAAGTCAGGCAGTATGCACTTGCTATCACTGTCCACATGTGATTGCCAGCACATAAAGTTTGCATGCAGACACAGTTGCTATGAAATTGATGCCAAATGATAGTTAAGATATTGCTAGAGACACAGTTGCATTGTACACAGATGTCCATGTGGTATAAGTGTGTAGATATGCTCATGTGTAGATACACTTGCTCTGGTGCTAGTGATTTCGTAGAAGTGCAACTGCTGAAATGCATGCCAACTGACTGCAGACACGAAAGGGATACGAATGGCCAGTGATCCGGTGGGTGCCTTGACGTGGCATCACTGCTCACAAGGACAAACCTTCTTGTGCAATACAAGGAGGTTGGTCCTTGTGCTAAATCCCACCTTGCGTGTCTAACTGCATTGCGTCTGCTATGTATGGGAAGTGTGAGGAAAGGTGCATGTGAAATGGCTTACTGGCAGTACTTTACTGTTTCCTAAGCGCACTACAGCGAAGTTACTATACTAAAGATGTGCCCATTGTCACTCAGGTACCACACCTGCACACAAAGAGGTCAGCCTCTCATTGGGACACGTGTGGCGATGCGGGAAGGTAGGCCACGTGTTGTTGGCGGTGTGTTTCGGTGAGTGGCCAGAGGGAAATGTCTGAGATTTGTCTTCATTTCCGGCCAATTTCAGAGACATTTCCCTGTGTCCACTCACCGAAACACGTCGCCAACAGCAGATGTCATACCTTCTCGTGTTCCCACAGGTGTTCCGACGAAAAAGGTACCTCGCATGTGTGGGTGCACCTACCGGGGTCGCAAAAGGAAAAGGGTAACCCGCTGGTAACCCCAAGCCTTTCGCCACAGCACAATTTGTTCATGTGGGCAACCTACAGATTTGGGCCTAGGGTGTCGAAGCCAGCAAGGAAAACAGGGAACCCCATGCATTTCCCAAAAGAGGACACCCGTGGGAAAGCACAGAGGTCTGATTTGCGCACATCGCCCCAGATTTTTTTACCCAGACAGCCCTGCAAAGTCGGAAATGTGGGGAAAAAAACGCTTTTTCCGCACATTTCCTTCGCCGCACCCATCGAAACACGCCCCCCACAACACATGGCCTACCGTCCCGCGTTCCCACAGGTGTCCCGATGAAAACGGTACCCCACATGTGTGGGTGCACCTACCTGGCCGCCAAGGGGAAAGCCTAAAACACAAGTAACCCCAAGTCTGTTGGCAGAGGGAAATCTCAGACATTCTGCCGAGCCGCGCAACTTACAGATATGGGCCTCGGGTGTCCAAGCCACCGAGGAAAACAGGGAACCCCAGGCATTTTCGAAAAGAGGACACCCGTGGGAATCCGCAGAGGTGTGATTTGCGCCCATCGCCCCAGATTTTTTTACCCAGACAGTCCTGCAAAGTCGGAAATGTGGGGGAAAAAACGCTTTTTCCGCACATTTCGCTCGCTGCACCCATCGAAACGCGCCCCCCACAACACATGGCCTACCGTCCCGCGTTCCCACAGGTGTCCCGATGAAAACGGTACCTCACATGTGTGGGTGCACCTACCTGGCCGCCAAGGGGAAAGCCTAAAACACAAGTAACCCCAAGTCTGTTGTCCATTCTGCCGACCGGCGCAACTTACAGATATGGGCCTCGGGTGTCCAAGCCACCGAGGAAAACAGGGAACCCCATGCATTTTCGAAAAGAGGACACCTGTGGGAATCCGCAGAGGTGTGATTTGCACCCATCGCCCCAGATTTTTTTACCCAGACAGCCCTGCAAAGTCGGAAATGTGGGGAAAAAAACGCTTTTTCCGCACATTTCCGACTTTGCAGGGCTGTCTGGGTAAAAAAATCTGGGGCGATGGGCGCAAATCACACCTCTGCGGATTCCCACGGGTGTCCTCTTTTCGAAAATGCCTGGGGTTCCCTGTTTTCCTCGGTGGCTTGGACACCCGAGGCCCATATCTGTAAGTTGCGCCGGTCGGCAGAATGGACAACAGACTTGGGGTTACTTGTGTTTTAGGCTTTCCCCTTGGCGGCCAGGTAGGTGCACCCACACATGTGAGGTACCGTTTTCATCGGGACACCTGTGGGAACGCGGGACGGTAGGCCACGTGTTGTGGGGGGCGCGTTTCGATGGGTGCGGCGAGCGAAATGTGCGGAAAAAGCGTTTTTTTCCCCACATTTCCGACTTTGCAGGGCTGTCTGGGTAAAAAAATCTGGGGCGATGGGCGCAAATCACACCTCTGCGGATTCCCACGGGTGTCCTCTTTTCGAAAATGCATGGGGTTCCCTGTTTTCCTCGGTGGCTTGGACACCCGAGGCCCATATCTGTAAGTTGCGCCGGTCGGCAGAATGTCTGAGATTTCCCTCTGACAACAGACTTGGGGTTACTTGTGTTTTAGGCTTTCCCCTTGGCGGCCAGGTAGGTGCACCCACACATGTGAGGTACCGTTTTCATCGGGACACCTGTGGGAACGCGGGACGGTAGGCCACGTGTTGTGGGGGGCGTGTTTCGATGGGTGCGGCTAGTGAAATGTGCGGAAAAAGCGTTTTTTTCCCCACATTTCCGACTTTGCAGGGCTGTCTGGGTAAAAAAATCTGGGGCGATGGGCGCAAATCACACCTCTGCAGATTCCCACGGGTGTCCTCTTTTCGAAAATGCATGGGGTTCCCTGTTTTCCTCGGTGGCTTGGACACCCGAGGCCCATATCTGTAAGTTGCGCCGGTCGGCAGAATGGACAACAGACTTGGGGTTACTTGTGTTTTAGGCTTTCCCCTTGGCGGCCAGGTAGGTGCACCCACACATGTGAGGTACCGTTTTCATCGGGACACCTGTGGGAACGCGGGACAGTAGGCCATGTGTTGTGGGGGGCGCGTTTCGATGGGTGCGGCGAGCGAAATGTGCGGAAAAAGCGTTTTTTTCCCCACATTTCCGACTTTGCAGGGCTGTCTGGGTAAAAAAATCTGGGGCGATGGGCGCAAATCACACCTCTGCGGATTCCCACGGGTGTCCTCTTTTCGAAAATGCATGGGGTTCCCTGTTTTCCTCGGTGGCTTGGACACCCGAGGCCCATATCTGTAAGTTGCGCCGGTCGGCAGAATGGACAACAGACTTGGGGTTACTTGTGTTTTAGGCTTTTCCCTTGGCGGCCAGGTAGGTGCACCCACACATGTGAGGTACCGTTTTCGTCGGGACACCTGTGGGAACGCGGGACGGTAGGCCATGTGTTGTGGGGGGTGCGTTTAGATGGGTGCGGCGAGCAAAATGTGCGGAAAAAGCGTTTTTTTCCCCAGATTTCCGACTTTGCAGGGCTGTCTGGGTAAAAAAATCTGGGGCGATGGGCGCAAATCACACCTCTGCGGATTCCCACGGGTGTCCTCTTTTCGAAAATGCATGGGGTTCCCTGTTTTCCTCGGTGGCTTGGACACCCGAGGCCCATATCTGTAAGTTGCGCCGGTCGGCAGAATGTCTGAGATTTCCCTCTGACCACAGACTTGGGGTTACTTGTGTTTTAGGCTTTCCCCTTGGCGGCCAGGTAGGTGCACCCACACATGTGAGGTACCGTTTTCATCGGGACACCTGTGGGAACGCGGGACGGTAGGCCACGTGTTGTGGGGGGCGTGTTTCGATGGGTGCGGCGAGTGAAATGTGCGGAAAAAGCATTTTTTTCCCCACATTTCCGACTTTGCAGGGCTGTCTGGGTAAAAAAATCTGGGGCGATGGGCGCAAATCACACCTCTGCGGATTCCCACGGGTGTCCTCTTTTCGAAAATGCATGGGGTTCCCTGTTTTCCTCGGTGGCTTGGACACCCGAGGCCCATATCTGTAAGTTGCGCCGGTCGGCAGAATGGACAACAGACTTTGGGTTACTTGTGTTTTAGGCTTTCCCCTTGGCGGCCAGGTAGGTGCACCCACACATGTGAGGTACCGTTTTCATCGGGACACCTGTGGGAACGCGGGACGGTAGGCCATGTGTTGTGGGGGGCGCGTTTCGATGGGTGCGGCGAGCGAAATGTGCGGAAAAAGCGTTTTTTTCCCCACATTTCCGACTTTGCAGGGCTGTCTGGGTAAAAAAATCTGGGGCGATGGGCGCAAATCACACCTCTGCGGATTCCCACGGGTGTCCTCTTTTCGAAAATGCATGGGGTTCCCTGTTTTCCTCGGTGGCTTGGACACCCGAGGCCCATATCTGTAAGTTGCGCCGGTCGGCAGAATGTCTGAGATTTCCCTCTGACCACAGACTTGGGGTTACTTGTGTTTTAGGCTTTCCCCTTGGCGGCCAGGTAGGTGCACCCACACATGTGAGGTACCGTTTTCATCGGGACACCTGTGGGAACGCGGGACGGTAGGCCACGTGTTGTGGGGGGCGTGTTTCGATGGGTGCGGCGAGTGAAATGTGCGGAAAAGGCGTTTTTTTCCCCACATTTCCAACTTTGCAGGGCTGTCTGGGTAAAAAAATCTGGGGCGATGGGCGCAAATCACACCTCTGCGGATTCCCACGGGTGTCCTCTTTTCGAAAATGCATGGGGTTCCCTGTTTTCCTCGGTGGCTTGGACACCCGAGGCCCATATCTGTAAGTTGCGCCGGTCGGCAGAATGGACAACAGACTTGGGGTTACTTGTGTTTTAGGCTTTCCCCTTGGCGGCCAGGTAGGTGCACCCACACATATGAGGTACTGTTTTCATCGGGACACCTGTGGGAACGCGGGACGGTAGGCCATGTGTTGTGGGGGGCGCGTTTCGATGGGTGCGGCGAGCGAAATGTGCGGAAAAAGCGTTTTTTTCCCCACATTTCCGACTTTGCAGGGCTGTCTGGGTAAAAAAATCTGGGGCGATGGGCGCAAATCACACCTCTGCGGATTCCCACGGGTGTCCTCTTTTCGAAAATGCATGGGGTTCCCTGTTTTCCTCGGTGGCTTGGACACCCGAGGCCCATATCTGTAAGTTGCGCCGGTCGGCAGAATGTCTGAGATTTCCCTCTGCCAACAGACTTGGGGTTACTTGTGTTTTAGGCTTTCCCCTTGGCGGCCAGGTAGGTGCACCCACACATGTGAGGTACCGTTTTCATCGGGACACCTGTGGGAACGCGGGACGGTAGGCCACGTGTTGTGGGGGGCGTGTTTCGATGGGTGCGGTGAGTGAAATGTGCGGAAAAAGCATTTTTTTCCCCACATTTCCGACTTTGCAGGGCTGTCTGGGTAAAAAAATCTGGGGCGATGGGCGCAAATCACACCTCTGCGGATTCCCACGGGTGTCCTCTTTTCGAAAATGCCTGGGGTTCCCTGTTTTCCTCGGTGGCTTGGACACCCGAGGCCCATATCTGTAAGTTGCGCCGGTCGGCAGAATGGACAACAGACTTGGGGTTACTTGTGTTTTAGGCTTTCCCCTTGGCGGCCAGGTAGGTGCACCCACACATATGAGGTACTGTTTTCATCGGGACACCTGTGGGAACGCGGGACGGTAGGCCATGTGTTGTGGGGGGCGCGTTTCGATGGGTGCGGCGAGCGAAATGTGCGGAAAAAGCGTTTTTTTCCCCACATTTCCGACTTTGCAGGGCTGTCTGGGTAAAAAAATCTGGGGCGATGGGCGCAAATCACACCTCTGCGGATTCCCACGGGTGTCCTCTTTTCGAAAATGCATGGGGTTCCCTGTTTTCCTCGGTGGCTTGGACACCCGAGGCCCATATCTGTAAGTTGCGCCGGTCGGCAGAATGTCTGAGATTTCCCTCTGCCAACAGACTTGGGGTTACTTGTGTTTTAGGCTTTCCCCTTGGCGGCCAGGTAGGTGCACCCACACATGTGAGGTACCGTTTTCATCGGGACACCTGTGGGAACGCGGGACGGTAGGCCACGTGTTGTGGGGGGCGTGTTTCGATGGGTGCGGTGAGTGAAATGTGCGGAAAAAGCATTTTTTTCCCCACATTTCCGACTTTGCAGGGCTGTCTGGGTAAAAAAATCTGGGGCGATGGGCGCAAATCACACCTCTGCGGATTCCCACGGGTGTCCTCTTTTCGAAAATGCCTGGGGTTCCCTGTTTTCCTCGGTGGCTTGGACACCCGAGGCCCATATCTGTAAGTTGCGCCGGTCGGCAGAATGGACAACAGACTTGGGGTTACTTGTGTTTTAGGCTTTCCCCTTGGCGGCCAGGTAGGTGCACCCACACATGTGAGGTACCGTTTTCATCGGGACACCTGTGGGAACGCGGGACGGTAGGCCACGTGTTGTGGGGGGCGCGTTTCGATGGGTGCGGCGAGCGAAATGTGCGTAAAAAGCGTTTTTTTCCCCACATTTCCGACTTTGCAGGGCTGTCTGGGTAAAAAAATCTGGGGCGATGGGCGCAAATCACACCTCTGCGGATTCCCACGGGTGTCCTCTTTTCGAAAATGCATGGGGTTCCCTGTTTTCCTCGGTGGCTTGGACACCCGAGGCCCATATCTGTAAGTTGCGCCGGTCGGCAGAATGTCTGAGATTTCCCTCTGACAACAGACTTGGGGTTACTTGTGTTTTAGGCTTTCCCCTTGGCGGCCAGGTAGGTGCACCCACACATGTGAGGTACCGTTTTCATCGGGACACCTGTGGGAACGCGGGACGGTAGGCCACGTGTTGTGGGGGGCGTGTTTCGATGGGTGCGGCGAGTGAAATGTGCGGAAAAAGCGTTTTTTTCCCCACATTTCCGACTTTGCAGGGCTGTCTGGGTAAAAAAATCTGGGGCGATGGGCGCAAATCACACCTCTCCGGATTCCCACGTTTGTCCTCTTTTCGAAAATGCAAACGGTTCCCTGTTTTCCTCGGTGGCTTGGACACCCGAGGCCCATATCTGTAAGTTGCGCCGGTCGGCAGAATGGACAACAGACTTGGGGTTACTTGTGTTTTAGGCTTTCCCCTTGGCGGCCAGGTAGGTGCACCCACACATGTGAGGTACCGTTTTCATAGGGACACCTGTGGGAACGCGGGACGGTAGGCCATGTGTTGTGGGGGGCGCGTTTCGATGGGTGCGGCGAGCGAAATGTGCGGAAAAAGCGTTGTTTTCCCCACATTTCCGACTTTGCAGGGCTGTCTGGGTAAAAAAATCTGGGGCGATGGGCGCAAATCACACCTCTGCGGATTCCCACGGGTGTCCTCTTTTCGAAAATGCATGGGGTTCCCTGTTTTCCTCGGTGGCTTGGACACCCGAGGCCCATATCTGTAAGTTGCGCCGGTCGGCAGAATGGACAACAGACTTGGGGTTACTTGTGTTTTAGGCTTTCCCCTTGGCGGCCAGGTAGGTGCACCCACACATGTGAGGTACCGTTTTCATCGGGACACCTGTGGGAACGCGGGACGGTAGGCCATGTGTTGTGGGGGGCGCGTTTCGATGGATGCGGCGAGCGAAATGTGCGGAAAAAGCGTTTTTTTCCCCACATTTCCGACTTTGCAGGGCTGTCTGGGTAAAAAAATCTGGGGCGATGGGCGCAAATCACACCTCTGCGGATTCCCACGGGTGTCCTCTTTTCGGAAATGCATGGGGTTCCCTGTTTTCCTCGGTGGCTTGGACACCCGAGGCCCATATCTGTAAGTTGCGCCGGTTGGCAGAATGTCTGAGATTTCCCTCTGACCACAGACTTGGGGTTACTTGTGTTTTAGGCTTTCCCCTTGGCGGCCAGGTAGGTGCACCCACACATGTGAGGTACCGTTTTCATCGGGACACCTGTGGGAACGCGGGACGGTAGGCCACGTGTTGTGGGGGGCGTGTTTCGATGGGTGCGGCGAGTGAAATGTGCGGAAAAAGCGTTTTTTTCCCCACATTTCCGACTTTGCAGGGCTGTCTGGGTAAAAAAATCTGGGGCGATGGGCGCAAATCACACCTCTGCGGATTCCCACGGGTGTCCTCTTTTCGAAAATGCATGGGGTTCCCTGTTTTCCTCGGTGGCTTGGACACCCGAGGCCCATATCTGTAAGTTGCGCCGGTCGGCAGAATGTCTGAGATTTCCCTCTGCCAACAGACTTGGGGTTACTTGTGTTTTAGGCTTTCCCCTTGGCGGCCAGGTAGGTGCACCCACACATGTGAGGTACCGTTTTCATCGGGACACCTGTGGGAACGCGGGACGGTAGGCCACGTGTTGTGGGGGGCGTGTTTCGATGGGTGCGGCGAGTGAAATGTGCGGAAAAAGCGTTTTTTTCCCCACATTTACGACTTTGCAGGGCTGTCTGGGTAAAAAAATCTGGGGCGATGGGCACAAATCACACCTCTGCGGATTCCCACGGGTGTCCTCTTTTCGAAAATGCATGGGGTTCCCTGTTTTCCTCGGTGGCTTGGACACCCGAGGCCCATATCTGTAAGTTGCGCCGGTCGGCAGAATGGACAACAGACTTGGGGTTACTTGTGTTTTAGGCTTTCCGCTTGGCGGCCAGGTAGGTGCACCCACACATGTGAGGTACCGTTTTCATCGGGACACCTGTGGGAACGCGGGACGGTAGGCCATGTGTTGTGGGGGGCGCGTTTCGATGGGTGCGGCGAGCGAAATGTGCGGAAAAAGCGTTTTTTTCCCCACATTTCCGACTTTGCAGGGCTGTCTGGGTAAAAAAATCTGGGGCGATGGGCGCAAATCACACCTCTGCGGATTCCCACGGGTGTCCTCTTTTCGAAAATGCATGGGGTTCCCTGTTTTCCTCGGTGGCTTGGACACCCGAGGCCCATATCTGTAAGTTGCGCCGGTCGGCAGAATGTCTGAGATTTCCCTCTGACCACAGACTTGGGGTTACTTGTGTTTTAGGCTTTCCCCTTGGCGGCCAGGTAGGTGCACCCACACATGTGAGGTACCGTTTTCATCGGGACACCTGTGGGAACGCGGGACGGTAGGCCACGTGTTGTGGGGGGCGTGTTTCGATGGGTGCGGCGAGTGAAATGTGCGGAAAAAGCGTTTTTTTCCCCACATTTCCAACTTTGCAGGGCTGTCTGGGTAAAAAAATCTGGGGCGATGGGCGCAAATCACACCTCTGCGGATTCCCACGGGTGTCCTCTTTTCGAAAATGCATGGGGTTCCCTGTTTTCCTCGGTGGCTTGGACACCCGAGGCCCATATCTGTAAGTTGCGCCGGTCGGCAGAATGGACAACAGACTTGGGGTTACTTGTGTTTTAGGCTTTCCCCTTGGCGGCCAGGTAGGTGCACCCACACATGTGAGGTACTGTTTTCATCGGGACACCTGTGGGAACGCGGGACGGTAGGCCATGTGTTGTGGGGGGCGCGTTTCGATGGGTGCGGCGAGCGAAATGTGCGGAAAAAGCGTTTTTTTCCCCACATTTCCGACTTTGCAGGGCTGTCTGGGTAAAAAAATCTGGGGCGATGGGCGCAAATCACACCTCTGCGGATTCCCACGGGTGTCCTCTTTTCGAAAATGCATGGGGTTCCCTGTTTTCCTCGGTGGCTTGGACACCCGAGGCCCATATCTGTAAGTTGCGCCGGTCGGCAGAATGTCTGAGATTTCCCTCTGCCAACAGACTTGGGGTTACTTGTGTTTTAGGCTTTCCCCTTGGCGGCCAGGTAGGTGCACCCACACATGTGAGGTACCGTTTTCATCGGGACACCTGTGGGAACGCGGGACGGTAGGCCACGTGTTGTGGGGGGCGTGTTTCGATGGGTGCGGTGAGTGAAATGTGCGGAAAAAGCATTTTTTTCCCCACATTTCCGACTTTGCAGGGCTGTCTGGGTAAAAAAATCTGGGGCGATGGGCGCAAATCACACCTCTGCGGATTCCCACGGGTGTCCTCTTTTCGAAAATGCCTGGGGTTCCCTGTTTTCCTCGGTGGCTTGGACACCCGAGGCCCATATCTGTAAGTTGCGCCGGTCGGCAGAATGGACAACAGACTTGGGGTTACTTGTGTTTTAGGCTTTCCCCTTGGAGGCCAGGTAGGTGCACCCACACATGTGAGGTACCGTTTTCATCGGGACACCTGTGGAAACGCGGGACGGTAGGCCACGTGTTGTGGGGGGCGCGTTTCGATGGGTGCGGCGAGCGAAATGTGCGGAAAAAGCGTTTTTTTCCCCACATTTCCGACTTTGCAGGGCTGTCTGGGTAAAAAAATCTGGGGCGATGGGCGCAAATCACACCTCTGCGGATTCCCACGGGTGTCCTCTTTTCGAAAATGCATGGGGTTCCCTGTTTTCCTCGGTGGCTTGGACACCCGAGGCCCATATCTGTAAGTTGCGCCGGTCGGCAGAATGTCTGAGATTTCCCTCTGACAACAGACTTGGGGTTACTTGTGTTTTAGGCTTTCCCCTTGGCGGCCAGGTAGGTGCACCCACACATGTGAGGTACCGTTTTCATCGGGACACCTGTGGGAACGCGGGACGGTAGGCCACGTGTTGTGGGGGGCGTGTTTCGATGGGTGCGGCGAGTGAAATGTGCGGAAAAAGCGTTTTTTTCCCCACATTTCCGACTTTGCAGGGCTGTCTGGGTAAAAAAATCTGGGGCGATGGGCGCAAATCACACCTCTCCGGATTCCCACGTTTGTCCTCTTTTCGAAAATGCATGGGGTTCCCTGTTTTCCTCGGTGGCTTGGACACCCGAGGCCCATATCTGTAAGTTGCGCCGGTCGGCAGAATGGACAACAGACTTGGGGTTACTTGTGTTTTAGGCTTTCCCCTTGGCGGCCAGGTAGGTGCACCCACACATGTGAGGTACCGTTTTCATAGGGACACCTGTGGGAACGCGGGACGGTAGGCCATGTGTTGTTGGGGGCGTGTTTCGATGGGTGAGTCGAGCGAAATGTGAGGAAAATGCGTATTTTTTCCCACATTTCGGACTTTGCGGGGGTGTCTGGGTAATAAATTCTGGGGCGATTTGGGCATATCATACCTCTGCGGATTCCCACGGGTGTCCTCTTTCCGGAAATGCATGGGGTTCCCTGTTTTCCTTGGTGGCTTGGACACCCGAGGCCCATATCTGTATGATGTGAGAGTGTGACATTTCCGGTGTGAAAACAGACTTGGGGTTACTTGTGTTTTAGGCTTTCCCCTTGGCGGCCAGGTAGGTGCACCCACACATGTGAGGTACTGTTTTCATCGGGACACCTGTGGGAATGCGGGACAGTAGGCCATGTGTTGTTGGGGGCGTGTTTCGATGGGTGCGTCGAGCGAAATGTGCGGAAAAAGCGTGTTTTTCCCCACATTTCGGACTTTGCAGGGGTATCTGGGTAATAAATTCTGGGGCAATTTGGGCATATCATACCTCTGCGGATTCCCACGGGTGTCCTCTTTTCGGAAATGCATGGGGTTCCCTGTTTTCCTCGGTGGCTTGGACACCCGAGGCCCATATCTGTATGATGGGAGAGTGTGACATTTCCGGTGTGAAAACAGACTTGGGGTTACTTGTGTTTTGGGCTTTCCACTTGGCGGCCAGGTAGGTGCACCCACACATGTGAGGTACTGTTTTCATTGGGACACCTGTGGGAACGCGGGACGGTAGGCCATGTGTTGTGTTTGTGTGGTTTTCATAACGTTTTGACCCATTTGCTGGAGCCCTTTGTCTCACAACCCTTTCTTTTCCTAAATGTGACCTACATTTAGTCGCTGCTTTAGCCACCATACACTTTTGTATCCTGCACAAGTCACCTACCCTTGAAAAGGTCTGCCTGTGCTCTTTCAAAAAATGTATGGCTGCCGTTCCTCACCACATTGGTTTTCCCAATTTACACATGCTAAGTGCGTCTGGTCAGGCCTTGAGCGTAAAACTCCTGTGTACCATGGCTCAGTGTTTGGCTTGTGGTATTGCTTGTTTTGTACAAACACTACAAAAATGGTATGCTCTCCTAACTGCAAGAGTCGGGGGAATGTAGCGGAGCATTGCTTTTCTCAAAATTCATAGAAGCCATTGCCGTACCAAGCCAACCATGTCCAACACATACCGTTTTTTTCAGTCATTTTCCCGCTTTTCCCCCATTCGATGGCAGTTTCCCCTACCTAGTTGTTGCCTGACCTATACAAATCACCCCTTCCTAAACTTGGAATTTTGTCTACTTTTCAGAAATATATGCCTTTCTGTCCTCCAATTTGGCTTTCCTGCCCTTTTCTTCCATTCCGTCCATGCATGTCCAATTGGCAAAAATGGCAAAAATCTCCTACCTCTCACAAAACGGTTGATATCCCCATCAAAATAATTTTTTTCCATTTCCACTCAACCTGTTCCTGAAAGCCAACACATTGGGGAACTCAGCACAGCAAACCATTTGTTCCTAGCTCTTACAAGGAAAAAACCACAGGCTTCTTTGTGCATCATTTTATTGGCATTTTTTGAAAAAACCCAAAATTTTCGCACATTTTCCTTATTTTCTCTCACCCCCCTACAGCAACCTGGGATTCCTGGTTGGCGTTACGACCGCCTACATGTGGGAAGAAAAGGAGCCAAATTTGGCCGAGATATCTCATGTAAAAAAAAAGTTACAAGCCATTGAATGGCCACATACCAAAATCACCAAAAAAGGCTCTGGCACTGGGGAGAAATACCCATGGCACTTAAAGGGTTAAAGAAGGGGACTGGGGTGCATGCGGGTGCCTCAAGTGCCATTGCAATTTTCTGTGCTACTTGTTTGTGAGCCACTCTTAGCCATATTTCTACACTCATCATGAACACCATTTCACCTTCCTCCTTTTCTTCTGAGAACAGCTCCTCATCTGACACCTGGGTCAGCCTACATCCTTCTGCTAGTGCTATCACTGCCCTCCATGCTCTCCCTTCTTTATCTTGGGCGTGCACAGCAATATAATCAGCTGTTGCAATAATGCTCTCAATGTCCATTACAATAACCTTTCCTTCTGGTTCATTAACAGGTGTTTCTGGTCGGAACAGATAGGCTGCTGGCCTCCTCCATATTTTCCCTTCTATCCCTGGCATCCATGCAAATGCCGTGTCTGTTCCATACTGGAATAGCTCGCCATCTACTGGCTCCGCCCTGATCGCTGTCTGTCCACAGTATGCTTGCATAATCTGTCGTGCTGCGAGCATGTTAATCCCTGGAGTAGAGCAAATTATGCCATCCTCTGTAAAGGAGATCGTCATATTCAACCTGTTCATTATGTCCCTCCCCAGTATATTTACTGGTGAGGCACTATAATATAAAAGTGGAACTGACAGATCATAATCTCCAATAGATAAGGGAACGTTATCAGTAAAGGGAACCAACCCTTTAGCCCCAGAGAATCCTTGGGTGTTCATGGCTTCGCCTGACATCTTAAATTTACCTTCCCTTATGCAAGACCGGGTTGCCCCGGTGTCAACAAGGAATGATAATATTTTGTCACCTATCGTTACCTCTATGCGTGGCTCCTCCGCACTATTAGGTGTTACTGACAGGATGGGACACACCAAGGCCGTCTGTGGGCTGTCCTATTGGGGGTACAATGATTGGCCATTCCCTGTGTAAGGGTTGTGTCCCAAGACCGTCACCCTACCCAATTGCGTTTGTTGCGTTTGGGGTTGTTGTGTTATCGCTACTTGTTGTTGTGGCAGTGAATATGTTTGTGGCTGTTGTTGTGTTATTTGTTGTTGTGGCAGTGAATATGTTTGTGGCTGTTGTTGTGTTATTTGTTGTTGTGGTTCACTTCCTTGTTGCAACGTCTGCTGTTGTTGTATGCCCTGCTGTTCTTGTGAGGTCCTAGGTTGTACCTGTTCATTCCATGCTGGTGTTCTTGGCCTGACCCTACACGTGCGTGACATGTGTCCTAATAATCCACAACTCCAACACACGGGTGGTTCCCTGCTTTGCCATGGGAAGCTCCCTGTGTTGTCCTGGTATACTGGTTGCCCTGTGGGGTAGGAATTTCTAAGTCCTCCCACCTGCTGTTGGGTGTTATATCCGTATCCTCTCCCTCTCATAAATCCTCCTCTCCCCCTGTTATAACTATAATACCCAGCTCCTTGCATTGGGTACCCTCCTCCCATGTTTGGTGCGTGTAATTGCAGTGGCTGCACTTGTTGTGTTATAATATGTGAAGGTGCTATTTGGGCGGGATCTTGTGCAGCCACTACTTGTGTGGGGCTTTGGGCCATTGGTGTGGGCGTAGTTATTAGTGCCCCTTCCATTGTGTATTTAGTAAGTTTTTTCTGTACTAGTTTAGCCTCTTCTGTTTTCCTGTCCTCTTCCTTTTGTTTCATTTTTCCTTGCCATGTCCTGCAGTGATGTACTATAGTCAGTTGTATTTCTGGCCATGGTTTTGCTTCCATTCCCACTACTTTCTTTAGTTGTTTCTGAACTCCTTCTGGGAGCCCTTGTACTAGTATATGATAAAATATTGCTGGTGTTTTATCCCATTGTTCTCTAGTTTCCATGCGCCACTTCTCTTGGATATCCTGGATATAATCAACAGGATCCTCATTCTCACGCATCTTACGGGAAGTAATTGCTCCTATGTCTGATGTGTCTGGGTACTGTACTCTCAGTGCCTGCCATAGCGCATGTCTGCAGTTTGCAAATGGTGCCCCATCATGCGATGTGTTTGTTATTGTTACCCCATGGAATCCCGCTCTCTTCCAAATGTCATCCGCTCTATCCCCTAATATTGATATTAACAGGCCCTTTACATCTCCTACTGCTAGTTTCTGTCCTGCAGTGTGTTTTTCCATTTCATATATCCACTTACCCGCACCTCCACTTAGTGATGGAAGCCTACATTTTATATTTTCTTTATCCGTATGCTTCCAAGGGACGTACTGTGGTCTAACCCCTCCTCTCTCCAACAGTGGCATTAAGTTGTGTCTTCTGTCACCCTTTACGTTCCATAATATCGAGTCCTCACACCCCTCCTCTTCTTCCGTTTCTTTTACCTCTTCAATTTCGTCCTTATTACCCCTGCTCCTAACTCCTTCTTCTCCATCCTTTCCCCTCCTTCCGTCATTTCCTGTATTTAATGTGGGCATGTTTATTCATCTGTCCTGCCTGCGACTAGGGAGGTCTCTAAGCCGACATGCATAGGGTGTCAGTTCGTCTATGAAGGACGCGAGCTTTATTCTGCGCAGCGAGCGTGAGGTGGTTGAGCATGTAGGGTGCGATGGGGGAGGGCGTGATGGAGATGGGGATGGTGTGGTTTCATGGGTTTGTCTTTCCACTAGTCCTTGCTCTCCCTCCTCACTTCTCTCCAGCTCCTCCTTTCTCCTACTGATCCATGGCGAGTCTATGTTCGTTCGAGTGAGGTATAGCTTATCTAAGCTTTCCCTTTCACTTTTTCTTCCTTCCCTCTCCACTCCTTCTTCCTCCTCACTACAAAAATCATTCATAAATGGCATTCCCCCACTCTGTCTTTTTCCCTTTTATTGTTACTGTTTGTAAGTCTATTAGGTCTATTTCTCCTTTTTCTTCGTTACCAACTGCTCCCCCTAGTGCTGATGTTGTCGCTACTTCTCTACTTCTATATACATCCCCCCATTTTTCACTCTCCCTACTCCTCTCTTCTCTTCCCCCTCCACTTCTCTCCTCCATCTCCCTACTATTTTCCTCCCTTTTCCTTTTCAATTCCTCCATCACTTCATTGCTCATCTGTTCCAATATTCTTTCATCCTCTTTCTTCCTTTCCCATTTCACCCTTTCTCTTTCTACTATACTCTCTATTACCTTCCCCTCTTCATATTTCTTAGCTGTCTCTGATAGTAACCTCCTCTTCCATATTGCCATTTCCTTTTCTTTTTCTTCTTCTTCCCTCTTCTTCTCTCTCAGCACTACTCTTGATACCCTGTCTGCTGCTGCTTTTACCCTTTCAGCTTCTCTCCTTTGCTCCTCATTTCGTTCCCTTAATTTTTCCAATTCGTTCTTACCTTCTTTCCTTTTCCTCACTCTCTCTCTTTCCTCCCTCTCGAGCTGTTTGATCAATTCATTCTGCTCATCCCTTAGCTTTGCTAATCTTTCCTCCAAAATCTCTTCCTTTTGCCGTAATAGCTCCTCCCCCCTCATTTCACTCTCTCTGGCACTATCCTCGTCTGTTCTCTTTACTACCTCCCTCTCTTCTCCAGTTAGTGAACCTCGTAATTTTAATAATATCTGTGCAGCTACCCACTCATCATTTCCTATCTCTACAGTCTGCTCTTCTCCAATCCTCCCCTCCCCCACTGGCATCTTCCTATGAGCAACATATGGTGGAGGGCTGTATGCCGGGTTCGAGTATCCTTCAGCCGCCCTTAACTGTCCTTCTTCTATTTCTCCTAATTCTCTTAAAGGGTACAACCCTCCTCCCTCTGTTTTCACTCCCGGTGTTATGGGTATCTCGTTGCTTGGTTCCTTTTTTATGTCATCTGATTTATCAACCTTTTCTCCTCCCTCTCCTCCGTACCCCGTATTCTTTGTGCTTTCACTCCCCTTTTTCCCATCCTCTCCTTCTTTCTTAATCTCTTTTTCTTCCGGTGTTTCCCCCATAGTGAACATTCCATTTGGTCCTGGTCGGGACCCCTGGAACATCCTCCATAAGTTAAACACCTCCACATGGTTTGCCAACTTCTTCCCCTTGTATGTATTGTGCAGATGGTTTAGCAGTGAATGTTGGGCATATGGATCGAAACTACCATTAGGCGGCCATGGTGTTTGCATTTTGTTATCCGTCCCCTGGGTCCATTCTATGCTGTACTTAATTAGTTTCTCCCTATGGGGTGGCAGTGTGGTGCATATGTGTTGTAGTGGGGTAGTGAGGGTGTTCCCCCACCCTCCCGACCCTGTCCCGTATGACATACTAGCGCCCCCCTTGCTACCCTTCCCCTATCTGGTAGCAGTGTATCTCACTAGCCGTTTACAATATACAACCTTATATTGTTTACCTGGCCCCGTAAGTTTGGGGACTTACGACAATCCTTTGACAAATTATGCAATAAAAATTTAAAAAAAAAAAAAAATATATATATATATATATATATATATATGGGGTTTTACATTTGTATATTCCCTTCTGTCTTTCTTTCTTTATACGACACCCTTACGGCCCCCTGCGGCCGAAGCGCACGCAGCCCCCTGCGGCTGCGTACCCCTTACGACGCTCTTATACAGTCGTCCTGTTTCCCCGTTCTCCTCCCCCTTTTACACTTGCCGTGGCTGGCGTTCTCCGTGCGCAGCCACGCCCCTCTCCCCTTCTCCTTTCCCCAATCCACTCGTTTACCATTTATCTCCGTGTCCGCTCCCTTATCATATTTCTCTTCCCCACCACTCTCAAAACCAAGGTTCCTTGTGCTTGCGATATCCTATTAAAGCCCTACTGGTGACGTCACCGATCTCTTCGAGCTACTGGTACTTTCTTCATATGTTCTTTAAGTTCAAAATACACTTGCAATCTACCCCCGTTAACCCTACAGCTGTCTTCCTGTCACTCCTGGAACAAGGTAATCAAATCAATAATATAATCGGACTGCTCACGCTGCGTCGCCTCGCGTGTGATACGCCCCTCAACAGGAGGGCTTAACCAGCCAATCATCTTCCGTATTGGGCAACTAGCTAGCTACCGCCTACAGGGAAACGTCATCTACCTATCGAGTTTCTTGCTCGAACAATAGGGATCCTCATCTACTCATTGATCAATAAATGCCAAATCGTAGGAAACCACACACACCCACCCTTACACGTAGTCGCGACTTAGGCCAATCAGTGTCTACGAGCGGCCGCACGTGATGTTTTCGTGCTCCGCCCCCCTCTTTCGCGTGACGTAGCCGACTGCTCTCGCACTTGTTTCGCTACCATTCATTCCATTGCCAACACTAAGTTGTTAACCCTTCGCGCACCTGTGCAACACCTCCCTCCTCCCTTATTTACTTCCTCCCCCCTCCCTCACAATTTCACATTGCTTGTTGTGCGTGTCATGCTCACCAAGTTCTCTCGATGCAGGGCCGCTCGACTGCGTGCACCCCTCCAAGCGGCTCGCCACCTCCCCTCGTCTGGACCACGTCTGGACACTCGCCAACCGCGGGCGGGATACTTCTCAACCGGCTCCCGAGGGCCAATATCCGGATTGCGCTGTCCGGTCTTCTCGCAGCTCCGCGATGGTCCTGTAGTCCTCAGAAGGGGGCAACGGCAGAGGGGGCCGCGCCGCCGGGCCTCCTCGCAACGGGAGTGCCTGGAAAAAGTAAAAATAAAAAGGTGGACCTTAAACAGATCTCAGCAGTGCCTCCAACTTGTCGGGGGGAAATTCTGCCGGGGTCGGCCGGGCCGTCCGCAGACCTCCGGGCAGGGAGGCCCCAACTCCTCCCGTATATCCCAGATGAGATAGAGTACGAGACACACGCAAGAAGCAAGGTGACTCTGCTGTTTATTAGACAAAACGGCAGGGATGGGTCAAGGAGCGTACGCGTCCGTCCTGAAACACACACAATCGTGGGCTCGCAGGCCCTTTTTACTGTATTATGACGCGCTACTTGCGTCACTTTAGAAAGTAACAAAAAACCTATCGCCACTCTTAATTGGTTGCTCGAGTGGTAGGGTTAGTATAGCACACGTATAGAGAACAATGTTAGTGGTCGAGGGTTAGTCAGGTGATATATCTGGGTTGTCCCTACAATTAGATACATGAGAATTGTTACATGAAGACTCCTAAGGATTGGTTAATATTACTGGCGTCAGTGATAAGAGCCCCATGTTCTGATTGGTGCGCCCGTGAGCTTACCAGCCTGGGACCACCGCTGTTCCCAGCTCTCGGTGTACCTGCAATTTGCAACAATGTTTCACTATGGGTACGTGCAGACAATGTGAGGATTTATTCATAGCTGGAAGGCTGACCGCTCCCACTGTCGCAAATGTCCATTGAGCCTTTCAAGTGTATCTGCCTGTGTCTCGTAGCGAGGGATCCAGACGCCTCTTTTCTCCTGAGCTTGGCATCTCGTCAGGTTTCGGCTTGGTCACGTGAGGTGGGACCGTGTTTGAGGCAGAATTCTGCACAATTAATATTGCTTTTCCACTGTGTGTCTGGTTTAATTTGCAGGTGTGACCTTAACGTTGGTGCGCGGAGTGCGAGGTTGCAACATCGTGCCCTTGATGATTTGTTCTTGGAATGTGGGTTTGCAACATTGTGACCTTGGCTGGTTGCTTTGCCGGGCTCATTATGCAGGATCAGCAACCTGACTCTTGTTTTGTTAATGTCCACGGGAGCTCTTGTTTGAGGCCTACTTAGGCCTGGTGTATAAGTGGGTCCGTCTGGTGCACAGGTGCTTTGGGTTACAGTACCATATAGTTTCATGACCAGTATCGTGTCTTCATTATATTTCTCATGGTGGTAACTGGTTTTAAGAGAAGCGTGAGCAAGCCTTGTAGATGAGTTCATGACGCGTCTTGCGTTTCTGCATTCTGAAAGCCTATGTAAAAATAATAAAGATGCACGTACGTGAGTATGCCTGTCGCCTACGTCATAGCACTGAGTATATTCTTCGTGTAGATTGGTGCGGGAATGTCCAGTGTGTATCTTTGCACAGGTGTGCTTACCGTTGTCTAGGTCGTCATGGCATCTCTAGCGACGTGTAGATTTTAGTCTAGTTGGTCCGTGCCGTAGGTGTCGGCATGGCCAGTGCGGGCTGCTGGGCAGGCAGATGGACACATCCGTATGTTCCTGTACCAGGGTATCTGGTCGTCTGGTAAATGGACAAACTCTTCTCGTGGCGGGTGTCTGGGTCGTGACCCTTTAGGCCAAGCGCGAGAGGTGAAGGACGGGAGCCTGGTCTTCCATTGTCCCACTTCAGATGGAAAAAGAATCGTAGTTGAAAGCAGACAAGCCGTTCTTTGCCAAGAAAGGCAAGAGTAAAACTGCGGTAAGTGATACTGGCTTAATTGGCAGTCTCTGTTCGTAGTCTAAGTGCAGCTTCCAGCTTCTTAACTGCCACCATAGACCATTTTGTTTTTTCACCTGAAACCAGACGGCACCTCCATGTGTCTTCCTCTCGGAGCGATGCGTCGTACATCAAGGGTAGCAGGTAGGCGTCTCGCAAATGCGCGGTTTTAGCACAGTTCAAAAGTAGATGTCTTATGGTTTCCACCGTTTCCGTCTCTAAACAAAGTCTGCAAGTTCTTGATACTGATTTAATCCGGATAGCTATGATTTCTTGAGTTGGCATTTGGTTGAATCTCATTTTCATAACTATTTTCTGCAGTCTTTTGTTAGGGAATTTTATACAGTAATTCAGAGGTAAACTCAACTTGTTTGCTGTTAGGGGTAGGTGAGCAAGTAACTTATTTGCTGTTGTTGTCTATACCGTTTGGATCCAGTCTTCTTGGGCTATTTTTGTCTTTATCTTATCAGGAGTTTGCATGAGATCCTCAGACGTGCAGGCCAAGTCTGACAGCTTTTTTGTGAGATTTTGTTCCCACTTGTTCAATGCGTTACAGCGTCCTTGGTTAAGTTCTACCTGAATCAATTTGTATATCGGAAGAGTGTCTGGTGAAATGATTTTCCGAAGGAGTCTCATCTGACGTTGTTCGACTGATGCTTTCAATGATAACAGGACCAATTCACGTCTGATAGCTGATATTGATGACGATTTAGGAAGACCCAATACGGCTTTCCACAGGAAACCTTCCAATTTCGGCCATATAGTATCATGAATATTCAAGGCCGCGTCCATACCGTAGGTTACCGATAGAACCACCTTTTGTTTATAGAATTGAATTGCGGGTAACAGGGAAAATGTGCCGTATTTCTGGTCTACTAGTCTAGTTTGGGTTGTCAATGTTTTGATTTTAGCCCACAGCGCTAAATGGATTGCTTTTTCCGATCTTGTTGAGTCAATCATTATTCCCGGGTAATTTATACTAGCGACGGTCTCTACTTTTGTATTATTCAAATACCAGCGTTCATTGTCTGTATTTGTTGATCGACTTTTCCCCATGATCAAGATTTTGGATTTGGCGATGTTTATCTCCAGATCGTTTTCATATATGTATTTGGCCAAGTTGGTTAATTGGCGCTGAAGGCCTATTTGGGTCTGATCCATGAGGATCAGGTCGTCCGCATAGAACAATCTTGATATTGGGGTATTGCCCACTTTGGGTGGGAAGGCTCTTACCGCTGGTTGAGTATGTTGGAAATCTCCCATAAATGCAATGAAGAGAGCCGGGGCGAGCGGACATCCCTGCTTCACACCACGTTCCGATGAGAACTAGTCCAATAGCATTCCTTGCCTATTTAGACGGACTCTGAGTTTTGTATCCGTGTGCAGTGCAATCACCGGATCTAAGTTTTCTGCAGGACAGTTCCAATTGGATAATTTGGACCACAGCTTTTGCCGGCTGATTTTGTCAAAAGCTTGTGTCAGGTCTATGAATGCTATGTATACTTTCGGTGCACCATTGCTTACGTTTTCTTTTACGATGTTGAGAATCATGATGTTGATACTGGTGCTTGCATTCTTGACAAAGCCCATTTGGAGTTGGTCCAAGCAAGGAGCAGATCTTGGCCATCTGTGGAATCTGGTTAGAAGAAGAGTTGCAAAGATCTTGCCCATGATGTCTAGGAGGGCTATGGGATGGTAGTTAGTAGGATTATCTCTATTACCCTTTTTGAAAATGGGGACTATTACCGCATCAGTCCATGTTTTCGGGATTTGTTTAGTGGCTTGACATTGCTTGAAGTTTTTTGTTATTAAAACGGACCATTCCTGAGGATGTTGTTTTAGATCTAAATTAGTTAGACCATGGGGTCCTGGTGCTCTTGACGTTTTCAATTTCAATATCGTGGCCAGGATCTCGTCTTGATCTACGAGGTCTAGCCACGTTGACACTGTGGGACATGTGTGCTTGCTTGGAATTTGCAAATTTGTTATTTTTTTTAGAGTCCTTATCTGTTCCCTTAGTCCTATTGAGCCTTCTCTGAATGGCTCTTCATTCAAGACACCTGGCCTTACATGCTGAAAATTGCACTGAGTCACCTGAATTGTCAGTAATTGCAATAGGTCCACACAGATATCTCATTTTATTCCATAGACTTATGGTCTCGTTCAAAGATTTCTGTTAGTGGAAAGGACTATTGGGCCCCTCACTCACCGGTTCTCTGTCCAACTGTTCTTGCTCAGAAAGCAATTTGTAATCATTTTCATATTTTGCTAGCTCTAGTTTGAGATTAATAATTAGAATTTCGAGATTTTTGATTTTTTTGGGAATGTAGGCTGATGTTTTGCAAAATGTCCTGACTTTAGTTAATAGGTGGAATTTCCATCATGTTCTGAGCAGAATGCCCTACTGCAGCATCTCAAACTTTGTCACGTGAATTTGCCAAAAGATCACAATCGTGTGTTTGCGAGTAAGATTCCATGACACAGGTTTGCAGAATTTGAGAGGAGCTGGTGGTCATACCAGCAGTTTTGTGTAGGTGCGATTGAGAGGAGTTGGAGCCTTTGGATTTTTCATCAGCATATATGAAGCACTCCAGTTTTTTAATTTTAGACAAAAGGTCGAACAATGAAATTTGTATGTCCCTTAGCTCATAATGTGAGACCTTGTGGCCTTATCTAAAAAATTCAGTATTCCATTGAGAACTGGAAATGAATAAGGATATGAATAAGGATAAGGGCCATTGGGGTCTACAGAAATATTGATACTGAAAGGGATGCTATTTGGTTTGTTTACGGGGTCACTATGGGCACCGATATCCCCTGCAGCCTTCTCTTTGGGTGTTTTTTTGTCATTGAATTGATCAATTGGAGAACTCACCATTTGCAGATGAGAGTCATTGTTATTAGATGTCGTTTAAGGGTCTGTATCATCAAGGGATTTGATGCATGAGTTTGAATGGGTAAACAGGCATACTTCCTCATTTGCACCATGATAGGGAGCCAGGGGAGTGGACGGGCCAAGGGACAACCTTCCACGTCCACCCAATTCCATCATCACCACAGGAGCTAACATGGAGATATTGGAATGGGGAGTGTTGTGGTGTGCATCAAGTACAGAGGATATGTTAGCATAGTCGGGCTGCTCCAAATTATTGAAATGATCCTGCATGATCGATTTGTCCATGTCATACAGTTCGAGAGGAATGATGCACTGGTGTAAGGAGTATGACAGATGCTCTACTTTAGGAACAGAGGAATGATGCACTGGTGTAAGGAGTATGACAGATGCTCTACTTTAGAAACAGAGGAATGATGCACTGGTGTAAGGAGTATGACAGATGCTCTACTTTAGAAACAGAGGAATGATGCACTGGTGTAAGGAGTATGACAGATGCTCTACTTTAGGAACAGAGGAATGATGCACTGGTGTAAGGAGTATGACAGATGCTCTACTTTAGGAACAGAGGAATGATGCACTGGTGTAAGGAGTATGACAGATGCTCTACTTTAGAAACAGAGGAATGATGCACTGGTGTAAGGAGTATGACAGATGCTCTACTTTAGGAACAGAGGAATGATGCACTGGTGTAAGGAGTATGACAGATGCTCTACTTTAGGAACAGAGGAATGATGCACTGGTGTAAGGAATATGACAGATGCTCTACTTTAGGAACAGAGGAATGATGCACTGGTGTAAGGAGTATGACAGATGCTCTACTTTAGAAACAGAGGAATGATGCACTTGTGTAAGGAGTATGACAGATGCTCTACTTTAGAAACAGAGGAATGATGCACTGGTGTAAGGAGTATGACAGATGCTCTACTTTAGAAACAGAGGAATGATGCACTGGTGTAAGGAGTATGACAGATGCTCTACTTTAGGAACAGAGGAATGATGCACTGGTGTAAGGAGTATGACAGATGCTCTACTTTAGAAACAGAGGAATGATGCACTGGTGTAAGGAGTATGACAGATGCTCTACTTTAGGAACAGAGGAATGATGCACTGGTGTAAGGAGTATGACAGATGCTCTACTTTAGGAACAGAGGAATGATGCACTGGTGTAAGGAGTATGACAGATGCTCTACTTTAGAAACAGAGGAATGATGCACTGGTGTAAGGAGTATGACAGATGCTCTACTTTAGGAACAGAGGAATGATGCACTGGTGTAAGTAGTATGACAGATGCTCTACTTTAGAAACAGAGGAATGATGCACTGGTGTAAGGAGTATGACAGATGCTCTACTTTAGGAACAGAGGAATGATGCACTGGTGTAAGGAGTATGACAGATGCTCTACTTTAGAAACAGAGGAATGATGCACTGGTGTAAGGAGTATGACAGATGCTCTACTTTAGAAACAGAGGAATGATGCACTGGTGTAAGGAGTATGACAGATGCTCTACTTTAGGAACAGAGGAATGATGCACTGGTGTAAGGAGTATGACAGATGCTCTACTTTAGAAACAGAGGCATGATGCACTGCTGCTCTAGTTGAGTTTACAACTCAAATGGAAATTTCGTGATGACGTGCACACATCAGTTACATTAATAGATGGTGTTTCGTTTGGGTGCTTTTCCCTCTGTGTCACTTTCTTCAAGGGTAGATTACATGCTTCTTTTGCCCTGGTGGGAGGCTCAGTTTTAACCAGTACGTCCTCGACAGGTGTCTCTACAAGACATCTGCCACTCCGGAGCCCTCCTTTTTTTTCCTCTCCTTATTTTGCTATGTTTCCCCTATTTTACTCCTACCTCCTCTGTTACCCCCTCACTTCTTCCGTCCTTCCAGCCTCCGCCTACCTCCTCCGCATAGCCTCTTACAGAGGCTCCTTTGTACCCCACAAACTGTACAAGACTGCTTGTGGTTACTGCTTTGGCGAGACGGCAATAGTAAGCCAGTAGAAGTCCCTGAAGCAAGGTATGTACACAAGTATATTACTGTCTGTAGATCTATAGAAATGTAGGGCCTGATTCATGGAAGTGTTTTATAATGGTGCAATCCCATAGGAAAATATTCCGTGTATCAGGCACTTAGTGTAACGATTTAGCAGAAAAAGGGGAAATTATCATCAGCACTACTGTATCGTTATGAAGACAGGGGCAATCATTTTCATACAAACATTAATTTTAAAATTTAAATGACCTCTATTCAAACTTGAGCATGTTCACAGAGCGTCGCGGAAACTCAAGGAACACAGGAGCACATGGGCCATTGGACTTACATGAACTTCTTGTGAAGCAGATGCGCTTACCACGTATCAGAAATGTAACGTTATGCAGCAGGCCTGGATAGCACGCCTGGAAGCTGACAAAGCTGTTGAGAAAGAGCTGAAATAGTATATGCGCCCTAACGCCCAACGCCCAGCCGAACTGCCAAACAGGCACTTTGGTGGCACTTATGGTGCGCGCGCGCTGGTGCGCAGGGTTGTGCCTATAGGTAGGGCTGCTAGGAAGTGGCGGGTGGGGCTTCAGGCTAACTAAAAAATAAAGCAAAGGAACAAGTATTAATCCTAAATAAAGTTCAGTTTAGAGTTCTTGGTGTCCCATACATTGGTAGTGCCTTCCGCTTTGTAAATCTGACCTTCACTTCAAGGAATGACAAAAAAGTTGAATGAAGGAACCAACAGCGTATGCAGCCAAACGGGCACTTCGGTGGCACTTCTGGTGCATGCGCGCTGGTGCGCGCGTCTGTGCCTATAAGTAGGGCTGCTGGGAAGTGGAGGGCGGGCCTTCAGGCTAACTTCACTTCCAGGAATGGAAAAAAGTTGAATTTAGGAACTGACAGCATATGCAGTCAAACAGGCACTTCGGTGGCACTTCTGGTGCCGAAATGTTGTTCTCACTTTGAATAAGAAAGATATTAAACCGGACCATTCTGTTGTTCCTGATTGGGATCCTCCTCCTCCTGAGACAAATGAGAATAAGAGAAGTATGAAGATTGAAAATAACAGAGGAAGAATGGGAGAGTGGCACAAAGAGAGAGAGAGAGACCTAGAATGGTGTGAACAGGAAAAAGTGTCAGAGTGACTAATAGACAGAGAATGAAATTGAGAAACAATGATACTTAGAGTGAGTAGATGAACGGAAAAGCAACATCTAGCATTCAATGTCTGGTTACTTCGGTTTTATGGAAATAAGTCCCAAACCTAAACGTCCTGTCTTTCACTCTCTCTCGACTTGATTCCGGGTCAGTCTTGTGAACGAAACCTCATTTCAGTGAGCCTTTGGTCTACTAAAGTGGCATAGTGTGAAACATTACCCAGAGAAAATACTTTACTGTGTGCTTGGCCGTCCACACGGCTTAAAAATGGACCACATATCTCCAGGCAGTATTTCCATTACTAATTAATAGAAAAGAAAAACATTAGCAGTCCGAACGACAACCAAAGTGGAAATAAGATAACATCCAAAGTATAAGCTGTGGCTATCTAAATAGCCTTTACTTTATAGTGCAATGTGTTCTGTACTGTATATTTTACTCCACACTATGTATTTTGCTATAAATACTATATATTATACAATAAATAGCTAAATACATTATAATTTACATGAGAGAATATTGCTGTACTTCTAAATCTATATATATATTTGTGAAAGTGTGTTTGTATGTTCACAGTTGGCTCCAGCCCCATAATAGTTGGTGGGCTGAGATTTTGGCCCTATGTTGGCATACTAGTCTGGGGTGTACTGGCGATAGTGACATTTCACCAACCTCACCCATTCACCGTGCACACTGCGGGGTCCAGCACTGTGCTATCAGTATAGGCGATTTCCGTAGATTGGGATTTCTCAATAATAGGAAGTCATGACACAATGAAACATACACCAGGCTATATCAAACCGCCATGTGCGTGTCAGCTACAGAACCGGGCAACGCCGTGTGGCACCGCTAGTATTTTTTTTTCAATACCATAACATTCAACTTTATATAATACTCCACTTATCCCATTATCCCAGCTCTGCAAAGCTAATGCACTTGGCTGTGATTGATGCAAATGACTGTGGGAGAACACTGCACTGCTAGTCAGGAAAACTTACACTTTATTCTGATCTCCTAAACCCACTTAAACAATGACCTGTGTGCGCCCTTCTAACCGCTCCAAATCCATCATGATTTGTCGAAACCGAAGAACATTTAGAACTTGTTTCCTGTTGAAGAAAAAGCTTAGTCCTGCTCTTCAGCCAATAAGATCACCCTCCAGGGCAATGCTTTTAAAGGCAAGTTTAACGCTGGCTCAACATTGTATCTCAGAGGGCACTCATCACCAGTTTGGAAGGTGGACAGTGACAGCATGCAATCATTTTTCATTCCATCCTACCCGTCCATCAATAAATAAGTCATGTGATAATTGACAGCCATCGTGACGTGTGTTGCCCTTTATAATCTATTCCCACATCTGCCCTTTGACAGTGACGTCATTCCAACTCAGTTTGACTGGTCGTGCCAGTATATTTGATGAAACCTCTACAGCCACTTTACCATGGCGGAGCATGACTGGAGGCTTGGACTCCTTGACGATTTCGAATAAGCCTTCGACTCGGGTACTCATTGAGATGCCGGTAAGAAAAAGAGTTGCAAAATGTCTCCTTGCACTGATCACAAGGCGCTTTCCAGAAACTGTTACTCAGTGAGAGATCAAAACTGCTCTTAAATCATTACCATTTAAGCTAAGTCTTGACCATGTAGCTTAAACTCTGATCCATTCTCTGTAGGACAGACCACATGCACCTCTTTTGATATGATATGGTATGGCATTTATAACACGCCTATTCACAAGTATTTGGAAATTGAAGACCAGGTTCTTTGTCAAAACAGCGGATGACCCTGCAGTCCAATGGAGGGATGAAAGCGTGGTCCTTTGGAATGGCGCTTGTCCTGATTACACCTTTACCACTTCCCTGAGATTCTGTTCTTGCGCTTTTTGTCGTTCTTCAGGGAATGGGCCTTATTCCAATTTTGGTAATGTGGTAAAAAATTGGCAGTAAGTCTGTTACTGCTATTCTTTGGGCAGTGATAGATTTACCATCCCTTTAACCCTGTGGCAAAATTTCTCAACGAGAGGTAAAGTGAAGCAATTGTCACCAAATTATACCTGGATTTTCAGCCACATTCTAACTAGAGCCACCAGGATACCGGCAAATGCAGATACCATTTCTGGCAGCATTGCCGCCAGATTACAGGTGCTGGAGTGACGGTGTAAATCCCCGTTCATGGAGTCCGATAGAACTCCATGAACGGGGATTTGGCATCATTACCGACACAGGCAATGTTGGTACCAGTAATGACGGCTATTTTTTCTGGTAGGGCAACTGGCTTACCTCCAGCTTAGCTTAGCTGGAGGTAACCCAAGTGACCCGCCGGCAATCCCAGAGTCGGCCTATCTGGTAAAGTGCCGGTATCCATGAATACCAGCACTTTTTTACCACGCCGGCCAGCTCTGAAAGAGGACCTTTATCTCTAAGATGTGGAGGAATTACTGCAAGTGGAATTACCACAAGAGGTAATTCCTCCAAAACCCCAGGGAGCCCTATGCACCCAAAGCATGGGAATCGACACTGCCATTCTGCCTCTTGTAATCGGGAGAGTTTACTCCATTGTAAGTGGGTGCATCACCAATAGAAATCACCCAATGGCGTCCTCTAAAACTCTTAGAAGATGGACTAACGTGAATGGCCACCACTCGTATTCTTGCAGGGCATAGTGACGACAATGGTAAGTGAATTTAGTGATAAATCAAAGTTTTTGCCAGTGAATTGCCGCCAAACTGGCATGGGTCTGTAAATAACATTATAGCTCCTTAAAGCATTACTTGTGCAGTGGGTGTGTTCAGCAATGTCAGTGCTCTGTTCCTCACATTTTGCTGCCAGCTGTCTGTTGAAAGGAGGGTGGCACGGGTGCATTGTGGGAAAGCCATCTTCTTTAGAGCTGGGCGTGCATGTTCTGCGATTCCCGCACGCAGAGTCTGTGAAAATGCTGAGTGTTCTGCCCCGAAAACTATACAACAATGCAGACCCTAAGGGCCCAATTCATGGAATTTTTCACCCAAAGTCATTTTGCACCAGTGAAAAGTCACTTTGCACTGGGCAAGAAATTCCATGAATCAGGCCCTCAGCGCAGAAATGAGGATGATAAAGACATACATACTAGCACTGATAAAGCCAGCAGGCTTTGCACTTTTCCTTAAATGGTATAATGGGTAGACCTTTACCAGGTCAAACAACAGCATTTTGGCGCGGTTTCTTTTACAGACTACTTTTTTGCTGCGATTTCATTACTGCACACCTGTATGACTTGGCTCCAATGGCTTACCCTTCTTTCAGATTTTTCTAAAACTTGTAATGCATAATATAAACACTAGATGGTGCCAGAACACAAGAACTATGCCAGTTTATAACGCTAAAGAAATCTGGAATGTTGTAATGGATGTGACTGGAAGCAATAATCGACCATGTGAAGTGGACGCTTTTTTGCAGCCAGTGACGTAAACCGTTTTCTCTACATAGGACGCAACATCAAAATCTATCAGAGACAAATAGTTCTCCATCCGCTGTGGATTGATAAACTGAGTATAATTAAGTTGTGTTCTAGTCATGCCTGCAAAGGCAAAACTGACATAGCAAGACTATATCAAGAACTATGCAGTGGTTATTTATTTTTACAATGCATTCTTTCTTAGAGGAGAAAGCTAGGTTTAAAGGCCCTGCTGCTTATATCTAAAATTATGGATGAGTGGCTTTCAGCTCGGGGATTTATTTATTTATTTTAAAAATCACAGGGGAAGCAATGCTTTTTTTCCACAAGAAAGGTTACAGAATCGACAATTGATAACAGCACGGTGGACATGGGTCCTTTACAAAGGGGTGAGAAGATGTGACATGATGACCAGGGGTTGCCGGGGATGGGGGAAACATAAACTAGACATGAGGACAGGACAGAATGTCATAGGAACAGAATGGTGGAGGAAGTGCTGCATTAAGGATATAGGGGTGATGGAAAAGGTTCTGTAGGGTTTTCTGTGAAGGGCAGGGGGAGAGGAAAACAGGGTGATGCAGTAGCGTAGAGTGCAAGAAACAGGTTCATCAGAAAGAAGGCAGGCTTTGAGTTTGGATCTAGAAAGTAGTAGAGTTGGAGCAGTAGGGAGTGGGAGAGGAAAAGCATTCCAGAGTAGGGGAGCAAGGAGGGAGAGTCAGTGGAAACGAGAGGGAGAGCAGGAGGCTAGAGCAGTGGCCAGGAAGTGATCTGAGGTGAGCTGAGGATGATATTAACAAGCCAGGAGGAGAGTATGGAGCGAGATGAGCAGATAGGTAGACTGAGGTAAGTCCCTGAATAGTTTTGAAGATGATAAAAAGAAGTTTATACTTAACCCTTTGTTTCATAGATAGCAAAAGTTTGAAATGGGTGCGGACCGTGAAGTTGAGAAAAAGCATACTTGGGAAGGCCATCAAGGAGACTGACACGGTAGTCAGATCTAGAAAGGATTGAGGAGGAGATTAGCTAGTTAGCAGAATTGAAAGGAAGACGGTGACAGAGTTTTCTGATATTGAGGGGGTTAAGTCTGGCTACAGTGGCAGATTTGGAGATGAAGACGGAGAGGATTTGTGATCGGTCGGAAATGACACCAAGTTTACGAATGGAAGCAGAGTAAGGGAGGTATACATGAGAGAAGAGAAGACAAGACGGTGAGGAGAGGAAGAGAAGAGGAAGAGAAGAGAAGAGAAGAGAAGAGAAGAGAAGAGAAGAGAAGAGAAGAGAAGAGAAAGAGGAAGAGGAAAGGAGAGGAGAGGAGAAGAGAAGAGAAGAGAAGAGAAGAGAAGAGAAGAGAAGAGAAGAGAAGAGAAGAGAAGAGAAGAGAAGAGAAGAGAAGAGACGGAGGAGAGGAAGAAACAGCCTGTTTGGCTCAGAAGTAGACAGCTTCAGTCTTAGTAGAGTTGAGTATGAGTGAATGAGACGTCATCTAATATTTTATGACGGAGAGACAGTTTGACATTTTTGAAAAATGTTTGTTCCTCAGAGGTGTTCCAAATGACACCTGTTAGAGAATGAGTTTGAAGCTCAAGTTGTCTAAGATGTCACTCAGAACTCAGAGGTGGATTTCAGACTTGCAGTGTGAAGCAGCACCCGGGACCAGTACTTCGAAATGTCATAATCGCAGTAAAAAAGCAAGTCCAGAAATGAATCTGCTACCACCCGACTACTCGTTAATTGGCTTGTGGGTCCATCTTCCATCTGGCGTGTTCTGTCCATCCATTGGGCTTTGGCAAGATATCTTGGCGTTGCTAACGCCCCACCTCTAACTTTACACTGTGTATGCCCTGTGCCCTTTGGCATGCCCTGCCATATCCCAATGAAATATTGCAGAGGGTGGAGGGGAGAGGAAGGGTGATATAACATACAAATTCACCCACCAAAACATGCCACCTCTATTCCACATGTATCTTCTCTCCCCTTCCCTGCTCATGACCAGAGGTATTGCTCCGTGCCACCTGCCACCACCTTCATGGATCTTATTGTTCCTACTCCACCCCAAAATGAAATAGATGATGTTCTGCAACATGCCCCTAGATCCCTTATGCCAAGCGCAACCATCTCCCCATCCTTTCCCAAAACAAAAAAAGATGCACTTGATGTGTCTGGAGGATAGCTCAGGGGCGACGTGCTCACCTTGCAAGCAAGACGACACGGAGCAACACAGGTTCGATCCCCGGGTCCGCGCTTAGAAACCTCTGGGTATTAAGCACGTTATAAATAGCATATCATATCATATGTGCCATCCTCCTCAATTGCCCCCCGCCGTCCACCCCCCAAACCGCTCTCGTTTATATGTATGTTTCCCTTGAGCCAGGTGAACTGGGGTGGCGTAAGAAAATGTCACAGTTCTTGACATGATGTCACAGAAGTGGATTAATACATCAGAAATGCTTGGCTGTGACGTCATAGGAAGAGGGCATCGCTGTCAATGGTCTGGTGGCACATACATGCAGGTCTTTCCTGTGCAGCAAATGCCACGTGGTACTTTTCCCATTGGCTGCCACTGACCTGCTTCCTCTCGCATTGTTCTTACTGAAGGGGTCTCCCTTTCACACCCCACCTTTAAACCCCAGCTCCACTGCCACTTGTCGCGTTTGGATCTTCATTGTTCCCCACTAACTACACACACACACATACTGTGGTCATGCTTTTTTACTGCACAGCAATTGTGGCACAGTAAACACATGTCACATAAGAGGCTATAACTGCCTAAAACAGAATTAGCCAATGGACCTCATTACAAGTCCGGCAGTAGCCGTGCCGGAAAAAAATGGCAGGATGCCGCCGGACCCTTTTTACCATTCCGCCTCTGTGATTGCCGGAATCACCGGGGCATTACAACCCCGGTGACCCGGTAATTCCAGATGCGGAATTCTGTAAATCCCCATTCCCTTGGAGCCCATAGGACTCCATGGGGATGGGATTAATGGAAGCACTGGTTCCGTCTACGAAAGAGCCAGTGTTTGCATGTCCGCCTGCAGGCGGGTGGTGTTAGTTCTGCCAGGTCAGACCTGGAGGGAGTGACACCTCCCGCCTGCAGGACTCTGAATCAGCCGGTCTGGAAACAACCACCGTTATTTCCGGACCGGCAGGGTCGTAATGAAGCCCAATTTGTTCGAAAATGTTTGTTCAAATGATACATTTGCTCGCTTTTACATGTGTGAATTGCCCTTCTATGCACTTTGCCGCGCACATTTCAGAATACCAAACTCAGAGAGCAGCGGTTGCCGGTTTGTACCACGTTTCACATGTTTGGTATTTCTGAGCTTCGGGGCGCAGGGATGCCCCCGCCTCCTTATCATTGGAGGCGGGGACCAAAAAAAATATATGCGTTTAAAATGGGTGCCCGAGCAGTTACATTACGGTCAGTTTACCGCGAACAACATGAAAACGAACAAACAACCCAAATCGGCCTAAAACATTACGTGTTTCTGATACTCAACAAAATTCTCACTGAAGCCTCCAAGAAACATATTTATATTATCAAAGCATGCTGGAAAATGTTGCAATTAGAAACTCAGACGCATCAAGTGTTCACACCCAGCAAATTACTTCCTCAACAGGTGCCTTCCTCTAAATTACATTGGAGATGAACACATTACTGAACTAAAGCACATGAGCACCACAAAACAGGAGACTACAAACCATGCAGTTAACCACATTCATGGGGGGCAGGGTGGGAGGTCGTAGGGAAAGAATGGGGAGGAATAAAGCAGTATATGGCAGTCCTCAGGGTGAACCACAGGTCAGAGATGGAAAGAGAGAAGGAAGGCAAGGTGAAGGCAGAAGAGATAGGGCAGGGGCTAGCAGTGAAATGGCTGCTAATGAGAAGGGTGTGCCGCAAGGATCTGTGTGAAATGACCGAGTTTAAAAGTCCGACCACCAAAAGTCTGTTAGTTTATTTTTTTTCTTCATTTTTTTGCATATATATATATATATATGTGTGTGGGGGGGACCCCCCAGAACCCCCCAACTTACACCTATACATTTTTATTAACTTTACCCCCTCCCCACATATATATATGCGAATAAATGGGGGTTGGACTTCTGGTGGTAGGATTTTTCTACTTAGGTCATTTCGTCCTAACCCGTGCCTCAACACGATGCAGGTGAGCAAATGCAGCCACGTGCTAACAGCATTTCAGAGGGGATGGCAGAGTCCTAGACTTCCAGAATGCAACCAGAGCCGACAGCAGTCACTCGAGAAGAAGGCAGAGCGGGGAGGCCATTGAAGAGCTGATGAAAAAGAGGATTTGCAGGGTCCAGGAAAGACTGAACAGTAATCCAATCAGTGTTTACATATGCTGCATTGCAATGTGTTCTCTGTAAGGTGTTATGTTGTGTGGCTGCCATTCACAACGTCGAAAAGCATCGCCCCCTGCAAAAAAATAAAACAGCGGGAAAAGCCACCATGATGAAATGAGGGGATGCTGGAATCTGGGGAATGCATTTCAGAAAAGGTCCAGTCCTAAAGAACCCAAACCAGCCCAGGAATTCCGGACACGTATTGACTATGAAAATATCTCCCACTGTGTTTGCTTCTATTTGTGTGGCTATCCTGAATACATGGAGTGGATTTTGATAGTAAGGACTAGACTTGGAGCCACTTATACTTAAGTTCTCCTTAGAATGACTTTATGAGCAGCATCACCTGGGCTTTAAGTGGGCCAGATCTGGCCAGTCCCCAAGGGGGGCTGAGTTGGGCAGTTCCCCACTGTCTAGCAGCAGCCTGTGTGCCAGTCCGATTTCTCGTCAATTGCATAGTATGAGAAGTCTTTCGTCACTATCATGTGGTAAAACGTGAAGTACTGGCAAAGAGGCTAAACAATGCAGCTACGTATGCAGACTAGCCCCTAAACAAGACCAACTGAGCGCATGCACGTGCCACGTGACAAATAATAAGTGCAGGTTTGGTGATGTTATATTTTAGGCAGGCAGCACTCGCCTAAGGTACCTGTACCATCCCCAAAAGTTGTCTGTTTGCCAGGGGCGTATCAAGCACAATCCTAGTTGTGTAGCAGTGGAGTGCTGCACAAAGTGGGTGCAGCGATGCGGGTGGACGGGCAGCAGAGGAGCTGGGATGGGTAGCAGGAGGAACTCCGGGGGGGGGGGACACATTTAAGATAGAGTGGAGAGATCAGGGACTGGCGAGATGTTGCTTGAAGAGTAGCGCCTTTGGTTCCTTCCTTAAGTAGAGGCTATGTATTGTAACCCGCTAGGGTAATCGCCAGCCCCCAACTCAGACTACGTCCAACAGTTGCAGTTGGTCCCCGGCACTTGTTTATTTATTTATGTGTTTATTTATTTATTCATAGAGCACTTAAACCCGAAGGCGTCAAAGCGTTATAGCAAGGAAATCAGAACAACAGGAAAGAGAACAGAAAACTCCTCCAGAGACAGAAGGTACATAAAATCTTAAGCGGACAGGTAATGGATCCACTCCCAGAGGCGTTGCTAGGGGGGGGCTAAGGGGGCTATAGCCCCTGGTCTTCTGGTTGTAGCCCCGGATAGAATCTCAGGAGCTACAACCAAAAGGCTATAGCTAGCCCCCAGTCCCAACAGTTCCAACATTAGCGTAGCCCCGGGTCTTTTCCAGACCTAGCAACGCCCCACCACTCCCCTCCTCTTCTTGAAGCCCCGAGTGCCACCTCACGTGCACAGAACCTGGTAAACATGCATTGCAATCTTGCAACGATTTTAGCCTCAAAACGGACGTGTGTAGCTGTTTGTGTGCACAATACAAACATGTGTTCCCTGTAAATTGTGCTGCACGTCATGGGCGCAAGCGATAGAGTTCAGGTTGCATTCGCTCTCGTGGTTTCCCATGGCTACGCAGCCTATTCCAACAGAATAAAACAAGGGACGACCACCACAAATCGTTCCCAGCAGCTGCGCACTCCCCTAACATCCCCCGAGCAACAATACAGGGGGTGTCGCCGCAGCGGGGCTGGGCTTATCTCTCCAGGAGCCCAGACACGAATGCGCCTCCATTGTCTTTCATTGTTAGGCTGAGTAGTGTGGGCTCGCTTTGCTCCTCTTACCAGATCCCTACCTAAGTAATAAATCACAGACAACCTATGTGTATGGAAAGGTTGTAGGCCGTAGGCATTTTATTTTCTTACAGTAAATACAACACAACAAAATAAATACACTGCCATATGCTTTTGGGCACATTGTGTCCAGTCCCGAAGTTGCCCACGGCTCCTCCTGAGTCCTTGTTCTCCCTGAGCCTTGGTTCCTGGGCACATGCCGCCACACCTGAGAGGGTGTTCCTCACAAAAGCACCCTACCTACAACCCCGTTCTTGGAGTGCCCTAAAAATGTTGTCGGAAAAAAACCCCATCCCTTACCTTGATATGTGTACCCCATCCTGGTGAAACATGCCCGGATTGTTCCAGTGTAAGCCATGTTTCATGAAGTGCAGCCCTGTGCTCTTGCAGTACTTTTCTACTGATTTATTTAGTTTCTTTCTGGCTATTTCGATTGCGTGCCTCTTCTGTGCCCCATACCAGACCCTTCTTGGTATTATTTCTAACCTGAAAATCTCAGTTTTCCACCAACTGCGCGCTATGCTATGCAGCGACTCGCAAATGTTCCTCTGTAATTTGCCCCTATTTGTGCTCACCAGGTCGTTCCCTCCGAGGTGTATAACCAAGTACTCAGGGGTGGGGGGTCCCTGAAACCTATCAGGTCCGACAGCCTGTCGTGAATGTCCTCCCAGTGCATCCCCGGGAGGCCTCACCAGGATGTAATCGCTGCCGTCCCTATGTATTAATAGCTGCCCGTCGACCTCTGGTCGGGGGTCTAGGAATTCTTGTGTGATGCATCTGGGACAGTGGTCCTTCTCTCTGATGCCATTTAGGTCTATTGCTCTCCCCCGTTTGGTCTGTTTTAGCTTTCTTTAGCATTATAGACATCCCCTTGTCTCCCATACTAACATCCCTCCTTGCCAGGCCGTCTCTTGCCACCGTATTACTGGCCACCGGCTCCCCTACCCTGAAAGGCCTGTAATATGCCAGCTCAAAGTGCTGAACTGAACCGCCCGGTTTCGCCTGTGCTGCTGCATGTATCTCGTAACACTTTTAACAGAATTATCAACTTCCCAAAGCTCACCGGCCTTCTGTTATCTGGTTTCTTCCCCTCTAATTTACCCCATCCCCTCATAGCATATTTTATTCTAGCACTGTCGGTTGGGTCCCGTATGCCCGCCACTTTTGTGGTATATGCCACCGCCGCCAGGTGCGCTGCTGCCCAGCTTTTCTTTTTCCCTTTGGCAAATGCCCCTTCGAGAAATTCACACATTTTTTTTCAATTGCAATTTTTTCCACCTCTTTTACACTTGTTTCCACCAACACATCTTTTACATGCTTTTTGCACTGCTTACTCGTCTTGTACGTTAGGGCGTTCCTGGTCAGTTTGTCAATGACCCGTTTCGTTCTCCGTTCTTCTCCCACTTCTTTTGAGTCGACCTTGTGGCCAACCGTGCTTTTCTTTCCAGTGCCTCCAACGGGACCCATGCATTCCATGGCGTGGGCGTTCTTTCCTTGTCGGCGTCCGGCCTCAGCTCCCTGAATTTTCCCTACTGAAAGCGAGAGATTGCCTCAGCCAACACGTTTGCTTCCCCAGCGATGTGCCTCGCCCTTATGCATGTATTCATTTTTGGGCTTTCCAGGGTGATTGCCCGCATTAATTCCAACACTATTATGCGTGACGCACTTCCTTTATTTAACACGTGCACCACCGCCATGTTATCCGGATCCGACCATACTGCCAACTCCTTGTTTCCGAGCTCTTCCCCCCCTGCGCATAACGCGACCCATATTGGGACGAGCTCAGCAGCGTTATGTTTTTTGTCCATTCCGCCACCTGCCACGTTTTTGGCCACCTGCCTGCACCCCACTGTGTATTGCTCCAAACCCAAGGCCACCTGCTGCATCGGTGAACAACACCCTTTTCCCTTCCTCATTTCCTGGTGAGCGCCATATCACTGACTCTTTGAAGTACTTCAGAAATTCTGCCCATCTTTCCAGATCTCTCTTGATTCCTCCCCCTAGCCTGACTCTGTGGTGCCCCATTGTAGCCCTTCTTGTTTTCAGCTCAATGCTTCTCTTAAACACCCTCCCCTGTGTTATGACTCTTCCTGCGAAGTTCAGCTTTCCTACCAGTGCTTGTAATTCTCTCACCGTCACTTTGTTTCTTCCTTGTAGTTCCTTTATTGTCTTCAGCAGATCTGTCACCTTGTCATCCGGGATCCGGCACACTTCCCTGCTTGAGTCAATTTCTATTCCTAGGAATTGGGTAACTTGCGTTGGGCCCATTGTTTTCTCCTCTGCCAGTGGAAAACCCCACTCGCTTGTTATTTACACAAATTTATGCAAGGTTGCCTTGCATAGCTTTGAACCTTTGGGCCCTACGAATAAAAGGTCGTCCAGGTAATGTACCATCATGGCCTCCCTCATCTCTTCTGTGACTGCCCACTGCAAAAATGGACTTACCCTCTCAAAATATGCACCTGAGAATGGCGCACCCCATCGGGAGACATTTGTCGATGAAGCATTCCCCTCCCAATGCATGCATAACCATCTTTGAGCTCTGCTGTTGACTGGCAACAGGCGGAATTCAGATTTAATGTCTGCTTTCGCCATCCATGCCCCTTTTCCTGCTTTCCTGACCAGTTCTACTGCCTCCTCAAAGTCTGAGTATGATACTGTTGCATCGCTCTGGGCGATGCCATCGTTCCCTGTGGCCCCCAGGGGGTAGGATAGGTGGTGTATCAGCCTGTATTCCCCTTTGGGCCTCCACCCTCTCCAGTTCTACCTCTTTCCGGATCTTACTGGTCACTATATCTCTATTCTCGGTTGCCGACTTCAGGTTTCTAGGAATTTCTTGCGCTCCCTGCCCGGTAAACGGGATGTTAAAACCTTCCCTAAAGCCTTGTCTGATCTGATCTGCCGTTTCTTGGTCTTGGTATTTCTGGAGCCACCCTTCCATCCTCTCAATTTTTACTGGCATGGCCCCTTTCCCGCCCCAGTTCTTATTTCCACGTCTCATTGCTTCTGCCGCTTGGAGCTGCGGCCCTTGTGCACTTGGAGCTGCTGTGGTCACCCTTACATCTCTCACACTTGTGGCTGAACTTGCACTTCCATCCCCAGCTACAGGGTACCACCTTCTCAAACTTCCAACTTTGTCCTGGTTCTGCTTGTGCTGTTCCCGTGCTCCCGCTGCCCCCCCCCCTGCGCTGTTGGGGGGCAGGTTGCCCTGCCGCCCTCTCTGTGACCCATAATGTCTGCTCCGAAAAATCTGATCTCTATTTCTGTCATAGCTGGATTCGTACCTTCTGCTATTGTATCTGTAAACCGCTTTATAATCATTCTGCCAATACTGCCTTCTCTGCTGTCCCCCTGTGCTCCGCTCCTTGGAATCCCATTTCTCCTTCAGCACATTAAATATGTAGAGATTAAAATTTTCTTCACCCATCCCATATCCAGAAAGCAGTCCATCACCTTTCTGAACTCGTGATCATACTCCAGCCATGCGTCACCCCCAAACGCCGCGTGTACCTTCAGCACCCTCTGCTGATACGCCACTAATGCTACCCGGTCTTCCGGGAATTTTTTTAATATAATTGTAGACATTATGGTGAAGGCCCCATCCAGTTGTCAAAATTCCTTACTACTGGCCCCTTTTTTAGTAAGCTTTTTTCGTACTCCTTAATGTCCTCTAGAGCCACATTCATCCCCCTCTTTTGACAATCTAATAATGTGAAAATATTGATCAATTCCTTCCTCCATATTTTCTCCTTTACTTTGTCATTTATATACCAAGCCATTGCCTTCATTGACCTGCCCTGTGCATCTTTACCCATGGTTGGCCTGCCAAATTTCGTCATGAGTGGCCCCCCTATTTCTGTCGTGGCCACCGTCGGTGCTGTCCCTGGGGTTGGGTCCCCTGACACTGTTGCCGCTGGTGCCCCCGTTGGCACCCCCGGTTGTGGGTTTGGTCCTTACGGTGCTCCCCCTGTGTTTGGCCCTACTGGTGCACCTTGTGGTACCGGGACTATTGGTGCCCCTTGTGGCGCCGGGACTACTGGTGCCCCTTGTGGCGCTGGGACCGGGGTTTCCTTGGGTTCTGCCCCAGCCCTCCCTGCCCCTCTCTGTTTCTCCCTGTTCACCACTCCTCTCCATTTCACCCAAGCCCTTAAATGATCCCTTTCTTCGTCATCACTGCTTACTTCAGTTGAAGAACTCCACTGCTGCTCCTCCCTGGATCCCTTCTCCTGTCCGCGCTTCTTGCCATTGGTTCTGGGTGACTTACCCGAAACCATGACGCAATTTTTTAATTTTTGTACGATTTTATTCCCCACATTATTATTCACAGTACCTTTGTTTTTATCTTTTTTTTTCTTCCTCTTGGTCGGTGCCTCCGTCTGTTCCTCCGATTTCTTCCGCTCCACTCTCCGCCTCTTCTGTCCTTGCCATATCTTCTTTCTGCCATTCTTCTCGTCTGAATTCTGACAGCCACGCCTTCCTGCTCCTTCGCACCGTGCGTCCTCTGTTTCTCCTGGTCTTCTAATCCCGACTTTCTCATCTCGCTTGTCCACGGCGAAATTGCTCTGTTCGTTCGCGGCTGGTACTTCTGGGTCGCTCTTGCTCCGGCACGGCTGGGTGAACTCATAGCCCCTGCGTTTCGATCGAATTAAGAGGAGATGGAAATGCGTGAGCCCGCAAGAGCAAACGTTTTTCCTTCCCCTTATCCAGGCACTAAGAGCCTACCCGAGAGAGGTGAGCTCTTACCTGGTTTGTGCCGCCTCTCCTTTTCCTGGCTTACTTATACACCCCCGGCCTTTTGTTCCTTCTTGGGGGCGGCCGGGTTACCCCCTGACCCCTTGCTGTTATATTTCGCACCTTCCCAGGTGCTGCTTCCTGCCCTTTCCTGGGCTTTTGTTTCTTGTGGCGCCGTTCGGATGCCCCTCCGTATGCTTTCGCGCTGTTTTCCTCCACCCCGCGCCTAAACTCCCAGACCCTCTATCGTCCCACATTTCATGCGGCCTGGGGCCTGGGGCATGAGATGTTTCATTTCACGTGCTGCCAAATGCCCCCCACCCAATCCCCATGGGCCCTGCTCACGTCTTTGTACAAGCAGATGACAACTGAAGCGCCTTTGATGCCGAAGGCACTCAGGTTCATCCGAAGGCACTTCATGTCTCTATAACCTTGTATGTATGCGCTGGGTTCTTATAGCGCAGACCTAGCTGTAAAGCTATAGAGCGCTATACATCAAGGGGATGCGGTCATAGGGTGAGAAAACAGTGATAGAATTGCAAGGATTGGCTCTGAAGGGCACACCTGATAGGGCTTGGAGAGTGGGATAGTGAGGGTTAAGTGTGGCCACGCTGGGGGAAACGCCATCCTTTCAAACTAATCTTCAGACCTGAATGGCTCCTCAGAGTTTTGCTGTGAATGTGGCTAAGTCTGGGGGCAGTAAAGTCAGAATTCATGTTTTTTTTCGGGAGCAATCCATAATATTGTTTCATTTTGCTGCGAAGCAAAGATCAGGACGGGCTCTGTTTGGAGCACAACACATGCGCAAATCGGATGTTGAGCACAACGTCTGCATGATAAAGCATGATAAAGCATGCAACAGACAGCTGCATAATTAGCGATGACTCAAACCCATGTCAGAAGGGGATTTCTCTATGACGGTTCAAGCTTTTCCATAAGATAATGAGCACATTTATAGTAAACAAGCAGTGGCAAAGCCAACAGTTTTAACGTTTCATTGATGGAAATGTTTACTTTTGCCAGTGCCGCCGTCACATGCCCACATTTGTTTAGCAGGTATTGGCATTATTTAGTCACGTGTGCAGATATGATATGATATGATATGATATGATATGATATGGCATTTATAACGTGCCTATACACAAGTGTTTAAAGGCGCGACGAGGCAAAGGAGAGGAACAAAGGGAGGACGGACAACGATCCTACTAGACCGGGTATCATTCAGATCGCGCAAGTGCGTGGGAAGGGGGCAGGGACAGTGCAGTGCATGGGACTAGATAATAATAAGTAACGGGCAGCATGTGGCAAGTGCATGGGGCAAGGTCCTGAGTTTTGGAGACGAAGTGAGAGGCCAGTGCTGTGCAGAGGGCCTGGGAAGGGACAGGAGAGGTAGAGACTGTGGCAGGATTGGCCAGTATTAGGATAATTAAGTAGAAAGTTTCATCGTAGGCCCAGAAACACACATAATTAAAGTGCTCAGCATACATGTGTAGACAGATACTTCAACTGTTTCCTCATCGTCTCACACCTTCTATTTAAATGCATGTTATTATTAATTTATATTGTGCTTAAGGCCAGGCTCCCCTACCTTCTAATCACCGGGCAAGGAATTGAACACAAGTTGCATGACATTGCCTTGTTCCCAACGCGATCACATTGCCCTGGAGCTCCCTTCCCGCCTTTGCCGAGAAGGTCAGTCGTTTCCCAGGTCCTCGCATGATCTAAGCCAGACATTGCCAACATTTGCCTGATATTGACCTTATATGCCCAATGCCTGACACCATTTGCCAGCTATTGCCATCCTATACCAGGTGCACCATTCGCCAAGGACTGCCACATTATCTCTAGTCATGCACACCATTTAGCAATTATTCGATTGCGTGTCCATGTTCTGCAACCATTGTCAAGGTATTGCCATTATGCGGTAAGGTACTCACAGCATTTGCCAGAAGTTGGCAGACCAAGACTACCATGTTAGGGTCAGGCAGGAGTGTCATGGCTGAATCTTGAACCCCTGCGATGCCAGCCAATATTACTGAGCGAAACCTCACCTTGGCAAGTTCACTGGGAGCTCTCTTCTCTATGACCACACAGAACTGATTTTAAGGTGTATCAATTGCATGCCCAGCGTGCACATCTGTTTTCTGACTTGGCCCGGTACACCATCAAAGCCAGACTGTATCCTTTAGGTCTGAGCAACGCTGGGAATGATTCTGTCACCTGGAACTGCAGATCTCCTTCAGACTAGGCAGCATGTACTTACCTCTCGTTGACTGCTTGTGTATGTGAGTGTGCATGTGTGTCTGTGTTTGAGGGAGGGTACTGTTTCTCTGGCTGTGGAGTATCTATAGGAGCCACACAAGATCCAGCATTCAGAGGACTGGGGGTGTTCCGGGGTTCCCTTATTTACAACCTCCAGGGTTGAACCATAGAACTTGTGACTACCTCTGACCCAAGAGTTCATCAGTCTATGTTTGCTACTATGGCAACAGGGAATTCATCACACAGTGTGTCAGGTATTTCTATCACTTACTAAATCAGGGACATTATATGGCAGATCTTGCCTCGTTTTGCCAGATAGCGGCTTTAAAGGTGCAGTTAATTTTCTCATTTACCAGGGACTAGCATCACATCCTGGCTAGTTTTACCAAATTCCTGTTCCAGTACTGGGCTGAAGAAAGCAAGGCAATTGTGCTCTTCTCTTCTGTCTGGTGGCAGAGAACATTAGGTATGAGTGTTGTGATGAAACAAGGTATTTGTTCCTTCTCCCCCTTTGAGGCTAGAGAGGTGAGCCCACTCTGCAAGACCCTCCCTGGGGGAATGAGTAAGCGGGACCTCACTGGGAGAGACTCCCACTTAGGGGACAAGGACTCCTGTTCCTTTGAGGAACTCCCTAAACCCTTTCCCATGGTAGTATACATGGGACTGTCTGACCTTAAGAACAATATAAAATTTGGACACTTAACTGAAGGCAAAACTAAAGTATGTTGTTGCTACCAGGAAAGGGGTTCTGTCTCTTTAAAGAGAGCCATCCACTCAACTGGGGCGAGTGAACTGAAAACGGAAGGAACGCCGAGCCATGGTGGGGAAGAGAGAGCTCCATAGGCAAGCAGGGGAGGTCCCCTGAATGCTTAGCACATGAAGGAGGCAGAGTCAAGGAAAGCCATGGAGCCCACAACCTTCACAAGTGTTCTGACGGGCAGAAGAGAGCACATGAGAGCCAGCGTTTGCTCGCAGCAAGAGATGCGAGAGAAGGGTATACATATCCCATTGGTGGCATGGTCACAACGACTACATGATGGGCAGTAAGCCCATCCAACAACACTGAAACCATCAGGCTGAGAATTCAGCGACCAAGCAGTTTACCCGCAGTGGTAACGGAATGCAGATTGAGAGAGGTCAAATGAGGAGAACCCAAGTGAGTGCTGGCCCCATATAAGTTCCCCCTGTAAGACAAGGGGTAACAGGGAGAACGGGAGGACCAGGAGGCCGCCAATGGCTCATTATTCAACAGGACAAACTTGTCCCAGTGAAATTGTGGGACGATTTTCTCCTGTTAAATAATGATTCCCTGGTGGCCTCCTGGTCCTCCCTTTCTCCCCATTACCTCTGGCCTTACAGGGGAACTTCTCTGGGGCCTGTACTCACTCGGGTACTCCTCATTCGTTTTGCTTCTCAATCTGAATGTAAAGATGATGAAGGTGAACTTTGATAATGTGAGAAATCGAATCACATTTGAACCTGAGAAAGAGAGCATTCATATCTGGTGATCAACACCCTGATAAGGAGGGAACGTATACCCACGTTTGAGAAACAGAGAATGTTATGTTATGTTATGTTATGTTATGTTATGTTATGTTATTAAGATTTATAGAGCGCACTACCACCACAAGGCCTTTTGGCACTAGGAAACCACAATACGGTCCACCTCATTCTGCTCCAGAATAGAAAAGCATTCCACAATCTGGCCACTGCTACCTAGAATGCTCGGCCTCCCATCCTAGCATGCCTATAGGCGGGAATCACCAGAAGGCCAGCTGCCCATGAGCGCTGTTCACGCGTTGGGCATTAGTGAGCACATTTCTCCTGCAAATAGCCAGCCCCAAGACCCAGCAGGGCCCGGTGAACCAGACACAGTGATTTGAAGTCAATGTGTTTGGACACCAGAAGACAATGCAGACGTCAGAGAGTGGGGGTGATATGGGCTTCAAAGGGGGAGCCAGTGACCAGCCGTGCTGCCAGGTTTTGCAGCCGCTGTAGTCCCTGGACCACACCCTTTGGCTGGTCTAGATTAAGCAAGTTACAATAGTCTATTCGACTAAGGATAAGGGCAGCTACCACTGGTGGACAAAGATCGAGAGGAACGAAAGGGAGCACCTAACACAAAATCCAGAGTTGGAAATGCCCCACTTTACAAACTGCTGCCACTTGCTGAGTCATGGACAGGGTGGCAGGAAAAGTAACCCCCAAATTCTTCACTACAGAAACAGGAGTAGGGAGGTTGCCCAGCGACGATGGCCAAAAAGCAGGCATCCAGAGTGACAGCCCCACCGGTGCAGCCACAATCAACACTTCTGTCTTTTCCCCATTGAGCTTCAGCCAGTTCTCTTTCATCCAAACCCCAACTGCCCCCCAGCAATGGCACAGGCATGATGACATCTCTGCATGGTCAAGATCTAAATGGACCAGGATCTGTGTGTCGTCGGCATATGGATAGCACCTGAAGTAGAATGGGGCTCAGGACTTATCTATGCCTGGGGTTTGGTCAGCAGATCACTGTCTACAGGACTGGCCTGAATATTAGATCGAATATTTACAATTTTGCTGGTAAAGAAATTAGACAGCACGTCACAGAATTCCTGGGTTGGAATCACTTGGTTGGCTGAGTCTGATTCTGAAGAGAGTGATTTTACCAATACAAAAAGCTCTCTGGGTTGGCTAAGTCCCTTATCAATCTTGTGAGATAGAATTCTTTTTTGGTTTCCCTAATTAATGTGTGGTAGTCCCTAGTACACTGTGTAAATGCTATTTTGTCTGCCTCTCCATAGGCAACATGCCATTTTCATTCTGCTTGCCTCAGAACAAGGCCAGCAGCCTTAAGCTCAGCAGAGAACTATGGTTCAGTTAGGCTCTTGCGCGTCTCAGGGTTCTGCAGAGGAGCAACTATATCTGCTGCCCTTTCCAGGGAGCTGGTCAACACCGAAAAGTCAACTACTGACGTGGAGCTAAAGCTAGTATTAACCAGGCCAACTAGAGTCTCCAGGTCTGCATCGCGCCACTTCCGTCACAGAGCCTTAGGTAAGGAGATCTTACGAGATGGCTCAGGGAGTTGAAACAGAAAAGAGACCAGATAATTATCTGACCATAGGACGGGCTCAATGGATAGGATCCTCAGATCGTCAAGTTTTGCAAACAGTAGGTCCAATGTGTTGCCCAATCTATTAGTAGTTTCTTCCACAATTTGATTAAAACCCATATATAACATACCATAAAAGAAATTGGCTAACAATAGGACATCATGGGGAGTTAAATTTGACATTGAGATCACCTAAAATCACAAGGTGTGCAAATTTCACCTGTAGCTCTGCAACAAATTCACAAATGTATCAAGAAACAAGTTGGCCGACACAGGCGGGTCTATAACAGACCAAGAAATGTCAAGAACAGGAGGCCGAGGCCGCAAATCGTACCAACAGTGCCTCCATAGAAACGAGATGGTCTAAGTCAATCTATACCACCTTATAGTTAGCTTTTACGATCATTGCCACCCCTCTGCCAGGATGCGCAGAGGGACGGTCAAGATGGAGTAATGTATACTCAGGCGGACGAGCTCTTACAGCACCGACCGCAAACATGCCCTTCTCATGCGTGCCTTGGGTTTTACAGGTAGTCGCATTCTATTAAGTCTACCGGAGCCCACTTTAGGAAGAGCACAAATAGAAGGTGATGAAAGTGGGGGAGGGGAACTTTTAAATGCGTGTCGGGTCATTTTAAGGAAAATTAACCTACACTTTGAGAAGAAGTCCAGTATCATACTGGAGCGTTATTATTTTGGAATAAGGGAACAAGTAATGGATGAAACAATCGAGGAGTTTATTGCTAGTCTAAGAGAACTTGCCAAAAAGTGTAACTTTGGGGTGTCTTCTGATGAGATCAGTGAACATAGCATTTGTGAGGAAATCTGGACCACTGTGATCCCTCTCTTGCAGAGATGCTTGATACAGCAAAGAAGATGGGACATATGACCCAGATCTGATTACTGGTGGGCAGGATTAGATGTGCAGATTGAGGAAATAATCAGAGAATGTACGTTATGTCCTGATGCTGCCAAAATGTTGAAGAACTATCTCCAGCCTCTCAGACCATTAGAACTACCAAGTATGCCCTGGGAGTTTGCAGCACTGGATCTCCACATGCCGATTCACGGAGAGAGAGGAAAAGAAAAATCTAGAAAAATCACACCATATAGAAAATTGATAACCGCTAACGTGTCTGCCTCCAGCACTATGTGTACCTCCCCCATTTGGAATAAAGAAATAGGCGTTCCTGGTGAACAACCTCTAAAGCAAAGGAAAAGCCCAAGAATCTGGTGAAATCATTACAAGAACTCATACAGGGGATGACAAGTCACTATTTAGGAATATCCTATTAGCCGGAACTGTGAAGCAAAAGGAGAAACATTGCCTGAAGAGATAATCAGGAGGAGAGAGGAAGGAATGCATTCTCCTGAACTTAGTTTGTTAGACTAGTGTTCGCGTCATTTAGACTTAGTTTGTGGACAGTGGACTTATTCATTTGGACATTTTCTGATGACTGAAGAGCTCCTTAGTTCTTTACATAGGCAGGAAACACCCAGATAGAAATAGGTTAAGATAGGCCTTTTTATTATCATTTAGTAAAGCTCCCATTAGAAATGCCATCACTGTGTTTGCATCCTTATCAGCTGCCGCAGCGTCCGTAGCTGCTTTCCTGTGCGCTATTCTGTCCGGCTCCCATACTGAGGTTGAAGAGAAAGCCAGTGGACCAAGCACAATAAGGAGAAAGCCAAGGAGCTTTGCTCAATGGGTTGACCTCATTGGGGTCAATGGCAAGCATCGTCAAGTGGGGAGACTATAGAGTTTCAGTTTTGTCTAGAGGTGCGAGGCTTGGCGTTCGGCTACGGTTGGCAAAGGTTGATGGCCCTGTCGCTGCAGCGGTATCTCTGAAGTGATTGGCTCAAATCAGCTCTATTCAAAAGTTTAATCATACAAAGCAGGCATCATTGAATTGTGTACAAAGTGCACAGTACTTATCCCAACTTCAGGCTGCAAGGGACCTCTCTGCAACAGTGTAACAGAGGATAATGTTAGTCGCATCGTTGTTAGGGCTCAACGATCCCCCCCCATAGCCGTACTTACAGCAGTCGGCTTCTCCTTCTAGACACCACAGTAATGGACCGAAGAAATCAGACAAACACTACATGCCCGACTAATAAAGTTTTTATCTGGGTCTTTCCATGCCATCTCACCACTCCAAAGGGAGAACTGCGTGAAACCCATATCGGCCACCTTTCCAAATTGCACCATGTGATTCCTTAAAGTAACCCAGTTGCCATAGCCTTTGGCCACACCCATTACCACCCATTGCACTTTTGTTGTAAAAGTCCCCTTTTTTTTCTTGTCTTAATCACATTTTGATTTTTTCTATCTCTGTTTAAAAAGATCTTTGTCCCCGCTGTTGTCAGTGTACTACAGATGACCGCAGTTATCCGTAAACACACATAAATAAAAGCAGTTATCCATCAAATATGCACAATATACAAAACTCTTCCCTACTCTCCCAGGCACTCTCCAAGTGCCCCCTCCTCGTGTCATGCCTCCCACTGCCCTTAAATTCTTTTTCCCTCACTAGCTCTCCCCCATTCCCACCAACACTCTTCCTTTCGTCTGACACACTTTCATTCCCGATCTAGTTTTCTATCATAACCGCGGTTATCCTGCCAGATTACCCTGGTTTTGAGAAAATGTTCCAAGATCTGAATTTGGTCCACAGCCCCCCACACCGCAATTCCCCAATTTTACCTGGTGTCCTCTTTCCACCTCCCCACCTCTAACCTGATGCCATTTCATCCATTTTCCCGCTCCAAATGGCATTTTTTCAACTTTTCGTTTTCAGCTAACTCTGGTTATCTCTCGCATCGAGCAAAATAAATGGTGTTATTTCCTTTCTTAAAAGCCTCGATGATGCATTGTGGGCCACATAATTGGCTATCACTTTGGGAGAAGGGGGCACCCTCTTCTCTGTCAAATATTTTACCAACTATTGAATAGAATAACCCCAGACCCCTCCCGGAAATGTTAGTAGCCTCTCTCAGCCTCTTTGCTGCAAAGCACTAAGACTGATATAAAGGTTTTAAGGAGCAGGGACAACCTGGTCTCTGTTGAATATTTTCAAAACCACTGGAAGGATTTACCTCCTACAAGTTAAGGAAATTAAGTCAACGCTTTGTGCCCGAATTATTTCTTATTTGGTCCAAATTTGCATAGCAGTATTCATGCTACGGCTATTCAAAAACTGCACTTTATCTCTTTGGAAAAATAAATGGAAATAGGCTGAAAACAGCATTTTTGTATTTTCTCAAAAATGTTGTTTATTTTCCAACTAATTGTTCCCAACGTGTTCAGTTTAGTGGGGCTTTTGACAAACTGTTTTGAAAATGTAATTAAAATCAATCCAGGAAGTCAAAGGTTATTTGCGTCGCTCGGCCTCTCTGTGGTAAACAAAAAGCACCAATGACAACATAAAAGTTTTAAGGAGCAGGGGGCACCCCCTTCTCTGTCAAATATTTTAAAAACTACTGGATGGATTTCCCCCAAACCAGGTCAAGAAATGTAAGTCAGTGCATTGTGCCCAAGTTGTTACTTATTTGCTCGATATCTTCCCATCGGTATTCACGCTACAGCTGTTAAATAACTGCCCTTTCTCGCTATGAGAAACTTAATGGGCTGAAAACTAAAAGCTGTGGTGATTTTCTTCTTAATAACTTTTTTCATTTACAGCATTTCATTCCCAAAATGTGCAATTTGGAGAGGCCCTTGACAAACTCTTTCTTTTGAAAATGTCATCCAAATCCATGCAGCAAGTCAAAGGTTATTAGCAATTTTGCGGAAAATGGCTGTTTTTTCATTTCTCAAAAGAAAAAGGAAATTGGAGTCAAAGGCTACCCTTGTCAGTGACGCTAAGGTGGTTTGTCTAAAAGGGTGCAGTGGAGCTATGGATACCGTATAACAGTATGCTCTTCCAGAAAAAAGGGGAGGCAGTTAAGTTCTGCAATTTATTAGTTCACATCCGATAAAAGAATATTTAAAATAATGACATATGCCGTCCTGGGCACAAAAGAGTATTGTATACAGATCACAATACCTTGTATATATTTCAGTGGGTTAGTACAATTCAAGTGACTGTGATTCTATGTATTGCTAATAATAAGGCAGTACACAAGCATGGTCGACACACAAACAATTGAGGTGTTTCCGGTGCAGTGGATAAGTGGAAAAATCCAGCGGTTTGGAGTGGTCGTGACCTGCTGGCAATTTCCCGCACTGTCGTCAGGACTGAGGGAATTTTGGAGCACGAAGGTGCCGTGAGAAGAATGACATGCGCCTGTAATTGATAAAACATAGGATGGGGTGTTAGATCTGGGGTTATTAGACAAAGGCAAAAAGCACATAGGGGGACACTGCAGGAAGGACAGCCTACCTAAGGTAGTTGAAGCGTCATGACTGATTGTTGTTGGAGGTGCCAGCGGTTGAGTGCCTGGCGTGTTGATTGTAGTCCGCAAAGTGGATAGACGATCTCTGTGGTTACTGAAGAGATTCAAAAGAATTTTGTGGTTCGAGGGAACTGGCACATTGAATGTGATATAGAGAAAAGGGGGGGTAAAAACAAGGGATTGTGTTACCTTGCAGAGTCGATCTCGAGTTCAAGTCGAAAGAAATGGCGGGAGCCATTGTTTAATGACTACGTCTGGTGACTGTGAGAGTCCTGTTGAAAAGGGACATAGATGTATGTAATGTAGGGTGCGTATAGCTAGCTGTAGAGGTAAGCGTGACTTTGTAAAAAACTGAGTAAGGGTGGACATACATGCAGAGAGAGGGGCCGTGCCCAATCTTGTGACAGAAATCGAAGGATGAGTAATGTTGATTTCTAAATTTGCTAATTCACATGGTATGAGTGATCACCCGTGACATTTGCATGGGATATACTGGTATGGGTGAATGCAAAACGTGTATGGGCTTAGAGCATGTAGCTGGTATAGAAAAAACAGATCGCGCTTGTGACTCAATTGTACACGTCAAGTAATTTAACCGTGAAGGGCCATGTTGTAACTTGTGAAATAGCCGTAGTCCCGGTAGCCAAGGGAGGACAATTAAATGCGCGGAGAGCAGGGAGTCCTAGTGCTTACCTCTCAGCGAGCTGTATCAGTGGCTTGCGTTGTCTGAATGGTGCGCATGCGTGGTGGCTATAATATATGAGGTCATTTCTATATTAGGCGAAACGCGATGCGCATGTGCAAACGAGTAGCGTTGTTATGTAAAGCACGGGTAATGTATCTAAAATGGCGGCATCGTCGGGAAAGGTCAGTACATCATGGCTCAATACGTGCACTTGGACAATCTCACAAGATGGAATGTCATTGGTTTGTCATTTTGCCAAACCGTGTGTTTCTCATAAAAGGACATTTAGATGTTATTGCTCACTGAAGGAATTATTATTTCGCCAAGCCATGCGTTATTTTAGAAAATACAAGCGTTTGCAGAAAATGAGAAAACATACAAAAATGTTCGAAATTTAGACAGAGAATCATATAAATACATTGCTCCTTGAAAAAGCCACAAAGTGCAAGGGTATAGGGAATAGAGACCCATTTTGTTAACAGAAACAATCATTTTAGTTGGTAGTACATGGAGCAATATTGCAGTGTTAATGAATGAAGGTAAGTTACAAAGAACAGAGTAGAGAAAAAGAAATAAATTCATCATGAGAATATGAGGATAAAGCCCATGTTAGTGTTCGTATGTTTGCTGACTGATAGGTGTTTAGAAACAACAACAGGTGTTTGAAGCAGCAGTCTATAGGGGGAAAGAGAGGGGTGCTCGATCATTTGTTGAAGAACAAGTTCCACTCAATGGATATATTGAGGCCATTCTTGGCAGAATCAAGCCGGTAGATTCATTTTTGTTCCAGTTTTCATAGTGTGAGATCCCTGTTACCTCCACGGAATGGATTGTTGACACTGAAGCACTACCCAGAAAAGATTGTTATGGCTGTGTTTTTTCAGTTTGTAGTGAGCCACTAGAGGCTTGTCATCAACTAGATTCTTAAGGCAGGAGCGATGTTCGCAGATTCATTGTTTTATCTCCCTCTTACATTTCCCAATGTAAATTAGATCGCAGGGACACTTAATGGCGTATACTGACCATTTTGTTTTACAGTTGGTGAAATTGGGAAAAGTCCATCTTATGTCCTTGAGGTCAATCTGTTTTATGTTGTTGGTCAGGGAACATACTGAACAGTTACCACATCTGAAATTACCTCTGACGGAAGGGAGATTCCAAAGGGTAGTTTGGGAGATTTTTTCTTTTGTCTTATCTTCTTAGGTATGCACCAGACGGTCTTTAAGGTTTCTGTTCCTTGTGAATGCAAATCTAGGTTTCATGGGTTTAAAATGTTCTGTGTGGAGTGTATCCCAATGACGAAGAATAGTTTTTTTGAGGGGATTGCTGATGGAGGTAAATGTGGTTACACATGTCATCTTGGTTTTGTCTTGTTCTTTGGATGCTGGTGTGAGGCATCTCTCTCTGTTGGTATGTTTTGCTCTTCTGCAAGCTTGAAGTATGATGTGACTCGGGTAACCAAATTCTTTAAGCCGGGTACTTAGATCATTACTTGTGGTTTTATAGTCCTCATCTGTACTGCAGTTTCTTCTCAGTCTGAGAAATTGGCCAATTGGAAGATTTGTCTTGAGACCCGCAGGATGAAAGCTGCTATATTCTAGGAGAGTGTTTTTGAAGGTAGGTTTCCTGTACAGAGTAGTAGCTAGACAATTGTTGGAAGCTTTCTAGATGTCCAAGTCGAGGAAGGGGATCCTACTGAGATTGTAGTTGATTGTGAATTTTATGCATGGGTTACGTGCATTTATCCAATCTTTGAAAATGGACAGTTGTTCCGGGGTGTCTTTACAGGTCATGAAAACATCATCGATGTACCTGCACCAACATCCGATGGAGTCTTTAAATGGGTTGGACTCATGGTAGATGGATTGTTGTTCGAATGTGTCCATGAGGAGATTTGCCACGTCGGGGGCAAAAGTCGTCCCCATGCTGGTACCGTGACATTGCTGGTAAAACGATTCCTCGTAAATAAAATAGTTTTCCATCAAAGCTATCCTAGTGCATTCTAACAGGAATGAAGTAGGTGGGTCCAGGCGTGGTCTTTTGTTCAAATAGGTTGCTAGGGCATTTATACACTCTAATTGAGGTAAACTAGTGTAGAGTGACTCTACATCTAGAGTCATCAATAAATCATTACTGCCGACAGTTACTGTTCTTAACTTCTTTATCATTGCTGTGGTATCTTGAATATATGATGGCATACAGCTAATGAATGGTCTCATGAAGTGATCGATGTAGATTGAAAGAGGTTTGAGAATAGACCCAATGCCAGCGTCAAGCTCGCACAAGAGCAAAACATACCGACAGAGAGAGATGCCTCACACCAGCACCCAAAGAACAAGACAAAACCAAGATGACATGTGTAACCACATTTACCTCCATCAGCAATCCCCTCAAAAAAACTATTCTTCGTCATTGGGATACACTCCACACAGAAGATTTTAAACCCATGAAACCTAGATTTGCATTCACACGGAACAGAAACCTTAAAGACCGTCTGGTGCATACCTACGAAGATAAGACAAAAGAAAAAATATCCCAAACTACCCTTTGGAATCTCCCTCCCGTCAGAGGTAATTTCAGATGTGGTAACTGTTCAGTATGTTCCCTGACCAACAACATGAAACAGATTGACCTAAAGGATGTAAGATGGTCTTTTCCCAATTTCACCAACTGTAAAACAAAATGGTCAGTATACGCCATTAAGTGTCCCTGCGATCTAATTTACATTGGGAAATGTAAGAGAGAGATAAAACAATGAATCTGCGAACATCGCTCCTGCCTTAAGAATCTAGTCGATGACAAGCCTCTAGTGGCTCACTACAAACTGAAAAAACACAGCCATAACGATCTTTTCTGGGTAGTGCTTCAAACTGTCAACAATCCATTCCGTGGAGGCAACAGGGACCTCGCACTATGAAAACTGGAACAAAAATGGATCTACCGGCTTGATTCTGCCAAGAATGGCCTCAATATATCCATTGAGTGGAACTTGTTCTTCAACAAATGATCGAGCACCCCTCTCTTTCCCCCTCTCGACTGCTGCTTCAAACACCTGTTGTTGTTTCTAAACACCTATCAGTCAGCAAACATACGAACACTAACATGGGCTTTATCCTCATATTCCCATGATGAATTTATTTCTTTTTCTCTACTCTGTTCTTTGTAACTTACCTTCATTCATTAACACTGCAATATTGCTCCATGTACTACCAACTAAAATGATTGTTTTTGTTAACAAAATGGGTCTCTATTCCCTATACCCTTGCACTTTGTGGCTTTTTCAAGGAGCAATGTATTATATGATTCTCTGTCTAAATTTCGAACATTTTTGTATGTTTTCTCATTTTCTGCAAACTGTTGTATTTTCAAAAATAACAAATGGCTTGGCGAAATGATAATTCCTTCAGTGAGCAATAACATCTAAATGTCCTTTTATGAGAAACACACGGTTCGGCAAAATGACAAACCAACGACATTCCATCTTGTGAGATTGTCCAAGTGCACGTATTGAGCCATGATGTACTGACCTTTCCCGACGATGCCACCATTTTAGATACATTACCCGTGCTCTACATAACAACGCTACTCGTTTCCACATGCGCATCGCGTTTCGCCTAATTTAGAAATGACCTCATATATTATAGCCACCACGCATGCGCACCATTCCGACAACAACGCAAGCCACTGATACAGCTCGCTGAGAGGTAAGCACTAGGACTCCCTGCTCTCCGCGCATTTAATTGTCCTCCCTTGGCTACCGGGACTACAGCTATTTCACCAAGTTACAACATGGCCCTTTACGGTTAAATTACTTGACGTGTACAATCGAGTCACAAGCGCGATCAGTTTTTTCTATACCAGCTACATGCTCTAAGCCCATACACTTTTTTGCATTCACCCATACCAGTATATCCCATGCAAATGTCACGGGTGATCACTCATACCATGCGAATTAGCAAATTTAGAAATCAACATTACTCATCCTTCGATTTCTGTCACAAGATTGGGCACGGCCCCTCTCTCTGCATGTATGTCCACCCTTACTCGGTTTTTTACAAATTCACGCTTACCTCTACAGCAAGCTATACGCACCCTACATTACATACATCTATGTCCCTTTTCAACAGGACTCTCACAGTCACCAGACGTATCCATTAAACAACGGCTCCCGCCATTTCTTTCGACTTGAACTCGAGATCGACTCTGCAAGGTAACACAATACCTTGCTTTTACCCCCCCCTTTTCTCTATATCACATTCAATGTGCCAGTTCACTCGAACCACAAAATTCTTTTGAATCTATTCAGTAACCACAGAGATCGTCTATCCACTTTGCGGACTACAATCTACCCGCCAGGCACTCAAACGCCGGCACCTCCAACAACAATCAGTCATGACGCTTCAACTACCTTAGGTAGGCTGTCCTTCCTGCAGTGTCCCCCTATGTGCTTTTTGCCTTTGTCTAATAACCCCAGATCTAACACCCCATCCTGTGTTTTACCAATTACAGGCACATGTCATTCTTCTCACGGCACCTTCGTGCTCCAAAATTCCCTCAGTCCTGACGACAGTTCGGGAAATTGCCAGCAGGTCACGACCACTCCAAACCGCTGGATTTTTCCACTTATCCACTGCACCGGAAACACCTCAATTGTTTGTGTGTCGACCATGCTTGTGTACTGCCTTATTATTAGCAATACATAAAATCACAGTCACTTGAATTGTACTAACCCACTGAAATATGTACAAGGTATTGTGATCTGTATACAATACTCTTTTGTGCCCAGGACGGCATATGTCATTATTTTAAATATTCTTTTATCGGATGTGAACTAATAAATTGCAGAACTTAACTGCCTCCCCATTTTTCTGGAAGAGCATACTGTTATACGGTATCCATAGCTCCACTGCACCCTTTTAGACAAACCACCTTAGCGTCACTGACAAGGGTAGCCTTTGACTCCAATTTCCTTTTTCTTTCGATATATTTGCCTAAACCCTCCGGAGTCAGGCCCCCATAAAAAAGAGGGTTTTTTGCCCTTACTGCATACTGCTTTTTCATTTCTGAAAAGCCTGTCAGCATCACTGCTGCAAAGCACCATGGGAGATATCATTTTATTTGTGGGAGAAGAGGCCCCCCTTCCTCATCAAATATTTTAAAAACTACTGGATGAAATAACCCAAGCTGCCCCCCCACCCTGAAATCGAGTCAACGCTTTGTGCCCAAGTTTTTTCATACGTGGTTCAATACCATTTAGCGGTTTTGGCTGAGTGCTTGAAAATGAATGGGGACTAGGATGAAACAGTGTTTTTTTTACTTTTATAATAACTTTTTTACTGGACCTTTCCCAAAATGTCCAGTCTGGAGGACGACGGGGTGGCCCATCAGTATAATTGTGTTTGCAAAATCTCAGCCAAATCTGTCATACGAGTCCAAAGTCTTTGAGGTTAATATCCTGGCCTGCCCTTACCTACGTGACCCAGCGTCACCCACCATGACTTTGACACCCTCAACGTGTCCTTCAGCAACTTCCGTTGACGCTCACCACCCCTGCAACCATATTAACCAATACCTTAATGACCCTGCTCTCTGGCTCAAACACTTTGCCACAAAACCAACCCCTAACCAACCTTGCCCCCTTACTCTCAGGAACAAGAGACTAGGCACCAGATTCCGTATTCGTCCTTCCCGCACCCACACCACTAAGCAAGCCCCACTCACACCACCCAGCCTGCCTTCGCCCTCCGCCACTTGCAAATCTAAGTCCTCAGGGGTTAAATTGCCTGTGTTCAAGGGTGCCCTCATCAATGCTAGATCCCTCACAGCACACGCTCTTGACATAGCCGACCTTATCACTACTGCCAACCTTGACTTCATTGCCATATCCGAAACCTGGCTACATGCCGCCTCTGGCCCTTCTCTATCCCTGGCCTTACCGCCTGACTATGGCATTACACGCTGTGACCGCTCCTCTGCCCATACTAGAGGCGGTGGCGTGGCATTCATCCACAAAAACTCCCTTGACCTAAGAGTGGTATCCGACTCCAAACTCGAATCAGCTGAACTGCTGACAATCAAATTACTACTAACACCTAACCAAACGGCCACCCTTCACCTTATCTACAGGCCCCCAGGGCCGGCACCCACCTTTGTCAGCGAAATTTCCACTCTTCTTCTTGACAATACAAAAAACAACTCCCAAACAATAATCTTAGGTGACCTCAATCTTGGTCGCGGCGACCCTAAGGATCCTGTAGCAACTGATCTGGAGTATGCTCTTACTGACCTTGGCCTCACCTTGTACTTACAAGAACCGACCCATATTAAAGGCAGGACCATTGATTGGTTAGCCGGCTCCAACTGCAACATCCAGGTCCTCAATAACTCCCCTTGCTTATGGTCTGACCATCACATCATAACATTTAACATTGAAGCTTCCCCGCGAGCCCCAACACCTATAGCCCCAGCCCTCCCCACCCGCAATAAAAAAAACATAACAAGAGAACATCTCCTCCCACTGTTACTCCCTTCTCTTAATGCGGGGACCAACGCCTGCTCTGATCCCACTTCCCTTGCAGACATCTACAACCAAACGATGCTCACGGCCATTGACACCTTCGCACCAACTAAACTTAGAAAGGCTAAACCACGAGCACACCTCAACTCATGGTTCACTCCACAGCTAAGAATCCTTTGCAAAGCCAAACGCTGCGCGGAAAACCGGTGGAAAAGCCACCCATCTGATGAGCATAAAGACGGCTTCCTCCTCGCCTCCCTCATTTACAAAGACGCCATCATCATTGCTAAAAAAGAATCGCTTAATAATCGTATCACACAAGCCGTCTCTAATTCCAAGGAACTCTTTAGAGTCCTAAAAGAGCTCGAAACCCCAGTATCCCCGCCAGACACTTGCACAAAAGACAGTAAATGGTGTGCTAACATTCAAGCAGCCCGCCTAAACAAAATCTCTATGCTCCAATCTAAAATAAAAGATAGGCAGGACTGCCTGAGGCGTGACAACCGCTCATCCTCCCCCACTAGGCCCACCCTCTCCAACTCTGCCAACATCAAACCCTTCACCTTCGCACCTCTCACTATCTTCGAAGTAGAAAATATCATCCTCAGGATGAAACCTTCCAACTGCCAAGGTGACCCGTGCCCAGCTCCCATCATTAAGGACTTTGCCCATGACCTAGCCCCTTTCATTACAGCCTTCATTAACTCTTCCTTTGAAACAGGTGTTGTCCCGGACAACCTTAAAGACGCCTGGGTGATCCCGCTACTAAAAAAACCTTCCCTTGACCCAAACATACCTACGAATTTCCGACCTATTACTACAGTACCATTCTTGCTGAAGATACTGGACCGTGCAGCTTACCTGCAGATCCAAAACTACCTTGAATCAAACAATCTGCTAGGTCTACGACAATCCGGATTTCGGCCCAGACACGGGACCGAAACGGCTCTATTAGACCTAAAAACCCAGATCGAAGTCCTGAAGGACAAGGGCAAATTAGCAATGCTATTACTCCTCGACCTTTCCGCCGCATTTGATTTGGTTAACCACCAGATCCTTTGCAGGCACCTCCACTCTGCTGCCAACTTCTCTCCCTCCACACCAGCCTGGATCAAATCCTTCCTGAGCAACAGATCTATGAGGGTCTTTGCACCCTCCGCTGCCGCAGCTCCCTCCCCTATTCATTGCGGTGTTCCTCAGGGCTCTTGCGTGTCTCCTACCCTTTACAATATCTTTACGAAACCACTCTTCGATGTGCTCGATTATCTGGGTGTCTCCTACACCAACTATGCGGACGACACCCAGATACTCATTCCCATCTCGGGTGACTATCTTGCTGACACCAAGGCCCTCAATGACGTCTACCTGGTCATCCAAGCCTGGATGGCCCAGCACCAACTATGTCTGAACGACGATAAGACGGAGCTACTTATTCTAGGTACTTCACAACGCCTGAGCAAACTGGAGCCATCCTATCAGTCATTCATCATAGACAGCAACTCCATACAAGTCTCGAAAGACACCAAAACACTAGGCTTTTACCTGGATTCCACCTTTTCCTTGTCAAGACAAACTAATGCAGTCAGATCCACCTCCGCCTACACGTGCAAACTCATTTCAGCCTGTAGACCATTCCTCACCACCCACAATAGCGTCACACTAGCGAGAACACTTATCATGGCAAAAAAAGATTACTGCAGTGCTCTATACTTAGGCACCAGCCAAGAAAATCTGTCCAAACTCCAAACCACCCAGAACAATGCAATTCGAGCGGCTCTGAACATCCCTCGTAACCACCACATCTCAGAAGCCAGAGCTAGCCTTAGGTGGTTACCCGTGAAGCAGAGAATTTCCCTAAAAACGCTTGCCCTCACGCACAAATGCCTAGCCAACAAGGCTCCGATCTATCTCTGCAGTCGGCTTTCGCGCCACTCCACTGCCTGACCACTAAGAATTGCTCAGACTCACTGCCTTACTATCCCTAGGTTTAAGCTCCAAAAAGCGGGAGGCACTAGCTTCCCTGTCCTAGCCTCCAAACTTTGGAACACCCTCCCCGCTGCCATCAGAGCTGAAGACTCCTTCAACGCCTTCAAGAATAAAACCAAATCTTGGCTCTTTGACCAGCAATAGCTGTGTCAGACATCGGCCCTACTTACCCAACCCGCCTTTCCCCTGCTCGATTTCCGGTCTGCTACCTTCCCAACTACCTCAGGGATACTTCCTCTGCGGAGCCTTGGGACACTGTACCACTGTACCATGTGTAAGATATGTAATTATTAAGTCTGTTTATTACTGTATTGTTATACTTTTTTGTAATTTATCTCCCTGTATGTTCTTTTCTTGCAACACTGTAGAAATTGCGCCCTGATGCCCCCAGGCCTGATGGTTTGCGCGTTATAAATAAACAAAATACAATACAAATACAATACAATACAATTAGCAATTCATTTTTTGGGTTTCCAATGGAATTCAATACTCAACTTAATCAGTGCTCGAGTTGAGGGAAAACGCAGAAGGACGGAGTCCACTCACTTCATTCAGAGAGTGGACTCAGTACCCCCCCAGCTAAAATGAGACACATTAAAGGTGACCTCAGGGATCAAACCATGCGCATCAGGTTTGCAGGCCGGACACTTCACCACTGAACTATATAACCTGATGCAAAATGACAAACAACTAATGGTGAGATGTCTCATTGTGGTACTGCAAGTCCCAGGGAAAACATTTGTATTGGTTCTTAGAGTTTAAAACATTCACACCTTTTAACGTTTTCAAAAACACTATTAGAAGAAAATATCCTCTCTTGGTTTTGTGTGTGCGTTGATCTTATGAAAGATGAATGCCATTCGTCCTGTGCAATTTGTGTGGTTATGCAAAGCCAATGAAATGAAATGTGCATATTTGACTTTGATATGCTCATTTCTGGCAACGTCACATCCCATTGTGTTTGCTGATGAGTCCCCTCACTTTAATTTTTAGGACTTGACCCCTGAACTTAACTATAGTGCTGCGATTGCCGTACTACAATATATCTATATTTATTTATATACATAGATATATATTTATATACATTATACACAAATATGTTATTTGTGTTTGTGTTTGTGTTAGGTCGTTTATAATGTTTAACACTGGCAAATGTTCAAGATATGCAGACCCTTAACCATACAGCTACTTGCAAATTGTTTTCTCGATCATTTTCTGGTTTTTTTGTGCAATACTTTTAATAGGAATCTTTTTTGCTGCACTATATTATATTCTACTTATAAATCTATGTATTTTAGGTTCAGCTCCGATACATTTAAATATATGTGTTTTTAAACAATATTAAGACTTTCGAAAAAAAGGAGCAGGTAACATGTTTAAGTTTTCTAAGTTCGGATCTCAAAATGACTAACCTTCCTATCCAATTCTTTCATACAGGATAGAATGTAAAGTGTGGAGACGAGAATAAAATAGCGCTTACATAACTCAGTAAACCTGGACGCATAGCGGTGGCTGTGAATGGACGAAAAGCGGCAGTTCAATAATATACCACAAGTGGGCAACAGAGGCCTATAGAATCTGTTTGCTCATTTTTGTCATTGATGCTTTTTAGAAAGTGTGTCAGTAAGTATTTTGTTATCTAATGTTTGTACTGTGCCCATCACCCCATAGTGGTCTTTCTGTGCCTGGCCTTGTCTGAAAGGTGATATATTTGACGCTGCCAGGGTGTTGCCAGACCTTAGACTGTGAAAAGTATGGGGAGGGTTGTTGAGTGGAGTTGATGGGAAAGAAAAATTACCTAATTACAGGGGTCAAGTCCTAAAACTGAAGTGGGGGGACTCATCAACAAACTGAATGGAATGTGGTGTCCCCAGAAATTAGCATGTCAAGGTGAAATATGCACATTTCATTGAATTGGCTTTGCATAACCACCCAAATTGCACAGTACGAATGGCATTTGCCTTTCAGGAAATTAACACACACACAAAACCAAGAGAGGATATTTTCTTCCCATAGTGTTTTTGAAAACGATAAAAAAGGTGTGCATGTTTTATGCTCCGAGAACCAATGCAAATGTTTTTTCCTGGAACTTTCAGTACCGAAATGGTAAATTTCAGCTTTAGTCGTTTGCAATTTTTCTTCAGATTATATAGAGCAGTGGGGAAGTGTCTGACCTGCAAACCAGACAACTGCAGTTCGGTCCCCGAGGTTGGTTTTAATTCATAAACTCAAAGAGGGCATTCAATGATTTTCATTTTAGCTGGGCGGGACTAAGTCCACCCTCTGAAAGAAGTGGGTGGACGCCGTCCACCCGCGTGTACCCTCGACTTGAGCCCTGCCTAATTACCTGAAACAGCGAGGAAGACTAATTGGGATGGGCGAGAGGGCATATGGTTTCCGAAGTATGGATGCGCGTTTCTCAAAATGTAATAAGTTACTGGTATATTAGCAGGATTTTCATATAGGCTGCTTGCGCTTGCCCAGCCAGGAAAAGTCCTTTTTTCTGGCTAGTTTGGCATCTTTGCAGCAGGTGCATTACACTAACAGACAAACTCAAGAAAGGCACTGGCCACCGCAGGCTCAGGTGTGCCAGGATTCAGCATCTCGGCCATTGCCTCAGGCTGACAGAAGGCAATGCTGCCCTTTTACAGTGCACCAGATTGGGTTATATGCATTTGCTCCTAAACAACACAATAACACAAGTCTGCATACATAATTGCCTGTGTATACATCTAATTTAGCTAGCAGCAGCAAAACATATTATAAATGTATATATAAAGGGTTCACTTTCTAAATAAGAATCCGTAAAATGCTGGCTAAACGTTAGGTCAATCGCGGGCAGTCTGGCTACAGCTGAATAAGGTTCCACATGCTAGCAGAAAATATTCTGGTCAGTGGATGACGTCCTGTGATCTCTGCTCTGTCCCATTGGGCAGAAAGCAGGAAGAGGCCACTCGATTGGTTGGGGAGGCTAGACCTCTGATTGGTCATTTTGGCTCAGGGGTGTGTCAGTAGTAGTAAGAGTCCTGATGTTTTTTTTTTCCTCCCGGGCCAAATATTCAACCGGCAGCGCCCCAGGCAAAGAGAAGGAGCGGGGGAAGGGGAACTGAGGGGGGAGCAATAGGAATCTAGAAGATGGCTATGTATGCTAGGCTTTGAGCCAGGTCTGAGGCTCAGTGGACTAATGTCCTCTACAAGTGCCTGTGTTTGACCTCATGGTCTCAGGTTCGAATCCCAGACGGTTCACTCAGCCCTTCATCTTTCCAGGGTAGATAAAATGAGTACCATTAAGTTGGGTAACAATAAACAATTGCTATCTGTCGTTAGCACCATGATGCCCCTCTGGGATGAATGTGGGCTCTACAAATAAACCTGTAATGTTATGATGAATAGGAAGAGAGTCAGCGGGGAACCCATGAAGGCCAACGTCAAGTATGTCAGGAGTGGCCTGGGTGTTAACAAAAGTGGAGCTGGGCTATGCGGGAGTTCAACAGATGCAAGCTGCATATCCCAGGAGCAGACTGCGTTAACAAAGGGCTTTACATAGAGCATACTTATACAGTATCACCTGTTGGTTCTCATTTATCAACCAAAGATGAATGTGTGAGTTAGCTTTGCCGGGATTCGAACCTGCGACGTGCAGATCACACACAGATTGCAGCAAGGAGCACTCAGCCCACTGAGCTATCTTACCATTGATATGGCCTGTAGGGGGCGTTGACCCTGTAGGAAGAAGGTGGCAATGGTGGACCCGGTCCCATAGGAGGCCAGGTTGGGTTGGGTTATTTAGAGCCCCGGCAAATTAAATACAATCTCAGCCCCCCGCCAATACCCTCCTAGGGGTGAAATATAGTGTGTGTGTGTGTGGGTGGTATGGGGGCAGAATTGGTAAATTGAGAATTACGTGGATGATAACTTGGGCAGGGTTACATTGGCCATAACGTGGCCATTGGATCAAAATGGGACAAGAGTAGAGAGTGAAAGTGATGTCTGTGTGGAGCTGGGCAGTGAGAGTGACTTCTGGGAAGGACTGGAGAAGGGTGGCTGGCATTGGTGCACAGATGGGTTTGAGAGTGGTGTTGGGGTAGCTGTAGGTGCGTGAGAGTGCCATGGGGGATGAACTGGGGCTATGAAGGCAAATGGCATAGGACTTAGGCACTGGGAATGGCATTGGGCAGACTTCAACCATGAGAGTGATATGGGGGATAACAAGCAATGCTTGTGTACCCCTGCTTTTCTAGCTCTGATCTGGGGAAAGACCAGGAGTTACCCACGCCTAAGCCAATCACCCCAACCCCAGAGACTACCTGTGCTGGAAGGAGCACACTGCAACCTGCAAATACAATGAATGTTAAAGAATTAGATGGGCTAGGATGTGAGCGCTGAGTCCACGCCTTGTGCCACTGGCGACGAGTTGGGCTTTTTAGGGATTCCGTGGGGATCCCTTTTCAGTCGTAAAAAACAAAACACAGTAACTATATAAATATTTCCCACTCTGCAGACTTCTTTACTGTTCCGCTCGGGGCATTTCTCTCTGAGGGATCTACCCCAGCAGCCCACTCTCCCTTAGAGGGGTCAAAGGTAGGCCCTTAGGGTGGAGCTGACGGACGAGACCCGTGCTTCCTTTCTGGAACCACCCACTGTGGAGAACAACTGGGAGATGGCAACAGTGGGTGGCTCCACCCCCTCGCCTGCCTTGACAGGCCATCGCTTCTCCTTTCCCTGTCATGCCAGGTACACCACAAAACCTCCCTATATATCCCCTCATTCTTAACACTATGTTCCAGGAGTCCCAGGCTCAAGAGGCTGCAGCACCAGGGCCATCATGCCTTACTATGGAGAGTCATAAACATGGTTTTCCTCCTCCCCCAATCAAGGGTAAGATTTGTGCTTTGGAGGGAGTTGTTTCCCAGTCACCTGCAATTGAAAAAAGTGTGAGAATACAAGTACCAGAATCCTAAGAGACATCAATGTGAATTAACCTGAAACACCTGAAAAGGAAATGGAACTAGACACGCCTGAAAAGGAAAATAAACACAGCCTCCCTGATGATTGATGGAGTCAAGAAAACATTTGGAGGAGAAGACAATTTGTTGCTACAGCAGGGAAACTTGACTGGGAACCAGAGTGCTCGCCTTGCCATCATTCTTAACACTATGTTCCAGGAGACCCGGGCCCAAGAGGCTGCAGCACCAAGGCCATCATGCCTTACTATGGAGAGCCATAAACATGGTTTTCCCCCTGCCCCTATCAAGGGTAAGATTTGTGCCTTAGATGGAGTTCTTTCCTAGTCACCTGCAATTGAAAAAAGTGCGAAAATACAAGTACCAGAATCCTAAGAGACATCAATGTGAATTAACCTGAAACACCTGAAAAGGAAATGGAACTAGACACGCATGAAAAGGAAAAGAAACACAGCCTCCCTGATGATTGATGGAGTCAAGAAAACATTTGGAGGAGAAGACAATTTGTTGCTACAGCAGGAAAACTTGACTGGGAACCAGAGTGCACACCTTGCCATCACTCTTAACACTATGTTCCAGGGGTCCCGGGCTCAAGAGGCTGCAGCACCAGGGCCATCATGCCTTACTATGGAGAGCCATAAACATGGTTGTCCACCTCCCCCTATCAAGGGTAAGATGTGTGCTTTGGAGGGAGTTCTTTCCCAGTCACATGCAATTGAAAAAGTGTGAGAATACAAGTGCCAGAATCCTTAGAGACATCAATTTGAATTAACCTGAAACACCTGAAAAGGAAATGTAACTAGACACGCCTGAAAGGAAAAGAAACACAGCCTCCCTGATGATTGATGGAGTCAAGAAAACATTTGGAGGAGAAGACAATTTGTTGCTACAGCAGGAAAACCTAACTGGGAACAAGAGTGTGCGCCTTGCCATCATTCTTAACACTATGTTCCAGGAGTCCCGGGCTCAAGAGGCTGCAGCACCAGGGCCGTCATGCCTTACTATGGAGAGCCATCAAATGGTTTTCCCTCTCCCCCTATCAAGGGAAAGATGTGTGCTTTGAAGGGAGTTCTTTCCCAGTCACCTGCAATTGAGAAAAGTGTAAGAATTCAAGTACCAGAATACTTGGAGACATCAATGTGAATTAACCTGAAACACCTGAAAAGGAAATGTAACTAGACACGCTTGAAAAGGAAAAGAAACACAGCCTCCCTGATGATTGATGGAGTCAAGAAAATGTTTGGAGGAGAAGACTATTTGTTGCTACAGCAGGAAAACTTGACTGGAAACCAGAGTGCACTCCTTGCCATCACTCTTAACACTACCTTTCCTAACTATACATTTTTAATTTTAATTTAATTATTGTTTTATAGTGCGCTTAATACCTGATTTTCAGTTTCTAAGCACAGATCCGGGATTCAAACCTCTGTTGCTCTGCGTGGTCTTTCTTCCAAGACCAGCATGTTGCCCCTCTGCTATCCTCCATTCACTTAAAGATAAAAAACCCCAGAATACCCCCAGAAATAGAAAAAACGCATGGGAGTGGCAGCTGCAATCTGCCACTCCCTTATCAGCACCTCTTTCGTGTGGCGCTGTACTTGGTGGATGGGATCTGTCCCACGCTGTAAAATTAGGCTGACCCACCCCTGTCACTGTTCTTCTTTAGTGATGCTCCCTCCATCACATGTGGCACCGCATCATGCAGGACATGCGCCAGCTTTATCTTCTGGGTGACCCTGGCCACCACATGAGGCAATACGATCACCACAGTGTGGTCCGTGCTAGCTGATTATTATTAGGTGGCCCCATGCTCGTGGAGGCGACAAGATGGCGACCGCAGCTGCGGCGTGTTCTTCCTTCTTTGCAATGATATGATATATGACATGACATTTATGACGCGCCTATACACTAGTGTTTCTAGGCGCGACGAGACAAGGGAGGGGGAACAGAGGGAAGACAGACAACGATCTTACTAGGCCAAGTGTCATTCAGATTGCGCAAGTGCAAGGGAAGGGGGGAAAAGAAAAGGGTGGTCGGAGGAGGAGGGGAAAGTGCAGTACATGGCATAATAAATATTAACATAAAATAAATCAAGAACAGGCAGTTGGTGGCAAGTGCAGGGTGAGTACAGGCATAAGTGCTGGTTAGGGGACTGTAGGGATACAGAAAACAGTCCCCAGGTGCAGGGGTTGCCAGGGAGGCAGCGCAAGCATGCAACTGGCAGGGCTTGGGCCCGAGATCAGAAGGGTGGCCAGGTAACCCATGCAGTATCATTATCAGCCAGAACATCAGCAGGCGGTAGGGGGAGAGAAAGCAGAAGCAAAGAGGAAGGTTTTTAGGTGCTTCCGGAACCATAGATGGTTCTCAAGTTTCATGGAGGCGGGGAGGCTGTTCGACAGGGAGGCCATAGTCAGACAGATAGATCTACCACCAACTTGTTGCCCGGAGAAGCAACTGACCCTGAGGAAGTTGGAGGCGAATGAGCGAAGAGCTCAGGAAGGAAGATATTTAGGAAGAGAGAGTTGAAGGTATTGAGGCCCCAGGCCCAGAAGGCCTTGTGGAGGATACAGAGGGTTTTGAACTTAATCCTTGCAGCCACTGGGAGCCAGTGTAGAGATTTCAGTCCTGGAGAGATACGATCCCTGTGCTTGAGGCCAAGGAAAAGTCTTGCAGTCCTGTTCTGGATGAGTTTCAGAGGGCATAGAGTAAAAAGAGGCTGTTGCAATAGTCCAGCCTCGAGAGAACCAGAGCTCTGGAAACAGTGGGCTTCTGGGGGAAGGGGAGGAAAGGAGGTGCAGCTGGTAGTGTGACTTCTTAGAGATGTCAAAGATGTGAGGTGAGAAAGAGAGTGTGAAGTCGAAGATGACCCCCAGGTTTTTAGCCTTGCAGGTGGGAGCTGGAAGAGGACCAAGAGAGGCTGGCCAGAGAGCTAAAGGAAGGAAGGTAGTGGGTGTGCCTACGAGGAGAATCTCAGTCTTACTGGCAATAAGGCAGAGGTCTTTGGCGGCACACCACTTCTGGATAGCAGACAGACAGTCAGAGATGAGAGACGGGGAAGAGGTGGCCAAAGGAAGCCTGAAAATGAGCTGAGTGTCATCCACATAGCACTGAAAGTTGGGGCAGAGAGTGGCAATGCAGTGGGCAAGGAGTGCTAGGTATTAGTTGAACAGCCAGGGAGAGGTTAGAGCCCTGGGAGACACCACAGTTAGAGAAAAAGATAGCAGAGAGGAAGAACCCAAGTTGGACCTGGGAGGGTCGGTCAGAGTGGAAGGAAGTCAGCCACGCCAGGGCATTACGGGTGATACCTAGGTTATCATGGAACACTTTAGCAAGATGGCATGGTTGACAGTGTCAAAGGCAGAAGAGACATCAAGCAAGATGAGGATACAGGGGGTGTTAGAGTCAAGGTTTGAGAGCAGGTCTTCACGGATATTCAGGAGAGCAGCTTCCGTGCTTCTGGCAGCTCTGAAGCCAGACTGATGGTCATGGAGACAACCAACAGATTCAGTGTGGAGATTAAGCTGGGAAATGGCCAGTTTCTCCAGTAGCTTGCCCAGGAAGGGAGTGGTGGAGATTGGCCAATAGTTGTCTGGGCAGGAGGGATCGGCAGAGGGTTTCTTCAGAAGAGGATGCACAGGGGAGTGCTTCAGGGGGGGGGTGGGAAGACTCACTGGTGAAGGAGTGGTTGCAGAAGTCAGCCAGAGCGGGAGCCATCGTGTCAATGCGGTCCTTGATGGTTTTAAAGGAACATGGGTGAAACTGTTTTGACGCGACTGTCATAGATCGGACTTGTCTAGAAACCTTGTCTGCAGCGAACAGGGGAAAGGCAGAGAAGGAGGGAGGAGGGGTGGCTGCAGAAGGGCCAGAGAAAGAGCAGGGAGTATAGGGATGGAGGGGAGAGGAGGAGAGTGAGGGTAGGATGTCCTGAGGTTTAGAGATGAAGTGAGAAGCCAGTGCCGTGCAGAGGGCCCAGGAAGGGACAGGAGAGGTAGAGACAGCGGCAGGATTGGCCAGTTCCTTGAAGATTTTAAAGAGTTCAGTCGAGTTATTAGATGCTGCCGAGACGCAGGCTTGGATATGAGCTCTCTTCTTGGTGAGGACAGAGAGCCAGTATTGCCTTTGGAGCAGGCGGCAGGCCAGTTTGTCCGAGGATGTACAAGAAGCACGCCATTTCCTCTCAGCCACACTACACTTGCGTTTAAGGCTGACGAGGTCTGAGTCATAATTGCACTTGGCTTTGGGCTTCAAGTGGATCCTCAACACGGGGGCAAGGATATCAAGAGTATCAGATATATCAGAGTGGAGCATGGAGAGGGCTGTGTCAGGGTGAGAATCAGCCAAAGAGACAGAGGGGTGAGAAAGTGGTGATGAAAGCCTCAACTAATATGCGCTTCATCGGTCAGATGGCCGAGAAGGTGGGTGGCAGTGATGAAGGTGGCTTGGCCTGAGGGCTAGGGAGGGTGAGGTGGGAGGATGGGAGGATAGGAGAAAGTGATCACTCCAGGAGAGAGGAGTGGAGAGAGGGACAGAGAGGGGAAGGTCAGAGGAGATCAGAGGATCGAGAGTGTGCCCTGCAGAATTAGTCGGGCCAGAGGGGATGACATAGGCAGGAATCCACTCGGGGAAGATCAGGGCTACACCGCCTCTGGTGCGGTTGGACCTGGGCACAGAGAGGATCTTGTAGCCATCAGTGAGGAGCGTGTCAAAGCTTGTGACAGAGCTGGACATGAACCATGTCTCGGTGAGACCGAAGACATCAAGGTCAAGTTCTTCCAGAAGGCGGCAGATGTCGGAGGAGTGTTTGACAGATGAACAAGAGTTAAAAGTGGCAATCTGGAGAAGGTTGCCATCCTTGAAGAACTTCAGGGGAGGGTTACAGATCAGAGGTATGCCCTGTGGAGGTGTTGACGGAGCCCAAAGGGGGGCAGCGAGGGAATGAGAGGGCAAGGTAGCCGAGGAGGAGGCAGCGAGAGGAGGCGAGAAGGCCATGGAGGGGGGAGAGGGGACAGCAGGAGAAAAAAGGAAATTGCTGAGGCGTGGGAAGCGTCTAACAAAGAGGTGAAGGTTGGCCTGAGGGCCTTGGACCAGGACGGTCCCATTAGAATAAACATTAATGATGACCTTAGAGGATTGGAAGGTAGCCAGGAGCGCATCCCACCGTGTGCCACCATTAATGGGAGAAGAAGAGAAAGGAGAGAGCACATAGACCATATGTATGGTCCATATGTCTGGCGAGGGAATGACAAAGAGGATGTCGGTGATAGTTTCCTTGGAGGAGGCACTGGTATAGGTTTCAGCGATAGGGAGGCCTGGGTTGGAGACCAGGATATCCTTTTTGAACTTCTTTCTACAAGATTTTGTGAGGAGAGCAGGATAGTCGATAGAGAAGCCGTTGGAAAAGATAGGAGAGATAGAGAGCACCATAGAGTAGGGGGGGAGAGGGCGGAAGGGAGAGGGTACACTAGAGAGGGACACCGGGCAGGGTGCAGGAAGACGAGACAGCGAGAGCCAAGAGGGTTGAGCAATTGGACAAGACGACAACACTCAGGATTAAGGTACTATCCAAAAGCACATTTAAGACAGGGGTAAAACCACCTAAGTTTGAGAATCCTGAATAGAGGGAGAAAGGCCTAGGTCTCACAATGCAATTTTAAATATTGATACAGTGCAATGGGGGTCATGGAGGCCACCGCACTCACTGCCACATCCCATAGCACACTTGATCTTCCTTGATTTGGTCCTGTGCCTTGTGGTAGCGCCTCATTCACTGCCACATATCTTCATCATCAGACCCCATAACTTGGAGCACCTCCAGTTTCACTGCTGCTCTCAATGTTCATTGTTTTTTCTGGATGCGTTTGGTTGCCATAGCCCACCAGAAAGCGGCCATAATGTTCTGCCTTCTTTCTACTTCTTATAGCAACCGTCCTTCCAACGGTCCCCTTGTAGAGAATTCTCTCCTCTGCCAAGCCCACTCCTGGCCAAGTTCGAGAGGAACACCATGTCCCCCGCTATCTGGTAACAGACAGGTTACTATGCCATTTAGGGGCCATGTCCCGTACCCTGGACCAATAGTGCATATATGAGAGGAGTTGTGCACTCAGAAAACTGTATTATTTATACCCTAAACAGAAACAGTGATGGTAAACATGGTGTGGACCAAGGATGGCAGAAGTGATGTCAGTTGACCTATAACATCATATAGTTGCAGAAGAGACAAGGTAAACATTGATTTATCATACAATAACAAAAACGTTGGGCTACACTGTGTTTAGATATGGAGGATGTTACTCACACTCAATAGACATTACACATCAGAATACTGGTAATTCGCAAATACATTCCCTGACAAAAGAAATGTGACCACAGCAGACATCCATTATCTAAAAATGGAATCCACAATTTGCATTGCAAATGAATAAAGGCCTTACGCCTGATAGGAGTTTGCAAGTGTTTAGAATCACAGAAGCACTGAGTCGTGAAAACCCCAGATAAATGGTTGAGCACCAGCCAAGGCTGACTGAGAGCAGCTGGGGGAGATCCCACACCCCCTCCCCCACCTTTACTAGTAGTACCCTTGCACCACCCCACACCTATATTTTAGTAAAATGGCCCCAAATTTACAAATACAGCAGTAAAACAAATAGTGTCATTTCTCCATTCGCTATTTTTATTTTGATCAATTCTCCGGAATGTGTGATTTCCACCTGTGTGACTCATAAAGTGAAACTGGTATACAGTCAGAAAAGATAAGATAGGCAAATTTACCAATAGAAAACCAGTTTATTTATGCCTTGGTTAGAATTTACTAGAAGTCTGGAAAGTAAATGCATAATTTGCTAAACTTGTTTTGTCCAGTTTAAATGCTGCATCATATGTCAGAGGATTCCAAAAAATTGGAAAACACCTAGTCATTTTAGCATAAAAGCCATGTGCTTACAAGTGTTTATTTCCAATGGAAATCAAGTGATGTTTGACCTTCAGGTAACATGGCCAATGCATGTTAGCATGAAAATGATTGCATAATTTGTTGCCGTTGTATAAAACAATGATATACTCAGTAAAAGGTTTAGACAGTGATTTAACTAATTTACTCCCAGCAGGCTGCCCAGATGTCTCTTCCTGCATAAAAGTATATTTATTTCCAGGGGTGGCTGAGTGCAGAAATTTGTGGCTGAAAATGAATCTCTTTACAAAGTGTCCACTGTTTTATTTGTTTCCCTTCTCTATATTTTACCCGGCATCACGGTGGCCTGGACATTATAGTCCAGTAAAGCTTTCCATCTACTTAAAGCACACACAACATTAAATAAAATATTTGTCTCTTGACCCTGGTGACTGTGTCTGTATTACCCAATGGAGACAATCAGGCAGCTCAGCCTTTCAGGGCTATACATGGCATTGCCCCACCAAGAGTGACATGGGCTGAACTGAGTCAATTAGTGTGAATTTGAAGCAGGGCTGGGGCAGCGAAAGTAGCATGGTGACAACGCAGGGGGCACAGAGAATTGACAAATTATGTTCCCACGTACAACTGCTTGTAAATCCTATGACTTTTTAAAGTCAGGGCTGGGGGCACTTGGTGGGATAGAGAGGGAAGTGCTAGAGAACTTTGATGTGCATAAGGTCACTGTGTGCTGGGTTTTGTTTTCATTAGCTACAGGGTAGGTGGAATTTGTTGTATGGATGTGTGTGGATGATGAGAGTGTAATTGGTTTTGTTTCTGTAGTGTGTTGTGTATAGTTGGGTGTTGCTGAGTTTGTGCATTTTTTGGTGGTTTTAGGTTTCTACTTTGGTAAATGTATGTGTGCGTTTTGGTTGGTGCTTAATGATGAGAATGCAGGACATCAGAACGTTTTTAGTAGAGTTAGTGATGTTAGTGGTCAGTGCCTTTCTCTGCGATGGATATGTTGGTCTGGCCGGGTTAATGTTCTTCTATGGTGGTTTGTCATAAAATGCTTTATTTTGTTGGGAAATCCAGGTTTCGGTGTGTTTGGGTGGTACGACGTTCTTTCATCGCGGGATGTTTTTTCGCTGGGGTTTTGCTGCATTTTTTTAACAAAAAAACACATTGAATTTTTAGACGGGTTAGACAAATATATATTTGGGGTGTATGTGTTTGAGAATAGCAAAACAATTAAAAAAATAAAATGTGATACATTTTTTTTGTTCAGAAATCCGCAGTAATTACCCCTGTGAAAAAACATCCCACGATGAAATGACATGGAACTGTTGGGTTTTGGTTGTTTTTGGTGTTTTTATTATGATGTATTTTGCAGTTTCCCTTTGATGATGTTTCCTGTTTAACTTGGTGAGTGAAAGAGCTATGATTTTAGCAAATCTCTGATTTTTAGGTGGTCTCCTGTTGTTCATATTCCCTTCGGGAGTTAATTCCAAAGTGTTGCCGAGATACAGGAGAATGCTGATCCACCAAATACCCGCTTTCAGTATTGTTTTGGTTTAAGGCAAATGTTGTTGCTGGACCTTAGTGTTCAGTTTGGTTTGTAAATGGACATTTTTCCCTGTGAGAATTCCGCTCCCTGGTCGTGGATTGCTCTGTGTGTTATGCAGAGTGTTTTCAAGAAGATTCTTTTTTTGACATGTAGTCAATGTAGCTTTCTCAGTGCTTGTGTGATATGTGGTCTCTTAGTGAGTTTGAAGAGTAGTCTTGCTTCTGCGTTCTGTATTTGTTGTCATTTTTTTATTAGGTAGTCTGGCATTCAGAGATAGATGCTGTTGGCATAGTCTATTCTTGCCATGATGAGAGAGATAACGGCAAGTGTTCTATGTGGGAAGGTGAGGCAAGCTAGTATCTGCTTGCTTGTGTCTAGGTGGAAGAAGTACTTCCTTATTACTGCATTGACTTGTGGTTTGAGTGTTAATTCATTGTCCATTAATATTCAGAGGTTTCTAACCACTTTGGAAAGTTCCAATTGATTTCCCATTTCGGTAGGCCATGGAATGTGGTGTTGGTTTTACAGGTCCATGGGCATGATCATGGTTTCTGTTTTGTATGGGTTGAGTTTAAGGCTGTTGGTACTCATTCAGTGGTTTATTTCTGTGAGGCATTTGATAAGAGTTGGGTCTGGTTCTCTTCTAGTGTTAATTTTGTAGATGATTTGTGTGTCGTCCAGAGGTATAGAGAGGGTAGGGCCTGAGAGGGCAAGACCCACCCAAAATCTGTAAATGCCCACTCAGCAGTGCTGTGTGGACACTTACAGATGTTAATGTCACTGGGGTGGGCCAAACTACATTAGCTTCACGCCCCACTTGCTAACCAATTCTTGCCACGCCTCTGGTGTCGTCTGTGTAGTAGTTGCAAGGGAGTCCATGTCTTTTTATGAGGTTGATGAGAGGGGTCATATAGATGTCCAGTGTTCAGACTGATGAGCCTTGTGGAACTCGCCAGACTCCATGGAGGCCAGTACACCATTTTCTGAGCAGCACTGGCCACCGCACTGCTGCCCCAGTCACCCATCACATCGCTCATGGTCCAGTCATAGCCCCTCGGAGCCCATCTCCCTGTTAACCTACAGGCCTTCGGCCGCACCTCCCATTCTGGTCCCTCACCAGGCATCCAGCCACACTACAGACACCATGAACATAGAAAAGGGACCCTGTTTCCAAGTCCAAGGGGGCATCTTCATTGAAGGTTTTTCAAGGGAATCATGAACATGCAAACACTGCAAAGTCGAATTTCCTTAAAAAGTGCAATTAGCGCCTCAGAAGAAGTGCCCGAAGTGCTAATAGTAATGTGCATCTGGTAAGAGGTCTTTACCAGATGGGAACGGCCCAGGCCGCTGGCTCCCCATGGGCTTCCAACTTAGTCCGACTGCTGTCTCCAGCCACTAAAGGCCCCCTCCTCAGTATCCACTGCTTAAGTAGAGCATAGATGGTGAGGCTGCCATTCAGGTTGTATTTGCCAGGGACAGGGGCACCCATTCATAAAAACCTAGAGGCATGTCTATGCTACTTCCCGCGGGGCAATTCTCCACTCCAGACAAGCTCTTTGGCATACTCTGCAGAGCGCACACCACCTTCAGCAAGAAGATGTTAGTGGTCATCAGTAACTTGCGCATTTAAGTGCTGCTTCTGCTGCCAAATTGTATTTGCAGGCTATTACCCGGGAGAGGCTGCAATGCTGGACTGATTATACACTTAGAATACCTCAGTGTTGGCCACATATCTGACGGTCAGTTTGTGTTAGATGTTCCACCACCAAATGAATGTATCTTTTATTATGTGTTTAATTCCGGAGACCAGTTTCTAAGCACGGGACCAAGGATTCAAACCTGCTTTGCTCCGGGTTGCCCTGCTTCCGAGACAAACATGTTGCCCCTGGGCTAGTCTCCAACTAAAGGTATATTTTAGAGTGAGGGTCTTCAAGCAAGGGGCTGCCATCGAGGCAAATCTCACTCACATAATTGACTCTTATAACTGATCCTTATTAGCAGAAGCTGGAAGCAGTGTGTAAGAAGATTCAATTCAACACTACAGCTAAGTCAATGCCTAGTCTGGGATACTGAATGGAACCCTTTATTGATATATCTTTATGTCCAGTTCATGAGTTCTGGATGACTACCCCTATATAACACCCCTCTCTTAGAATCCCCCTGACCCCACTGAGCCAAGAAGTAGTTCTGTTTTGCAAGTTTAAAAGGGTTATTTGAAAAAAAATTAACAGTATATATATATCACACTTTTATAATGAATTAATAATTATAATATCACACTTAAAACATGAGCAGTGAATAATGTCCTACTAGTGAACTGATGTGGTTACCCAGGAGTAGTATAAGGATGAGGTAGCACACTTGTGAATAGGAACAGAAGAATAAGGTGGTAGAGAATGCTTTATATAAGTTCAGATGGATGCAATGTTGAATGAAATGCAGTACAGAAAATACTCAATATGATTTCAACAAAACAATGTAATCACTTTTCTCTGGCAATCCACTCCCCCCTTATGCAATGTAAGGAAATGAAGAGGAGAGCACACAGTTCTTAGAAATGCAATCAAATGTAATTCAGTTCACCCCAGCAAGCTTAGACTACAGAAGTTTGAAACACAGGCCCAACATGCTTTTATATGTGCTGGCAATGAAGTGAGGAATATGCTGAAAATGGTTTTAATTCCCTTTAGGAGGTTCAGGGTGAGTGTAATATACTTGGGATGAGTTCAGGCTCACTTTAGCAAGGATCTAGGAGTAACTAGCAGGTTAAACGAATTTTTGGCAAAGGAAAGCAAGGAAGCTGCTGTTTTCACACGTGGCTGGATTTTTAACCAAATCACGAATCGCGCCAAAATTTGCAAATGCGTGAATCACGATTACGGCAAAAGTATAAGGAGTAGTAAGTCGGTTCTAGGTTCGTTGAAAAGCTAAGATTCTAAGCTTTCAGAGGAAAGTTGAACCAATTTTATAGCCCAAACGGTTCCAAAGATATGAACGATTTTGTAAAGGTCATTTTTCGAATTTAAAGTAACTCAAATTGACAGGTGACAGCTTTTAAAAATGACAGGTGACAGCTATGCGGCTGCAGAATTGACAAGTGACAGTTAGGAGGCAGTTCTACTTAGATTAAATAGATTGAATTATATCACTGGAAACTAAGAGATTTGGTTTCACGCCGTCCTAGCTGTACTCACAATGTATTTGGAAGGTCTAGGTCTCACGGATCGGGTCAAGATGGCTTCGGTTCTGGTTTCGCCCCGGATGGTCTCTGTGCACAGCGTCTGGTCTCTGCTCTGCTGGTCTGGTCTGACACTGCTCCTGGCCCGGCTCCTGGATCTCTGGGTACAGCGTCTGTGCACAGCTCCTGGATCTTTCTGCACAGCTTTCTCTGGACACAGCGCTGATCTGCACGGCTCCTGGATGCTGCTACCGCTGTTAGGTTTGCTGGATGCTGAGGCCTGCTGAGAAGAGTTCTCAGTTTGTGGGTTTAGGCCCTTGCTTTGAGTTCTGAATCAAGTTCTTTGGAGTTTTAAAGTCTAAGTGTTGGATCTGGTATCTTCTGGATGTTGTGTGGTCCGGCAGAGCGCGTTGCAGCAACTGGATTTGAATGTGTCTACCTGTCCCAGCAGTCTCTTTTTATGTGTTTTGAAAGTGGGTGTGTGCCTGGGCCTAGCTAAGCTTGCCCCTCTCTACTTGTCATTGGCCCAATTATTCCCTCTCCCATGATTGGGGAAGGAAATGTGAGTCAGAGTGTTGCTGTAGGTTTTATGGGTCAGAGGATCCTCCCCTGGTCAGTTTGCCCACAAATCTATATTTGATTCAAACACATATTGCACAGATACACAGTTGTTTAAAATTACATGCACCCATCACATATCACATGAGGTATACTCTGTTCAAACTCTGCTCTTCCTGTGGGCTTGCATTCAGAAATGGCAACATTTTGCACTTTTTAACTGGTTTTGCAATATCGGACATTAACCCAAATTTACACACGTGTGCGCAAGGAGTATGGACATTAATTGATGAAGTGTCAGATTTTTAACATGCAGACATTTGGAGTGAGACCCTATTTTCCGCTAGCAACCCCCCAGATCATACCACCAGGTCTTAAAACCTCTTAAAATGTGGGCAGAAAAATCACAAGAATTATGGTATCATTTAGATAATTTTGACAAGTCCGCACCATGAGTTATACATCTTTCTTAAAATCATATTCTGGCCAACAAGGGTGTGTCTTCCCAGGTCACATGGTGGAGAAACCAGTCTATCCACTTTCTTTAAGGTCAGCCTGTCCTCAGGGGGGCAGCCCCTCCCCGTTTCTGCCAAGAGGAAGCCACTTTACGACCTCCCCTAAAACCATCTGCCTGAGTCAAGGAAGGGCTTTGTTCAAAAGGAAGCCATTTACCACCACCCTAATAAACCATCTGCCTGGGCCCACGACAGGCCTTTGTTCAACTCCCTGTAGCTGCTCCACCCCTAATCTAATCAGAGAGGTGACAACTCCTTTTGGCAAGGGGAAGAGTGGCTGAGCAGGTTTTAACTCCTGTGGGGGTAGATGTCAGGCAGAATTCAGTTTCATTAAGCTAGGTTTCAGCTAAATGTCACTTTTTGTCCCCCAATTAAAGTCTATTACGATTTTTACATACAAATTAAATAATTACTTCCTTCAAGTCGTTTCAGAGTATAGTTTTACATTGTATCCACCTCTTAGCAAGTCTTTCCTTGGTCTGGTTTTGTTCATTTGTTCAGTTTTACACAAAAGTCTGGTGGTTTTAAAACGCCGGCTTTCTGATAGTGGTGAGTACTGGTAATGCAACCATTTTTGGGATTTAAGAAAATTAATTCCCAACAGTTCTAGGTTGCTTTTGGCAATCAGCATTGCCATTCCCAATGTTTTCAGGCTACTGTGTGGGTAGCCCAATGGTGGTTTTAGGCAGTGCCCTCCTGTGCTCACAACATAGGCAAAAATGGGTGGCAGACTATTCTTCATGCATTTCCCTGTGCATTTTCTGGGAAGTTCTGGCCATCATGATGTTTTCCATGCCAGTACTGCACAGTTTTCCTATTCTGGCGTACATGTGGGCTTTTTGGCCATCTTGGATTTTCTAAGCCCACAGCACCAAATGTTGCAGCATGATAGCTCAAACGTGGGTCAGGACACCCAACAAGTGATGCTGCCAAGACTCAAATTTAGATAGAGCACAGAGGGGGCCACAGACAAAAGTAAGGGGCCCACAGAAAAGTAGGAGGGGCACCTATAAAAGGGCAATGTGTGACGTCAAAAACACTCCTGCAGAGAATCTTTTGTGCACACCAACTACCCCACCCCTTTTGTGCACCTCCCCTCCCATCAGAATGTAGGCACCAAACCATTAAGTCACTAATGACCCATCATTATCGGTTTTGTGTGCTACATTCTGATTGGAGGGGCTGCTTCTGGATGCAGGGTGACTTAAAAGCTCTTCATTCGGCCCTGTGTGTGTACTGTGCTGGTGGACACAGCACTGCAGATAATGCAGAGATAGTAGCCCAGCTGAGGTGGGGGGGGAAGCAAAAGGGGGGCAGGATTTCAGAGGAGGGGCCCGGCCCACCCAGCACCCCCCTAGCGATGCCACTAGCTGGAAGGCTCCAACCTTGACGTGTACCCAGACGTCTGTCTTCTAGACCAATAATGCATGCAACCTGTTTTTCATTACATAGCACCTCACTACCAACGTATGGTCTAAAGCTGTCTTCTAGGCCTATACAGCATGTCATCTGGCTTTCATAAAATAGCGCCTCGCCATAAATGTATGCTCTAGGCCTGTCTTCTAGGCTATATTGCATGCCATCTGGCTTTCATAACATAGCACCTCAACATAAATGTATGTTCTAGGGCTGTCTTCTAGACCTAATGTGCATGGCATGTGGCTTTCATAACATAGCGCCTCACTACCAATATATGTTCTAGGACTGTCTTCTAGGCCTATACTGCATGTCGTCTGGCTTTCATAGCATAGCACCTCGTTACCAACAGTATGTTTTAGGGATGTCTTCTAGGGTTTATTGTATGCCATCTGGCTTTCATAACATAGCGCCTCACAACCAACGTATGTTATAGGACTGTCTTCTAGGCCTACCTTAGATGTCATCTGGCTTGCGTAACTTAGCACCTCACCACCAATGTATGTTCTAGGGCTGGCTTCTAGGCTATATTACATGCCATCTGGCTTATATAACATAGCATCTCACCATTAACATATGTTCTAGGATTGCCTTCTATGCCTATACTGCATGTCATCCGGCTTTCATAGCATAGTGCAATGCCATCAATGTATGTTCTAGGACTGCCTTATAGTCCTATACTGCATGCCGTCTGGCTTTCATAGCGTAGCGCCTCACTACCAACATATGTTCTAGGACTGCCTTATAGGCCTATACTGCATGTCGTCTGGCTTTCATAGCGTAGCGCCTCGCCATAACTGTATGTTCTAGTGCTGTCTTCTAGGCCTATTGTGCATGTCATCTGGCTTTCATAACATAACGCCTCACCATAAATGTATGTTCTAGGGCTGTCTTCTATGCCTAGTGTGCATGGCATCTGGCTTTCAGAAGACATCTGCACAGAAATTGTCGGTTTGATAACTGTTATACTTTTTTTGAGTAAATTGCAAAAACGAGTTTGAACCTGCAACCATGTGCCAAGATGGGAGTCATTTTCTCAGGTGTGTCATGATGAGGGGAACCCACATATACATATAGTAGTGTACAGGCCCATGTACACGAGCCAAAGTGCAGGTTTTGATTGACACAGGACCACTATATATTCTAAGCCAACAGCTCCCTCCAATTGCAACAACAGGCAAAACTATGTGAATTGGCATTGTCTCTATGTATAGTAAGGCAACAGCTCCCCCTAGCGGTGGCAACAGGTGAAGCTACTGCATCAGACAAACATGCAGGGACAAACATGCATCTGGCCTTTTATTACATTGTTAGATTGTTGTACTTATTTGTAAAATAACAATGTTTGTCACCTTTTTGAGTGCAAAATTAAAAGGAAGCGGAGTTGTGAGGCTGAGGTGTGAGCCAGTCTGACCACATCGTTTTGGCCGGAAGGTGCTATTTTTTCTACCTGACACCGCGGAGCGGTGAAGCGGAGTTGTGAGGCTGAGGTGTGAGCCAGTCTGACCACATCATTTTGGCCGGAAGGTGCTATTTCTTCTATCTGACACCGCGGAGCGGTGAAGCGGAGTTGTGAGGCTGAGGTGTGAGCCAGTCTGCAGCAGTCCGCTGCAGACGCGGGCCGCTCCCGAATGGAACCCGAGGTACGTCCCCCGTTGGTATCCAGGACCCGAGGGCTGTCAAACCTACCCTAAAAGATCGACGCCCGGCGAAGACAGCTAAGACTGGGCGTGGGAAAGATACGAGCCCGGGAAGAAGGAGGAGCAAGTCAGACTCGGCATACAGACTGCCCGCGACCCCGTCAATTTTGGAGCTTCTAGCAACAACTCCAAACATCAAAACATTCAAACGGACCACATATGGTTTGGGCGAAAATATCGCCGACATTTCTGACAAGAATGAAGACAACCTACCCGAGCCTCGCGGCACACTGGACGGCACAGACAGCTCAGCGGACCCGGTGGAAATGGGGGTGGCGTCGCATGGGCAGGAACAGGCCGAGCCCAGGCCCTTGGAACCGGAGCAGCCAGGGGAGGAGCAACGAGAGGAAGGCCGGGTCCAGGTGGCTTTGGACCAGCGGATAGGTGGACCTCCTCCAGGTCCGCGCAAACCGACCGTCAGCCGCCAAGGATCAGGATCGATCAGTGCTGACCCAACGGACGAAGGGAACGGTGGGGCTTGGCGGCGAGAATCGGGGAGGGGCTTTGGAGTGCCCGACACTAGCCTGTGTTTGTGTGAGGTGAAAGAGGCGAAAGAAGCGACGCGGAATACAAACCCGGAAAAGGAACGAACAAAGAACGCGAGGATACAGCAGTCTCCTAAGAGACCAGGCATAAACCCAGAAGCCCGGAGGAGCGCAGCTCCCAATTGCGTCATATCAACTAGAGTGTTATGGGAAGGAAAAGAGACAGCGGAAATACTAAAACTAAAAGAAATTACGGTAATAAGTGAACAAAGAGAACTTTCACCACACAGCTCGACATTTGGAGCCAAGTCGAATCCCAGGAGGGAAAAAGACAAAGTGGCCACTAAGAGCATTACCGAAAGGGACAAATATGACCAGACATCAAACCCACTTCAAATTGAGGTGATGCTCCATGAAACCAACGGGGAGGCAGAGACCAGCGACCTAGACGAGGGAAAGACCTGGCCGAAGATGTCTAGCCTGACAAAAGTCCCCAGAGACAAAGGGAAAGGATCGAACCCGGAGAGTGAGTCAGAGCTAGAAGTAGATGCCACAGATAGTGACGACCAAACGGAGAGAGAACTTGACGACTCCAATAAAGAAACGGACGGAGAACAATTGAAGGCGGGAGCAGGGGTCTCAAAGAAGAAGAGAAACAAAACCACTATTCCATCTATCGTGAGATCCCAAGGAGCAAAGAAGAGAGCAACCATGAGATCTAGAAAACACACGGGACCGGTGGAACAAAAACCAACAAAAGGTCCCAATGGAGGAGCCCCTATTCCTAAAGGGCTTCCCAACCCCTTGACGTTCCACTCGCTCAAATCCTTCTTCACCCAGCAACATAAAAGAAAACAGAGCGTCGACACTGAAATATCAGACGCGGAGATGCTGGAACTAGTAACCGAACCTCAGCCCGCCCAAAAACAGAGGAGTACAGAGTCATCGATTGGATTAATAAAAAAAACAGGGTCTCCAAACAGGTCCCGGAATGAAATGACCAACAATCTAACAAACAATTTACCCAAGGAAGCCGAAAAAGCCAAAGAGACTGAGGTTCCCGAGGGAAGACAAATGGACCCACAGGGTCAGTTCATGAGAAACCCCGAGAACATACAAACGGAAAGCCCCTGCGAGGCAGGCACAACATCAAGAGAGGAGATAGTGATCGGGGACGATGACAAAGAAGAAGAGAGTCGAATAGAGATAGAGACGGACAGGACCACGGATCAAACCTCACAGACCAATAAGAACAAAGAGGAGCGTTGGGCGTGGACGAAGCCCCACCTAAGCATTGGCCAACAAAATGCTATGCCAAGAATGAAAGAGGCGCTCCCTAAATCGAACAAATATACGGCTGGGAGGCGTGGTGGTTCCCCCAGAACGGGGAGAATCACTGACAGAGATCAAGGATTATCAGGAGAAGGGGCCACCTTTGATTCAGTAGCCCAAGCGAGAAGATCGGAGAAAATGCCTACTCCCCCGAAACAGAGACGACTTAGTGAGATTGCAGTGTCATTACAGAACGAATCATCCAACAAGAAACCAGACATAACCATCGTATTAGTGCCATTCTGTAAATTATACGAGACAATCAAGGGGAATGTACAAGACAATACGGCAATCCTATCTAATACGATGGAGAAATTGGCCCATATGGAAACCCTTTTCTTAGAAACCAGTGAAAAAATGCTCAAACAACATAACCACTGGGCAACAAAATCAGACGCCGTTGAAAAAAAAATTGGGACCATGGCCCTACAGCTCGGACAAGCAATACCAGGACTCACAGGACCAGGGACACCGCAGTTTCAACCCATTTACAAGACACTGTGGGAAAAAAAAATCGAAGTACTGGAAAAGAAAATCGAGGAGATGGAAAAGTGGAACAACGAAGTGCAAGTAAAACCACCTTCAAGGGTGGCTCAAGGGAGTGAGGAGGGGTCTTGCCCTCAGAGAAAAGAGAACATTCTGCTTGTCTTAAATCAAGGGAAACGGGAAGAGAGCCAGCGGCTGAGGCCACAGAAGCTTAAAACACCAGTAAGGATCCAAACGGAAACAAGAATTAACTTCAAGAAGCCCACGAAGCAGACAGCCGATCCAGCCCTGAGGGCGGTAGATGACGAGGATGCAATACAAACTAAAAATCACCAAGAAGCCAACCAACCCAAATCACCGAAAACAGTGGAGGAATTCTTAGAATGCTCGGACCTAATGAATGCATCCACCTATTCAGAAAACGAGGTCGTTGAGATTTTCGAGCCAACTGATGGACTGTGTGAAAAAAAAAAAAAAGAAGCCTTAGGAGGACAAGAAACCTCGACCCCATCAATTAACAAAGAGAAAGAGGGACAAATCAGATCAGAAGAACTCAGTTCCAAAAGCAGAACAGAGCAAAGAGTAAAGGATGACAATTCCCAAAGTGGGGATAAGAAAAAAAGAACTACACCACCCACATCCCCAGCAACTAAGGGAATAAAAGATTGGCAGATCAGTCCACGAAAAGAGCGCCTAGCCAAAGACGATCCTGAAAAGAGAAGAAAAGGACGAAAAGAGATCAGAATATTTAAACTTGAACAAATGGCATCAGATAAAAACTTTGTCATCCTAAACAGACCGACTGTCCTACAAATTACAAAGAAAGTAAAAATCTTGAAAAATATCTCAACGAAAGATCTGGTGCTGGTGGAACCCTATCATAGGGAGAAGAGGGCGAAAGCGTTTCTCCATCTGAAAGAAGCGGCCATTAAAGATATTAATGACTCGGTATATCAAGAACTGGATCAAATGGGTCTCCGCCTGACGGAACTAAAGAACAGGAAGGGCACTCAAGACCTGGATGAGGGAAAGGTGGAGAGGCATAAAATACATTATCATTTTAGATCAAGAACGGAAGAACTATACCGAGATAATCGATACACCAACCCACAACAGAGACAAGAACATCACAGACAAGAGTACCAAGAGAAGGGTGAAAAGTGTGGAACTGAAGTAGGGGAGAGGGATGATTCAAAGTTACCACTATATCACAGCACAAAAAACAAGCAGGAGCAGACGTGGTATTCTTCGAGAAGATACAGAGAAGATCAGAGACAAAGGGGCCCGCCTGGCAAATCCGATCAAGAGCAACGACATCACAGGAGGATGGTCTGGGGTAGTCCCAAAGAAAAAAGGGATAACATCAAGAAACAACCAATGGGACCATGGAAATGGCTAACGACGACCTGGAAGAAAAACCAGGATAAATAGCAACGACCGGGGGCAGTTTGCACCGATGACAACTGCAAGGAGAGAATAAGCGAACACCCCTGCAAGGAAACTATCTCTCTCGGATCCTGGAATACGAGAGGCCATATGCATCTCACGACACCAGGAGACGTTGACCTAAGCCAGTTTGACATCTTATGCCTGCAGGAAACCTGGCTGATGAAACAACCAGCCCTAGATGGGTTTTCCTTGGTGATCGCACCGGCAGTAAAAGGCCCGATGGGAAGACCATCATCTGGTCTGCTCATAGCGATAAAATCAGGCTCAGGCCTAACGGAACCAGCGCTGTGGAAACAGTCATATGAAACACTCGTAATCCTAACCACACAGGAGGAAAAAAATCCAAAGTCTGTAAATGCTTTGCAAAAAATGCTGGCGATTGTTAATTGTTATTGGAATCCACAGCGCACATCCACAAAAGTCTTCTGTGACAACATGAGTGCTCTGATTGACCAGCTTTATGAAGAATTTGAGAAAATTGAACTGATTATCTGCGGGGATTTCAATGCCAAATGCATGGAACCCATGGCAAACATCAAATGCCCCACTGAATCCCGGGGATTAGCCGACCCTACCGTAAAGAGAGGAAAGGCCTGGAATAACATCTTGAGCTCGAGAAGCATCCAAAACGTGGCCACACTGTTCCCCAATCAAACGAATCTCCCAACGTGGGAACGTAATGATTCTAAAGCAACCTTAGATCACATTTTTGTGTCCAACGGGCTCATCAGGGATTTGACAAGTTTTATGGTCCAACAAACTGCCAATAGTGATCACAACCTATTGAAATGCTCATGGCAGACGTCTAAGAAACAACCAAACATCTACGACTGGGCGACCGAGGTCAATCCACAACAAACCCGACTTTGTCTGAAGGAACAAGACATTGAAAAAATTAAACGAGCTTGGGACCTGAAAGGGGGCTGCGACCCCAAATGGGACACCAATCAACGACCAAATTACTTGCCCCTGTTGTTGGCCTACCAAGTCAAGGGTTCAAGGAAGAAAAATGAAAGAATCTTCACGGCCCACCAGTATGATAAGGATCTGGTGATTAAAAGAAAAGTGGTCCGCAGATTGCTAAGAATAGCAAAGAAATCCAACACAATAGAAGATTGGAAGAGCTGGGGTCTAGAACAACAAAAATATAAAAATTGGCTCAGACAGCAGAGAGCCATGCAATACCAAAGAGATGCAGAGGAGATGATGTCTAAACTATCCGCAAAAAAAGCTAGTGAATTTTGGACCCTTATAAAGGATAAGAATGCTGACCAAAGGACTATCACTGCAAATGCGGTAGCTGAAGAAAGGTGGGTCCAATATTTCACGGCCGAATTTGAGGGACTCCCAGGTAGCATGGAAGAAATGACATCTGACCATGAAATACCATGGGTAGACCTGTCCAATACTGAAGATATTGAAATCGCAATACGGAAGCTGAAAACATCGAGAGCTCCTGGACCGGATGGGTTAACCAACGCAGACCTTAAATCATCTCCTGTGGAATGGGCCGATTGGATCAGTGAAATATTTGCCCAATGTGCCAGAACAAAGATGTTGCCAGAATCTTGGCTAAGGGCTGTGATCGTTCCAATCTACAAGAAGGGCCCAAGGCAAGAACCAGCAAGCTATAGGCCAATACCGCTGTTGGATATCCTGGGCAAATTATATGCCTCCCGTCTCTTGGACCACTTTCGGGACTGGGAGAAAAAAAGTCCGGCTAAGGACCCACTCCAATCAGGATTTCAAAAAAAGGGTTCAACTACCATCAATCTAATGGTGTTAAATATTCTTAAAGCCAGAATTAAAGAAGGAGCACCGAAGGTCTACTTGGCTTTTGTCGATCTCTCAAAGGCCTTTGACATGGTCGATAGGCCCACTCTATGGTCAAAGCTTCAAGGCTGGAAGTGTCCAGCAAACATCTTGGAACCCATGATGGCATTAAATACAGACACAAAAATGCGAGTAAAACTGAACAATCAAGGCGCCCTCTCAGGGGAAATTCTGGTGAGACGAGGTGTCAAACAGGGATGTCCGCTCGCCCCTGCTTTGTTCATAGCCTTTTTAGGAGACTATCAAGAAGCTGAAGCGAAAATTCGTGCCTTTCCCCCGAAGATAGGGAAAATGGAGATCCCTCGCCTAATGTACGCAGATGACGTTATTCTCATCGACCTGACCAAAGTGGGATTGCAAAGAAAATTACATAACCTCGAAAAGTATATCAAGAAAAACCACTTGGCGATTAATAAGACAAAGACGAAAATCATGGTAATGGAGAAAGTGATCAACAAAGGAACAGCCAAGTTAAACATATACCTTGAAAAAACCAAAATTGAAATTGTAAAGTCTTTCAAATACCTGGGGATCAACTTGGACAGCTCAAAAACGGAAAAGAGCTTACAAAACCAACTATGGGAGAAAGTCAAACGTCTCACAGCCCAAACCAGAGCGATTGACCGCAAATTTGGCAAATTCTCCCTGCTTCCGGCGATAACTTTCTATAAAGCCAAGGTGGTGCCGACGCTAATTTACGGAGCAGAGACCTCGTTACACCTCCCACGGAATAAGTGGGCCAAACTGGAAGGACATGTGTGGAAAGCAGTATTAGGGCTCCCAAAATCCACCTCCATGCCGGCGATCAGGAGAGAACTAGGGCTGCGTTCCTTGGCTTCCATGGTTGACCAAAGTGCGATGCGCCTATATAGAAACATCATCATGGCTGACGCGCTACCCATTGTGGCATCCATACGTGAGGAAATTGAAACTGGGAAGTGCACGGCCTTGAAAAACTGGGCCAAAAGGAGAAGGGACGATCTGGCAAAAATTGAATGCTCAGATAAAAGAGCTAAAAGAAAACCCCGACAGAATTAAAAAGAAAATAGAAGACCTGGATTGGATCACGACCATAGAAAATGCTACCGGGAACAAACTGCTAAACCACCTTCCGCCTACTTTCAACAAGGCAAAAAAACCATTACAGTACTGCGCCAAGTTCCCCGAAAAAGGACTGAGAATCGTGATTATGAGAGCAAGGCTCAACCTGCTGCCCACCAGAGAGATCATAGCCATTAGAGGAGGCGGAGGGGATAAACATTGCAGATTATGTAAAAAGAACGATTCCACAGAAACACTGAAACATTTGGTGATGGAATGCATGAACACGAAGGAATCTAGAAATCTGTACCTCCCTGCGCTTGACAACAATCTATGGATATTCCAAACAGACGATCTGTGGAATAGACTGATTTCAGGTGAAAACAACAAGTGGTCGCAAGCCTTAGCTAAACTCATCGACCTGGTGTTCGACCAAATTAGACAGCAAGACCTCAAAGGTGGTCTGCCACAGTAGCAGGCTTGTGACCAGTGGAGGAGCCCTGTTCAATGTGACCTTGCTAGGTGGGGGAGGCAAAGCAGCAACACCGCATTTCCATTGCTATCAAGGGACATTTGTACCACATACTACTGTCGATATTTGACAAAACTTGGTTTTCACCGAGTAAAGTTCAAATAAATAAAAAAAAAAAAGGATAAAAATGTAAATACAAGTGGGTGGATTCATCCCTCCCATAATTTAAGTTTCATAACTGTAGGAGCCTATCCACAGAGAGGGGGCTGTGCCTTCGGGGTGGAGTGAACCGCAGGTGTCCAATCCATGTCATTAAAAAATAAGCTGGCACTATTAAATCTTAATATTTTGGAGATGTGGTTTAGATGTTAAAAGAGATCACACAATGAGAATTGGGGACAGCTGCCTAAAATCATCTGGGAGGAAATACTGAAAGATTGTTGCAGAGTTTAACCTTGTCTGGGAACCTGCTCGAAATCACCTGGGTTGGAACTGCTGACGAGATTGCTGGAAAAAACAAATAGCGGGGACAGAGGCTGGGATCTATGACCAAGGAGAGGCAAAAAAGAAGGATTGAACCTGGAGAGTATCCATGACTGGTAGTGGATTCTGATGGCCCCTGTCCAGTACCTGTAGATGACATGAGCTTGAAGTCCTTCTCCTGATCGCAAACCGAGCGATATCTATGTATGTAAACGTGTCCATCCACACCAAGCAATGTGGGGATCTGATAGATTAAATATGTTTCCCATTTTGATTAGGTGGGCACACAAAGTAGAGCCTGAGTATTTTTAGTAAATCATAATTTAACTAATTCCCATGTAGCCAAGGTACACTGGGTGATTTTGTTGCAATTCGAACTCAACATTGCTTCCAGAATGGCTAGAAATATAGTCTGTAAAGTATCTGGGTATTCCTCTTTCTTTTTGCTCACCCAAACTTCCCTAAATGGAGGGGTGCATTAAAAGCGAAACTCCCTACTGCTTCCCATTCCCCTGAGCCCTGCCTAACAGCAGAGGGGTTATAAATGATCAACAGAATTCCTGGGTGTGTATGCTAAGACAGGACGGTGTCTTCCCACACTTAAACAGAGTGGTGGCACTGATTTAAAAGCACACCTTGTACTGGAGTATGAAAAAGCCTCCTAGGACAGAGGTCTTCAAACTGTGGGTCGTGCCCCCCCAGGGGGGTGCGGCCGCATCCCAGGGGGGACCCGGAGCCCAGCATGAAATGTGTAAAAAAAAAACGTTTTCTTTTTTTTTGTTTTACTTTTTTTTTTAGATTGGAGGAAATGGGAAGGGGAGCCTCACATGGTCAGACTGGACCATAAAACGGTCTTAGGCAGCAATGAAAAAAGGGCCAGCAGTTGCAAATGGATATTCAGTCCTTTAGTCACAGACTGTTTGATTAGTACCCAAGGGGTTGTTTTTTGTTCAAATGTAAACAAATTGTGATATTTAAAGAATATTTAATTCAGCAACAATGGTCAAAACTACTAGCTGCATAGTGAAGTAACTCCTCAAACTGGCCCACATTGGCCAAAAAAGTGGCCCGTTTTGACTGGCCTACACTAGCATTTTGCATTTTTGGTACAGTCATCGCCCTATTGCCCTATAGGCCAGTCCAAGCCTGCCGGCTCCTCCATAATGGGTGAGGGTGCGTCCGCCCACTGGCTACCTCACCCATTATGGAGGAGCCGAGGAGCCAGCCCAGTGAAACACTGAGCACTCCCTCAGCTGCTTTTCCCAGCTGAGGGAGTGCTCCTGGGCCGGCTGAACTGTCAAAGGGAAACACTGTTTGCCTTTGACAGTTTATTTCCCCAGCCGCACATGACCACTGAGCCATGCAACGTTGGGGGTGTTTTGCTTCGCCAGCCTTGCATAGCTCATTGGAAATGCTGGCTGGGGCACTGCATGTATGTATGTATGTGCAAGGGGGTGCTCCTGCGCCTCCTCGCACATACGGCAGAGCAACCTGGAGTGGGGCATTATAGCAACCACGCGCAGGCCCCTGCAGAAGGTACGTTTATGGCGATTTATTTTTTATTTAAATGTGTATGGATGTGTGTATGCTTGTGTTAGGGGACTGTGTGGTGGGAGCAGGATGGGCAGCAGCACTGGGATAGTGGTGGGAGTAGGGTGGGGAGAGCCCAGGGTCTGTACTGGGAGTAGGGTGCGGTGACGGCACGCAAAGGTTCATAGCCATTTCTACATACTGTCCATCTAGCACTTATAGGGGGGCCCGGCCTGCCTAAACTTTGCTCAGGGGGGCCCAGGCCAAAAAAGTTTGAAGACCACTGTCCTAGGAGAAGGTAAACGTGTCTTGCATAGCGATGAAAGAAAAAGGGTTGCAAATAGAAATCCAAAGTGTTTCCTCAGAAAAAAGGGTTGTTGTGTTATAAAACTGCCAGCATTGCTAAGAGCCCAGCGCAAAATTCCTTTTTCTACTTGTGCTTATGTTAAAACTAAACTGTTGCCATTTTCAAGTGCGGAGGGAAATTTAAAAAAAATATAAAGCACTACCTGTGTGATATTGTTTTTGACAAGTGTTGCCTATTATTTAAAGTTCATATAAAATTGAATGTCGATCTTATGATCTTGCCATGTTTAATGTCGCTCCATGCTAGTGAAAGTGAACCCTAGGGTTTTGACAGTACATGTTATGGGGTTAAAGAGTTTGTGGTTTGATTTATCTAAAATAATTATCTAAAACACCTGGTGATTTTATTTTGTGAAACTTGAATTGCCAGGAAATAAAAGCATTTGGGCAATGGAATGAGGTGGCATGATTTGGGATTTTACATAAATCTTAATTCTCCTACTCCTTAATACATATCTATTATGTCTGTACCCCAGCCTGGTTCTTGGCTATTCTGTGACAAAGGGGGTTGGGTGGCCTGGGGCTCTGCAGGGCTCTATACGAGTCACACACAGGACTCCATTGATTGGGGAGAGAAAGAATGCCTTGCATCAATGGTTGCTGCACATATATCCCTAACACCTGCCAGCAGAGTCACTGGCAAGGCATCATGGGATTTGTAGTTCTAAACATCTGGAGAGCCACAGGTTTGCAGACCTTCTACTGAGATCATATAGTCAAATACTATACTATAACCAAAACGTTCTCTTTCCTAAACATTCTCAAGAGTGGGCATTCCTTAAAAAATGACCACGTTTGTCTGCGGAACTAACTCTCCCCTTTCAAGAACCTTTCATGACCTCACGCCTGCCATTAAGGATGGCATCACGGACAGCAGGACCAATGACGTCATCGAGTGCATCACCGATGAGCAGTGCGACTTCTGTGCTCACTCACTCACAGCCAATGCCCTATCAATGCCCCCCGTGGACCATGTCAGCAGGGCATGCCCCCCTGTGTACTGTGGGCAGGGGTGCTGCATTTGGGCGGAAGGCGGAAGGGGGGGGGCGGATTGCGACCTCCCCCACCCCCACTCGTCCAATGCAGCCCACTTGTCCGTCACTCGGAGACGCTGCCGATCGCACCGAGGCTCTCCCGAGTGCAGTCAGCCACGGCCAGCTCCACACTGCTGCCAGAAGCCCCGCGCTCGGCAGCCTTGGCGCTCCACTCCCCTTTAAGGGCTAGCTAGGCAGAGGAGGGAGGGGTCGGGGGCTCCGCTGCGCGCTCGCCTTTCCTTTCATCCCAGCAGCACAGTGCCATCTCTGACTGCCGGAGCGGTTAATCCCCGCAGACCTGTTGGAGCCGACGAGGAACCGGAGGCAAGCGAGGACCCCCCTGTTTCCTGATCTCACGGTTTGGTAAGAAACCCCTAAATACAGATGTGCTATTCTGCCAGCGGTGCTGGCGGCGCAGGGACCAGCCCTGCTAGCTTGGTGTTGGCTGATGGTGGGCGCTGCAGCATGGAATACACACTTTTGGTGTTTTTCCGTTGCGTGCTTTTTGTGATGTTGTCGTGTGCCTTATGTACCATTTCTTGAGAAATAATGTCCACGGGAGGTCGGCGTTGGCCGGCTCGTGTGAAACAACGGCACAGCGCCTCCTGTGCCACTGTGGGCCTGATTTCAAGTTTACTAGTGCCCTGGGCTCTGGACTGGATGGATGAATGGCTGAATGGGTGAATGGATGCCCTGCAGGGCTGTCATAGGACTCGCCATAAAGCACTTCTATTTGAGCGAGGAGGAAGTGTCTTCACGGGAGTTCCATGAACGTGCAAAGCACACTTGTATCTGTGGAAGTGTGAAAACCGAATCGCCTCAAGGCGCTTCTTCTTGACCAAAGAGCATGTGGAGCAGGGGCGTTCTGCGAATAAAATGAGAATGAACGATCGAATTTAGCAGCGTCCTATCTAGTGTGTCATCATGCTGTGACAGTCTGGTCTACACTCGGAATGTAGTGGGTTTCTTGCTGAGTGAAGGGCCAGGTGTGACCGAGGTGTGATAATGCGTGATGTAAGAGTGATGTGTTCGTGTCGTTTTAAGGAACAGGTGTTTTTGTATCCGGGCTGGTAGCCTAGAGGAGCGAGTTCTGCAGCGCGCTCCTCCTTTTATCTAGTTAGTCGTACTGGTGCATTGCACGCTTTCGTGCACCGCCGTGGATTTAGCTCTGAATGCGGAATGCAAGGACTTGAGTGGGTGCTTGGTTTACTCGGTCACGTGAGTGTTATGTGCACTGCACAAGCAAAGTACGGACGGGGGAGGTGTGATGACGTCACTAATCGTTTATGGGGAATACTACAATGCTAAAAAGGTTACTCTGTTGCTATGCATCAGTCTTTGAAATTGTTGTTTTAATGAAAGGTGTGTGCCAGCTTTAGCAGGAGAGGGGCATCTTGACGGCAAGCTTCAAGGACAGGGAATGGTATATACATATATATATATATAATATCTATTTATATATAGCGCTGCGCACCCTTGGGTCTCAGAGCGCTGAAACTACAGATGACATTATTATCCCACAGCGTGGTACTCCATTTCTCGACCTCAGAAGGATGAAAGGCTGAGTTGACCTTGCTGGGATTCGAACCTGCCACCGATAGCAGGGGTGAGCCCGTTTGTTTTCACACCTGCATGTGAATGAATGCTCCGGTGTGTGTTTGTATGTTTAACCATGTTAGGCTGTAGGTAAATATCTGTGAGAGATTATGAGCAGGTGTGGGTATGTGAGAGCGAGAGACACTGAGTGTATGTAGGTGCTAGAGTTAGAGTGTGTTAGTGAACAACGTATGTGTGTGTGAGACAGAGAGACAATAAGGGCCAGGTTCGCAGAAGCGTTTTATAATGTTGAAATCCCCTTGGAAAACACCCTGTGAATCAGGCACTAAGTGTAACGTAGGTGCAAGAGTGAGAGTGCGTTAGTGAACAATGTGTGTGTATGTGAGAGCAAGAAACACTCAGTGTACGTAGGTGCAAGAGTGCATTTGTGTTAGTGAGCAATGTGTGTGCGTGTGCGTGAGACAGAAAGACACTAAGTGTATGTAGGTGCAAGAGTGCATTTGTGTTAGTGAACAATGTGTGTGTGTGTGTGTGTGTGTGAGAGAGAGAGAGAGACTGAGTGTACATAGGTGCGAGAGTGCATGTGTGTTGGTGAAGAATATGTGTGTGACACAGACACTAAGTGTACGTAGGTTTAAGAGTATGTGTGTGTTAGTGAACAATGCATGTGTGTGGAACAGAGAGACACTTAGTGTATTTAGGTCCAAGAGTGTGTGTGTGTGTTAGTGAACAAAGTGTGTGTGTGTGTGTGTGTGTGTGTCTGACAGAGAGACACTAAGTGTACGTAGGTGCAAGAGTGTCTGTGTTAGTGAACAATGTGTGTGTGGCAGAGAGACACTAAGGGCCTGATTCCCAGATCATTTTCCAATGGGATTGCACCATTATAAAACATTTCTGTGAATGAGGCCTTAAGTGTACATCGGTGCAAGAGTGTGTGTGTTAGTGAACACTGTGTGTGTGTGTTTGTGTGTGTGTGTGAGAGAGTGTGTGTGTGACAGAGAGACACTAAGGGCCTAATTCACAGAAGTGCTTTACAATGGCAAAACCCATTGGAAAATGCTCAGTGAAGTAGGCCCTCAATGTATGTAGGTGCAAGAGTGTGGGTGTATTAGTGAACAATGGGTGTGTGTGACAGAGAGACACTAAGGGCCTGATTCATAAAGCATTTTCCAATGGCATTGCACCATAATAAAAGGCTTCTAGGAATTAGGCCCTAAGAGTACGAAGGTCCAAGAGTGCGTGTGTTAGTGAACAATGAGTGTGTGTGTCTATATGCGACAGAGTATGTTTACGTAGGTGCAAGAGTGTGTGTGCTAGTGAACACTGTGTGTGTGTATGTGTGTGTGCGTGTGAGCGAGACAGAGAGACACTGACAACCTAATTCACAGAAGCGTTTTATAATAGCAAAAATGCTCAGTGAAGTAGGCCCTGAGTGGACGTAGGTGCAAGAGTGCGTGTGTGTTGGTGATCCAGAGATCGATTGTGTCCAAGAGTTTATCTAGGCAAATCGATGCAAATGATTATTTATTTTGCACACAGCTGTCATTAGTTTGGTTTCGAAGCACTATTGTCTGAAAGTGCAGTTTCTGCAAGCCACAGGACAGACCGGAGTGTAGTGTCTGGTTCACTGGTGCCTGAATGGGTGAATAGCAGTGCTTAGAGGCGCTTAGAACCGCAGCTGCAAACTTGTGGCGGCACCTGGGTTGTGCTGGCATTTGGTGTGAGGTGAGTAGTGCATGGCGTAGCTGGCACAGTGAGGCCACGGACGCCGCTGGACCCCTATGTGGGACTGGTGATACCAGTGCTACGATATAAGCCTGGGTGTGGGGGGTGGAGTTACCCAGAGGAATGCGTGTCTGAGGTCTGTGGGTGTTTGTGGCTATGTGCTAGAAAGTCTCTGGATAACATTGTGTGTGAGTAACACGCACGCTCGAATGTTAGTGAATTTCTATAGGGACAGGGCGTCAGGGCCTTTCAACTTTTTCAGATGAAAGGGCCCTCAAGACTCAGGGGGGACCCCAGCAACTGCCCCCATGTTGAAAGTCAGCATACTAGTGACACAGCAATATATTATTTTCTGTATTACTTTAGTTCTGTGGTTTTAAATGTGTGCTTTGCAGTGCTCGCCTTAAAAGCTGTGTTTGCTGGAGCCCTTCAGGCTGTCACTTCCCTCAAAGTCTACAGAAGTGTTATCATGTTGTTGCCTTTTAACATTGGTTGCTGCATATCAGATACCTCCTAGCAAAGAAGCATTTATAGCTTTCAGTGGCATAGTGTCTCAGCTTCCTGCTGGCTGCCTGTCCTGTGATAATCAGGGGTTATTAACCCGCAGCTGTATTTTTTGTCTCCATTATAATGTATGCACCCCATGGGTGCCTCAACTGTTTTATGCTCTATGCAAGGGGGGCCTAACTATTATGTTGAAATGGGCACCCACACCTGTTCAGCCGGCCCTCGGTGCAAACAAGTGTTTGAGAGAACATTGGAATCTGTGCGAGACAGTTGGGTGTTTTGAGAGCATCTGTGTGTGTGCTTGTGTGTGTGTGTGCGTGCGTATGTGTGTCGGTGGTGGAGGAATGATTTCCGGCAACGATTCTCTGACTAGCTTATCGGTCGATCGATTGTTAAGAGCTGACTGCAGAATTGTAAATCTCAGAATTCTGGTGTCCCTGGAAACTAGCTCTTCGATTTACGTGTGGGAATGTGCAGGGCACTGGTGTCAAGGCATGCCGTCACTCATGACAACTCACTCAGTGGAGAGCTGAGGGAGCATTACGCACGAGGACATTTTGCAGAGGTGGAAAATGGATCGGCAGTGAAAGAGGGGGACTGCATAGCACGTGCCTTGATGCATTGGGGTCAAGTGGGGCGGAAGTGGGCCCCTAGAGGCAGACCTGTAGGGCGTCTAGGGACTCTGGTCTCTGATCTTGCGGCTATGTGTGCCTTCTGCATGATGTGATTTAATTCCTGGCCCATTAACAGAGACACGTAGGAAGCTGCAGAGGTGCAATGCATAGACACATCAGTGAATGGAGAGGCAATGCCAGAAGAAGGAAAGAGATAGAGAGGACGATCAAGGGAGACGGGGATAGAGAGGGGGAGAATGGAGAAAAATGAGAGAGAGGAGGGAGACGGGAGAGAGTGGGAGAGAAGGGGGGAGAGTGATAGAGAGGATAGTGAGTGAGAGAAGGGAGAGCGAGGGGAGAGAAGGGGGAGAGAGAGGGAGCAGAGAGCGAAGGAAAGATAGAGTGAAAAACAGAGAAAGAGAGAAGGGGAACGATGGAGGAGGGGAGAGAGATGAGGGGATATATATAGAGAGAAGGGGTTAGAGAGAAAAGAGAGAGAGAGCGAGTGAGAGAGCGAGAAAGAGAGAAGAGGAGAGAGAAGAGGAGAGAGGGAGAAGGGAGAGAGTAAAGGGTAGAGAGAGAGAAAGCGAGAGAAGGGAGAGAGAGCAACAAAGAGAGAGAATGGTGACCGAGAGAAAGAGAGAGAGAATGGAGAGAGAGGAGAGAGAGAAGGGAGAGAGAGATAGAATGGTGAGCAAGAGATAAAGAGAGAGAGAGAGAGCTCAGAGAGAGAGGAGTGAGAGGGGGACAGAGTGGGAGAGAGATGGGGAGAGAGTGATAGAGAAAATAGTGCGCGAGAGAGAATGGAGAGAGGGCTGAGAAGGTGGAGAAAGCATGGAGGGGAGAGCGCGAGAGAAAGATACAGAGAAAAAGAGAGAATGAGAAAGAGAGAAGGGGTAGAGAGAGGTGGAGTGAGAAGAGGAGAGATAGAAGGGGGAGAGAGACAGAAAGAAAGAGAGAATGAGAATGAGAGAGAGAAGGGTAGATAGATATATATAGAGAGAGAGAATGAGAGGAGAGAAAGATAAAGAGAGTGAGAGGATGAGAGGAGAGAAAGATAAAGAGAGTGAGAGAATGAGAGGAGAGAAAGATAAAGAGAGTGAGAGAATGAGAGGAGAGAAAGATAAAGAGAGTGAGAGGATGAGAGGAGAGAAAGATAAAGAGAGTGAGAGGATGAGAGGAGAGAAAGATAAAGAGAGTGAGAGGATGAGAGGAGAGAAAGATAAAGAGAGTGAGAGAATGAGAGGAGAGAAAGATAAAGAGAGTGAGAGGATGAGAGGAGAGAAAGATAAAGAGAGTGAGAGAATGAGAGGAGAGAAAGATAAAGAGAGTGAGAGGATGAGAGGAGAGAAAGATAAAGAGAGTGAGAGAATGAGAGGAGAGAAAGATAAAGAGAGTGAGAGGATGAGAGGAGAGAAAGATAAAGAGAGTGAGAGGATGAGAGGAGAGAAAGATAAAGAGAGTGAGAGGATGAGAGGAAGAAAAAATCAGGCTGAGGAAGAGATGTAGAAAATGAGACAGTGGAAATAGCCCTAAAGAGATAAACAAAGAGACATGTACAGAGACAAGATAGCAAGTGAGGGGGTGGGTGGAGACAGGGAGAGAGAGATGGATAGACAGACAAAGGAAGTGAGAGAGAGCGAGACAGACAAAGATCAAGAGAGAGAGAGAGAGAGAGAGGCAGAACGAGAGAGAAAGAGAGAGACAGAGAGAGAGAGAGAGAGAGAGAAAGAGAGAGGCAGACAGAGTGTGAGGGAGATATAAGCAGAGAGAGGGAAAGGAAGAGAGAGTGAGATAGAGAGACAGAGGGAGAGAGAGGCAGACAGAGTGTGAGGGAGATATAAGCAGAGAGAGAGAAAGGAAGAGAGAGTGAGATAGAGAGACAGAGGGAGAGAGAGAGAGAGGCAGACAGAGTGTGAGGGAGATATAAGCAGAGAGAGAGAAAGGAAGAGAGAGTGAGATAGAGAGACAGAGGGAGAGAGAGAGAGGCAGACAGAGTGTGAGGGAGATATAAGCAGAGAGAGAGAAATGAAGAGAGAGTGAGATAGAGAGACAGAGAGAGAGAGAGAGAGAGAGAGGCAGAACGAGAGAGAAAGAGAGAGAGACAGAGAGAGAGAGGGAGAGAGAGAGAGAGTGAGAGGCAGACAGAGTGCGAGGGAGATATAAGCAGAGAGAGAGAAAGGGAGAGAGAGTGAGATAGAGAGACAGAGGGAGAGAGAGAGAGGCAGACAGAGTGTGAGGGAGATATAAGCAGAGAGAGAGAAAGGGAGAGAGAGTGAGATAGAGAGACAGAGAGAGAGAGAGAGAGAAAGAGAAAGAGAGAGAGAGAGAGAGAGAGAGACAGAATGCGAGGGAGATATAAGCAGAGAGAGAGAAAGGAAGAGAGAGTGAGATAGAGAGACAGAGGGAGAGAGAGAGAGAGATGGAATGAGTGTGTGAAAACTATAGAGACAGGAGAGAGTCGAGATTAAACGAGCCTGTGAGGAAATGGCGGCGTGGAGGAGGGAGCGAGGTAACGGGATGTTCTTGAAAGAGTGAGAGGGAGATTCAGATAGAGAGAAGGGAGAGGGAGACAGCTGGACAGGGGAAAGGCGAGGATGAGAGCAGCTAAGGGGTAACGAGAGATAATGGAGAAACATTGGAGGGGAGAGAGACAGAGAAAACATGAAAAATATTGAAAGATGTTAAAGTTCGATCCAAGACGAAAAGAACAAAACGAAGACACTCACAAAAGCAAGCGGAGGGGTAGGATACCCTGAAATTCTAGGGGGGGGCGTGTGGAGGTAAGTGGGGGTGAGGACGTTGCACAGTCATTCTCGTGACCAAATGAAACCTGTTTCAGTATTTTGAGAATGTGGCATCTAACCCGGACTGTATTGGGAGGGAACACGCATATGGCGACACGTGGGGGTCATTTTGCGTCGCTGCTATTGAGGAAACTGCTCTAATTTCCACCATCGACTACTTTGCTTTCTCCCTCATTCAAGTGGTTTAAACGTGACTAGGAAGACTACCCGGAGAAAGGGGAGTCTGTGTCCTTTTACACTTCGTTTTGCCAGAATGACCACAGCATGGGCCCCTCTGTCACTCTCAGCAGAGAGGCCACGCAAGGGCGCAATGCGAGTCCAGCCCCCACTCACAGGGGCAGGTCTGATGCGAACACACAGTGCCTCCCTGTTTCCTCTATTATATCACCCTCCTTCCTGCCCACCTTCTCAGATCGGCCGATGCCCCCACAGAATGTATAAGGGCTCTCAAGCATGGCTACTACAGGAGTGAGAAAGGACGCAGCGAGGCAGGCATGCACAACATGGCTTCACCACACGACATGTCTCACAAGGTACCACCAGGAAGGGGCACGTCCCCGCACGGACTCAGATCAGTAGAAGGCCCTGCTTTGCACTGGTGTTGCCTTGAGTGAGTCAGGAAATAAATGACACTGCGGTGTCCATTGTGTCTATGGTCAATATCATTTTATATATGGATGCAGCTTTGCTGAAGCGTATATCGTGACAACTAAATCACAATTTTGGTAGGGGCAGTGTTAACAGGTTAGGCACTCTGAGAATGAATGCCTTGCCCAAGATCACACACTACAGTTAAGTGGCTGTGCCGGGATTTGAGACGAGGCTGTAATGTGTGCGCTTGGCCACATTCTTCGCCAGTTCTTGGGGCACTTACTTTTGAATGTTTGATTTTGAAGCACGACAATATTATTTGAAAGTACTCAAAAATACCGGATGAACCAAAGTGGCTATATCTTAAAAAGTCCTGATTGAAACATTGTAGATGTAAGTAATACGAAAATCATGTTATTCTCGCCACGGAAAATCAATTGTCCCGTTATGCCCACAACTCTGGGAGTGATTCAATACGCGAACTCCTATAAATATATGGGCGTCACTATTTCAAATGATGCCCGTTATTCTAACCGCATACACCTGAAAACGTGGAAAGCCTAGCAGCTGGGTGTCCTGTGCCGTACACTTGTCAGCCAGCACGCGGGGTACCTAACGCTTGGTAGGGATTCTCGCGCAACAGTGGTTCTGTCCATCTGTCCTAAATGGGCCGGCGGCCTAGCAATGCTCGATTTAAGTTGGCTAAACAGATTGGAGGGGCACTACTGGCGAAGTGTGTTGGGGCTGCCGAGATCGACGCCAATGGAATACTGATGCCTAGAACTAGGTTTGATCTCTTTGACTGGCATGGCGTTAAGAAGAAGAGTACTGCACATAACATCTCTGTTAACCCCGCAGTGTCCAATGTTAGCGGTGCTGGGTAGTAGTTTGCACAAGGGCCCTTTATTGTGAGGCTCAAAATACATGAAATTAAATAATGAGCAGTTTTATCTAATGCAATGGCACCCGGACCCAGTCCGCTGCAAACACTCTGAGACAGTAAAAGGGGTGTTTTGAAGTAAACTCAACAGGTGGAACTGGTGTTGGAATTATACCTCGGGAGGATAGCTCGGGGGCAACGTACTCGCCTTGGAAGCAAAACGACACGAAGTAACACAGGTTCGATCCATGGGTCCGCGCTTAGAAACCTCTGGGTCGTATGCCCGTTATAAAGAACCAATCATATATCATGTCACCCCCATCTGACAAACCTAAAAGGTCATTCATCAGTAAAGACTGTGACTCACACTTTCGGAAACCCCCAGGGGTACTGTGTTCAGTGTCCCCACCGCAGAGTCTGAGAGGTGCGCATCACGTTGCGCTGTAATCTCTGACCACTGCGCACCATTTGGGCAGCCAGCTAGGGTTCACTGGAAGAAGAGAGCTATTGTCGGATTTGCTGATGTCCCACTAATGCAGAGACTGCAAGACATGTCTTTACTGGATGTCCTGCATTGGGGCCGTTGTATATGACCTCTCTTGGGAAACTAGTCCACGACTATGGACTTTTGGGACTATTGCCTCAACACAGACTCGAAAACCACCCACATGGCACTTTATTGGGTATGGACAAAAATTGAAGTGCTGTTAGGAAGTGTCTCAGCTCTCATGCCTGTAAGCTAGACGATGCCCATTAAGACATATTGTATGCACTATATGAGGGCCTGAAACCAGGTGCTGTGTTAGTATCGTGTAGTTGAATTCTGCTGATTGTGATTAACTGTCATTCTTTATATGTCACTAATGATACTGTTTTGTCTTGCAATAAGTATGGACTGTACTCATTTTATTGTGATTGTCTAACTCATGTGATATTAATGTATGTTCATTTTATGAAAAGTTCTGATTTGAACTAAAACATGAATACATTATTATTATTATTTATATTATTAAAAAAGAAACATCTTAAACAAATTTACCTGACCAGTAATGCCCCCCCCTGGGAGGGTCATATTGCTATTAGTACCCTGGCACATTGTACTGAGGTACTAATAGTGTTTTTATCTCAAGTTGAGAAACAACGTGTTTGTTGTTTTTCAGCTTGAGATAAAAACTACAAATCAAGATGGCAGCCATGGATCGAGGAGAAGGGAACTACAGGCAGCCCCTTCTCCCTTTCCATGATGCTGTGATACTTCCAGGTCTGGGCGCTATCAAAAAATGAAATCAATATATAAATGGCGGCCATTGCCTGATCTGTGATGCTCCCGAAACCCTAGTGTTTCTGGCGCCTATGAGGGACGCTGCAGCACAAGGTAAATGAGGTGGGGTTGAGGGGGGTTGGAGACAGTGCTTTAAGTGGGATGAGAAATCAAGGTGGGACTTTTTTTAGGGGTGCGGCCTAAGTACGGGTGTACTTAGACCACACCTTCTTAAGAGACCCCACCTAACCAAAGGAGGGGCTGGTAATAGAAGTAGAGTTGGGGCACACTGGCTTTATTACCTTTGATGCTCCCAGCTCCTCCTTTTAAACAAAAGAAGGGGCTGGGTGCACCAAAGGTGTGGCACCAGTGTGCCCCAGCTCTAGCACGCAGCCGGCAGACCTTTCATTCAAGAAGCTGCGTGGTAAGCAATGCTCTAACCACGGGCTCCTTGAATGAAAGGCCTGCCTGCTGCTGTAGCCGCTGTACTCATAAACAGGAGGAGGGCTGGACTGCCCAGCTCTCCTTTTGTTTTTGAGTAAAGTCATCACACAGCGTGAAGCCAAGGTGCTTCATGCTGCGTGATGACTATTTAATGAAAAACAAAAGGAGAGCTGGCCAGTCCAGCCCACCTCCTGTTAGAGTGCAGAGACACCAGGCAGCCTGTGTAGCAGGGTTACACGGGCTGCTTGCAGGTGTCAGTACTTTGGTTTAGAAAAAAGAAAAAGCAGGCATCTGCCTTCAGCACCCCAAGGAGGCGGAGTGATGCCCTGTGTTGTGCTCTGGCACGGAGTCCACACAGAATGAGAAGGAGGGACCATGAAGGGTCCCTACGAGAGTACACAGAGACCACAATATTGTCCAACTGTGACTGTTTATTGTGTCAGAGAATGCCAAGCACGGCTGAGGGCCCAGTGGCGCTTCAACAAGGCAGCTTGTGCAACATGTTGGCAGCAATTTGCCTTTTTCTGTTTTGTGCTGTAAATAGTAAATTTGGAGAACATTCCTGTTTTGTTTTTTTTAACTCCTGGGTGTTATCCATACACCTCTTCTCTAGTGAGGATTTTTATGGTGTACTGTGTGTGTGTGTGGTGTGTGTGTTTGTGTGTGTGTCTCTCTCTATGGTGTGCCAATGCAATATATGCAAGCATTGTCGCTAAACCATCAATCAGCCCCACACCTCTAGTACAAAAGAAGGGATCTGAACAGATTGGAAGCACAAGTCAACCATAAAACTCCTTGCCCAATTTTGGTATCGTGGACGGAACGGCAGGCTTATCTCTGCAAGGTCGTGGATCGTTGGTTAGTTGCAACACGGCAAAAATACACTAGGGGCCTTCGGAGAAGGACCAGGGGGACAGAACCACAATGCACCGTGTGCTGTAGATGTTCTTGGTACTCATCAGGGTTGAGTCAGTTTCAGGGTGCTTTGCAGCTCCTGCGACAGCGTTCCAGACGGGAGACAGCTGCGGGTATCAGGAGGCAGGCCGTTCGCCAAGCAATGCTGGACGGATGGCTGCAGACCAGCCTACAAGGCGGCTTGGGATCAAGAATCTTTGTCTCAGTGCTGGACAGTGGTTCTGAGGATTGGTCCATGCGTCTCGGACGACGTTAGGGACTGAATACATTTGATGTTAATTAATGTTATGTCATTATAAAACTTTGTAAAATGCATTCTTGCACACATCGGGTGCACTGTGGTTCCACGTAAGGACAATTGTGGGGATATCAAATCTTCTAAGATCTGTCTTTATAAAGCAGTAAAGGTAATAACATATCAAAACTTTCTGCTTGAATTGATAAGCTATTGTTACCTGATTATCCGTCTTCGACAGAGATTGTTGGATAGTTTTCCACAGTTTTGGGGGCCATTAATGATAATGAATATGATTTGTTATTTATATAGCGCCTTAAGCCAAAGCGCGTTACAGAGAACATATTTCCATACATTTATCATCCCAACTGAATTCGGTACTCATTTATCGACCTCGGAAGGATAAAAAGGCTTGGTTGGCCTTGCAGGGATTTGACCCTTCGACCTGCAGATCACACATAGATTGCAGCAGAGAGCGCTCAACCCGCTGAGCTATCTTACCGGCATTAATGAAAATGATGTGTCCCCTCATTTTTTCACAGTGCTTTTGCGACATTCACAGCCATCACTTAGCTTCTTGACGAAGAATACAAATGTCCCTTTTACGAGGAATGACTATTTGGTAAAAAAAGCTTTTTTTTGTCCCAGGCAAAGAAATGTAAACTCCATGGGCTGTTCCACAGGAAACCAACTAAGTTGTGGAGAAACTGGGATATTATTCGATTTGTTTGGTCATTTAGGAATTAAAGTTGCTGCTGCATTCTGTACTCGCTGTAATGTATTGATCAACTGTTTTGTTAGGCCAGTACATATTGGGTGATCTCCATATGGTCTTGCTGCATGGAAACCACTGTGGGTGGTGAAATGTTGCGGGCTTAGACTAGATGAAGCAATGTTTGGAAGGTGTCCGGTTTGAAGAAAGATGTTTGCATTATCGTATTTACTGACCCTTGGCATCGGGGCTGGTGGGTCCCACGGTAGTGGGCCAGAATGCTGCGTTTCATCTTATCTCTAAAGGGGCACAGACCATAACTTCGGTTTCGCTGCTTTGAATTCCAAACGATTGGCCTCTGTTCAATTCTGTGTCTGTGTCATACATCAGAAAAAGTTTGCCTTTTCAGCCATACACGTGAATACCATCTTCCTTTATATAAGTACCCGTGCCATGTACATGTAACACTTTGGATAATGATTGTACGTAATGATTGATCAAAAGGAGCGCGCCGCGGGGAACGCCACACGTGATATTCCGGTTACATACGCTTACAATTACAACTAATACCAAAATAGCAAATTCCAAAATAACCAATTCCTTTTTTTGTTATTTTTGGGGGGATTACCTCCAAAAGCCAGCCCTTTTTCTGTTCCTAATATTTTTCCACCACCACCAAAACCACTATTCCCACTCCCAACCACTTTTTTTTTTATTTTTTACAAATTCGTTATTTTGGAATTCGTTATTTTGGATTCGTTGTTATTGGATTAGTTTTTTAGGATTCTACATAATCACTGCATACTGATATTCCTGTATTAAGATTCACTGTGAGCGATTTGCCAGGTAGAATTGAATATGGTTAAGGCCTAGATTGGTGACATCAAACTTCTACCCGTGGTTAATGAGAATGGAATGATCACCAGTGTCGAATAGCGCTGAGTGGTGGAGTATTATCAGAGCCCTCCTTCCACTATCATCCACAAGCCTTCTGATTGTCCCCTGCAAAGTCATTGGGGGTCATTCTGAGGTGGGCGGTAGGGGATTACTGGCACCGGTAAGGAGACCGGTGCCGGTAATCCCCTACCGCCCAATTCCGAGGTCCCTTAGCGGGAACCATAAGGGACGTGTGGTCGGACCACATGTCCTTTACGGGTCCCGCTAAGGGACCAGGGTGCAAATAATGGGCTTGCCATTCGCGAGCCCGTTATTTGCGCCCCCCCCAATCCCATTGAGCCCTATGGGGGCTCAAATGGGAATGGGTAATGGTTTGTTCAATGGGGACTTACCGGTCCCTCCAGGGTCGGAATGGAACGGTAAGTCCCCATGGAACAACACCGGACTCGGTACCGGCATGGGAGGCAGCCATACTCGGAATGACCCCCATTGTCAATTCAGTGCCAATATCCAGGTGAAATCCCAGTGGAAATTGATCAAGGACACACTTGTATTACTCATGATTGATGCAAGACACACGTGATGCTTTGCCGCTGTGACTAAAATATTGCCAACTCAGGGCACCAATGAGAATGGTTGAAATCGAAACAAGTGCAGGATTCTCCGGAAAGGGGCGGGGCTAACTCAAGTAGGAATTTCCCTCATTAAAACGGCGATTAATGGAATGGGAAATTACATTTTCTATTCTTTTTACAATTTGTGTCAATCAACATTTCCTAGTGAGAACCAGGAGGCTCGGATTAATTTAATAAGCTCTCAGCATTTGTTATCGAAAGGCTATAGAATGATCACAGCCCTGGGTGGGCAAAGACAAAAGAACGCCCACAAGCTGTGTCTCCCTCCTCATATCACACCCCCTGTCTGTACTCCCCGGCCTTCATACAGGGTGCTACAAGCAGCAATTCAAATGAAACTTTTAATTAATTTAAATGGTTATTTATAACGCGCTTAATACCCAGAGGGTTCTAAGCGCGGACTGGGTGTTGCTCAGCATCTCTTGCTTCCAAGGCGAGTGCGTTGCCCCTGAGCTATGCTCCCAAAACACAAATTCCTGAAATAGTTTCTAAATATGCTTCAGAGCGAAAAGAAATCATACTATATACCAGTGATAAACGCTTTCTGGTCATCTTGTCCTTTTTTACAGTGGTATATATTTTATCTGTTTGCAAAATACTTAGCAGATTGTCCCTGATAATTTGGACGTCAAGGTCTTCAACGGCCAATGCTGAAGATGACACGACTGGTTGCCATCTACAAAATGTTCAGTTTATTGCATGAAACACATACATCAATTGATCAAGCAAGCCCACCAGATGAAATAAAAGCTACTGATATCCTTAAAATTTAAGTGGAATTTCCACGCTACCATCTTCATAATCACCGTGACTTTGACGTTGCTCGCCACCGGGATGTGACCTCCACACTCCTCCCTCCTGTCGGAACGCCACGTCTGAACCCACTTTAGAACTCCCCAATCACCCAGATTACAGTCTCACCTTTAATTCCTCCATGAAGTCACATTCACCGTCTAGGTAAACCCACCCCCTCCTATTAATCCAAAACCCACCCTATAATAGCACTGGAGACTAACCACCAAAGTCGCCTTATATAACGCTGGCCATAAAGAGCGCCCTGCTTAACTACCACCCTCGACTGTCCTATTAGCATACTACCTGTAATCCTTGCCTTGAATACCCCAGAGTTAAATACCACCTCTCTCTCTATAATTATAGGAACAGCCCTTAATCCCGCCCAGAAATAGCACTGGAGTCAGACAGGACCAACACCCTAATTTAGCCAACACTGATTCCAGCTCTGGGCGTAAATAGCCATGGAGTTAAGTGCCACCGACTTAGAAAGCACCCCCCTGCACCTGAAATAGCCATGAGTGCAGTGTATGGCAGCCGCCTCTGGGCCAGCTCCAAGCTTCCCCAGGTGATGGCAGCAGCAAGCAGGCCCTGCAAGGCTAGCCAAGGTGCACGTGCAGTGCTAGCTCCAGCCATCCTTATCAGATAACGCAGCCTGTCACAAAATGTTGCATTATTCTGCTAACAAAGCCGGCGCACAATACAACATGGACATAACACTCAAGAATTCGAATTGTAATGGGTTATTTATAACGCGCGCCTTACCGAGAGGTTTCTAAGCGCGGACCCGGGTATCGAACCTGTGTTGCTCCGCGTCATCTTGCTTCCAAGGCGAGCGCGTGAATGTTTGCTGTAGGTGTTATAGTTCATAACTGTGGCGTTTACGTATAAAAAGAAGCTTGCATGGCCGCAGCCAATAGTTTTGGTGTTTGGTGGCGTTGATTGACATGATGCGACTCGCCCAATAAGGCATGTGTAGGGAGACAAAGTGGGCAACGTAGATGTTGACAAGAGGAGCGCGTGTTTGAACAGATACAGATTATCAGCAATAGTGTGTGAAAGACAGAGTGCAAGAGGCAGAGTGCAGGAGAGAGTGCAATAGCCAGAGTAAAAAAGCCGGAAAACAAGAGGCAGAGTGTGTGATGGAGAGAATAAAGTATAGAAGGGCAAGGAGAGAGAGTGTGAGACAAGGAGGGAGCGACAAAGAGAAATAGAGAGAGCGAGAAAAGGGAGAGATAGATGAACATGATAGAAATAGGTAGAGAAGGGCAAGGACACAGAGTGTGAGTCAAGAAGGGAGCAACAAAGAGAAACAGTGAGAAAAAGGAGAGAGGGAGAGAGAGAGAGAGATAAGTCGAGAAGGACAAGGTGAGAGAGTGTGAGACAAGGAGGGAGTGAGAAGGAGAAACAGACAGGGCGAGAGAGAGATACACATGGAGAGAGAAAAGTAGAGAAGGGCAAGGAGAGAGTGTGTGAGACAAGGAGGGTAGAGACAAGGAGAACTAGAGAGAGCGAGAAAAAGGAGAGAAAGAGGGAGAGGGGGAGAGAGAGATACACATGGAGAGAAATACGTAGAGAAGGGAAAGGAGACAGAGTGTGAGAAAAAGAGGGAGTAACAAATGGAAACAGAGAGAGAGCAAGAAAAAGAAGGTAGCGAGAGACACACATGGGGAGAAATAAGTAGAGAGACAAGGAGGGAGAGGCAAAGAGAAACAGAGAACACGAGAAAAAGGAAAGAGAGATAGATGGAGAGAGATGAGAGTGGAGAAAGGCAAGGAGAGAGAGACAAGGAGAGAGAAAAAGACAAACATAGACAGCAAGAACAGGGAGAGTGAAAGAGAGTGAGAAAGAGAGCAAGATACAGCTAGAAGGAGATATGCAAAGATGGAGACAGGGAGAGAAAGAGAGAAATGGACAAAGAGGGAGAACGAGAGAGACATACAGAAAGAGACAAATGGAGGAACAGCTAGACAGAGAGAGAGAGACACAGAGGGGAATGTGCAATGATAGAGAGAGGGAGAGAGAGAGAGAGAGAGAGAAGCAGAGAGGCACAAAGAGAGAGAGTCAGACAAAAGAAACAGACTGAGTGAGATTGAAATAATTAAAATAGACATGGAAAGAGAGAGACCGTGAGGGGGAGATATGCAAAGAGATATAGTAGCACGTTAAGGAAACACCCCCACTTTCTGGCAGGAGCACCCGAGAAGGCACGCATGAAGTGGCACTAGTGTAGTGATTAAACAGCATTTCCCTGTATGCTCTAGGCCACTAGTATAGTGATTAAACAGCATCTCACTGTGTGCTCTAAGCCACTAGTATAGTGATTAAACAGCATCTCACTGTGTGCTCTAGGCCACTAGTATAGTGATTAAACAACATCTCCCTATGTGCTCCAGGCCACTAGTATAGTGATTAAACAGCATCTCACTGTGTGCTCTAGGCCACTAGTATAGTGATTAAACAGCATCTCACTGTGTGCCCTAGGCCACTAGTATAGTGATTAAACAGCATCTCACTGTGTGCTCTAGGCCACTAGTATAGTGATTAAACAGCATCTCCCTGTGTGCTCTAGGAGCACCCGAGGGCACAAAGGCACGCATGAAGTGGCACTAGTATAGGCACTAGAATAGTGATTAAACAGCTTCTCCCTGTATGCTCTAGGCCACTAGTATAGTGATTAAACAGCAAGGCCACTAGTATAGTGATTAAACAGCATCTCCCTGTGTGCTCTAGGCCACTAGTATAGTGATTAAACAGCATCTCACTGTGTGCTCTAGGCCACTAGTATAGTGATTAAACAGCATCTCACTGTGTGCTCTAGGCCACTAATATAGTGATTAAACAGCATCTCACTGTGTGCTCTAGGCCACTAGTATAGTGGTTAAACAGCATCTCAACGTGTGGTCTAGGCCACTAGTATAGTGATTAAACAGCATCTCCCTGTGTGCTCTAGGAGCACCCGAGGGTGCGAAGGCACGCATGAAGTGGCACTAGTATAGGCACTAGCATAGTGATTAAACAGCATCTCACTGTGTGCTCTAGGCCACTAGTATAGTGATTAAACAGCATCTCACTGTGTGCTCTAGGCACTAGTATAGTGATTAAACAGCATCTCCCTGTGTGCTCTAGGAGCACCCGAGGGCGAGAAGGCACGCATGAAGTGGCACTAGTATAGGCACTAGAATAGTGATTAAACAGCTTCTCCCTGTATGCTCTAGGCCACTAGTATAGTGATTAAACAGCATCTCACTGTGTGCTCTAGGCCACTAGTATATTGATTAAACAGCATCTCCCTGTGTGCTCTAGGCCACTAGTATAGTGATTAAACAGCATCTCCCTGTGTGCTTTAGGAGCACCCGAGGGCGAGAAGACACGCATGAAGTGGCACTAGTATAGGCACTAGAATAGTGATTAAACAGCTTCTCCCTGTATGCTCTAGGCCACTAGTATAGTGATTAAACAGCATCTCACTGTGTGCTCTAGGCCACTAGTATAGTTATTAAAAAAAATCTCCCGGTATGCTCTAGGCCACTAGTATAGTGATTAAACAGCATTTCACTGTGTGCTCTAGGCCACTAGTATAGTGATTAAACAGCATCTCCCTGTGTGCTCTAGGAGCACCCGAGGGCGAGAAGGCACGCATGAAGTGGCACTAGTATAGGCACTAGAATAGTGATTAAACAGCTTCTCCCTGTATGCACTAGGCCACTAGTATAGTGATTAAACAGCATCTCACTGTGTGCTTTAGGCCACTAGTATAGTCATTAAACAGCATCTCCCTGTGTGCTCTAGGAGCATGGTGATTAAACAGCATCTCCCTGTGTGCTCTAGGAGCACAGTGATTACACAGCATCTCCCTGTATGCTCCAGGCCACTAGTATACTGATTAAACAGCATCTCCCTGTGTACTCTAGCAGCATAGTGATTAAACAGCATCTCCCTGTGTGCTCTAGGAGCATAGTGATTAAACAGCATCTCCCTTTGTGGTCTAGGAGCACCCGAGGGTGATAAGGCACGCATGACGTGGCACTAGTATAGGCACTAGTATAGTGAATACACAGCATCTCACTGTGTGCTCTAGGAGACTAGTATAGTGATTAAACAGCATCTCACTGTGTGCTCTAGGAGACTAGTATAGTGATCAAACAGCATCTCCCTGTGTGCTGTAGGCCACTAGTATAGTGATTAAACAGCATCTCACTGTGTGCTCTAGGAGCACCGGAGGACGTGAAGGCATGCATGAAGTGGCACTAGTATAGGCACTAGAATAGTGATTAAACAGCATCTCCCTGTATGCTCTAGGCCACTAGTATAGTGATTAAACAGCATCTCACTGTGTGCTCTAGGCCATTAGTACAGTGATTAAACAGCATCTCACTGTGTTCTCTAGGCCACTAGTATAGTGATTAAACAGCATCTCGCTGTGTGCTCTAGGCCACTAGTATAGTGATTAAATAGCATCTCACTGTGTGCTCTAGGCCACTAGTATAGTGATTAAACAGCATCTCACTGTGTGCTCTAGGCCACTAATATAGTGATTAAACAGCATCTCACTGTGTGCTCTAGGCCACTAGTATAGTGGTTAAACAGCATCTCAACGTGTGCTCTAGGCCACTAGTATAGTGATTAAACAGCATCTCCCTGTGTGCTCTAGGAGCACCCGAGGGTGCGAAGGCACGCATGAAGTGGCACTAGTATAGGCACTAGAATAGTGATTAAACAGCATCTCACTGTGTGCTCTAGGCCACTAGTATAGTGATTAAACAGCATCTCACTGTGTGCTCTAGGCACTAGTATAGTGATTAAACAGCATCTCCCTGTGTGCTCTAGGAGCACCCGAGGGCGAGAAGGCACGCATGAAGTGGCACTAGTATAGGCACTAGAATAGTGATTAAACAGCTTCTCCCTGTATGCTCTAGGCCACTAGTATAGTGATTAAACAGCTTCTCCCTGTATGCTCTAGGCCATTAGTATAGTGATTAAACAGCAAGGCCACTAGTATAGTGATTAAACAGCATCTCCCTGTGTGCTCTAGGCCACTAGTATAGTGATTAAACAGCATCTCACTGTGTGCTCTAGGCCACTAGTATAGTGATTAAACAGCATCTCACTGTGTGCTCTAGGCCACTAATATAGTGATTAAACAGCATCTCACTGTGTGCTCTAGGCCACTAGTATAGTGGTTAAACAGCATCTCAACGTGTGCTCTAGGCCACTAGTATAGTGATTAAACAGCATCTCCCTGTGTGCTCTAGGAGCACCCGAGAGTGCGAAGGCACGCATGAAGTGGCACTAGTATAGGCACTAGAATAGTGATTAAACAGCATCTCACTGTGTGCTCTAGGCCACTAGTATAGTGATTAAACAGCATCTCACTGTGTGCTCTAGGCACTAGTATAGTGATTAAACAGCATCTCCCTGTGTGCTCTAGGAGCACCCGAGGGCGAGAAGGCACGCATGAAGTGGCACTAGTATAGGCACTAGAATAGTGATTAAACAGCTTCTCCCTGTATGCTCTAGGCCACTAGTATAGTGATTAAACAGCATCTCACTGTGTGCTCTAGGCCACTAGTATATTGATTAAACAGCATCTCCCTGTGTGCTCTAGGCCACTAGTATAGTGATTAAACAGCATCTCCCTGTGTGCTTTAGGAGCACCCGAGGGCGAGAAGACACGCATGAAGTGGCACTAGTATAGGCACTAGAATAGTGATTGAACAGCTTCTCCCTGTATGCTCTAGGCCACTAGTATAGTGATTAAACAGCATCTCACTGTGTGCTCTAGGCCACTAGTATAGTTATTAAAAAAAATCTCCCGGTATGCTCTAGGCCACTAGTATAGTGATTAAACAGCATTTCACTGTGTGCTCTAGGCCACTAGTATAGTGATTAAACAGCATCTCCCTGTGTGCTCTAGGCCACTAGTATAGTGATTAAACAGCATCTCCCTGTGTGCTCTAGGAGCACCCGAGGGCGAGAAGGCACGCATGAAGTGGCACTAGTATAGGCACTAGAATAGTGATTAAACAGCTTCTCCCTGTATGCACTAGGCCACTAGTATAGTGATTAAACAGCATCTCACTGTGTGCTTTAGGCCACTAGTATAGTGATTAAACAGCATCTCCCTGTGTGCTCTAGGAGCATGGTGATTAAACAGCATCTCCCTGTGTGCTCTAGGAGCACAGTGATTAAACAGCATCTCCCTGTATGCTCTAGGCCACTAGTATAGTGATTAAACAGCATCTCCCTGTGTACTCTAGGAGCATAGTGATTAAACAGCATCTCCCTGTGTGCTCTAGGAGCATAGTGATTAAACAGCATCTCCCTTTGTGGTCTAGGAGCACCCGAGGGTGATAAGGCACGCATGACGTGGCACTAGTATAGGCACTAGTATAGTGAATACACAGCATCTCACTGTGTGCTCTAGGAGACTAGTATAGTGATTAAACAGCATCTCACTGTGTGCTCTAGGAGACTAGTATAGTGATCAAACAGCATCTCCCTGTGTGCTGTAGGCCACTAGTATAGTGATTAAACAGCATCTCACTGTGTGCTCTAGGAGCACCGGAGGACGTGAAGGCATGCATGAAGTGGCACTAGTATAGGCACTAGAATAGTGATTAAACAGCATCTCCCTGTATGCTCTAGGCCACTAGTATAGTGATTAAACAGCATCTCACTGTGTGCTCTAGGCCATTAGTACAGTGATTAAACAGCATCTCACTGTGTTCTCTAGGCCACTAGTATAGTGATTAAACAGCATCTCGCTGTGTGCTCTAGGCCACTAGTATAGTGATTAAATAGCATCTCACTGTGTGCTCTAGGCCACTAGTATAGTGATTAAACAGCATCTCACTGTGTGCTCTAGGCCACTAGTATAGTGATTAAACAGCATATCCCTGTGTGCTCTAGGCCACTAGTATAGTGATTAAACAGCATCTCCCTGTGTGCTCTAGGAGCACCCGAGGGCAAGAAGGCACGCACGAAGTGGCACTAGTCTAAGCACTAGTATAGTGATTAAACAGCATCTCACTGTGTGCTCTAGGCCACTAGTATAGTGATTAAACAGCATCTCACAGTGTGCTCTAGGAGCATAGTGAATACACAGCATCTCCCTGTGTGCTCTAGGAGCACCCAAGGGCGAGAAGGCACACATGAAGTGGCACTAGTATAAGCACTAGTATAGTGATTAAACAGCATCTCACTGTGTGCTCTAGGCCACTAGTATAGTGATTAAACAGCATCTCACTGTGTGCTCTAGGCCACTAGTATAGTGAATACACAGCCTCTCACTCTGTGCTCTAGGAGCATCTGTCATACTCTGTATAGTGCAAGTATTCCAGGCCAAACACTGCCTCTCTCTTCTCACAGGAGCACCTGTGCAGTTCTCTGTACTTGGGTCAGGGTATTGATATAACGACCACCTCATTATTCCCTCAGGAGCACTTGGGTGACCGTGGCACCCTGCGAGGGACACAGACGTGCAGGGAAGGAATACACTACTAGGATTACACCCTGGACAAACTGAAAGAGTCATCCTGGAAATGTGCACTTTACTGAGGCTAAGACTCACTATCTGGGGATGTTAAGGGTTAGAGACATCCACACCCCCCGTAATCACTTAGCCCCACACAATTAGAATACAATGGCAGGTTGATTTGCAGGTAAGAGGTGTCCTCTTTCACCTAGGACGAGGGAGAAACAGGTGTAAAGAAAGTAGTACTTCCTGTCCCGGACCATAACTTCCTCCCATTACCAGAACCTCCATACCCTTAATTACCCTGCCAGCAACTCCTCTGAAGCCTCTCCTCGTCCAGATTATCCACTATTAAGAACCTGTCAGAGGCACCCTTACTACAGGCTTATGAAAGGACACCTCAAGCCCTAGCCTGTCAAATAGCTCAGCAGGTTGGGCAATTTCTGCTGAGATCCTTGTTCAAACGCAGGTCCCTGTTTTGAATCCTGCACGGGCTGGAACAGATCTTCTTTCCAATATGGATCCGCTGAGTATCATTAACTTGGGTAAACATAGCTCTAAGAAGTGGCAAATGAATGGGAAACAGTGCTGCATAAAAACAAGGTATTTTTGTATTATGTCACTGGGTTTTGTCATAATGCAGCTTTTGCCATTTTCATGTCGAGACAGTTTGATACTTCAGGTCCTGCAAGGATAAAAAAAATGGTGGATTTGTGGGTACCATGCACCCTAACATCCCAGCACCATTCACCCTACCATTCCACCACAGGGCACCATACCACCCCACCACCATGCACCCTACCATCCCACCACTGGGTAACCTACCATCCCACCACCATGCACCCTACCACCCCACCACCATGCACCCTACCAACCCACTACCGTGCACCCAACCATCCCACCACCGGGCACCCCTACCATCCCACCACCATGCACCTTACTATGCCACCACCAGGCACCCCTCCCATCCGACCAACATGCACCCTACCATCTAACCACTGGGCACCCTACCATCCCACCACCATGCACCCTACCATCCACCACCATGCACCCTACCTTCCCATCACCATGCACCCTACCATCCCACCACCATACATCCTAACATCCCACCACCGGGCACCCTACCATCCCACCACAATGCACCCAACCATCCCACCACCCTGCACCCAAACATCCCACCACTGGGCACCCCTACCATCCCACCACCATGCACCCTACCATCCCACCACGGGCTCCCTACCATCCCACCACCATGCGGCCTACCATCCCACCACCATTCACCCTACCATCCACCACCATGCACCCTACCATCCAACACCTTGCACCCTACCATCCCACCACCATACACCCTAACATCCCACCAACGGGCACCCTACCATCCCACCACAATGCACCCTACCATCCCACCACCATGCACCCAACCATCCCACCACCAGGTACCCTACCATCCCACCACAATGCACCCTACCATCCCACCACCATACACCCTAACATCCCACCACCGGGCACCCTACCATCCCACCACCATGCACCCTACCATCCCACCACGGGCACCCTACCATCCCACCACAATGCACCCTACCATCCACCACCATGCACCCTACCATCCAACACCATGCACCCTACCATCCCACCACCATACACCCTAACATCCCACACCAGGCACCCTACCATCTCACCACTGTGCACCTAACCATCCCACTACCGGGCACCCCTGCCATCCCACCACCGGGCACCCTACCATCCCACTACCATGCACCCTACCATCCACCACCATGCACCCTACCATCCCACCACCATGCACCCTACCATCCCACCACCATACACCCTAACATCCCAACACCGGGCACCCTACCATCCCACTACCATGCACACAACCATCCCACCACGGGCACCCCTACCATCCCACCACCATTCACCCTACCATCCCACCACCAGGCACCTTCCATCCCACCACCATGCACCCTACCATCCACCACCATGCACCCTACCATCCCACCACCATGCACCCTACCATCCACCACCATGCACCCTACCATCCCACCACCATGCACCCTACCATCCCACCACCATGCACCCTAATATCCCACCACTGGGCACCTCTACCATCCCACCACCATACACCCTAATATCCCACCCCCGGGCACCCTACCATCCCACCACCATGCACCCAACCATCCCAACACCGGGCACCTCTACAATCCCACCACCATGCACCCTACCATCCACCACCATGCACCCTACCATACCACCACCATGCACCCTACCATCCCACCATCATACACCCTAACATCCCACTACAGGGTACCCTACCATCCCACCACCATGCACCCAACAATCGCACCACCGGGCAGCCCTACCATCCCATCACCATACACCCTACGTCCCATCACCGGGCACCCTATCATCCACCACCCTGCACCCTACCATCCCACCACCATGCACCCTACCATCCACCACCATGCATCCTACCATCCCTCCACCATGCACCTTACCATCCCACCACCATACACCCTAACATCCCACCACCGGGCACCCTACCATCCCACCACCATGCACCCAACCATCCCACCACCGGCCACCCCTACCATCCCACACCATGCACCCTACCATCCCACCACCAGGCACCCTAACATCCCACCATCATGCACCCTATCATTCCAACACCATGCATCCTAACATCCACCACCATGCACCCTACCATCCCACCACCATGCACCCTACCATCCCACCACCATACACCCTTGCATCCCACCTCCGGGCACCCTACCATCCCACCACCATGTACCCTACCATTCCACCACTGGGCACCCTACCATCCCACCACCATGCACCCTACCATCCCATCACCATGCACCCTACCATCCCACCACCATACACCCTACCATTCACCACCATGCACCCTACCATCCCACCACCATACACCCTAACATCCCACCACCGGACACCCTACCATCCCACCACCATGCACCCTACCATCCCACCACCGGCCACCCCTACCATCCCACCACCATGCACCCTACCATCCCACCACCGGGCACCCTACCATTCCACCACCATGCACCCTACCATCCCACCACCATTCACCCTACCATCCACCACCATGCACCCTACCATTCACCACCATGCACCCTACCATCCCACCACCATACATCCTAACATCCCACCACCGGACACCCTACCATCCCACCACCATGCACCCTACCATCCCACCACCGGCCACCCCTACCATCCCACCACCATGCACCCTACCATCCCACCACCGGGCACCCTACCATCCCACCACCATGCACCCTACCATCCCACCACCATGCACCCTACCATCCCACCACTGGGCACCCCTACCATGCCACCAACGTGCACTCTACCATCCACCACCATGCCCCTACCATCCCACCACCATGCACCCTACCATCCCACCACCATGCACCATACTTGTACCCCCTAGACGCATACCCACAGTACTGTGCCGCCATTGCTTCCAGCTCGGTGTCCACTCTGCATACTTGCATAAACTCCATGAAGCCTCCTCAATCGTCCTGCAGCACGTAATGACAGGACGCAACATGCTTGTGCGAGCTTTCAATTGGTATTGGTGTGACTCTCAAGACTTAAAACCAAAATCGTTCCATCCGTGGTGTTGAGGAAAACAGAATGGCTTCAATTCTGTGGGAATGCAGCCTGTGTGGCCCAAAACTGGCCTAACGCGGGAAAGGAATGCAGCCTGCGTGGCCCAAAACTGGCCTAATGTGGGAAAGGTTTCCAACAAAGGTCCCATATTTAGAGTCAGAGCAGAGGTATAGTTTTCTATCAATCAGAGGTACACTATTCAACGAGTTATTTCTTTTTTTGTTCTTCAAATGTGTGTCTTTAGTTCATTTTCCTTCTGCTTGTCCCTGGATTGGCGACGGCAGGGTTTTCCCCAGAATGTGGGCTTAAGCATTCTTGGGACTGAAGAGGGACATTTTAATGTCAGGTGTGACATTATAATAATTACACATGAGTAAGTGTTGTAGGGAACGTGCCCCGGATACAGAAGGGTTTAAAGAATGACAGAGCGGATGGGAGGAAGGTTGCCCTCCCTGGTGAGTGACTTTGTGTCACAAATCTTCCACTTTTTAGCTACCAAAAGCGTTCTTGTGGAAGTTGGGATGGTCTGACTTCTCGTTCTGTCCCAAGGCAAGTTTGCTCCAGAGTTTGACCCCCTTGACGACAATTCGTTTTCCCCAATGAGGCTCCCCTGAGTAGCTGATTGAAGTTAGATTGTAGCCCATGTTGAGATACAAGGTGTCAGTGATGTGGTTTTGCTTTTTCAGTCCTGGTTTGAGGCGAGCTGTGTAATTGTAGTGATTCCGCTCCTGGTGGCATCTATGCTATTGTTGTAGTAGTAGGCCTCGACTATCATCAAAAGACAAGATGGTCATGGTTTTGACCAGCAGGTCAACTGCGGGCATGATGTTTTTGAACATCTGGCACTTTAGGTTGACAGCTTTTGGCTAAGGTCGGTATTTTAAAGATGAATTATGCATTTGCTCAAATAAAATTCCTAGGTTTCATGCTTTGATTATGTGTGTTGAGGTGCAATCGACCAAGTTGGTCAGATTCTGGATAAGGCTAAAGGGGTTGTTCTCTGAACAGAATTAGCTGTTGTTCCTCTGGTTTTTATTGAGAGGTCACTTTGTGACATCAAGTGTTGAATTAGTTCCAGGCATGGAGGGATGTTCTAGGGGTTGGCATGGAGTGATAAACTGGGTACCAACAGTGGCCCTCCAAATGTTTTTCAAAGTGGACCCATTTTACACCATTAGATTTTGCAATGGAAATGAACACCATTCTTAAAATAATAATAGTGTGTCCTCTCCGAATTCGAAAACATTCAGTCCTGAAAAAAAATGGACTAACCAATGAGGTAGGTAATACATCTTTTTATTAAATCATCACACAATAAAAAACAGGGTAGCATACATGATGTGCAGATCAATACTCCTACTCTACTGTGAGTGATCCCGTTAAACAGAATATGCTTTCTCGTTTTTGTGTGTACATTGTTAGTAATCTTGTATATAGACCCATTTGCATTGCATATGGATGTTTTGTTCAAAGTGATCACAGACAGTATTGCAGAGCATTTGACAATGTCACATATTCACTGTCGTAGCAAACCACACAACACTCACACCCAAAAACCTAAAACTGCCAATAGAGTGCTCCTGTAATATTCATCTCAGCCAACAATGGTCATTTGCCTGTCATCATAAATGTAGTCTAGCTAGCAATGCACTGTCTTCAGGAAGGTTCAGACTATGGTCAGCTGGACTGTCAGACATTCCACAGCTGTTCGAGAACATGGCAATGGCAGTTAGGCACTATGCAAATATAAGACAGCATAGGTCTAGGTAGCGGCTAGACCACATTTCAGCACTAGGCATGCACCGGTGGACAGTGTAGATTATTGCATGGAAAGGCATTGTGGGAGTAATCCCTGATGCTGTTACTTGTATTGCATGCCTCTCCTGCCTCCACCGCAGCATTACAAGTCTGAGTGCCTGAGCAAAGAGGCCTCGGTTCACAAAGGATCTTGCGCACACACAAGCCAGAAGAACTCGACATGTGGTGGGTGGCGCGACTCACAGAACTGAATGAGCTGGATCAGTGCTGGCGGCAGGCTTCTTTCTTCCTCTTGCTGACAGATCTTATCCACCAGCGGTGATCATTGGACAACGAGTCCTGAGCCTCATTTCCACATCCTCTCGGGTTGAGCGTGTAGCCGTGGGTTGGGTTTCTTCATGTTCTGTGTGGACTTATCACAGTAAGGCTGGTTTCACAGGGTCTTCGCCGTGATGGGCCGCGGCTGGCGGTGTTCATGCGTGGGCTCAAGGAGACCTGGGGGAGTGGAAGGAACACTTGAACACTTGTCCCTCATTCACAAAGGGCTGCACTTCAATGCGCAGCAGCGCATGCGGCGCCTACACCGCTCCGGTCTCTTCCCTTGCACGCTCACAGTAAAAAGGGGGTGGGCCTCTAAAAATTGCCAACACACTTATAGGCCAGATAAGACAGCCACTCCAAATGCAGCCACGCTCCCCATGTGGATAGAGGCTGCACCCAGACCCCTTCGCCCCCCCACGAGCCTCATTGCTGTTGGCCAATACATAGCTGGGTGTTGGGCATATTTGCCAAGAGAGGTCGTATGTGGGTCCCTTGTACCTGCAACCATTCCCTATCCTGCCTACATATCATTATTGGTGCAGGGGGAGAGGGCAGATTAACGGGATAGGGGCCTTTGCTCCTTAGATTCTGTGAGTTTCTTCTTTTTTTTTTTCAAGAAATATTTTGATTGATTTTTTTTTATCAAAAAACAAATTATTACAATACAAAAGTATTCAACAAGAACATAAACAGCATGAAGTAACTGCAAAGCAACACCAACATCTGTGACTTTGGGCTCGATTCATGGATTTTTTCGCATAGTGCAAAGTGACTTTGCACAGCTGAACAGTGACTTTGCACTGCCGACACAAACCCTGATTCATGGAACTATGCAAAGTGTATTTTTGCAGTGCAAAGTCAGTGCAAAGTCCATTGAGTACAGCATGATTTGGCCTTATAAACATTCTTGTTTCTTAGAGGTACATTCACGCAAAGATGTTACTTTGTCTTGGCCATGTCCAACCTATAATTCCAGGGTATGTGCCTGGTCAGTGGGCACAAGGGTCAGATGTGCATTGAGCAAACCCAAGGGACTGGTGCGTGCCCCATATTATGGGAATAATGGCTGCCTCTGCCAGCTGGTCTTGGCCGATAATGGCCCGCTAGCCCAAGCAGTCAATTAATGCCATTGTCGACTGAAATGAGCCAGCTGCTGGGTGACGTGGCCTCTGGTGTTTGGGAGAATTTGGAGCCGGGCTGCCTCAGAACGTAAGAGCAGGCGCATTGCATGGCAATTGCTTCCTGAAGCTAGCTCCACTTCCAATATAAATGGCAAGGAACAAGCAGGGCACCAGGACCCAGCCGCCGTCAGGAGGAGCCCATGTTAATATCAAAGGAAGGTCCACCAATGGATGCAGTGGTTGAAAGTGGATGCTAGTTTGGGGGTGAAATGCAGCGGAGCAGGCCACGTGGGTTCTGCTGCTAGACTCAGGCCCATTACCCGCTCATTGATTGGTCGAATTGGATTATAAGTGTGATATTTGTGAATTTTCACTTGTTATGTTATGTTACTTGGCATTTATATAGCACCTTATGTATCATTGGTATGATCTCAATGCGCTGGTAGGTTGAACGCCCTCTGGAACCATAGTTCTAGTCTGGAGAGAGAGAGAGAGGGAGAGAGAGAGAGAGAGTCTTATGGTGCATTGGAGCACTGGATATGTGTGCAGCTGGTGTAATTGTTGGATGGTAGCTGCTTCCTAGCGATAGGTGTGGTGCTGAGGAAATCAGTTGAATGTGTTCAGTCTGGTGGGTGGACACCCAGACTGGGTTCTGGCTGCGTTAGGCCTGATGAACGCCTAAGCTAGCCGGAATATGCTTCAGCTAGCTGTGTTTTTATTAGGGTAATGAGGTGATCATGGAGTCGTGTTCGTATGTGAACAGCTAGGCTAAATTATCAGGGGTATAGCTGTGTTGTGGTTGAATGATGGTGTATTGTAGAGAGTAGGCGTAGTGGTGTGATATGGTGGCTATCAGTATAAGCACCTGAGACCAGGCACGTAAGTAGGACCGCACCGTCCATAACATCCGTAACATCCGCACCATCCACACCATCCGTAGCATCCGTACCATCCACAACATCTGCACCATCCGTAAAATGTGCATCATCCATAAGATGTGCATCATCCATACCATCCGCAACATCCGTACCATCCATAGCATCTCTACCATCCGCAACATCCGCACCATCCACACCATCCGTAACATCCGTATCATCCTTAACGTCCATAATATCAGCACCGTCCATAACATCTGCACCATCTGTAACATCTGCACCATCCGTAACATCCGCACCATCCATAACATCTGCACCATCCACACCACCCGTAACATCCGCACCATCCGTAACATCTGCACCATCCGCACCATCCTTAACGTCTGTAACATTTGCATTGTCCGTAACATCCTCACCATTCGTAACATCCTCACCATCCGTAACATCCTTACCAACTGTAACATCCGCACCATCCACAACAACCGTAACATCCGCACCATCCGTTACATCCGCACCATCCATAACATCCACACTATCCGTAACATCCGCACCGTACGCAACATCTGCACCATCCATAACATCTGCACCATCCATAACATCCGCGCCATCCGTAACATCCGCATCATCCGTAACATCCGCATCATCTGTGACATCTGCACCATCCGTGACATCCGCGACATCCGCACCATCCATAACATCCACACCATCCGTAACATCCGCGCCATCCATAACATCTGTGTCATCCATAACATCTGCGCCAACTGTGCCATCCGCACCATCTGCGCCATCCGCGACGTCTGCACCATCCACAACGTCCGCACAATCCATGACATCTGCACCATCCGTAACGTCCACATCATCTGTAACATCTGCACCATCCGTAACATCCACACCATCCGTAACATCTGCACTATCAGTGACATCTGCACCATCCGTGACGTCCACACCATCCATAACGTCCACACCATCCATAACATCCGCACCATCCGTAGCGTCCGCACCATCTGGAGCATCCACATCATCTGTAACATCCGCACCATCCGTAACGTCTGCACCATCTGTAACGTCCGCACCATCAGTAACGTCTGCACCATCTGCAATGTCCAAAACATCTGCACCATCCGTAACATCCGCACCATCCGTAACATCCGCACCATCCTTAACATCTACACCATCCACACCATCCGTAACATCCGCACCATCCGTAACATCCGCACCATCCGTAACATCTGCGACATCCGCACCATCCGTAACATCCGCACCATCCGTAACGTCCGCACCATCCGTAACATCCGCACGATCTGTAAAATGCGCACCATCCGTACCATCTGTAACATCTGCACCATGCACACTATTCGTAACATCCGCACGCACCATCCGTAACATCTGCACCATCCGCAGCATCTGTAGCATCGGCATTATCCACACCATCCACACCATCCGTAACACCCGCCCCGTCCGTAACATCCGCACCATCCGCACCATCCTTAAAATCTTCACCATATGTAACATCCGCACCATCCGCACCATTCGTAATATCCGCACCATCCATAACATCCGTAACATCTGCACCATCCGTAACTTCCATAACAACCGCACCATCCGTAACATCTGCACCATCCGAACCATCTGCATCATCCGCAACATCCACAACATCCGCAACGCCCGCACCGTCCACATCATCCGCACCCTTCACACCATCTGTAACATCACAACCACCGCAACATCTGCAAATTCTGCACCATCTGTAACATCCGCCCCATCCGTAACATCTGCACGATCCGCACCATCCATAACATCCACACCATCCGTAACATCCATAGCATATGCACCATCCGCACCATCTGCATCATCCGCAACATCCACAACATCTGCAACGTCCGCAACTCCCACACCGTCAGCACCATCCGCACCATCTGCACCCTTCACACCATCCGTAACATCAGCACCACCGCAACATCTGCAACATCTGCACGATCTGTAACATCTGCACCATCCATAAACATCTGCACCATCCGCACCATCCACATCATCCGCACTATCTGTAACATCTGCACTACCTGCACCATCCGCACCATCCATAACACCTGCACCATCCATAACATCCGCACCATCCGTATCATCTGTGCCATCCAGAACATCCGGCCCATCCGTTTAGTCCACTCAATCCGTTCGGTCCTCTCCGTCGGTTCCCTCGACTTCATCTGTTTTGTCCACGAGATCCGTTCCGTACATTCCGTGCATTCCATCCACTCCATCCGATCCATCCATTCTACCTACTCTATCCACTCCATCCATTCCATCCATTCCATCCACTCCATCCGTTCCATCCACTTCATCCGGTCCATTCAGTCCATCCTCGTGATCCGCTCCATCCATTCCATCCGTTCTATCAAATTCATCTGTTCCATCCACCCCTTCCACTCCATCCACTCCATTCGTTTCATTCAGTCTATCCGTTTTAGTCACTCTATCCGTTCCTTCCACTCCATTTACTCCTTTTTTTTTGTGACTATTCACTCTGTTTACTCTATTTTCCGACTCTATGTACTCCACCAGTCCCTCGGAACCATCAATTTTGTCCTATCATGGAGGTGTGCACCAGGTAGGACAGCATCGTTGTGTGTTTCGTCATTCGGTTGCTGGGGGATTTGGCCATATCTTGGGTGGTCATTTGTGTTATCGGAAGAGCCATGTTTTCAGTAGTTTGCAGAATGACAAATAGTATTCGGTGAGTCGGCTTTGGGGTGTAAGCGAGTTCCATAGAGTGGGGGCCAAGGCTGAGAACGAGGATCCTCCTATCCTGACTGAGTTGGTGTTTGGTATCACTAAAAGGAGGGTGGAGCTTGAGCTTAGAGTGTGCGGTGGGTGGTATGGTTTAAGCTTGTCTTGCAAGTAAATTGGGCCGTTTTTGTGCACTGCGTAGGGTTTTGAAAGTGGCCCTTTGTCCAACTGGGAGCCATGGGAGAGTTCTGAGAGCTGGAGAGGTGTGGTCTCTCGGGCCCAGTGCTAGAAGAATTTTGGCTGCAGCGTTTTGTGCTCTTTGTAATTTAATGAGGTGGTATGCCAGGACTCCGAGATATAGAGAGTTAGCGTAGTCCAGTCTCGACATTACAATAGACAGAACAGCGGCAAGTCTGTTAGGAAAGGAGAGGTAGGGAAAAATGCCCCTAGTCTCACTTATTCGAGGACAGTTCTGCATTTAATCAATCAGACACACTAATATATTGGACAGGATGGCAGCATCATCTAAGCGTGTGTAGGTGAGCAATGCTCTGCCTTTTTCTTCCCTAGCGCCACTGTTTCATTTGACCAATTTAGGCACACCAAGGTCACTTTAGTGGAGTTGATGCCAATAGCATGTGTCAATGAACAGGGTTTAGAACGCATGCTGTCTGACTAATAATGAAATACTCTGCTTTTTCTGGGAGATCCAGTTTTGGCACCCATGCTCGGTTTTGGCCATAGCCAATTAGAATGTAGAGTGAAGTGAAGTGTAGCAGAGCCTTGTGACTTTGGGCAAATTCTGAAAGATGTGCAGTCAAGTAAATCAGGAGATGCCTGAGGAATCTCAGATTTTCCTCTTCTACGAAATATCCGATTCCCAAAATGTAACACTTGAGCTGCCTGGAGCATCTCTGGAATGACCAGAACGCTGTGAGTCACATGTGAATGTTTCATCTACACATTTCTGCAGTTTAATCTTGGTCTCGCAAGTGTCAATCTGCACATCTTCGTGGCCCAGGCACCAAATATTCAGTGCTTTTTTGTTCTAGGTAGACGTATACACACAGGACCCGATTCATGAAAAAGTGCACATTATACCCGGTCACGCGCCAAGAACAACACTGCACGAGCCTGCGTGCCGATTAAAATATGCATGCCCTGCATATTCATGGAATTTTCTGCGCAAAGTAACTGTATATGCAAGTCGTGGCCAGAACGCCCCCATATGCAAAAACATGCACCCTGTAAACAGTGCGTGCAGTCCTCCGCGTTTGTCACTGGCACCCCGACAACATGCGTCAGGTTTATCGTAACTCGGTTAACACTCAAGAAAATCTGCGTGCAAACCCACGTAAACCGTTCCTGCACCCTGCTACGCTGAATATGCGCACCCCTAACTACGTTCGGGACCCTGCCGGCATGCACGCACCCCCTAAATCAGACATGCAGACTCACCTCCAAAGTTGCGAGACCTCTGCACAAGTCTGTATACCTGCTTTCGGGTGGCGGAGAGCTCGAGGGCTTTGCATGTCATGTCGTGCGCACGATCGGGACCCTGCCGGCATGCACGCACCCCCTAAATCAGACATGCAGACTCACCTCCAAAGTTGCGAGACCTCTGCACAAGTCTGTATACCTGCTTTTGGGTGGCGGAGAGCTTGAGGGCTTTGCATGTCATGTCGTGCGCACTTGAGGGCGTGCCATGGAACGCCTGAGTGCCGTCTCTCGTAATGCCCACTTTTGGCCATGTTGTTCCCCATTTTCCGTGTTCCACCCACAAATCTGCCCTCTGCGTAGACCTCGCCCACGGCCTGCGTGGTCTCTCAAGCAAAGGCACTGGGCCGCTCGCAGCAATGCACAGTCAGCAAAATATCCCGCGCAATAGATTCCTTGAATCAACGGACTGGATTCTGCATGCAGTTTGTCACGCAAATCCAGTATTTTATGCCAAATAATTCCATGAATCGTGCCCTCATTGTATTAATATTTAGTATTATAGCAAACAGCATTGACTTGTGTTCCAAAATAGACACATTGCAAAAAGATAAAGCCAAGTACCTCCCACCCTTTGATCACCTTGTCATGTTGTTGTTGTTGTTTTAGATTAAGGGTCCCTCAATAATGATCAGGAACCACCCAAACTTTTATTTTGGGTCTAATGGATATTTAATATCTGCACGTAGTAGGCCCAAGCAATACATCTGAAGGCAGTATTTCCCTTTATTTGTTGTAAGATGTACTGACGGGCATAATTCAGTTTATGACAGACTACTTGGTCTAGTGTTCCGCCGATGCAGAGTAGGGAGTAGTGATGTGTAACTGCCATCACTAGCATAAACCATGCAACTTACAAAAGGAGCAAAACATAATTATAACTCGCCTTCTCCCACTTTCAGTTTAGTTGCCTTGTTTTCATCAGCATGAATATTGTGAATAAAAGTGTAATACCAGAAATTAGCAGATTATCAATAATTAGTACATGACGAGGGACAATCAGATTGTTGCAAATTATCTGATTGGCCCCAACTGGGTTGTTACCAGCCCGACAAGGCTCTTAGTTTCCGCGGCATAGCCCCATGCGAGTGCTCACCATGGAAAGGGAGAAGAGACAATTTGTAGTCCTTGCTCCCGTTTCATGGTGGCCATTTTATTCCCCTACTTTTTTAATGGGCACCACGAAAAGGGAGCACAGACTTCATATCCCGTTCAATGGCGGACATTTTTGTACAGTTTTTTTCAGCTGCGAAACGCCAGAGCATCTCGCAGCTGAATGAAGATCCTTTCAGTACCACTGGCTGGAGTACTAATAGCAATAAGACCCTTGCTGTGGCAGCATTAGCGCATCAGGCAATGCCCCAGGGTCTGCGTTAAGGACAATGGGCTTATTGCTTAAGAAGCAATACAATTTAATTAAGTACATTGGACTTTATAAATAGGGAGAGTTTAGCTGAATGAATATTTGAGCTTCAAAGTTGTAAATATTTGCCAACATATAAAAATATTCTACGAAAGTGGAATATCAACATTTGTTTTAAAGTTTTGTCTGATGCTTACAGAATAGGAAAAAGTCACAGATTTCATAGTAATTAGAAAAATGTGGACATAAATTAAAAAGTGGCCACCCATCTACAGTAGCCAGCAGCGTAAATCGTTTCCAGCAGCAAACACATGCAGGTGTCCATTAGAGAATTATGTGCCCACTAGAAACAATGCATGCAAAGAAGAGAATGATTTATGAAATAGAAGTAGAAAGGGTCCCGTGTATTGGACACCATGAAAATGAATAGCAGATTTATTTTTCTTTCATATTATTCCTTCAGCCACCCCCCACCCTCCATCTCGTCCTTTCCTCTTTTCTCCCCTGATGAGTTCGCTAGACAAGTCTGATCTATGAAAGCCTTGTCAAAACAGGTTCATCCCTGTTCCTCTAAAACCATCAAGGACCACATTGACAACCTCGCTCCAGCCTTTGCTGATTTTTGCAACCACTCCTTTGCCTCTGGATCCTTCCCCTCCCCTCTGAAGCACTCCCTTATGCATCCTCTTCTCAAGAAACCCACAGCTGATCCTAACTATCGCCCAATTTCCATTACTCCCTTTCTGGGCAAACTCCTGGAAAAGTTGGCCATCTCTCAGTTTAACCTTCATTCCAATTCTGTTGGCTGTCTCCATGACCACTAGCCTGGCTTCAGAGCTACCAGAAGCACGGAAATTGCTCTCCTGAACATCCGTGAAGATCTGCTCTCCAACCTTGACTCTAACATTCCCTCTATCCTCATCCTCCTCGATCTCTCTTCTGCCTTCGACACAGTCAACCATACCATCCTGCTCAACTGCCTCTGTGATAACCTGGGTATCACTGATCAGGCTCTGGCCTGCTGACCTCTTTCCTCTGTGATCCATCCTCCCATGTTAAACTTGGGTCCTTCCTATCATCTATCTTCTTCTCTACCTGTGATGTTCCCCAGGGGTCTAACCTTGCGCCCTGGCTTTTCAACCAATACCTGGCAACTCTCGCCCACTGCATTGCCATTTTCTGCTCAAATTTCCAGTGCTACGCTGATGACACTCAACTCATTTTCAGGCTGCCCTCGACCACCTCCTCTCCCTCTCTCATCTCTGATTGCCTAACTGGCATTCAAGATTGTGGTGCCGCCAATGATCTTTTTCTGAATGCCAGCAAGATGGTGATCCTCTTCATCAGCACACCTTCACCATCCTTTCCCCTCACTCTCTGGCCGGCCTCCCACGGCCCTCCTCCTACCCCCACCTGCGAGGCTAAGAACCTTGGGGTTATCTTTGACTCCACACTTTCCTTCTCCGCCCACATCTCTGATGTCTCTAAAAAGTCAAACTTCCTACTGCACCTCCTCAGAGGTACTCTGCCTTTCCTCTCCTTCCCTCAGAAGCTCATCTCTCCAGCTCTGAAATCTCTCCATTGGCTCCCAGTGGATGCAAGGATTAAATTCAAAACCCTCTGCATTGTCCACAAGGCTTTCTGGTATCTGGGTCCAAAATACATTCAGCTATCCCTCTGCAAATACCTCCCTGTTGTGTAAATGACTAGGTATTGCATGCTTTGCTGTGCCATGCTCATTCTAGAATGAGCATGGGACATAATGTTCTTAATGGAATTGAGAACCTTTAGGGGATGTTGTTGCTCAAGTAGATTTCAGTTAGACCTGATGTCCTGGAGGTGTTGGGAGTCTTTATATGCTGTGCTTAACTTTACACAATAAAAGCACTGAAAAGACACAACTGGCGTGTGTGTTTTCTTAAGAATGGCGACGAGGATGGGATGTGTGTTCCTGTGAAGCCTGCCCCGCTTCTCCAACAATCATCGATCCCCATCGAGACCCCCAACGCCAGCTGGCTGAAAGCGACAACGTTCACCGTGTGACACGCAGTGAAGAGGAACTGGCACCTAGAGTGTGGTAGCGTTGGTTTGCCAGCTGCGTGCTCGTCTGTGCAGAAGAGCAGATTTGTGCCGACCCAGGCAGCTGTGCCGATCCGAGTAGTGGAGGGAGCAGTGAGACGCCGGGTGCGGAATCTCATCGGGACCTGGAGGCGCGGCACGTCCTTTTGAAGCCCAATGCACTGAAGGAGCTCGCCTTTGATCACGATGCGGAGATCGCTCTGCATTTTGGGTGAGGCGGTGGCACAGAGCACGTCCAAACGCGCGCTTATCCCATGAATCGTCACGTGTGCAGATATTGGGCATTCATCGCGGAAGGAACCGTGCGTTTGTATTTCCTCGGATCGCGGGTCTGAGTAAGTGAGTCACGGGAGTGGATGTCGGTTGGACACCGTAGTAGGAGCTCCACGTTTGAATTAGCGGTCTCGCATTGCGGTGTGGAGCCAGTGATGTATTGAACCCGCCCAGGGCCCTCAGGGGAAGGCGGTCTGGGAGTGCTGTTGAATACAGAGATGTCCAGGTGAGATCGCACAGGGGAGGTGTGTTCGCAAGGGAGCAAAATATTTTCCCAGTGGCCAAGAGTATTGACTTGCTTGCGTAATTCCCATAATCCCATTGATAAGGGGGAACTATTTGAGGAGGACTATCTCCAGTTTTAACTGGGTGACACCAATTATATCAGAAGGGGAGGGGCCAACTGTGTTGGTGCTCTGGTGCTGGTCAAGGGATCCCAGACGCTCATTGAATATCCAGTGTTGTGGAGTGAAGGTATAATATGGCACTTTCTGGGGTTCCTGGTCCCCAAGTGTTTATGCCCACTCCAGGCCCTCCCAAGATCAAGTGGGCACCCTGGAAAAAGGGGTTTTTACATTATGTTAAAGCTACCTGTGGAAATGCAATGTCGGTGGAGCGGAAGGTGGCAATGCTGATGCACTTTTTGGGATATGTGGGTCAGAGAATATATGACACTCTCCCAGACATTCCTGATCTGGACTTGGAAGGGGGATCTAATGATTTTGATGAGGCTTTGTCTAAGTTGGACAAACATTTTGAAGCTAAAACAAGTACTGTCTTGGAAAGATACCATTTTGGCAAGAGATTCCAGAATGATGGAGAATCTGTCGAAGACTACATTACGGCTCTGAGACATTTGTCTCTTAATTTTAAATTTGGTGGTAGTCTAGATGAACATATAAGGGACCAGTTTATGTTACATTGTGCGAATGATAAAATTTGTGAAGAGATTTGGTTGAAAGACGACCCCAATTTAGAGGAGGTTATAGGCATTGCAAAAAGGATCGAGCACACCTTGCAGTGTGTGGCAAAATTGGCGGTTAAAGAAAATAAGTTAGTGCCAAATGTTGAGGTTCTGAGGGTGGGTGAAAAGAAGGGAGTCGATCTGAAAAAAAAAGAAGAAGCAGAAGTTCAAACATAATAGACGTTATGAGGCTACTCAAAGCAAAGGTGGGGGTAGTGAACAAGGAAATAGAGGTGTGCGGAAAGATAGCGCCCAGGGTAACATAAAAAGGGAAGATAGATTGGCCCTCATTACGACCCTGGCGGAAATCAACTGACATGACCGCCATAGCGTAAATAGCGTTTCCGCCACTGCACGATGGAGGAAAGTGCGGCTAATTCTGACCCATCGGGCACGAGCATTACGCCATGGCGGAAGTGCAAAGTCCGCGATGGCGGAAATGACCCCAAAACGCCCCTTACCGCCGTCGTACGTCGCCCTAGGTGCAATTCCGCCACCCATCTTAGCGGTCACCGTAATGAGCGGTCAGCGCAAAATACGGTCACCGTAAATATACGGAAACGGAAGTAAAAACATGGGGCCGGAACGGGAAACAGCACGCCGTACACCTATAAAATCAGAATCCCAACACAACCATTAAAAATCCGACCCTGAGACACATCCCAACCCGTTAGCCACCCCAGTTAAAAAAATAAATATGGGAAAAGTTGCTAAAAAAGCGTGCGACCGCAAGCGGCAGGTCCACTTCTCCCACGAGGAACTCACCGTGCTCACAGAGACCCTCCAGGAGAACGCTGCCGTCGTCTTCTCGACGCAAATGACCAGGACGGCACTTGCGAACAAGAAGGCCATATGGGCGCTGGTGGCACAGCGGGTAAGTGCGGTGGGGACCGCACCCCGCAACCCACAGCAATGCAGAAAGCGATGGGACGACCTACGGATACGCGTCCGGAGCATACTCTCTGCCAACCGGAACATTGCCACAGCTACCGGGGGAGGATCGGAATCACCCATCAAGTTGACCCCCTGGGAAGACATCTGTGCCTCCACCATTGGAATGGAGAGCATAGAGGGAGTCAGAGGGATGGAGAAAGGAGTGCAGACATCAGAAGAATCAGGTAGGTGGCCCAAATGAAACTATGCCAAATCCACAATTACCAACCATGTGAAGTAGCATGTGTCCCCATAGTGCACTAGAAACACATGTCCAGGAGAACGGCCACATACATTGCCATGACAGCGCCCCTTAAATGTCAGATTAAATAAATACATATTTAAAAATCCCAAAAACACACTCTACATGTGCAGCATGCACACCCTAACTGCAGACTGCAAAATAACTGCATCCCCAATGCACACAAAAATGAGACCACCTCCAAGGCCCTGACCCAAATCACCCCCAGGTACCACCCCAATGCATGTGATACAATTGCCATTACAATTACCACAGACCCATGAATAACGCTCGCCCTCCTTTACTCCACCACAGGGTCCGATTCCAACGACGAGCTTCAGGACACCCCTACCAGCACACCTGCAAAGAGGGCCAAGACCAACGGCCAAAGACCCTCCACCTCAGCTGCACGGATCAAGACACGGGAGCAGCACAAATCGAGTGGCAGCACACTGGAGGGGACATCAACAGGCACCCCAGCAGCCAGCATGTCCACAACAGCAGCACCACAGGTCCCCCCAATGGATGCCACAGAAGGCACTGCTTCTGGTGGCAGCAGCACCACAGGTGACACTGCACACATGCCAGCATGCTCCGACACAGAAAACGGTGCTGCCGAAGTAGGACACATCCATGACCTGTCTCAATCCCCCTGTTTGTATCATCCCGTACACCATGAGGAAACCACGCAGGGCACCCACAAGACGACGACTGGCCAACCCCCACAAGGCCTGTTGCAAGGCAACATGAGGCGTCCAGCCCCTCTGTGACACCACCGCAAATGGGCATGGCCCAGCAGAGGCAACAGTCCCTCGAGCAGATGATAGTGCAACAGCAGCAAATGGCCACGCTCCTCAAGGAGCATGCTGATGAATGTGGGGGTTCTAAGGCAGCCATTGAAACATCTACTGAGACACTTAGGGCAGAAATGGAGCGTAGTACAGAGACACTAAGGGCACAAATGGAGAGAAGTACCGAGAGCCTGAGGGGACAAATGGAGAGAAGTACCGAGAGCCTGAGGGGACAAATGGAGAGAAGCACCGAGAGCCTGAGGGGGGAACTGCATGCGACGTCCAAAGACGTATGTGGTGAACTTGCCGCTGTGCGCCGTGTGCTCACTGAGCTCTCACAAACCCTTAGGGACATGCATGGACGTGAGCAGGCAGAGACATCATCCGTTGCAAGTTCCGTCCAGGGCAGCCCCCAACGTAGATCTGGGAGGAACCGGCGCTCCACAGGCAGGGGTGCCCCTGATACCCGGAGAGGGGGCTTGCAATAGCGTCTGCCCACTGACAATGAGCGTCATTGGACACTGGTGTTCGGGGGGGGGTAGGAGGGTGGAGGGGGTGTGTTGTGCTTCTTTGGGTGGCGGGTCGATTGGGTGTGTAATGTCATTTCACATCTGCAATACAATTCTTCATATTCATCCAATGAGATGTGTGGACATTGATCTTTGTGTATGAGGCCTTTCTTGGCGTACAGTCCACATTGTGCATGTTCCAGACACACACAGTGCCACAAGTCCCGTGTCCATGTAACAGCCACCAGGCGTGAGTGCTAGAAGCATGCATCTATGAGATTCTGACGTAATTCACGGGCCTCCTGTGCCTCGCGGACCCCTTGAGGTGCTGCCACATCCCCACCCTCATCATGACCATCTTCAGGTGCTAGCAGTTCTGCGTCGGGGGGCATGGCCACATTCCTACGTACGCACATGTTGTGTAGCATGACACATGCCATGAACATCTTTGCCACCTTCCCATGGCGGTACAGGAGTGCCCCGCCAGACCTGCTGAGGCAGCGGAAACGAGCCTTCAGTAGGCCGAATGCCTGTTCTATGACCACACGGGTACGTGAGTGGGCATGGTTGTAGTCCTCCTCATGCTGGTCCTGTGGTTTCCGGATTGGTGTAAGGAGCCATCTCTTCAGTGGATACCCGCCATCACCTGTATGTGGACAACAAAGGATGTTTGTGGAATGTCATTGCTACGTACGCACCCCCCCCTTCCTGCCAGGTCATTCACGCATCACCTACCCCACATACTCATGCATTAAATGAGACTCACCGAGTAGCCAGGATCGGCGCCCTGCGTGTCGCTCCATGTAGCGTGGTATTCTAGAGTTCCGCAAGACCATGGAATCATGTGTTGATCCTGGAAATCGGGCAGAACAATGTGTAAAGATCCTGTTGGAGTCACACACCATTTGTACATTGATAGAATGATATTGTTTCCGATTGCGGTACTGGGCCTCCATGGCATGTGGGACAACCAATTCCACATGGGTGCAGTCGATGGCACCAATGCAACCTGGTATGCCGCCAAGTGCATGGAATCCCACTTTTGTGTTTGTAAGCTCCTGCTCCGAGCGTGGTAAAGTGATGTAGTCGTCTGAGTGCTTCAGGAGGGCATCAAGCACTTGGAATAGTGTCCGTGAGAATAGGGGCTGTGAAATGCCATGCAACTGTCCGACTGTGTGCTGGTAGGTGCCTGTGGCCAGGAAGTGGAGTACAGACACCACCTTCAGTAGGGGTGGGATGGCGGTTGGGCTATCTATCATGCTGACAAGGTCAGCGTGTGTCATGTCGACAATGGCGGTTATGGTGTCCCGGTCCAAACGGTAGAGGGTGTGGATCTGCTCAGCTGTGAGGTTGAACGGATTAGCTCGGAGGCGTGGGATTGCGGGCTGCCTGCGTGGTGGTAGTGGCTGTGCTGGTGGGGCTTGCTGGCCATGCCTTGCCCTCCTCCTCCTCCTCCTCCTCCTCCTCCTGCGTCTCCTCTGTGCGGCCGGTTGTTGTAGTAGTTGGCGTTCGTCTTCTTCTTGAAGTTGGAGTACTTGCAGTGCAATCAGGTCCCCCAGGCCCAACATCGCTAGTCCTGCCGGTAGCATTCTGGAGTGGGTGTGGTTGTGGGAGGGGTTTGGGTATGCAATTTATGTGTTTTCAGGCTGTATAGCCTTCACCTGTGGTGATTCATTCCACCTGTGTCAGCTGCAATGCCTTTAGTGCGAGCACGTCCCGCACACGACGCTGCAATTCGACGCATGGCATCTTGCATTTGCATTCATGTTCTTAATCCCGAAGGCTGTGGAATATTGGTTTATATGTTAATTCTGCTATGGTCCCATTGTTGCACATACGATATTTGCATTCGCGAGCAGACTTGTGAAGGGTCAGTGGAATGTAGTGCTCGATCAACGGTGGACCCTCATGCAGCACTGTACCGACGTTCACCGACGGCGGGGAGTCCCATCAGTGATTGAGGCCAGTTACCATTTTCACACACAGCCGCACTGCATAGATGTATTTGTGAATACAAGCGTTCACAGATGCCTTTTCAACGTGATGTTGCAAATTAGGAATTCGAAGGACAGCGCTTTCGGTTTTCAACTAGCGGCGTGGAGACGCCCACAGGTCTGACTGGAAATGTAACGTTCTATTGTTGAATGTCCTTGGGACAGGGCCCATGACGGGAATGCAATGATTGATATGATTTGAATGGGATGCGCTATAGGGTAGTGGACGATAAGGCAGGACGTTCCCAAATACATGTGACTTCAGTACACAAGGAATCTGGGCAGGAGCACAGTGGATTTTGAAGGCTGCATTACGCACAGACTCAATGGAAATTTCGAATGTTATGTGAGTGAATATTCAGGCGTTTTCATTACGGGATGAGGGAATGATGAATGGATGCATGGAAAGATGATTTAATTGGGAGTCTGCCATGTACATGGCTATTTGGAATCTATCCCCTTCGCCTGCGCTATGTGATGCAAGGCTGCCATAGTGGGACCATCGTCTGTCTGCCCTTGTTGAACCCTCCCTGTCTCGACGCGCCTTCAATCACTTGTGTCTATGCACGTTGATGATCCCATCTGATGGATCCTGTTCTGACAGGCGCATGCACACAGACACTCGTTTGAAATAGTGTATTCACCTCGATTTGTGTCGTAATGATTCGCAAGTGATTTTTGGGTGCAATTGATCCTTATGAGTGGGCTAGCATGCATATGGTTGTAGGTTTGGTGTGTTGAATGAAGTGAGTAATACATATGAAGTTCGGATGCCCATACTATCATTTTTTTCATTTGGGTGACAGGTATCTCCTCCCCTTCTGCCGCTGCCATCTGTACGCCACTCCTGCAGATGGCTTCTACAGTCGACACCTGCAGCTTCGAGTTAATCAGTGGAGCACCATTACGATCTTATGGGACGATCGCCAATGGCCCACATGCCCTTACGCAGTACTAGTGGCTAGGTGCAGCATACCTAGCTTCCAGCTGGACTAGTGCCTACTTCATGGGACGGGCCTGCGGTCCTAGGCGCTTCCATGTTGCCTTTTTGGACGTGGATGTAGCCCCTGTGTGCCATGAAGGTACAGGGCGTCACACATGGGGAAGCTGGTCATTTATTGCGGATGCAGCCCACAGTAATGCTGATCATTTGTGAGTTTATGCTCAAATGGCTGTATGGGCTTGGTGATTTTGATGTGCATTAAATTTATATTCAGATATTAACCGTGTAGCGTTATTCTTTGCTAGTAATGTGGCATATTCCGATTTGTGGCGCGATGTATTGTGAGGTGTTCTGCATTGGGTTCCAGCTTCTGGGTACAGTTGTGTGGTACGTGCTTATGCTGATGGTTGGTTTGACTACTGGCATGTGTACAGGGCTGGTGCAGTCTCCCTCAGGTTACTGCTTTGACTGTTGGTTTACACTGGTGGCAAGCGATGGGGGACTGTTGTTGTTTTGTGTCATGGAATTTTCAGTTCATTTTGGTGTACTTGCACCTTCAGATGCCTGTGCTGCATCAGTACGGCAATGGTGTGTTGCCAATTGTGGATGGCCACTCACAGGGCACTTGGGGCCCCTGCATGCATTTGTTCGTTGGCATGCATGGGTGACTTGTACATTTCACTGGTTGCATGGTGTGACTGCATTGCGCCTACGAGGAGTTGTGCAATGTGGCCAGGGAGTGGAGTACAGGCACTCAGTAGGGCCATTACGGTTGGTTCGCGATGCCGTAGTTCTCGCCATGGCGGAATGGTACTTTCCGCCATGCTTGATGGCGTTAGGTGAATGTCCGCTGGGGTCAGCATTCGCGTACCGTTGCGCCATGGCGGATATTGCGGTTTTGCACGGCGCGCGTGCGCGTACTTGGTGCAGTTAGCGTTGGCGTTCACTACGGTGTCGCTAATCGCATCGTACTTTACGGTGACGGGTCATGATCGCAACGGGCGGTATTCGATGGCGGTATTACATTTCCGCCATCGTTTTTCGTATTCCGCCAGGGTCGTAATGAGGGCCATTGTGTTTTCGATGTGGCAGCGCTCGACATTTGTCTATGTCTCCTATATGTCCTGGAAGGCGTGTGAATTGCAGTATTTGTAAAAAATGGGGTCATTTTGAGAATTGTTGCAAAAATTATCGGGTTGGTAGTGGAAAGGAACGCTTCTGATTGAAGAGTATGATGGTGCATCATCTGAGGAAGGTGACATTTCTGAGAATGAAATTGTTACTGTTCACATGGTAAAGTGCACCGGGTCTGATGAATGTGAACACCCCTCTGCCTGGATAGAAGTGAATGGACGCTTGGTTAAAATGTTAGCAGATTCATGTTCAAAGATTACGTTGATGTCCAGAGTGGTTTTTGAAAATGCGGTTGGTGGTTCTATAGAACATCTGTTTCCCTCTGATAAAATGCCTGGTGGGTACAATGGAGACAAGATAGACATTTTGGGATGTTGTAATGCTGAGTTCAAGTTTAAGGGCAGAGTGGCTTATGTAAAAATGTATGTCACAAGAAGGGGTTAAATTTTGCTGGGTTGGAAGGAACAGAGAGGATTATGCATTAAGTTAGATCCCAATAATGAGGAGCAAGTACTTAATGTGGCCAATATACATGGATCGAATAGAAATAATCCCAGAAGCTTTGAGATGTTACTTAAGTACCCAGAAGTATTCAGCAGTAATGTAGGGTGCATAAAAGGAATGGTCCACAATATTGTTGTAAAAGAGGGAAGCAAACCAGCTGCATCTAAATTTAGGCCTTTACCTTTGTCAATGCGGAAAGCTGTGCGTGAGGAGCTCATGAAATTAGAAAAAGAAGGTATTATTGAGCCCGCCAAGGCAGTGAAGTAGATTTCTCCCGTGGTAGTAGTGAAGAAAAGTAGTGGGGATTTGAGAGTGTGTATCAATCTAAGGGAACTTAATCGGTGTGTTGTGGCTGATCGCCACCCTCTTCCCAAAATGGGAGAGTTGCTAAGTAGAATTGGAAGTGCAAAATATTTTGCAAAACTTGACATGGCAAGTGCCTACAATCAGATTAGTTTAGATGCTGAATCTCGCAAATTGACTGCTTTCATTACTTATGAGGGAATATATCAATTCTGGCGCATGCCTTTTGGTTTGATATCGGCATCTTCGGTATTTCAAAAGGTTATGGACAAGTTGTTAAAGGATGTCAAGGGAGTGTGGTGTTTTCAGGATGATGTTCTCATATGTGGAAAGGATGAAGAAGAATTGAAGGGAAGACTGAATAAGGTCCTGAAAATTTTTAAGGCGAGCAGTATAACATTGTGAGGTGAAAAATGTGTCTTTATGACTCAAGTAGTTGAATATCTGGGTCATAAGATATCAGAGCAAGGGCTTAAACCAAAAAGGAATTTGGTAGATTCCATTCTGAAGACACAATCACCAAAGAATAAAGCAGAATTTAGGTCTTTTCTCGGTACCATTGAATTTTATCATAGGTTTGTTGAAAATTATGCTGATTGTATAACAAGTTTAAGGGTATTATTAAGGAAAGGAGTTGAATTTGATTGGAGCAAGGAATGTGAGAGAGAGTTTGAAGAGATGAAAAGGAAGATAGATATGGCCAAACCCTTATCGATGTTTGATACAAGGAAGAAGACTATTTTGTCGGTTGATGCCAGTGATACTGGTATAGGAGTGGTGATGTTGCAGCCAGACGTTGATGGCACGCAGGTGGTTGTAATGCATGCATCCCACATGTTGAGAGGTGCAGAACTTAATTATTCTGTTCTTGAAAAGGAAGCTTTGGCGTGCCATTGGGGCATAGAGAAAATGAAGAATTTTGTGTGGGGTCAGGATTTTCCCTTAAGAACAGATCATAAGCCCCTGAAGTCAATATTTGAGAGTAAAGGTCTTGACAAGGTATCAAGGACAGTTGCTGGTTGGGTCACAAGGTTACAATGCCACAAGTTCACTATAGAGGTGGTTGCAGGGAAAGAGAATGTACAAGCAGATCATGCCTCTAGGGTGAAATTGGAGAATGGTGCAAGTGAGAGTGACAACAATGTGGGTGGTGAGAGTGAAATGGTTTTTGTAACCGTGGAGGGTATTATACAAAAGGAAGAATGGATTTTGGTTTTGGAATCAGATGAAATGTGGAGACGTATTATGACATTTGTAGAAGAAGGATGGCCTGAGAAAAGATTACTTTCCGGGGAGGAAAGGTCATTATGGGAAGTCAGAATTGAACTGTCGGTGAAACGAAGGTTGCTATTTCGATGGGACAAATTGATGGTTCCTGGGTGCCTGAGGGAAAAATTGATAAGATCTGCTCATCAAGGGCATATAGGGGTCTGTAAAACTAAAGAAGTGATAAAAGCAGACTACTGGTGGCCAGGGATCGATCGTGAAATTGAGAGAGTAGTTGGTGCATGCATGGAATGTATTAAATTCGGGAAGAATTTGTTGGCCGTGTCCCAGCCAATGGGAAAGACAAGCATGCCTGAGGGAGTGTGGCAAGATTTAGCGATGAATGTTTTGGGACCAGTTGACATGGGGGTTGGTAGAGGAGGGTTTATTCTTGCCCTAGTCGACACTTTCTCAAGGTGGACGGAGTTCAAGATCATGAAAGAGGTTACATGTCAATGCATTATAGAATTTTTGGAAAATGTGTTTGAGAGGGAGGGCTTACCTAGGAGTATTCTCACAGACAATGGTCCGCAATTCATTGGGAAGTTGCTCCGTGACTATCTGGTTAAATGTGGGATTGAGCACAAAAGGACTCCTCTATATTATCCCCAAGGAAATGGTATGGTTGAAAGGGTCAATAGATGTATTATGGAAGCTATCCGAGGAGCGAATGCATGTGGTCTGGATAGAAGAGTGGCTGTGAGGGAAAGGTTGAATGCGTTGCGGATGGCCCCAGGTCCTGAGACAGGAGTGAGCCCTTTTGAACTCATGAGGGGCCGAAAAGCTAACACTTTGGTGGTGCCGGCTTGGCTGGGCAGGGGAAGAGAGACAGATGCAGTTGTGGATGCTGTAAAAAGGCGAATGGATGTACGAAAGGGAAAATGGGTGGAAAGGTCAATGAGAAAAACCCTAGGAAGAGAACTGTGGTTGAAGTTGGAGACTGGATTCGGATAAGAAAGGCTGTGCTCTCGAAGAAAGCAGAGCCTCTTTATACTGATCTGGTCAAAGTTGTGCGGGTTTTCAGAAATGCTGTGGGGTTAGAAAGTGGTCAAATCTGGAATATGTCCAGAGTCGCTAAGATTAAAAGATTAATACTTTGCTGGTATATGTAAGGTAAAAATATTTATGTTCATTTTTTTTTTTTTTTGTAAAATAGGGGAGGGCGGTGTGTTTTGTAAATGACTAGCTATTGCATGCTTTGCTGTGCCATGCTCATTCTAGAACCTTTAGGGGATGTTGTTGCTTAAGTAGATTTCAGTTAGACCTGATGTCCTGGAGGTGTTGGGGGTCTTTATATGCTGTGCTTAACTTTACACAATGAAAGCACTGAAAAAGACACAACTGGCGTGTGTGTTTTCTTAAGACTCCCCTCTCGAACTCTTCGCTCCTCCACTCTAACTCCCTCAGAGTCAGTTGTGTTTCAAAGAAACAAGCTGGGGGTAGATCTCTCTGTCTTCGGCTGGGGACTCCCTATGGAACAGCCGCCCTGCCACTCTAAAACTTGAGGAGAACCATCTCCAGTTATGAAAGCACTCAAGACCTTCCTCTTTGGTTCTGCTTCGCTCCCCGTCTCCTCTGCTGATCTGTTCTCTTTTGGCATCGTGCACCTGGCCACACTCTGCCCTCCGGGCCCAGGTAGCTGCTCACCTTGCCAGCCTCGCGCACTCCTCCGGACCACCCCTTGCACTGGGGTCTGTATCTGTACCCATACAGCCCCCCTTTTTTCTTCCTGCACTTATCAGACCTACCCTGTCTGTTGCCTTACACTCAGCACTTTCCAATTTCTGGCTGCACTACCACTGTTTGTTGCCTTTATTATTTATTTATTTATTATTATGTATCTGTTTCTCCTTTGCTCTGCACTTTCCACTTCTCCCCCCCTTCCAAGCCCTTTTCCCCTCCCCCTCTCCCATGCACTTGTGCGTTCTCAATGTCACTGGGCCTAGTAAGATCGTTATTTTGTTCTCCCTTTTTCCCCTCCCTTGCCTTATCGCGCTCTGAGACACTTGTGTACGAGCGCAATAGAAATAAAATATCAATATCAATATCAAAAATGATTCAGGACATGTTATGGCCAGGGCATGTAATCTCCAGAGCATGTTATGGCCAGGGCATGTTATGTCCAGGGCATGTTATGGTCAGGCCATGTTATGTGCAGGGCATGTTATGGCCAGGGCATGTTCTGTACAGGGCATGTTATGGCCAGTGCATGGTATGTCCAGGCAATGTTATGGCCAGGAAATGTTATGTCCAGGGCATGTATGTTATGTCCATTGCATGTTATGGCCAGGACATTTTATGGCCAGGGCATGTTATGTCCATGGCATGTTATGTGCAGGGCATGGTATGTACAGGGCATGGTATGTACAGGGCCTGTTATAGCCAGGACACTTTTTATCAAGTCCCACTGAACACCGCTCAGAATGTGATTGGCGGCCAGCAGAAAATAAAATATAAACAGATATGCACCAATCACATATCAAGATAGGACCTCCACAGATGACAGCTGCCAATTTGTATAAAGTGTGCCTCACAAATAGTCACTGGCATTAATGCCAGGTTGCTACATTCCCTCCTCTATGTGTTCGCACGGTGTTGCCAACCTATCACTCCGCAGATGGTTTGTCCTACAACTCCAACCAGCCCCAGTTAAGGGGGACTGGTTAATATCCCTGTGCTGAAATCTCTACTGACCGTGTATCTGAAAGGCGCTGCCCAGATTGCCTAGACCTTGTCATGGACAGCAAAGGGATCCTATGCGCAACCTTTACTGAGATATAGATATGCTCACTGTTAAAGGGACGTCATGGTTAAGTTGCACTAATAAAAACCTACAAAATTCACTGAAAATGCTTTGTTAAAGGGACGTTATGGTTAAGTTGCACTAATAAAAACCTACAAAATTCACTGAAAATGCTTTGTTAAAGGGACGTTATGGTTAAGTTGCACTAATAAAAACCTACAAAATCCACTGAAAATGCTTTGTTAAAGGGACGTTATGGTTAAGTTGCACTAATAAAAACATATGCAATTTATTGACAAAACCTTTGTTAACGGGATGTTATGGTTGCAAGGTAAAATCGAAAAAAAACAAAGAAATTCACCAGTTATAGCAAGCCATACAACCTTAATTTGCGCCACCACCCTGCACTGCTAAGAACATCATCCAGGACAACAAAGATGACATCACAAATGACATCATTGATGACATCACTGATGACATCACATATCCGGGGAGGGTGTTGTCGTTCAGTGACAGTGAGAATTTTAAGCAGAGTACTTGATCTGGTCATACTGCATTGACAACATGATAGACATACTCTAAAGGTTGTGTATATGTAGACCTTAACCCTGTGCTATGTTCTTACGGTACTTTCCTTAGGGTTTGGCCTGAGCTCATGGTGCACATACATGGGACAATAAGCAGGCCCCAGACAGACAATTCATTTTTATACATGATGATGAACTCTAATCTTAGTGTCATTTATTGGCCATAGTGTTTGTTTCCTCCTTACTAGAGATTCCCTGTGTATGCCTCAGATTTGTATGCATTGATGCTCTTAATATTTATTGTTTGTACTAACCCATGTGTGTGTAGTACTTCTTGTATGTTCAGCTGTATATACTAATTAGTCAAGATTCTGATAGGCTTGGATGTATGATTCTCTGTGCCAATATCACCAGATTACAAATACTCTACTTCTATGGTGCATGTGGCAGCCATTGCCTATGTGTATGCATCATTATTGCTGTATTAACAGCAACACTGCAACAGAACATTTCTGTTTCATTTACATTTTGTGATACATGGAGTAGTGTGTGAGAGGTCCACCAATCACTTGTCATATGTTCCTAGCAACATTTTAAACAGAACCCCTTGTAGGGACTTCTCAGAATGTATGTCATATGTGATGACATCAGTGATGTCTTCATTGATGCCATTTGTGATGTCATCTTTGATGTCCTGGGTGTTAGCCTTCGGCTGTGCCCACTGTATATGTTCCCTCAATATTTCAGACCCACTAGCCAGGGCCTTAGACCATGGCTAGTGAGCACGGTCTTTGACCAGGCCCACCCAATATTTTAAAGCAGTCCTGGGCCACTAGCCATGGCCACTTTCCACCCTCCTCCACACGCCCCACCCCTTTACTGCAGCTTTTACCATTATTTTTAGCTCTTTTTTAGTTACCCGATAGCTGCGGTTATCAGTAAAAATAACTACAAAACAATGTTCCCCTGCCCACCCAGGCACTCACCAACCGCCTCCCTCCTCCACTTGTTATCTTTAATAGCCACGGTTATCCCGATAAATAACCACGGCTACAAGAAAACTTTAATTCTCTTAACTTGGTCCCTAGCCCTAATCAACTCCCGAATTTCACATGGTGCCCCTTACTCCCCTCCCACCTAGCTTAATGGCATTTTGCCATTTCTCACCCCAAAATAAAATGTTTCTTCCAATTTGTTTTCGGGTACCCAGGGTTATCAGTATCAGTCCTTTTGTGCTTGTGTGCTGCAGTGCACCATGCGAGATATAGCGATAATCAAATATTTAAAAAACAACTGGACGCTACAACCCCAGACCTCCCCGGAAATCGAGTCCTCGCTTTGTGCCCAAGTTGTTTCATACCTGGTCCAATTCTGTCCAGAGGTTTTCATTGTGCGCTTGAGCAAAAATGTGTATTTTTGTCGACAAGGAAAACCACTGGTCGGAATTGGACCAGGTACAAAACAACTTGGGAATGAAGAGTTGTCTCAATTTCTGGTGGGGGTTTACGGTTATTCCATCCAGAAGTATCTGAAATATTTGACGGAGAAGGATGCCCCCTTCACTCAAAATTAAAGCTATATCGCCCATGGTGTGTTGCAGCGGAAAGACTGACAGGATGTTCAGAAATAAAAAAGCCGCCATTTTATTCCAAAATTCTATTGTTAATAGTGTTTGACTTGCAGGATGGATTTGGATGAAATTCTCAAAACAAAAAATGTGTGAAGGGCCCCATCCCCCACAAACAATACGTTTTTTTTTTTAAGTATGTTATTGGCTGTTATATAAGTACATAATAACCATCAAACGGTAACATAATAAACAAACAACAACTAATTAACTACCACAGTCTTCGTAGCTCAATATGTTGTTCTTAATTGTGGTGGGGGGAGAGGGGTCGGTAGTCGGCGTACCCAAGGTCGCGGGGGATGGGTTTCCGGGTTGTCCATTCTCGGGGGTAAGCCTCAGGCAAGTCTCTAGCAGGGGTGAGAGCTCAGGGGGGTTTGTGATCCGAGGCGTTTTGGATGTCGCGCAACAGGGCCCTCCATGATTCTACGGTGTCATTGGAGTCATCATCGTTTGAGTGGATTCCATCCTGCCAGGCTCTGGTCTCTGCCTCTGTCCACTTTTCCAGATCCTTAAGCCAACGTCCGTGCCTCGGGCCCCCTGGTGATTTCCATGCCATAGCTATGGACCTTTTTGCGAGGATGCAGGCTAGGTCCATTAGTTTGACCAGGTGTTTGTATTTGCTGAGGCTGGGATGGGCTCCCAGTAAGCATTCCTTTTGGTTCCACTCATATCTTGTGAGTCCCGCTTTGGTGCAAGTGTTTTCCACCATGGACCAGAATTTCGCCGTTTTGGTGCAGGTCCAGAACATGTGGATCATGTCCGCTTTATTATTTCCTCACCAGGGGCAGTTTGGTGATGCTTGTTTATTAAAGGTAGCAAATCTTAATGGGGTCATGTATATTCTGTATAGCACATTCAATTGAACTTGTTTGAATCTAATGTTCCTCGACACCTCTTTGGGGTATAGTAGTATTCGCTCCCATTCACTGTCAGTTAGTGTGGTCCCTAATTCGGTTTCCCATTTTTGTCTCAGGGATGCGCTTTTTGGATTGGGTCTCTCATTCAGTTTGATGTATAAGCGGGAGACCGGCTTCCAACCGTCTGCTAAATCGTACATCTCCTGGAGGAGGGGGTCCGTTGGAGGTTCCTCTGGCCAGACAGGCCACTGTGCCCTGGCTGTCTGCTTGAGGCGGTGGTACCATAGGAATTGGGTGTTCGAGATGCCTTCATTAGCTTGTAGCAATTAAAGTTCTCTGAACATGCCGTCCTCAAACAGGTCTCCCCATGTGTAGATTCCGTCTCTCTCCCATTTCCTGGCTGTCGAGAAGTCTGCCTGAGTTTTGCATACATCCGCCAGGATGGGGGTGTTGGGATTGTAGGGATGTTTTAGTTGTCGAAGGAAGCCAATTCTGGCCCATATCTGCCTGCCCAGGGTAACAATCATGGGAACTTCGGATGTTTGTTTCGTCGGGTTCCAAAGCATTTCTTTAGGGAATAGCTTGGAGGTCGCATCTCGCAGGAGCCCCACTTTGGCTGACGGGTCATCGGAGAGCCATTTCGTCACGTGGCTGAGCTGTGCAGCTAGGTAGCACCTTTGCAGATCGGGTAGTTGTATCCCTCCTTCCTTGTACGGGAGCATAAGTGTAGACAAAGAGAGCTTGTGTCTGGATGACCCCCATATGAGCTCCTTGATTAGAGAGTCTAGTTTCTTGAAGAAGGGAGGTCTGATGTAGAAGCAGACGTTCGTGAAGTGATATAAGAAACGGGGGAGAACTATCATCTTGACTATTGCCGCTCTGCCCATTACTGCCAGTGGTAGCTTCGACCAAAGGTTCATGGATTTGCAGAGGGCTCTTACTGCTTTTTCAGTGTTGTTTACGTGCGTGAGTGCAGGGTTATGACACACTTCGATTCCCAGGTACTTAAACTTCTCTAATTGCCATTGTATCCCGACGTCTGGAAGGTCGGACTTATCCAGACCCCTGAGTCTGGCCAGTGGGAACGCACACGACTTTAGCTTGCTAAATGTTATCCCAGAGTATCGGCCATAGTTGTCGAGGATGTCCAACGCGACTTGTGCATTGAGCTGAGGGTTATTCGAATACAGGAGGACGTCATCTGCATACATAGATATTATGGCATGATCACTGCCCAGCCCAATGCCTGCGTCGAAGTGTTGTTTCCTAAAATAGGCAGCCACTGGCTCCAGGCCCAGTATGTATAGCATCGGGGACAATGGGCATCCTTGCCTCGTGCCCCGCTGTATCGGCCAGGCTTCGGACACCGTCCCTCCAGTCTTCACTCTTGCTGCCGGTGTATTATACAATACCTCGACCCATTTTACAAAGCCCTCGCCAAAGCCGAATTCCCTTAGCGCTTCGATCAACCACTCCCAGTAGATGGAATCAAAGGCTTTTATAGCGTCTAGCGATAGCACTGCTAGGTCCTCATCTCGATCATAGGTCTCTGCCATGATGTGTTGGAGCCTCCTCAGGTTCGCTGTAGTATTGCGTCCTGGAACAAAACCATTCTGGTCCTCGTGAATCAGGGTTCCTACCACCCTCGCCAGCCTCTTAGCCAGAATTGTGGTCAGGATCTTGCAGTCATAGTATAGCATGGCGATTGGGCGGTATGATTCACAGTTGTCAACCGGTTTGTTGGGTTTAAGTATAGGGATGATAATTGTTTCTTTCATGGAGTTGGGTAGGATTCCATTTTCGTATGCCTCCATATACACCTTGTGGAGTATTGGGGCAAGGGTCGCTTCATACGCTTTATAGAATTCTGGCGGAAGCCCGTCACTCCCGGGGGTCTTGGAGGTGGGTAGCGATCTAATCGCCTCCGTCACGTCTTCTGGAGTGATTTCCGCGTCCAGTAGCTATCTTTGGGCCTCCGTCAGTCTTGGGAGCTCAATCTCAGCCAGTGTAGCCCTTATATCCTCCACTGGTATTTTGGTGTCGTGGGCATACAATTTGGAGTAGAAGGCCGCAAATGCTGAGTTAATATCTTGTTGCGTCCTGTGGGTTATCCCCCTTTCGTCAGTTATTTCAGTTGGGAGGTGCCTTGGGAACTCGCGTTTGCACAGCCAGGCCAACATTCTACCAGGTTTATCTGCTTCTTTGTGTGCCCTGGCTATGTAGGTCGTGTAGTCAAATTTAGACAGTCTATTCCAGGCCAAAAGGCACTCCTCCCGGGTGCCCTTCAGTTCTGTTTCAGCGTCCGGCATGATGTCGATTTCGGCTTCCAGGTGTGTAATCTTAATCTCCAGTTCCTCCAGTTCCAACTTCAGATGCTTTCGGATGCCACCAGCACCGGATATAACTTCTCCCCATGTTACAACCTTCATGGCCTCCCATAGTGTGCTCCAACTTGACACTGAGCCTGTGTTAATGTCTAGGTATTCCTCAAGTTTAGCACCAAGTTCCTCCTTAAGTGCATGGTCTGTGAGTGCTGCTGGTGGCATTCTCCATAGCGGGATTGGCGGTCTGGGTCCTCTAGGAGCCCATTGCATAATCAGCGGTGAGTGATCAGATATGGTTCTGCCTAGATACAATGTGCAGTCTACTTGTTGAGCCAGCTCACGATCTATGAACAAATAGTATATCCTCGTGTGGACCTTGTGCGGGGCCGAGTAATAAGAATAGCACCTCTCGGTACGATGTTGTTCCCTCCAGATGTCCACTAGGTCGAGCTGCTCTATTGTGGTGTTTAGCGCGTTAGATGCAGGGTTATTTGAATGACGGGGGGTCTGATCTGTCCATAGCTCCATTTCTGATGCAGTTGAAGTCGCCACCCCATATGAAGGCACTCTCTCTGCGAAGAATCATTTTAGCACTGAGCATTTCGAGGTGTGAGGGTATTCCGTGTTGCGGAAAGTATGAGTTCACCTGGCAGACTGGCGTGGATTCAATAGTACCCCATATTATTAGGTATCTGCCCTCATTGTCGGCTTCATGGTCCAGTAGCTGGAAGGGCACAGTCGGGTTCACCCACGTAAACACTCCTCTGGCGAATTTGGAATATGGCGCCCCTCTTCCGATCCCACCCCATCTATCGGATAATTTGGCTGTGGATTCTTCCGTGAGGTGAGTTTCTTGAAGCATCGCTATCGATACCTTTTTCCTGCGCAGGTAAGAGTGGATCCGATTCCTTCTCAGGTACGTGCCCATACCCCTCACATTCCACGTCATCACCTTAAGATGGAGTGCCATTGAGTTGGTATCTTGGTTTCATCTTTCCGGTCGCCTCCGTTTTCACGGGGCGGCCCTTTCTCCAGGTGGTAAGGCTCTCCCCCTGGGTTCTGGTGTTTTCTCATCTTTGGCCCCCAAGGGCCTCCGGTTTCATGTTTCCCCTCTTCTAATATTTCGAGGACTGTGGTGTGAACAAAACAATTAACAAAACTGGAACTGGCGCGCCCAGCAATGACAAGTTCCTGCTGGTGCTCAGGTGCTCTCGTACCGTCAGGACCCATCCGGGTGTCAGGCACGAGGGAGGTCGGTCAGGCAACTGGCCTGTCCTGAACTGTTCGTGGGGGTAGGGCTCTGTGCTTGGTGTGGGCCGAGCGAGGGCCGCATCTACGTTGCTAACTGTTGGGTGATTTTACTTTCTCTTAGGTCATTTGCCTTGCGTCCGAGTTAGCTTTATGAGTCATGGATTCGTCCATGCCTCAAGCGCAGGGGATTCTTCAGTTTTCCGTGGGTTGAGGATCCTTATCTGCGGCTAGATTGTTGTCTTCCAGCCACATGTTTGCAGCTGCTGGGGATTCCAAGAAGATCACCCTCCCCTTGTGGATCACTTTCAGTCTGGAGGGGTATAACAGCATGAACTTCAGGTTCAGTTGCCTGAGTCGGGCTTTAATCGGCACAAATGAGTTCCGCTCCCGTTGGACTTTCGGGGTGTATCCTAGAGCTCCCGCGTTCAATGGGGCCCTCCTCTCTGGAGTGCCGGAGGATGGTCTCTCTATCCTGGAAGTTGAGTACTTTAGCGATTATAGGGCGAGGGTGTGAGCCCGGCGGGGGTCTCTTCTGAAGTGATCTGTGCGCCCTTTCGATCGAAAATCCTTGTGTTAGTCTTCCAGCGCCCACCTCCTGTTGTATGAGGGATTCTATATAGGCTGTCGGATTCAAGCCCTCGCTTCCTTCCGGGACCCCAAGTATTCTGATGTTGGCGCGTCTGGCCCGGCCCTCGGCCTCCTCAGCCCTGGCCTCAAGTGTGAACACCTTTCGTTCCAGGTCCAGTACCTTAGCTTTCAGCTCTGCTGTGTCGTCTGACGTCTCTTTTATGGTTGTTTCGGCAGTGGTCACTCTTTCTGTCAGGCTGCTGGCATCCAGGCGCATGAGTTGTAGCTCGGATTTGAACTCCCCAATTCTGGAATCTATAAATGTGCGCAGTGATGCAATTGCCTCCAGTACCTGGGCTTGATTTTCGGGGGAGTCCGCCGGTTTTGCTTGGGGAGTGTCAGGGCTCCAGGAGTCCAGGCGCAGGAGTGGCACGAACCAACCACCCCCTCTAAGGTTTTGGCGGCTGCAAGCAAGGGCTTACGCAGACATCCGCAACCCCAGCGGGGAAAGAGGGTTAGGGAACGCTTGTTGGATGGGTACGGGGAAGTAGGAATACCGGATTGAGGTTGCAGGGTACAGTATTGGATAGGACACGGGAAAAATAGGGAAAAAGTCATTCAAAACCAAGTTATGACATTACATTCACTCATGCATTGCCACACCCATTTGGGGAGTGATTCCAAACAAAACAATAGGGCACTTAGCTCTGGGTTTGAGTGCTGGCCACCTGCCTGCGCACTCCAGGTCCGGTCTGTATCAGAAGCGATCGATCGCTGCAAAAAGAGCAAGAATTAGGCAATGCTCCCTATCGCTCTGAATTACAGTGACACAGCAATCATTCACACATGCATTCTCATTGTCCCATTGTCCAGAACACCGAGATTAGTGTGTAAGCCACGCGGGGCCCCTGCCGTGTCTTTGTCCCCCCGACTCTCACACCAGAATAGGGCTCATAAGGCTGAAACGTCCTCACGCCTCAACTAGTACTGTTTTGAGCCGGCAGTGTTTCCTGATCGTCAATCCGTGCGTTTAAAAGAACCGCACGTGGTTAAAGACGCTCCAGCATTGTTTTTGGGTTCTGGGCGTGACATGCGGGAGCCGAATGTGGCCTACGAAGATTAACCGCAAGCGCTGTTAATTCACACTCGCATGGGTTAATGTGAAACTCAAAAGTAAGCGTTGCCTCCTAGATTAAATGCCATCCAGTCCAACTGTGCACAGTACTTAACTTAGCCGTGCGCAGGGGGGCTTAAGAGTGAGGGCGTTAACTCCCTGCGCGTGATTCCCCTTTAACTCGTCTCTCCCCCAGCTGGGCATGCACGCGCCACTTATCTGAGTGTCTCGAGGGGCCGGGTTGAATGATCCATGGGGCGTGGCCCCTCGCGTAGTCCCCTCAGGCTGGAGCTCCGGAAGATGCGACCGCTCAAGATGAAGTTCTGAACACAAGCCCCGTGCTCGGAGCTTCGCGCATGCGCGCTGGCTCGCCACACCCCATGTGGCCTGTGAAGTGTAGTTCTTGCCGCCGGGTGTGCTGGGAAATGTGGTCCTGGAAGGTTTCTTCCTATGGAAAGGATGAAGAAGCCTTCTGTAGGGCAAAACACTATTCCCTCGCACGCTGGGTAGTCTCTACTTTTGCCTGGCACCTCTGGTACCCTGACAGGGAGGTTCGGGAGTGGGAGTGCATGTCTGCGGAGGAGTTTTCACTTTAGCAGATACATACGTGTCCATGGTGCTTGTTTTCGTCTTATTCCTGGCCGCCATGATGAGGGGCGTTCGGAGACGCCACTCAGTTGTGTGGGGGTAGATGGTGGTGGATGTCGTTTCCTCAGCAATGCCCCCACCAGCCCAGTGATTTCGGTGCGCGGTCTGGGGGAGCTTATGGTTCCGGAGGTGGGGTGGTCTGTTTTACGCAGGATCAGTGTTCAAGTTCCCGGAGGGGCATACAACAGCACATGTTCAAATGGTTTATGCCCTCACCCAGTGCTCTCCTCACCTCCACCTTCTTTTGCTGTCGATGGCGGGGCTCCCCACACCAGGAGGTCAGCGTCTCCACTCACAGTGCCGTAGTCCAGGGCCCGGGCCCAGTCTCCCCGGACGGGAGAGCCCGGTTGTCTCCCCGGTCGGTAACTGTAGCAGCAGAAGATCGGACCCGGGTGGAGGGGGAGGCTCCTCCTCCTTGTTTCAGTCGTGGCAGCAGCTTGTGGATCGGCTTCGCTGCAAAGGCGGCTAGCGTTTTCCTCCGGCATCGGCTTCAAGAGATGGCCGCCATCTTAGGTCCTGCCAGCAGAGGGGGGGGACCTTTGTCGGGAAGAATCCGTGGGTCTGGAGGTCCGAACCCAGGAGAAAACCACAGTATCGTGTCCGGGGTCGGTTCTCCTTCCCTCGGAACCGCTTCTTTCCGTCTCAGGTGCGATTTCAGGCAGGCAAAAGGATCAAGATACGGCGTCTCGGCCGGAGCACGGCGACTCAGCTTCCACTCGCCATGAGCTCCAGGCCACGCCCCCCCACAAACAATACGTTATAAAATGAAAACGTTATTAAGAAACGAAAACACCACAGTTTCCAGTTTTCAACCCATTTCAGCCCAAAAGTGCAGTGTTTGAACAGCCGTAGCGTGACAACCGCTTGGTAGATTTGAATGAAATAAGAAACAATGTGGGCACAAAGCACATTCACTTAAATTTCTTGGCTGGTTTGGGGTAAATCCATGCAGTAATTTTTAGAATATTTTACAGTGAATCAGGTGCCCCCTGTTCCTTAAAACCTTTATATCGGCTTTGGTGGTTAGCAGCAGAGAGGCTGAGAGAGGCTAATAACCTTTCAATTGCTAGTTGGATTTGGATGAGATTTTCCAAACAAACAGTTTATTACGAGCCCCACTAAACTGGACATTTTGGGAACAATTCGATAGAAAATGAAAAAAATATAAAGAAAACATAAAAATGTTGTTTTCAGCCTACTCACATTCATTTTCCCGTAGAGAAACTGTGCAATTTTTGAACAACCATAGAGTGAAAACCGCTTGGCAGATTTGGACCAAATAAACAATTGGGGCACAAAGCATAGACTTCATTTTCTAGACTACTTTTGGGTAAATCCATCTAGTAGTTTTTTAAATATTCGACAGAACAGGGCACCACCTGCCCCTTAAATCCTTTATAACAATCTTGGTGCTTTGCAGCAGAGGCTGAGTGAGGCTAATAAAATTTCCAGGAGGGTACTGGGGTTATTCCGTCCAGTAGTTGTTAAAAATATTGATGGAAAAGGGTGGTGCCCCCTGTGCCCTCAATTATAGCTATATATGTGTCCTGCAATACACCAGGGTAAGCTGAAAAAGAAAAGGGTCAAACATGCTCTTTGGAGGAGGAAGGAGAACTGGCCTCAGACTAAAGGTGGGGAAGGGGAAGAGGACACCATGTGAACATGGGGCATTGGGGGGGGGGGTGCTGAGGAACAATTTGAGAGCTTGAACATTTTCACATAACCATGGTTATCCAGGGTTAACCAGCAGTTATGATAGAAAACTAGATCAGGAATGCAAGTGTTTCAGACGAAAGGACGAGTGTTTATTTATTAATTAATTTGTATCCTTATAAAGAGGCGAAAGCCTGCAGGCATCACGGTGCACAACATAAATCATACAGGTAACAATGGTGTTGGGGGCAATGGGCGAGGGTGTTGGGAGCAATGGGGGAGGGTTAGGGAAGGATTTGAGGGGAGTGGAGTGAGCAAGCCAAGAGCAGGTGGGCACTTGGTAAGGGCCTGGCGGTGGGGGGAAGGGAAGTGTTTTGGATTTTGCACGCTTCTTACAGATAACCACGGTTATTTGCAGGTGCCTACGCATAGCTGTGGTTATTTGTAGTACAAAGAAACATATTGGGGGAACATGTGCAGTGGATACGGCCAGAGGCCGTGGCAACTGGCCATAGCCGAAGGCCATTGCAAGTGGCCTGGTAGTGTTTTAAAATATGCAGTGGGCACAGCCGAAGGTTATCCTCACTGGCCTGTGGTCCCAAAAGATATGTATAGTGGCCACGGGCGAAGGCCATGGCTAGTGACCTATAAAAAAACTATCATATAACAAAACCCTTGAATTTCACTGAAGGAACCATAGTTACGGTTCAGTTAAGTTGAGCAGATTTAATGCAACAAAACCCCTGAAATTCAGCAGATGTGGGAAGTCATGACCAGATTAACTCTGCGTGTTCTGGTTGCAAAGCCCATGAGCACATACATATTATAAGAGAAGGGAGTCACAATGACATACAAAATGGCATTATGGGGACATCATCGGGAATGCGCCAAGTTAATCTGGTCATGACTTCCCACATCTGCTGAATTTCAAGGGTTTTGTTGCATTAAATCTGCTCAACTTAACTGAACCTTAACAAAGGTTTTTATTTCTGTGAATATAGTTATATATATATATCACTGTTTTACAAACAAAGAGATTTTACTGGAACATAGACTTGGCATTTGAGATCATTTGTAAAGCCCCCACAATGCATTGACCATCTGGCTCTGAAACAAAGGTGAACTTCCAGTGATGACTTCTAGGTGGTACTGTTGTATGTCTGACTTGGCCAAAATGGCTAATTCTGCTTTCACATCGCAGGTGGAAGGCTTCTCTTTCTCTCTCTCTCTCTCTCTCTCTCTCGTCAATAACGTAAACATTATTGCATCGTCCTTTGATTATTAATTGAGAGAAACATTGCAATAAAGGGAACTCGCAACAACATGAACCTCTAATGGTAGACACAGCCTAGGTCACCTTAAGAAGTGAAAAAGTGCTTGGTCACCAATCGCCAGTGACGCTAATACAGAAACGGGCTTTGCCGCCAGCATGCTAATAATCCACTGGAGCTCAATGCTGATTGTTGGGACGAGTGGCTTCCTTTGATAAGGCTTCTTAGTGGTGGCATCACTGCATGGCTTAGCAGATCTTCAGATTCAGCTCCATTAACCTCCATGAGCCATGCACCGGATGCCCTCTGCTCACGGATTACAGTGCCACGAAAACCGAAACAGTTGGGACGACGAATGTTTGCGGCACTCCAAATGCCCAGAAAGTGCTGTGTCTTCTTGACTTCAACTTATCAAAAATATAATTTGAAGGAAGACCCAATAACTTTCTTCGGCATCAAACTGTGCCACTGGATCATTTGATTTGGAAAATAATTCCTTTGTCATTACCAGTAACAACCAATCAATTTCTTAGATACTAACAGTATGACTAATATACGTCATTTCAATTGTTAATAAATGCAGTCCCAGTCTGCCCCCACCCCACTTCCAACAGTCCCTTTATGCCTCACCCCACTCCCGACAGTCCCTGGGTGCCCCCCACCCTGCTCCCATCCATCCCTGGGTGACCCCACGCGACTCCAACAGTCCCTGGGATCCCCCACCCCATTCCCAACAGTCCCTGTGTGCTCCCCACTCCCAGCAGTCCCTGGGTGCCCCCACCCTTCTCCCAACAGTCCATGGGTTCCCCCATTCCTCTCCCAGCAGTTCCTGGATGCCCACATCCCCACTCCCAATTATACCTGAGGGCCCCCACCCCACTCCCAACAATCACTCTGTGCCCCCACCCATCTTCCAACAGTCCCTGGGAGCCCCCACCTCACTCCAAACAATACCTGGGTGCCTACCATCCCACTCCCAACAGTCCCTGGGTTCCCCCACCCCACTCGCACACAGTAACAAGACCCCCTCCCTGACCTGATGCCACAACTGTTCCACTGCAGCAGAAGGAAACAAACACAAATGTATGCGCCCTTTCTCTTTCTTCTATCTGTGGTTGTTTCCTGGGTCTGCCACGCCCACTAACACTAAGACTGGCCCCCGTCACACACACCATGTGCGGCGGGCCATGTTGGGATGAATATGCACGATAGTGCATCCTATCCCGCGCTGGCTTTTCTTTCATGATTTTGTTTTTACTGGCTTTTTTCCCTTAAATTCAGCTGGGGGCTGTAAGTCCCCCCTCAAGCTTCCCTCTGCACCCTCTACCCCAGCATCAGGCTGCACGCCCCCCAGTTTGAAGACCAGTGCTTCAAAGAGGGATGCAGGTTATAATAGCTTTACACAACCTGCTCTCTGGCCGTACCTGGCATCATGAGCCTGTAAACCCCTTTACCCCCATTGATTTGGCCATGTCTCTGATACTCACAAGAATTGACTACGGAAACAGCCTCTACCTAGGAATGCTGGAAAGACTTAACAAGATATTGCAAATAGTGCAAAATACAGCAGCCAGGATCCTTTTTAGACTAAACAGAAGAAACTACATTACTCCAGCACTGAAAAGCCTACACTGGTTACCAGTAATAAAGCACATCAAATTCAAAGCACACAAGGCCTTGCACAGACAAGGAGCAAAATATATAGGTGACCAGATGGGCCAAAGAACCACAAACAAGACCCCGGCTCATTTTCCTCTTCCTGCTCCTCCAACATAACTGACGCCTCTACACCAGACCTTAGACTAGTTACACTACACATAAACAGAGAATTAATACTATAGCCACACCCAGCATCTCTAGATGCTGTAGCACACCTAGAGTGAACCACCCACATAGTCCACAAAACCCTCAACAATACAACTACACACCAAGTTACCGAATCAACCAATTGCTACGGCTACCCGAGACTCTGGATCCATTAAGGACACTATCTAACCAGTGCACACAACCAAACCCACCATAACACACACAACACACTAACACCAACACAAAACACTACCACACCGAGGCACTGAATCTTACCCATACGGTTACAATGCGCAAGATCTCTCCCAAAAAAGAACACATGCAAAACAGAACTCACAGATGCCAGTTCCTCCTGGTTCTGAACCTATCCTCTCACCCTACTCCCACTATCCTCCCCACACTCCTATCATACAGAGCCCTGCGAGCGCCTGAGACTGCCCCTGGGTGGTAGTGGTGCGCGGTATAAATAAACATAACATCCTTTTACTCGATCTTCAGGGTCCATAATCCCCATAATAGCCCTTGAACGAGGACCACAAAACTTTTTTTTTTAAGTTGTTTAAAACGAGTGACGTGTGGGCAGAACATTCATGCGCTGTTGTACCTTGGAATACTATGAAAGCGATGCTGATCCGTTTCCAGGATAATGCTCGGAGATGTCTACTCAGAGGGATTTTAACAGGACAGGGCTCGTTTGTTGGAGTGGATCCACTGGGAGTGGCTTTCATATGGGAAGCTTTTATAGTTCTCCACTGTAGACTTGCCACAATACGATGTCGGGGGACAGTTTGTTATCCATAATCTTCGGAAAGGAGTTACCTGCAGCGCTGGTCAAAGAGCTGAGCGCGGACCCGGCCGGCCTCAGCCCTGACAAGGTTTCACCGAGCCCCCAGCTTCGTAGAGGGAAGCTGGGGGCTCGGTGATCTAATCTGCGCTGTCCTCCTTTCCCAAGCCATCACTCGCGCATTTGCAAAACCTCTTTGCTGAGCCTGTTTTCTTTCTTCTGGTTTGAAAGGGGGACACAAAAGGAATTAATGGGCAATAAATATCACTGAGGTGGGGGCCTTCACTGTTAAAAGCAGGCTTTCTTAACGCTGTGGACACTATTGTTTTCCAAATGTGCACCTTACACTTTTGATAGAAAAAGTAATTTCCAAATTCAAAAATGCTGCTTAAAGTTGCATTCACTGGTTTTCTTTAAAATATGTTTCTTTTTTTGGGTCAAACTGCACACAAATGCCCTGTTATTGTTGTGGCCCTTCCTTTGTGTTTTATTACAGGTTACATTTATAAAGATGTTATATGCTTCTCAAGCTGCTTAATTTCAAATACATGCTTCTGTTCTGCTGACAGCAGTTATTAGGAAATTAAACTGTGGGTTCATGGGTGCCAACTTTTGATTTCACAACAGGATAGAAATACCCTCACCTCTACTCTGAATATAAGCAAGCGACCAGCCCAACCCATCCTCTGGCCAAACACATTTTATAGCACTTGTTTATTTTATAAGAAATTGCAAAAAGTCATATTTTTAACAACCAGTTTTTAATAAATAACATCTCAGCAACTGTCTCTCAACCTGCTGAGCTACCCTAGTAACCTTCTTGTGTAGAGCATGTCTATGGATCCCTTAGTTTACTAAAAGTCACTGGGCCTCATTCCGAGTACGGCGCTAACCAATGGCGCTATTAACGCCTTGGTTGACGCCGTACCCGGACCGGCAGCGCCTTGGTGGATGGCGGAATTACCGCCCCATTCCAAGGTTGGCGGGGCGGTAATTCCCCATTCACCAAGGCTCTTCCCCATTCCCAAATGAGCCCCCATAGGGCTCAATGGGAATGGGGAAGATGCAAATAACGGTGACCGTTCATTACGGTCACCGTTATTGGCTTGCAGGCCCCTTTGCGCCCTCGACTTTAACACCTGCTCAAAGCAGGCTTTAAGGGCGAGGGCGCAGAGGGAACTCGGAGTATGGCGGTAAGGGAATACCGCCACCGGTCTCGTTACCGGTGGCCGCTATCCCTTACCGCCATACTCGGAATGAGGCCCACTGTCACCAAAAGTATTTTGGGTGCACCACTGCCTTGAAAGTGATTTCAAGTGGAATTGATGTACAGAGTGGAGTTTGGAAAGAAGGAGCATGGAAGAACTTGACTCATTTAAAACTATTATTTTGAACATTTCCTTTGAGCAGCGTTCAAATGCTAGCTCTGCCCCCTGGGAAATCTGTCCCCCCATCCAAACCCCACCCTGCACCTTGTGGGATACCCCGTTCCACCACTGGTTATCTGAAAGGAACTTGCGGCTCAGTCGTACTGTTCAAATATTTTAGATTTTTACTCTAGGAAGCAAGAATTTAAAGTGTTTCAAAGTCTTGCAGATCCACGCCTGGGGGGAGCGAGGGGGGGGCATATGTAGCCAATGAGATAGCACGGAACCAGGGCAGAATCTGTCAGTAACCGCCTGTGTTCTCTTTGTACATCTCTGCCTCACCCGCTGCATCCGCCATCTTCTTCTCACCGCCGATCCCCTACCCCACCAACTCCACAACTGCCCCATCCTTCTCCAACGTACCTCTTCGCCCGCACCAGCTTCTACCTACCACCCGCAACCTCCCGCATTTCAGAAATGGAGTGGAAAAGTGACTATTTAACTCTACTTCTTCTGTGCTGGCTATGTTTTTTATTTTTTTTATTTTTTAGGGAATTACGGTGTTAATTTCCCTAAAAAAAGAAATTAGCATCCTGGGAGAGGGGAACAGTAAAATGCCTTTCATTTAGTGGTTATTATTTTTATTTTTATTTTTTTTATTTGATTTAGTTGATAATCAACTTTACAAATATAGAAATATATCATAATGAAACTTTAAAATCATGATCATTTACAAATTTACAAATTCACATTTAATAAAAACAACTTAACATTGCCATAGAAAGAGTGATTACTATAATTCTGGAATATGAGTCTAAATTAACAAGGGGGGTCCTGGGAGTCCCTCTGCCAGACATTAGTCCTGGTTACGAGAGACTTACCCAGAGTCTTTAGCTCACTATCTTTCACAGAGAAGAAATATCCTAAACATATCAGTCTTTGTCCTGCCCTGGGGCAGTCCAGCACCGAAATGCTAGGCAATTCTCCTCTGAACAAGAGTACCAACAGAAACCCCAGACACGTGTTTCGGTCTGGTTGGACCTCATCAGTAGGGTGGATCTGTGCCTCTCTAAGAGTAGTGAGCAAGGGGTCCACGTCTGGATTCCCCTAGTAACTTAGGGTGAGACCCAAAGTTACTTAAAAATGCAAATTAACAAGGGGGGTCCTGGGAGTCCCTCTGCCAGACATTAGTCCTGGTTACGAGAGACTTACCCAGAGTCTTTAGCTCACTATCTTTCACAGAGAAGAAATACCCCAAACATATCAGTCTTTGTCCTGCCCTGGGGCAGTCCAGCACCGAAATGCTAGGCAATTCTCCTCTGAACAAGAGTACCAACAGAAACCCCAGACACGTGTTTCGGTCTGGTTGGACCTCATCAGTAGGGTGGATCTGTGCCTCTCTAAGAGTAGTGAGCAAGGGGTCCACGTCTGGATTCCCCTAGTAACTTAGGGTGAGGCCCAAAGTTACTTAAAAATGCAAATTAACAAGGGGGGTCCTGGGAGTCCCTCTGCCAGACATTAGTCCTGGTTACGAGAGACTTACCCAGAGTCTTTAGCTCACTATCTTTCACAGAAAAGAAATATCCCAAACATATCAGTCTTTGTCCTGCCCTGGGGCAGTCCAGCACCGAAATGCTAGGCAATTCTCCTCTGAACAAGAGTACCAACAGAAACCCCAGACACGTGTTTCGGTCTGGTTGGACCTCATCAGTAGGGTGGATCTGTGCCTCTCTAAGAGTAGTGAGCAAGGGGTCCACGTCTGGATTCCCCTAGTAACTTAGGGTGAGACCCAAAGTTACTTAAAAATGCAAATTATGAGTCTTCCATTATATAGTGGAATTTTTACTACTATAACCCAACTACATTATTTGGGTAGCCAATGAAACATGTTCTGCACTGGGAAAAGCGGCTGTGGTCTCAAATGGAGGCACACCTTGTTATGAGGTGTGTTCTGCAGGGATGTTACCATTACACAGTTGCAAAATTGCCTGCGTGCAGGGGAGGAGATGGTGGGACAGGTGGATACAGACGATGCTGGCTTCTCACATACCTTGTAAGTGACCAGAAGACCAGGTTGCAATGTCTACTACATCTGTTATGTTCCGCAAATAGTGTTGGTGCCCTCAGAAGACACACATTGCTGTTAATAATGCAGGTTTTGACCCTTTCCAACAAGGAAGTACTTTTTGCGAGGCTTAATGGTGTATGTTGCCAGCAGATGAAGATATAAACCCACCAATATTTATTACATGGAATAACATTGCAAGCAGGCTTCTTTTAAAGGTTTACAATGTTTATTTCTTATGATCATTGCAGTATTTCTTGTAGTCATAATAAGAATATTACACTTTTCTTACTGAGAAAAGGCACAGGAAAGTCTACAAGTAGCACTGATAAGGATTCCTGCCTGCTTTGCATACAATAGGACAGGCTTTAGGAAACAGAAGGAAAACAAAAGACATGTAGATTTGACACGTGGATCTGTCAATTTCGTTGTATGATTGAGCCATTAAATACATATTGAACACTGGGCTTGTTGGCCATTTCATTTTTCACAACACTCTGGCCCTCATTAGGACTCCGGCGCTAAACCATGGTGCTGTTAGCACCATGGTCCATGCCGGAGTTCGCCATGGAGAAAGGGGGAATTACCAGCCCATTCCAAGGTTGGCGGGCGGTAATTCCCCCTTTCTCCATGGCCCTTCCCCATTCCCATTTTTGCCCCATAGGGCTCAATGGGAATGGGGAAGGCGGCAATTACGGTACCGCAAATTGCGGTACCGTAATTGCCATCAAGGTCCCTTTGCGGGTCCCTACTTTAACGGCTGGTCCAGACCAGCCGTTCAGGTGGGGAACCGCAAAGGGACCTCGTAGTAAGGCGTTAAGGGGTTAATGGCGCCGCAGCCTTTTACGGCGCCATTAACCCCTTAACGCCTGGGTCCTAATGAGGCCCTCTAACTTTAAAAAGGTATGTAGCCATGAAGGACATACATGCATTCAGACACTGAGGTTGGTGTCCATTAACATTTTCAAAACACTGACCCTAACTTTAAAGTGTGTGTAAACATGAACCACAGAACATCATTTGGAAAGCTTTAAGGTTTGGATGTCAGGATCAAATGACTACCACCTTTGTTATTCTATTGTGAAACCGAAGGATCAATCGAGCCAGAATTTTAGAAGAAGGAACGGCTCAGTGAGGAGACTCGTTGAGTACAAGCCCAGTCCCCAATACACAGCCGACAACTCTAATGCAGACACTTACATTGTTTCCCCCCCTTATGTTTTATAAGACCTTGCCGGGGAGTGGCATACTCAATGCTGGGTGGAGTGGGGCGGTGAGCATTGACATTTGCAGGTTCAGGGGTGCCATGAAGTATGAGCGCACACACACATAATGATCATGGTTTAGGATAATGGGATGGCACCAAGGGTGGCCAATCAGATTGTAGGGGTAGCACGTGCCACCCCATTGACACCCCACTGGCGGTGAGAGGTATTTGTCGTTATTTGCCCCAGCAGCATTTTAACCGTTCTTCCATTTTTAAGTCAAAATGAATGCTAGCCTAGGCCAAACATTTCCAACTATTCAGGCTGGACTGAGCTCCTCTGTGCAGAGTGATAATTTAAATGGTCTCATCGGAATGCAAAATGCAGCTTGTGTGACCGCGGTGCATGCTGGATACAACTGTGGATGGGAGGGACGCATTGTAGGTGTGCGTGAGTACGTTTACTGGCGAAAGATATGTGGAACGTGGGTGAGCAGGTGTTTAGGGGATATGGGGGGACAGGGGAGTATCCAGCATTGCAAGAGTGGGGGGGGGCGAGTCACAAAAACAAGATCTGCTACTTTTCCCCCAAATGCAGTTCACGCGATTCCATGTGGTATCATTTGCATCCGGCCGATCAACTATTTTGGTAACATTAGTAGCAGATGGCATTTTAACACACACACATTAAAAAAATCAAACTGCAGGACCATTACAGGTGCAGGACGCTCATCAGTTCTGTGGGGCAAAATACAGGCAAACCTCCTAATTTGCATATGGATTGCACCGACAGAAGTGACTTCACAGAAAAGGATATTGCGAAATAGGGTGTAGCCTATTTAAGAAATTGAACACATCTTCCCAGGTTTAGTTGATATAGATATTAATTAAAGTTTTGCTTTGAATTTCATGTGTTTAAATAATACTTTATTTATTGCAATGCCTTGCAAGCAAACCAAATTACATAATAAACTATCCTTTACATAGTAAACTAACTATACACTATATACATTGTCATAGAAATATGTTGAGCAACAAGAGCATGGCTTTAGTTTTATTCTCCCCATCCTGGATGCAAAGTCGCAAATGCATCATGTAGATTAATGTGAGCCTAACAAATCCCTCTTGGGTTTTAAAGCCAGTCCTTATTTCATAAAGCATGCAGTATTATGGACCTTCCTCACTTCTCATCGCCCCCATTCACATTTCTAAAGGGACAAAATAAACCCCCCCTCCCTACCATAAGTGCCAGATACCTCCCATTATAATGTTCTGGTGAAATGTCATCTCGTAATGGGCCGGTTATTGCCCAATCGCGGGAGGCAGTGCCGGTAGCGAGCACCTGCCATACAGGCATAGCTACTGCCATGCTCGTAATGAGGCTCATTGTCCTTTCAGAGGGGCACCGCTTCCGTCCTGTCCCCTCATTGACCATGAGGATGCCGAATAGGAAAGGTGTTCTGCTGCCAGGACAATGAGGGTGCTGAGCAGGAACACTGTGCTTCTGCTCAGCAACATCATTGTCCTGCCAAATGGGAGAGGTGTCCCGCTCCCAAATATCCCATCTGGCTAGTAAAAGAATCACTGAGGGACACGCTGCCCCCTCTGCTTCTCACTCGGTATGCCACAGGGGGGTATTGTAGGGAGTAGAAGAGGTTGTGGGTACCCCCGTTTAATAGCACAAAAACTGAAGAAGATATTGAAGAAACGTTTTGGAGAAAGGGTATGAGGGAAAAGAAGAAAAAGGGTATTGTTTGGGAGTGGGGTGTATTCACCCCACCCCCATTTAATAGCAGACCATTTGTGATTAGGTCAGTCTTAAAAAATACAATCCAGACAATATTAAAGGAATGATTTTTTCGACCGTTCCACTCATTTGAGACGCTGCAATATAATTGTATTGCTTTTTGGTTTGACTAGTGTAACTGCCAGGCTATTCTGCAAGTCTAAGCAACAAGGACGAGCAAACTCGTCGTTGGCACTTAAGGGGGTTATTAATTAAAACAAATGAGTTTTGGCAAACATTGGTTTCGAGCACCGAGTTGATATTCGGCAGCACACTTCTTGTAGTCGTGCAGTCACGGGAACTATTGTGCACTTGATAATTGGCATGAGACTGGCAATTTGTGATTTTTTAACAATAATCTTACTCTGCAAATAACTTGCATCAAAAGTGAAAAGGCTTTCTGAAAGGTGGAAAGTGCAAAGGATTTACATAGTGGAATGATGATGATGATGATGATGATGATGATGATAATGATGGTGATGATGATGATGATGATGATGTTGATGATGATGATGATGATGGTGATGATGATGGTGATGATGATGATGATGATGATATAATTAAGGGGCCAAAACACAAGATCCAATGTATCCTAGGCTGGAATTTCCTGGTATGTGTGTGTTAATAACAAAACAAATGAAACGTTGCCACGGATCAAGGCCATCACGTGTATAAAAGGCAAAGCTATTCATAGAGAAGACACGAACAGGGACACAATGACAGACATAAGAAGAACATGATCCGGAACAGTCTATCCTGAGCCTCCTTGGTGCCCTACTTGCCACCCAAAGAGATTTTAACAAAGGATTAGCCCATTAAAAGGTTGGCAGACAGCCTTGCTTTTGGGTGACGTGCTGACTCAGGACCTTGTTTGGCCATACCTCTTCTCTGTCTGTGACAGGAAGCCGCACCTTGTGTCAGCCAATGATCTTCTCAGTCTCTGAATGTGATTGGAATATTTCCGTCGGCTTTGGTGAAGGAAGACATCTCTGTCTGCTCAGTGGCAGAAGACGGGTACCCCTTTGGTGACCTCAAACACCAGCTCTAGTTCATCGGTGACTGACAGCTGAGGGATATGTGCATCCTTTAAGTATATCTCAGCTTGCGTGCACCAGTGACAGAGGGGAACTGCGTCTCCGTGGGAATAGGCAAAATCCTTTTTTCACCAGCGATAAAAATTGCAACCTTCCGTGACAGAAGAAAAACACCTGTTCCGTCTTACTTCATCAGCTAGAGGAGACCATAGCATTCAGTAATCTTGGCCAGATAATAATTGAAGTGCGACACCGTGAAGGCCTCTCAGTCTAAAAAGGACAGTAAAAAAAAGGTGCTTCCAGCAATGCCGCCTGAGGAGCTGATTCAATGCAACTCCGAGGGGGCATCTCATTGTAATGACAGGATCGTCCCAGGCACAGGTAAGAACATTCAGCTGGCACGAATGCAGTGACTGAGATTGAAATGAAAAACAAAATATGGCCTAGCATAAACTTTAAAAGTAGAAAAAGTCCTTACATTTGATTTTTAAATATTCCTTGGGTTTCATCGCTTTCTTCTGCATAGTTCTTGGGAAGTGAAATTTAAGAGCTTGCCTTGATCTCAAATGGTACCTTAATTTGAGACACACCATCTTTCTGGACTAGAATTTGCCTACACTCCGAGTTAATGTATTGCACGCACATGCTTGTTCTGTCCATCCCATGTTCATTAGTCAATTAAGCTGGCTCCGCCTCAGCCCCATCAGATCCATGACAAAGATAGACGATGTTGATATTGAACACAACACCTGTGTCCTGTGACCCTCTGCTATGCTCATTGTGGCATTCCATGTTCTTTCCAGGGATGTGCAAGTTATAGATTTCAAGCTTTTTGAATGGAACCTATGTATCTATAGGAAGCCCAAGTGGATAAGTTCCTCTATATAGAAAAGAACGCCAGGGGATTTTGTATATGGCACTAATGTAATTTCACTTACAACCACACATCTATAGTATGTGCTTCCAGAGCTTAGAAGAGTGACCCATAATATAATATCCACTTTAATTCAAATATTTCACAGCGTTTGCCCTTGAGCGACTACATCATTCAGATGATTGTGTCTAGACTGCGCTGTACATTTTACTTGAAGTTCTGATTGGGCGATGGTCGATCTGTGTTTGGGAAAGAGGATTTTATGGATGAAGTTGCAATACATTACGTGCATGCCCTGAGCTGTGTGCAAAATGGCTTGTATGTAGACGATTCCCTTACCCAACCCTGGTGTAATACATTATCCCACATGTTTTGGTCTCTTTGACCTAAAACATTTGACCTAATCACATTTGATCGAATTTATTTGACCTTTTTTTCGGTTAAAATTCCAGAGGAGACTCCCCGCCACCCCCCACCACTTCCCCACAACCTAATCTACCCACCCCCATATATATATTTAATAAAATTTGACCAAAGAAAGGTCAAAAAAAAAATATGATCAAATGTTTTAGGTCAATTATGCTAATGCATCCCTGAGCTGTGTGCAAAATGGCTTGTATGTAGACGATCCCAACCCTGCTACAAGACATTGGAGGCCGGTTCATATCCTGAATTCATAATACCTCCCGCTTGGTGTTTACTACTCTAAATAGTTCAGCTTGGCTATGCAGATAAGGATCTGCTTCTGCAATACTACGGAAGAACTAGCTGTGACCTTAGAGTCTGACCGCATCAAATTCTGAAGCCACCGTTCAGGTTCAATTCCCTCATCTACCAGCAAAACAACAGTTCTCTGTTAGGGTGTCATGCTTTCTAAATTAGTTTTGAAAAGTAATGGATGTACAGTTTTAAAAGGAAAATATGGTGATAAGTAAGCAAATAAAAAGGGAAACTATTTTCCGTCATCTGTGCCATTCAATTTTCAATATGTCGTACAAGTTTGCAGTATTTCAAGGTATTTGGCTTTCAACGAGGAGAACTATAGTTTTTTCCCCTGATGGTATTCATAAAACCATTTTTTTCTGTGGTTGTCTTGAACTTCACGTCAATTCTACGCCATAAAGCAAAAGCAATGAAATGTGGTGAATTGTGGAAACGTGGGACCTGTTATCTAATCCCAGCCTTACGGCTTTACACAAACAGAGTGATCCTCAGCAAATCGCGTCACCTCACGTGCTTCACTGTCTTCTTATGATATGAACGCTATAAAGCAGATTCCAACATAGGAGAAGTAATATAAGTCTGACGCGCTGGAAAACAAAGGCATGGTTAACAGCAAGCCGAAAATCCCCCAATACCGGAGGGATTTAGGATAAACTGTTAATCTCTGTAGCACTCACATCAGTGGAGGATTTGCAAAAGAATGGGGTACTGCCTCTTTCAGAGCTTCCAGTCAAAATGATATGTGTTGTTAAAACGTAAAAATCAACACTAGTTCTTGAAAGTATGAAACCTTTTTTTCTACTCATAGCCATTCATGTGTATTGAGTATGTGATCTTTGTTGATGGAGTACAGTATTAATATATCACTATGGGGGTGGGAGTTATTTGAATAAGCCATGTTGAGGCTTGTACGCATGTATTGATTTTAAAACCTATGTAATGGAGTGATGCCAAGAGCTACATATGATCCGTCAGCGTCCAGCCTACCCGTGTGCGTCAATCCCACCCACCTACGAAGAAGAAAAACTCCAGACTCACCCAAGACCTTGGTCTCTCTGATTGACGTTCAAAGATGATTCGCAGGGAAGTGGGCGGCCTGATGGACCACTTGGGGACTGAACTCAAACCACCAGATTTAACTCTGGTTGCCCGATGACACACAAGACGATATTGAATGTTCACTCCTTCCGTACTCTGGCATTGATGAATAAGTGGGCTTGGCGGCAACGCGCTCGCTAAAACTGTGCCAACTCAGTAAACGGGCCCCTAGGTGGCATGCCAGACAGCCTTACGGAAAAGAAAACAAAATAATCACCCTCTATCCGAAAAAAGAATGAGGCAGGTCACCCCCTATTGGACGGCACACTGAGGACGGAACACAGCTGAATTTGCTATTAGGTTTCTAAAGAGCAAGAAGGCAAAGTGATATGTGCTCCTCTTATGCAGATCTGGTTCAAGATCCTATCCTATCTCCTTCAATGTCCTTTTCCCAGAGCTCAGTGGTACAAAGAAATGACCTTACACTCACAACTTACCTTGGTGTGTAGTAGAAAACACGTTTAATGGAACATTTGATATCCTTTGAGATAACATGGTTTGCCCAAGATCACACAGTGTCCATTTTTTTTTTTAAGTATTGGATGTGTGACTTCTAGCTCTAATCCTAACGTGTCATTCCCTAACAACCCCCCCCCTCCCCGCCCCCCCGTTTATATCACATTTGATTCGGGAACTGGTTTTCGGAGCTGTACACGTGTGCAGTGCAATCGTGGTAATGAGTCCGCCATCCTTTCTGTGAGGAGTGGTCTCCATTTTCCAGAATCCCTGATGTCCTTCAGTGGCCAATAGCCGTCCCCGATCCACCGGGTACAGCATCAGCCTTGAATGCTTCGCGTGTCTTACTTGCGAGCACCGATTGGTAGTCAGGGAAGGCTCTCGTCCCAGCGTCTCCTCTGAAGGACGGCCAGCCTGGTATCAGCTGCCATGACAACCGCGCGTCCCCGTTGGGGGACGACGACGATAAGACTTTTGTGAATGAATTTCGGAATTCGTTCATGGGGGCAGGAGGAGGCTGACTGGCAGGGCCACCGCGGCCCAACGTCAGACCGGGGAACTACAGGCGCTCTGCCCAGCATAGGCGGGCATGCGAGGTGCCCCCGGAATACTAATGGGGAAGTGGCCACGCCAATCATGGCCTATCCGCATCACCCCCATCTGTGTTTCTGTCGGGAGGGTAATGGAGCTGGTGAAGAGTGCTTGTCAGCGATCACGAGTGGGTTTCCATGGCACCTGCCTGAACTGGTACTACAACAGATGTGGAGGCCATGTTGTGTACGTGTTGTGGGCATAAGATTGTATGCTTAGGCAATCGATGGACAGAGGCCTTCATTCTGTGTTATTGCAAAGCGGTTTGGGGTGATTATGTTCGGACCAATGAGAAGTTTGTCTTGGACCATCCGTTTATCTTATACAATGTTCAGTTTAATAAAACTGGGAAAGACGGCCTTCCATGAAGCCCACACAGGCTTGCTTAAGACATTGTTCTCGTTTGAAAAGCGCTCGGGCCCAATTTTAAAGAAATGTTTTTGCATGTGCAAATTGCGGTGGGCGTAAATTGCGCAGAAAACCACATGTAAATTGCACATTGAGGGCTGGTTCGTGGAAAAAATGTGCGCAGTAAATATGGACTTGAGTTTGCAGGACATTTCCGGAATTTGCTGGGTCTTCGCACAGGTCGGGCACACCTCTGCGAGCAGTCGAGCGCCTTGTGTGTGCAGAGTGTGGGTCGGGCCTGCGCAGAGATATAAATGGGGGCGGAACATGCATAATCCCCGTACTGCACGCAGAACGAGGAAGAACAAAACGTTACGTGGGCATGTCAAGCGTTGGCCTGCGCAAGGAAATCGTATGTCCAGCAGCACGCGAAACCAACTGTATTCATGGAGCTGCCCATGCAACATCAGATCGGGGAAAACAGCACGCAAAGCTCCCGATCACACCGTCACGTAAAGCAGTGCAAGGCCTCAATGGCATAGGAATCACAGCGCAAAGGTGAGGTCCAATTGGGAATTTAGGGGTGCGTGCATGCAGTTGGGGGACCGTTTGCAGTTAGGGGTGCGTGTACACAGAGTAGCGGGGTGCAGCCGGGATTTATGGGGGGGTTGCACGCAGATTGACTAGAGAATTACCTGAGTTATGGTAAATGGTACGCATGTTGTCGGGTGCTGGTAATAGTTACGGGTGTTGGCTTGGCTGCGAGGCAACCCACACAGTATTACCGGGGTACATGAGTTTGTGACCGAGGAGCCCACAAAGGTAGGCGTATGTGGCTGGATTTGCTTTGCATGTTTGACATTTCGGGGGCGATCCAGCTGCTACTTGCGCATAGGGTTACTTAGCGGGAAGCATTCCGTGAATACACAGAGCTTGCACAAAATGTTATGCACAAAGGGACAGACAAAGCCGTTCTCGGCACAGGGAATTTGCGGGATCAATGCACACTTTTCCATGAATCGGACCCTGAATCCTCAAAGAATCTCACTTGCGGGATACAAACTTTGCACTTCTGGCATTTAACAAGTCTGATTCTCACGCAGTTTCAAATCAAACGCAGGGACCTCAGTAGAATTTAGCAGGAGAAAGTCAGAAGCGAAAATCATTTTTTTTTCTAAAAGTGGTATCGAACTTTGGGGCAAGTGAGTAATTTTGAGTCAAAAATGTACTCAAAAAGGTTTATCTTTGCCCTGTTCATTTGCCTGGACTCCAAATCCAAATATGGCCAGGTTGGACCAGGGCACATTTTTGCAGGAGCAAGCGACGTGTTATTTTTTGGGCATCATGATGGCCCAAGAGTCTTTGTAGGTGTGACCCTAATTTTCAAGGCCTGGCCTTTCACACTCCATGTGAAAAGTGGTGCTTACTGGAGGTACAACCGCTGCCTCCTTGTAAAGGCGCAGATCTGCAGATTTGCAAAGTCTATTAGAATAGTCGCAACTGCCCTCTTTCTCTGTTTTGCTAATCAGGTGCAAGTTGCCAAGGGGCAACGTGAGGGCGCAAATCGCGCCCAACTTCTTAAAAATGAGGGCATTAACAGAAAATCTGTGAGTCGAAAAGTGAATGAGGAAAGTGAGTCGCATTTATATGAAGGGATTCGACGAATCTGGGAAAAAGAGGGTTGCCATGGTTTCATGTCTTTCCATCGATAAATCTTGGATCATTATGCATTTGCCTCTGTGCAATTAAATGTTCATCTTTTTTCATAATGGGGGCAAGCCCCCGTACTGCTTCTTTTTTTTATTATTTATTTAATCATTTGTTTGTTACGCGCCAAAGCCAGCAGGCATCAGGCATGTCCTTTATTACATCTGTTTTGCTTGTTCTCTGGAAAACGAACAAAGTAGATCTAAATACACTGATGGAAATGCACCATGTGCAAATGCTCTACATTTCTGCCATTTGGGAAATATCAACCTCTTAGTGCATGAAGCTGTTCTAGAGGTAAGCTGCATATCCGCCATTTTACTCTCTAAAAACCTGCAAATATTCCCAACATGGCAAATAGGGAGTAAAATACTGCCAACAAGCAGGCCCTAAGGAGCCCAGCCACCTGCAGCTTCCACACACACATCTCCCCTAATATGTTTAGATGTATGTTACCTGCAAAGCAGTACCTGATAAAAGAAGCACTACCGCTGTCTGACATGAAAGGGAACTTTAGGGTAAAAAATGCACCTTTCAATTTGCATACTCAATAGGTGTAAACAAAATGGTGGTTTACAAAAGAATATCAGTTCAAAATGTGAAATACATTTTTCTTAACCCTAAAATACTCCTATTCAGAATGGAAATGACTTTTATTTTTGCACTGAAAAAAATTTTCCGGCCATCTTCATAAAATAGGGAATAAAATACTCCAATTTCAAAATATTTTCTGAGACCTGTGCATAAGATGATGTCCACACGGTTAAAGTTTGATTCGAACAACACTGGCGTTACCAAATATGTGGTTAATAAAGTTTGAGAAATATTACAAAATAGGTTGTTTACACTTTTTAGTTGACATTTGAAAGAGAGTTGTAGGCCACTCTAGAATAGGAGCCTGTGCTGAACTTGTGGCTAGTAGTGCAAAGATGACACTGCTGGTTGCAGTGACAAATTTACTTAAAGGCCCGTGTCGTGAGTTGTGTGGATTTTTCTAAACCGCTTGCTATATACACCTACTCGCTACAACATCAACCCCTCTTTTGTCACCTAGACTCCATTGGCATCATCTACACGGACAAAACAGATGACACACAAATCCTCTTCCCTTGCACTGGCAACTATATTCAGGACTCAACCACCCTCAACTCTTGTCTATCAAACCATCCATACCTGGACGGCATCCCATCAACTTTGCCTCAACGATGACAAGTCAGAAATCCTCATTGTTGGCACCCAAACCCTTCTCTGCAAACTGGACCGTTTCTTTCAAGCCTTTACGATTGACGGTCTCTCAGTCTCACCTGCAGTGAAAACCCTGGATTTCTACATTGACGCCACCTTGACCATGACACAACTGAACTCCATCGCATCTTCCTCTGGCCATACTATCAAACTCGTCAATGCGTGCAAAATTGTCCTCTCTACACACAAACGCCTCACCATCTCCCACGCCATCATTGGCTCGAGAAAAGACTATTTTGATGCCCTTTTCGCCGGTACCTCAGGAAGGAACCGTACTAAATTGCAGGTCATCCAGAACAATGCCCTTGGTGCTGTCCTTGATCTCTCCAAACGGGGCCACCTCAGTGTAGCCAGGAAAGAAGCTTGCTGGCTTCCTATCCGTAAGCGCATCAAATTTAAAATCCTTGCCCTCACCATCGCCTCTCCAATACAGCCCTGTCATACTTGTCTCACAGAATTACAAAGGGCCTCATTACGAGTACGGCAGTAACCGAGGCCGTAAAACCGCCTGGTTACCGCCGGACTCGTATTACCATTCCGTCTCTGTGATTCCCGGAATACAACCCCGGTTTCCCGGGAATCACGGAGCCGGAATGGTGTTAATCCCCATTCCCATTGAGTCCTATGGGACTCGATGGGAATGGGGATCATAGAAACACCGGCAGCATCTTTTAATGCTGCTGGTGTTTCCTCGTCCGCCTGCAGGCTTGCGGTGTTAAACCCGCCAGGTCAGACCTGGCGGGAACATCACCTCCCGCCTGCAGGAGTTGTGATCGCCCAGCATGGAAACAACGGTGGTGGCAGGTTTACCGCCACCGTTCTTTCCATACCGGGCGATTTGTAATGAGGCCCAAAGTCTCTTTCCACCAGACCTGCACGCTCTCTCTACAGTCATCACCTCGTTTCTGCTACGATTCAAGCGCAGCACAGCAGGAGGCACTCGCTTCGCAGTCACTGACGACTCTCTTTGGAACTCATTGCCGGCTCTCCCTTTGCTACGAACAATCTTCCTGGTCCTTCAGAAAGCAACTAAAAACGTGGCTTTTTATCTAACTTCAACTATTCCAGCCTCTCGCCTGAACATTTTGGGTTGTTTTCCTCTGCACCTGCCTTATCTTTGTACTGTAACAAGCGCCTAGGTGCCCTCGGCTTTAGTGCACTTTACAAATGTAAAAAAAAAAACAAGAATCATAAATAAGCCTCTGTTATCTGTCAACAGTGCCAAGATGCCCCTCTGTGGGAGAACGTGCGCTCTACAAATACACCTGTCATGTTATGTTATAGGCATACTTACTGATACTGCAGGTGAAAATCTTACTGCCGGGCTGAGGGTATAACATGCTGACATTCAGAAATATTAACGGGCATCCTCATTTTCACTATACAAACAAAATGTACATCCCGGTTAGGGGATGGAAATGAAATAGGCACAATAGCCTTTCAAGCCGCCACACTACTGCGTATGGTAATGTACACAAACATTGTAATAATAACCCAAATTGTGATAACAATATAAAGTTTTGTTGTAGCGCTTTATGCCAGATTCCTCCTGGTTCTAAGCGCCACTCATCTCACTATTAACCAGTGCATTTCATGGTACCCTATCTGACGTTGGAAGCATGACGGCATCATTCGGCTCTGCCGGGATTCGAACTTGCGAAGTGAAGGCTAACTTACCCGGTCTATGTGCCATGCTTGCAAAGCGACCTGCCGGAATATATTCCCACCCTGATAGCCTCCCTCCGTCCACCACCAGAGGTGTTGCTGGGGGGGACTGAGGGGGCTATAGCCCCAGGTCTTTTGGTTGTTGCCCCGGATAGTAGCTCAACGGTCAAAACCAAAAAGGCTAGCTAGCCCCCAGTCCCGACAGTCCCAAAATAAGCCTAAACCCCGGATCTTTTCCAGACCTAGCAACACCCCTGTCCACCACCATAATCATTTTCCTTAGGTCCAGGGAGTCGTTAACAGATCTTGTCACGGAAATAAGAAAACGTTTTTGCTACATATTTTAGGTTAAATATTACCTTATAATCCGGCGGTATTTGCTACATGCCATTTTTCCAAATGATACCGCACACCATAAATACCTCTCTGCCCATAATTAGACATTTGGTAACTGTGCTCAGTGTGCCAAATACAACCTCTTTTTACAATTACAGACTCGTTCAGAATGAGGCCCAAATGTCTGACTTCACTCCGTCGCCTCAGGCGAGTCTGCAACGTACTCTGAGAATTGACCACATGGGCGCCTGGAGACTGCCCTTGGGTGGTAGCGGTGTGTGGTATAAATCAACATTACCTAACATGTGATGCCAAGAAAAGCACGCCACTGGTGACATTAGCAAGAGATTGCGGTCAATAATTCAGGTGTGGTAACAAACGGCAAACCCTGTAAACACGTTGAGATCACAAACACATGCATTTTGCAACGTTTTCATCTAGTTCTTGCAAATATTTCTTATTCCAGTACCAGTAGTCTCAACTGCAGCAGCCAAAGAGCACGTGTCCACAGGGTGCTTTTTGGGCATGACCACAGTGTAAGAAACAGAAACTAGGAACTCAGAGAAGTCATGTTTTTTGAATTTTTTTTAAAGGAGCACTTTGAGAGGTTGTGCAAAAGTAGAGCTCCCTTCCTCTTAATTCTAAACAAGGTATTTACCTCTATAAATCTAGGCCTGTCAGCAGTTGGCTTTGTCAGTGCTTGTTTTGTATGTTACAGTGAGATTTAAATTAGGAACTGTAAAGTGAGGTTAAATAGTAAAAATAGTCCCAACAAAAAATAGGAAACACACACCTTGTGCCCTGCTTTCACCCACAGAGCTCCATGGATATCTTTGCACCAGTCATGGAGAGTCCCACAGGAGGAAACTGTTAGTATTACTGCCTGATCGGAAGAAGTAAACATATATCTTTTATTGTGCATGAATAACTGGGTGCAAAGAAATGATTATTGTGGTCTGTTGGTGAATTGCAAACAGGAACAAACGTACAGTGGGAAGCACATGAGGGCAAGAGGGTGATGGTAACACATGTGAGAGCGGGTCCTGCTCTCGCTCCTCTGTGCTTAGTGCACTTGCTTTAGGTGAGTGCTCATCACGCCCCAACCCGCTTTTATTTATTTATTTATTTCCCCAACCTGCTTTTATTTATTTATTTTCCCCAACATGCTTTTATTTTTTATTTTTTCCCAAACCGTTTTTATTTATTTCCCCTCTTGCTCCCTTGCCTTCTTCCCTCCAAACACTTTCCCCTGTTCCTCTTCCCTCCCACCCGGTCCGTGACTGGCTGCCTCGTCCAGGAAGAATCTCTCTTTTCGGAGGGCCCAGGGCAGCCTTGCCCAGGGCAGCCAGTGAAGGGCTACAGCAAGGGGCAACTCCTTTTTGGCCCCTGATCACCCATGGTCAACCAACAAAGCACCCTATAGCTACAACTAAGGTAAGTTGGCACGGGCAGTGAACACAGTCATTACTGCGCTCAGTTAAAACCCTGGTGCTTCTATATTACCACCATTATATTATAACACTTTGTAGATTATCTGCTGCACCCCTAGATAGCCTGATGTATTGGGACTACTCTGTGCATCCCACTTAGAAGGATTTTGTGGGGGTAGGAGATGTGTTGCACTTTTAGGGGAGCAGACTTATGTGTCTGCAGGAGACCCTACCCCCCTGCCTCCCCTGTATAGGAGCCATGAGACTGTTGCCTGTCTAAAATCAGCTACTGTACCAATGACGCAACAAGCATATGGAAGACAGTATCCATTGAGACAACCCATTGAATGTATCCATGAGTTTATGACAGCATACAGGAGAAATTCCTTGACGGAATATGAGACAGGGCCAGAGGCGTTGCTAGGGTGGGGCTAAGGGGGCTATAGCCCTGGGTCTTTTGGTTGTAGCCCCAGATAGAATCTCAGGGGTTACAACCAAAAAGCTAGATAGCCCCGAGTCCTGACAGTCTCGACATTAGTGTAGCCCTAGATCTTTTCCAGGCCTAGAAACACCTCTGGACATGGCTAAGAAAATAATGACATCATAAGAAAGTGTGCACGACGTCTTGAAACACTGAATGAAGACAATGGGTCTCATTATGAGTCCATCGGTACCCGAGCCGGAAAAACCAGCAGGTTATCGCCGGACTCGTCTTAGCATTCCGCCTCTGTGATTACAACCCCGGTGACCTGGTAATTCCGGAGGCAGAATTCGGTAAATTCTATAGGACTCCATGGGAATGGGGAAGTGGAAACACCAGCACCATGCTGTAATGGTGCCGGTGTTTCCACGTCTGCCTGCAGGCGGGTGGTGTTAAACCCACCAGGTCAGACCTGGTGGGAGTGACACCTCCTGCCTGCAGGACTCGAGATCAGCCGGTCCGGAAACAACGGTGGCGGCGGGTTTACCGCCACCATTATTTCCGGACCGGCTGACTCGTGATGAGGCCCAATGTATGGATCTTAGAGGACAAATGACGAAGTAAAGAATTGAGTGAACCTTAAGGTGTAAAAGAAGAAGATTACATGCTAGCAAAATGCTGCAGAAAACAGAGGTTTACTGAATGTACAGACGCTGAAACACAAGATAGGTCAAGTCATCGTATAGGCTAGCTACAAGTAGTGAATAGAATGCAGGCAATGCCGCCATCGCATTGAAACTGGACATTGATATCATGTAATAATAAGCCTGGAAATCACTAAGAAAGAATGAAAGGCTGTGTCGCAGTAGAATAGCCGGTTACTGGAGCTGTGTGGAAACGCTGTCTGGCCTGAAGTCAAGAACTGATAAGTCGAGGTCAGCTATCTACGCTAAAGAGGAACGTGTGTGCGTAGGATGAATCCACTCACATTATGGTGCAAGAAAGAACACAGAAGATGCCAAGTTTTATTTCATTAAAACATTTAAAAGCCTGCATAATGAACAGAATTGTGGTCTCTTGTAACTTGAGTCATGGATGGAATTAGGGCCTGAACTTGAAATACCAGACACAATAGCGAGGGCCCTCACTCCCCTGCATTCCCATGACAAGAATACGCTGCAAGGTCAACTACAAAGAGAACTTCATGGCAGAAGGCCTGGGTGATGAGAGATGCTGGGCAAATTGGGTGATAGGGCAGTCTCATGTCCTATCAACCTACACCTGGGTCTTGGCTTATGTGCTACTAACATACCATATAACTAAGGACTATATAGCTTGAGAAACCAATGAAATACGTGTAACAAATTTGTGTTAAAATGACACGTTCAAAGAGGTAGTCATGAGTTGTCCACCTGATATCGGACAACCAATAACAAACCTAGCTCCTATATGATTGTATATCTAGATGTGTCCCTTAACCAATCCCTGCCCTTGATAGGTTTTTTCACTATTGCCATGTAGTATGATGTCACTCTTATGCATAATGAAGTATACAATTGTATTTTATGTGGAAATCACTGAGAGAATGGGCGTACACCCGTTGATGTTCGTTGTAAGCTTCCTGTTTTAGATAATTGTTAATAAAACAGCAACTTGCCATCTTCATGAGTTTGTCTGGCTATTTTGACTCAGAATTACTCTGGTGTAATCCCATCGGTAATAGATGCATGTTCCAAAGGGCCATAAGCTCACACTGAATAGATTGTAGGGGGGTAGGAAAGGTGTTGCACTCTTTCATCAGCCTTTGAATGTACGCAGATGTTTATGATAATTTCCTGCTCCCAGCACTCTGAATATCATAGGGAGAACCAGCCCAATGCGGCTGAAGTCCTCGGAGGACAGGCTGTTTATTGCACCCAGAAGATGTATTAGTATGACCCCTTCTGCGCTTAAAGAACTGTCAGGATAGATTGCCACTGCGCCCAACCTTGGCATTGGACCTGGCAGATTCTTGATGTTAGCCAGCCTTTATACCCGCAATACCTGGGAGGACAGCCATAGGCTTGCACCTAGATATGCGGGTAGCCTGGTATTGCAATTAGAAGACTAGCACCTATAGACTAACAGATTTGTTACACTTGGGGCATTTTGTGTAAGTTAATACATGTACTGCACATGGAGTAACTGTGAAGATTAGCACACATACTGCACACAGAATAACTGTGAAGGTTAGCACACATACTGCACACAGAGTAACTGTGAAGATTAGCACACGTACTGTTCACATAATAACTGTGAAGATTAGCACACGTACTGCACACAGAATAACTGTGAAGATTAGCACATGTACTGCACTTGGTAGATATTTGTAGGTCAGCACACTTATTGCGCTTAGGAATTTGTTGCAGGTTAGCACATGTATTGCTCTTAGAAAACATCAAAGGTTAGCACTTGTTTTACACTTGGAGGCAATTGTATGGGTTAGCACATGTATTGCACTTAGAAGAATTTGGGTATGTCTAGCACTTGTTTTATACCTGAAGAACTGTGAAGGCTGGAAATTGGGTTGCACCTAGAAGTAATTGTGTGGGCTGGCACCTATATTGCACTTAGACGGAATTGGGTAGGTTGTCACACGCATTACACATGAAGAACTGTGAAAGCGGACACCTGTACTGCGCTTAAAGAATTGTGAAGGTCAGCACATGCACTGCATTTAGAAGAAATTATGTAAATTCAGCACACCTATGGTACTTGAAGAACTTTGAAGACTGCCACTTGTATTGCACTTTGAAGAACTGCATTAGTTGGACGGAAGGTACGGTGGGCAGTGTGTTGCATTAGATGTATCTGAGAGTGGACATCTTGTATTATCCTAGATCCTATGGTAGCATGCCTGTCTTATGATATGATATGATATGATAGGTTATGTATAACGTGCTTAATACCCAGAGGTTTCTAAGCGCGCACCCGGGGATCGAACCTTTGTTGCTCCATGTCGTCTTGCTTCCAAGGCGAGCACGTTGCCATTGAGCTATCCTCCGGAGATGATTTTCTTGGCTAGAAGATGTTCTAGGGCAGCCAGGCTATTGCGCTTAGTAGACTTGATGGTATCCTTTCCATAAGTGCCCAGAAGAGTCTATGGTGGAAGCTGTTTTGTCCCCCCACCGGTGATCAGATGACACAGTGACATCAAAGATAAGCTCCATGTGAGCTTAAGGTATGTCTAAACGCACCACTTTGTGGAACATCTGTGGCATGCGCGGCTATCCAGCCACACACTAGAATGCAGCTACGGCTATAACAAATTCAGTCTAGATGGACAGGTAATGGCTTCACCCTTACAACAGACTTGCCTCAACACCTCTGCCATTAGAATTCAGCGACAACCTGGACTTCGGTCACCGAGGGCATTCCTACCACAAAGCGCTTTGAGGCCACACAATTGAGAAAAGGGTCTATATAAATCAGAAAACTGTTACTACTACAGACACGTTTTGGTTTTCGAGTTAAAACATATGTTTTACCCCCTTATAAAATACTGCCTTTGCGAATAGGGCTTACATTTTTACTCCTTAAAAAATCATTTATAAAAATACAGAGTAAAATACTCCCACTTCCAAATCTTATCTTGAGCACTAGGGTAAGTGTATAGTAAGAAGGGGAGGGCTCGGGTGAGAGGGAGGGGGCGTGTCTCCCCCACCCACGTTGGGCAACAAAGAATTTAAGAGACTAGTTTAACCTTTTCACTTTCAGGCAAAAAAACGATCTGTAGCCTTGGCACTCACAACAAAAGATGAAGCCTTGAGGTGTCTACGTCGTTAGCTTGCAAGCATCAAAATTTCTATGTGTTCCCTCTGTGTGAGTCACCATTTATATTATGAAGAGTAAACACATCTCGATAAATGGAGCAACCAAAATAGGCCCTTTCCGGAACAATCCCTTTTAGGTCTGCTCGGTAAGGATGAAATGAGGACCTTGCTGTCGTCTTCCCCGTGCCTCGCTTTGGAAGCAATGCCCTTCACGCATTAGAACCTAACCTGATTTCCTTCCTTTTCAAAAAAGAAACACTTACGCCCTTGGGGAATGTATCACCTTTGATATCGGTAAAGGGGAAAAAGCAGGTATTCAATTTGTACGCAGCCTTTTTCTTATGTTTGCATGGGATGAGGAAGTGCCTTCGCTTTCAATGGATGGACGTCGAAGAAATCTCCCGACAAAAGGGCATAGAAACCTAAAGTGGGAGATTACAAGCAAATCAGGAGACAAAGAGAAAGGACTTTCCATCAAAGAAAGAAGAGGTGAAAGAAAGTTATGATTCGCTGAACGGTTCCCACGTTAGGTATGTCCAGTGACCCAGAGACATCATCTGGGGCTCGCCAGGGGTCACAGATGCGACCCCTAAGGTCTCACGTGCTACCCCTGGGGTCTCCTTTGCGACCCCTAAAAAATAATGTTACTATTATTTTTTAAATGTAAGCTCCTGCGCTGTGGCCAGCACCATGTGCCTCCTTGTTTCTAGAGTGGCTGGCTTTCTTTTAAAAAACAGGGGGCTCCACAAGTGTAACACTTTGAGCAGTGACCCTAAATAAGAAAGAATAGGAATAACAAATAATGTGTCTTTCTGGAATTCTATACAATAATTCCAAACTCATTAAAGGTCTATTTCAGGCACACTTCAGGGGGCGAGTTACTGTTTTAGTCTCTTCTTAAAGACCTCAACTCAGCCTTGCATTCTTCTGAAGTCGCTTAATGAGTACCAACACAGGTTGGGTGATATTGTATACATATTTGTTCTATATAAAGCGCTTAGGTGGAAGGGCTATATAATAACACATCATTATCATTTAGCCTTGGACATCTGCTTGCATTCACAGTAATTTGGTAATACGGGCCTATACACACTGATCTTAACGATACCTATGGCGATCCATTCTTGTATGAAATGTATATCACATTATAGTGATAGCGTAGGCATATTTTTCGTAGTGTACTTAGGAACAATGCTATGTGCTGCCCCGTCCTGTTTTGTCAAGGGTTGAAAGGTCATGTTTTATCACTTCCTGTGATGTAATTTCGGGGTGCAGTCAAATGATGTCACGTCATGTGATGTCATCAGAGGTCAAGGGTCGTGTGATGTCACTTCCGCTACACCTGGCATTTTGGTGAAATTACATCCCTGCAATGACCTTGCTTTTAAAGCCCAAGAAACCTTAAGGAGTCATCTTCAGTAAGACATATTTGAACAAGAAGAGCACGCAAGACAGTTACTTTATATTCAACCATGTAAAACCGCCATCCAAGCGTAATGAATGACAGCCCTTCCTCTCTGATACTTAGCGACTGCAATGGATTTAGAAATGTCATCATTGGCTGTTGGTCTGATAACTACTAGCGAACAAAAGGGTGTATATTTTCCTCTAGTACCAATGAGGCTTGCTATAAGAATGGGGGTGACATCGAAAAAAGGCACAGTTTGAAAAACCGGCATGCTTTCCGGGGTGCCAAAAGATTTGTTTTTTTTTGGTTTTTAAGTAATTGAAGAGAATGGCAATATAAAGAAAAACTACAAAACAAAATGACTCTCATGGTAAATGAGGAAGGGAACTACTCCCAGTGTGTTTTCCCTTTCCATGGAGGCCATTTGCAAAGGAGGGAAGTGGAGGGCCAACACAGTGCGCGCCGACTACTGTGATGGGAAGAACAAGAATTAAGGTAACTGGATGTGAGGAGTGGTGTTGGGGGAGCGAGTGAGGAGAAATGTGGCGTGCAGATTGAAAGCTGCAGCACTGGTGGATAGTTGGTGCTATACTGCACATCAAGGGGCATGGAGTGTGGGCGGCACCAGAATGAAAACTGAGCCCCATGTTTCAATGGGAGGTCAACATACATCACCCCGGGTGACAATTATTACTATCACCCCAGTTCAGAAACGCTTGGACTCCCCTTGGAAGCTAAACAATCTTTCAAGATGTCTGCCTAATACTTGCCAACCTGCCCCATTCCTTTCAGGAGATGCAAATCCAGTCCAGTCGAAAAGGTAATCAGAAACAGGGACCCTCCTTGAATTGCACTGATACACCCACATACCAATATGCTGGCACTCTCCTCTGCACCAACAAACAATAGAAGGCAGCTATTATCCCTCGATTAATTTGGCCTAGCTGCACACATAATTACACAACACCATGAACACCTCAACAATCTTTAGAATGCAGCTATTCCCCACGGAAAATCAGCCTAGCTGCACACATAATCACATATACAAGCACCACCTCTGCCAAAATGCAGCTACCCCCAAGTCAAATTGGCCTCACTGCACATATACTACTGATCGCACACAACCACCAGACCACTCCTAACACTAGTATGCAGCTACACACCACGAACATTTGACATGGCTGCACAAATACATAGTGTACCCACACACTACTTAGTACCCTACCCTCCACGCTGACCTGGACTACGGTCCCTGAGGACGTTCAACCCACAGAGTGTTGAGATCACACCAATGGTGAAAGGCACTATACAAATGCCCAATAACATTCGACCATCCGCACAAGGAGAGTGTGCTTGCCAGGGCATTTTGATTTTTTGTTTATTTAAAAGAACGAATGATGGTAGAAAAACATCTGCAAACTATGTAGGGCCCTTCCTGCACATGTTGTCCATGCTCACTGAACAGCAGAAGAATATTCATGTACTCTGGGAGGACACAGTTTACCAGTGCCACCCTCCCCTGTCATGTGTAGCTGACACTGACAGCTGTGGGTACATCAAAAGCATCTGGCTCCATGAATTTGCATCTCCATTGTTACACCTTACTGGTTGCAGTCAATATTAAAGAATGTTAAGTAGTAGGCCTCAGAGAAGGCCTGGGTGCAGGAAGTGACAATGGAGACCAGAGACCAACACCTCTTTGTAATGTAATGTGTCAACTTGGTACTAACGCCCCTCCTTGGTATGAAAGGGCAGTACATTTCTTGTCTGGTACCACTCCTTTCAGAGCAGGGAAGTATGTGAATTGTAGGAGACAAAAGTCTGCCTGCACACCCCTACTTCAAAGGAGGCCCATGTTGTGATCAAGTGCTGAATAAGGCTCAGTTAATTAGGGAGACACTTTGACGTACAGCAGACAGGAAGATGGGTGGTACTTAGAAGTATATGTTGGCATCCCTCCCCTGTCTGTTGCCAAGCACTCTGATTCTTACCTGAAGCATCAATGTAGATTGTTGGTGGGGACCCAGGATTGGTTGATTAAGTTGGGCTTAGCCTGCACCAATTACTGGAGCCTGTTTGGATTTAAAAGAGGGCTGAGCCCCTCACTGATCAGATCATCTGAAGACTTTGCAAGGGACTCATTTGGACCTGATCTGAAGGTACAGTCAACCTTACATCTTCCACCAGTGATGGTTAGGCGAGGAGTTCCAAGAGTAAAGCAAGATCTCTCCCCCTGAACATCTCCCATGGAGAGATATAACGGACTCAGAGGACCCATCCAGCAGCTCCAGTTTCAGTACCCAGCCAGCACACTAGCTTTCCTGCTAGGTTCTGACAGCAAGCTTCCCAGGTGTGATGTGCCAGAGAGTCTCTGGACAAAGGACAAGGCTGTTGTCTGATAACACCCTCCTGAGCTTTGGGCCATCTGCCTTGAAAGGACACAAGCCCTGCGAAGAAGTGCCATGCAAGCATCATCCAGCGTCCATCTTTTTAAGGACAATTTTGAGACGGTTGAGTCCTCGAACCGCATCCGGCTGCAATGCTGACTGTTGTCACGGCACAGTCACCAGAGCCGTTCGAGATGCCTTCACTAGCATTACAGATGCACCAACCAGCCAGAGACAGCAATTCTTGGCCTGAGCCATCATGGCAGACAGCCTGCAGACGTCCGTCCAGCCTCACTTGCTGAACTCCCTACCTCCTGGTACCCGCAGATGTCCCCCGCCACTAACTCTGTCTCACGGGCTGCAAAGCGCCCTGGAAACACCTCAACGCTGTCGAGCACCAAGACCTTCTTCAGCACAGGTACATGGTGGTTCTGCCCCTCTGGTCCTTCTCTGAAGGCCCCTAGAGACAGTTCCAACCCTTTTCCCCTTTGGTGTTGAAACCAAATAACCTCGAACAGTAAGACTGATTACTTTGACAACTACCCTCCTGTCAGTATCCAGTGTGCATCCCTTTCCTTTGTGAAACTGTCTGACCTCTGTGTCCCTATACAGTGTGAGTTGTAATTGAAGTGTACTAGAACTGTCTGTTGTAGTAATTATAAAGTTGATATTTTTATCTAACCTTGACTGGACAGTCCTTTTATCATTGGGTAATAATTGTATTTTCGCTGTGTTGCAACTAACCAACGATCCACGACCTTGCGGAGATAAGCACCCTTCTGGTGTACTAGAGGTGGGGAGTTGATTGATGGTTTAGAAACCGATATTCATCCCTGGACCACTGGTGCCCAGAAGTTGATTTGTCACAAACAAAACATAACATTTTACCAGAATCGGCAACACTCATTTGCTATGAGTAGAATTTGAACAATGTGTTATACGTACATTGTGGTTCGCTGCGGTGAGCGCCAGGTCAGTGTACATTCTGTGCTATTAGTCATGTTATGGTTTAATACGGTCTTGGATGTACATAGCTATGATTTTAAAACATGTCTCTGCTTGAAATACACCCCTCTTGTGCAATGTTTAAGATCAATTGAGGTTGAGTAATTTCCTCGCAGGAATTGAGAGTGAGTGGGGCAAAGAAACACGGACGCTCCTTCCCATGAGCTCAAAAAGAATGCCTTCTTATTAATTAAGTATTACTTTATTCTGGCTTTTAAAGAAAAACTTGCAGTGCATTGTTAATTTCCACTTAAACAAAGCACCCTGCTTTTCACAGATATTATATTCAATTAGTAAATGTCCGGTCAGGCTTGTCTTAGCTTCGATAACCTTGCTATGTAGCCAGGGCTCAGGTCGAGGGTACACGCGGGTGGATGGAGTCCCCCCACTTATTTCAGAAGTCCCCACACTTTTTTCAGAGGGCACCTTGATATGCTAATTTCTGGTAACACCACATTCAATTGGTATGTTAATGAATCCCCCCATATCTTTTTTTAGGACTTGTATGTAGCTGGACCTGTGCCATAAAATCTTTTAGTGCACTTGTACTGTGGCCAATTACATAGCCAGCTCGGATTTCGAATCCCTCCTCCCTCTCATCCAACCACAACATTTGATTTTAGTATCAGGTAGTGTGAAATTCCAGTCAGTGCAAAATACCAAGAGAGGAGATAGAGAAAGAGAGCGAGTATTACGCCCTGTAAACATCATCAAACAATGTAGCGCCTCACGGTTTTCAATGGAATCATCCTCTGGGGACGCTAGAAGAAACTGCCTGCGGGCAAAATGCAAAAACATGTAAATGACTAGATGCAATGCAGAAGCTCTACTCGCGTGTTTCATTTTCTTCAAAGCTCTCCCATTTTGCTGATTCTTCTGCTCCGAAACAAGGAGCAAAAGGGGTCTTCGGAAGATCCGGGCCGCAGAGCAGCGTTAGACTCCAGGGCTAAAGATTTCAAGCCAGTGGCTTTCCCCACATATCAATGAACCCTGGACCATCCCTTGGGTGCATTATTTCTCCCCATCCTCCAGTGTAGACCGAATGAAACAACATAGGAGCATTGGTGTGATAACCGGTATGTGCCCAATTGCCGCTCCATCGAGCCATCAGCTTGCATCATACATCTTTCAAGACGCCAAGTTCCTTCTCATGTATAGCAGTCACTAAGCAGCTCTGAGAACCCCTCCGGGGCAGGGACCCCCTCACACTTGCCCGCTTGTTACATGTTTGAGGAATCCGCTGAGTCCAAGCCAAAGTACCATGCTGTGTTGATGATCAGTACTTCCAAGGAAAGAACCAACTATAACTCAAGACATGTGAGGGTCTATCATACTCAAAACTAGGCAAATAATTCACTGGTTCTGGTCTTGTGATATAAAGATAGGATACTGCACGTGTGACCTGGCCAGGGTGGGGGCCGGCCCACTTATGGTTCTCACAAGTACAGAAATGGATCTATGGCCTTGGCTCCAAGCTCAGCAAATGGAGAGAGACATTTTTCAGAGAGAGAATGCGCTTATGATGTTTTGTACTGTGCAGCGGCTGAGAAAACGATTAAAGCTGTAACTTTATTTACCCCATTCTGATTGAAAGCTTCTAATTACTAGCATGCAAAGTAATGCTAGCTGAAATAAATCTAAAGAAAGACAATGAGACTGGAACAATCACAGCCCCAGCTTTGTTTTACGCAGCATGCAGATTTATGCACCCAGGTCATTTCTAATCAGCCATCATTTGCACCTTCTGGTTGCAATGGCTGCAGCAGACATTTCCCATTTACATTTGTTATTGATAGTTAACCCCATGTTGGGACGCTGCCCGAACCCTCCAAGCCCAGATGCAGCCCCTCCTCTCACAGTGCACACAGCTTTTGACTGTTTACAAGAAGAGGAGTGGGAGGGGCAGGGGAAAGGTCCCAGGGAATTCAGACACCAAAATAAACACACATGCTCATTTTTGGTGTCTGACCAAAGGAGTACTGGGAAGCCTCAGGTGAGCTACCAGTTGCTCGTGATCTACTGGTTGGAGACCACTGGTCTAGTAATTCTCCTCGTCCTATCAGGGTGAGGTCTGGGGCAGTAGAGGCAGTCGGTTTAATTTAGCTCCTTCTGCTTTGGATAATGTCCATCGTAAAATGAAATGCTTGACCTTTGCTTCCATTCTCGCTTAAAGAATCTATTTTAGACTTTATTCCTTCACTGCTAATGTCTCTGAACTAAAAGATGGTTTGAATAATTCAAAATCCCAGCTACAGTATACTTTTGGGTAACCAGTATTTATTTGTATTATTAATACAAGTTTCAAAAGCAGTCGTGAATGAAAAAATAGGTCAACTTCAGCCCAATGTAAATTTTTATCAACATGCTGCTCTTGATATGACATATGATAAGTCATTTATAACGCGCCTGTACACGTGTTAGCTCCTCGTACTCAAGCTAATTTGACCAAACATAGGTGATATATCAAGAAACGCTTCCAGATGTTTCCTAGCTGTTATTAGGGGACGTGTGCGGTAGGCTCAGTCAGGCTTTCGTTTAGGGGATCACCGACTTCGATCAGACCGAGGTCTACTTAGTCAAGTTCTTTTGATAACTAGGGCTTGCTTTGGTGAGAAATGTGTAATTGCTCATCTCCGTTCATCAGGTTTCAGTGAGCAGACAGGCCACGTTAGTGAAAAAATCCACCAAGGCACAGCACGGATGTGGGTGCTGGGGGGAGGGGGGGTGCCTCCAAGGCATTATCAGTGATGAAGCCAAGCAGTTGAGCATCAGCTCTGAGTTACTCGCTCACCCCTGAGCAGGGCCTTACCTTGTGGGAGGGGTTGAGAAAGCTTGCTGCAGGAGTAGGGTAGGAACTGCATGCAGATGTGATCTGACATAAAGGGCCTCATTCCGAGAGGGGTGGTAAGGGATACGGGGCACGGGTAAGGAGAGCGGTGCCGGTAATCCCTTACCGCCCTACTACGAGTTCCCTTAGCGGGTCCCTCCTTTAACGCAGGCATTATGGATGGGACCTGTTAAGTGAATTCAGAGCCAATAACGGTACCGCAATTTGCTGTACCGTTATTAGCGCCTTCCCCATTCCCATTGAGCCCTATGGGGCTCAAATGGGAATGGGGAATGGCTTTTTCAATGGGGACTTACCGGTCCTGCAAAGGTCGGACTCCACCGGTAAGTCCCCATTGAACGAGACCGGTGCCGGACACGTTATTGGTGGCAGTCATGGCACAAATAGCGCCATGACTACCACCAATCTCGTAATGAGGCCCAAAGTGGCCAGTCAAGCCACAGAGCTGACCCTCATGCTTTGATCTCCTCTTTCCACCTCTCTTGGGTCTCGCTGCTTCCTCCTCGCTCATGGAGACAACACAAGTTCAGATGGGTGTTGAGACCACTGGGTCATGATTCCTCTGTAGCCCAGACCCCCAACTGGTCAGACTGGACCTTGATCATAGGCCGGAGCGGCGGGGGGTGGAGAGGGGGTTCAACAATAGAATATTGTAATTCCTATCACTGGGCAAGCTTGCAGCTGGAGCAGGGAAGTTGTTGATGGGCACCCTTATTCTGCACCAGATGCCTGCGGTTTCTCTTATGAATGCCTTGTATGTCACATGTAGGCAGTGGACGCAGTGCCATAATGTTACACGCCCACTGTGTAGCCAGACCATTGCTTCTTTCTGAAACGGTTGATGGAAATTGATCATGTTTTTCACTGCTTTCAGAATTCCCAAAATCAACTCTGGAGAAAATGGGCCGCAAGGAAGAGGAAGATGGCAGCGCTTGGAAAAAGCAAACAAACAACATCCGGGACACGTTCGTCTTCATGGAGGTGCTGGGATCGTAAGTACACAGGTCACTGGACTGGGCCAAAGTGGAGGTCACTGGCTAAGTAGCAGAGGGCCACTGTCTGCCCGAATGATGTGTGATCGCTCACTATTGACTATACTGGAAACAAAAAGAAAGAGCTTGTCTTTAAATTTGAAATGGATCACTGGGAAGTTGTTGTCTTGTGGATCTGAAACACTATTCCTGGCTTTGCACTCGGACACACTGTGTGATTCTGGTTAAAGCAATCTATTTCCATGTGTCTATAATCCAGAATGGGAAAACTGCTGGTGTTAGCAGCCTCATATAAAAAAAAATACGTACTTGTATAGTGGTGGTGTGTTACATGATTCAGCAATCTGTGAAAATGCAAAACAATGTATATAATGTATTGACTAGTACTAAATGACCAACGAATAGAAAGAACTCATATCAACTGGGGAGCCCCAGAATGCATTGCAACAAAATACACCAGGCTATTATGCAAGTCTATGCAAAAAGGACGAGCATACTCGTCCTTGGCACTTAAGTGGTTAAGCTTTCTCTTTTTTTTCCAGTCAATTATCCAGACTCATTAATGGGTCATCCTTCCCCGGGGATGTAGCTGTTGACTTAATTGCTCCGTGCCTTAATTGGTGCCATCAATTAAGTGCCTTGTTCGTTGTCATTTTACGTGACAGGCACGACACCAGCCACCTCTGGGGAGTAATTACATGTGACAATAATATACATCTATGTATCAAAACGCCTCGGTGGCATCCGGAGAGCAAGTGCAGATTGTGTGACCTTTATCCAAGCCACTGTTAGGGCTTCCATGCATCTAGAAGGTTTGTGGGCCTGCCGCTAATGCAGCACTCCTATTGGTCGCTTTGTGCCGGGAGGGGTGTCGATTATCCAGGGTAGCCCTCTGATATCACGCCCACTACCCATAAGTGGATGTGGCTTCGCCCAGAAGGGCTGTATTTTATATTTAATCTATTTCCCACCTTCCCATTCGCTTATTTTTTATTTTTTATTTTATTGTTTAAAGTGCGGACTTAGCTTGAGAACAGCGGAGCGCTGTGCTGAGTGTGGGTAGCCGGCATTTGGGCTGGCATCTTTTAACAGTAGCGCACTGTGAGATGAGGTCTGTGAGTCGGTGTGTGCGTCCATTGGAATTAGTCCTTGGTCAGGTGTTGTTGATGATGCAAGGATTTCAAAGATTTGCGAAATTGGAGAATTTGGGGGGACAATCCGAGCCAAAACCGGATCGAGTTTCAGAGAGTGGGTGCGTGAAAAGAGAAGGATTGTTTGTAGGTCCCCTCTTTGAGGAAGAGTTAGAATTCAAGCTGGTTGGTCAATTTGCAGCGCAAGGAGCGTGTGCCGCTAGATATGTGGCACTTAGCCGCCAGGCACGCTGGTGTGATACTCATGACTGCTGTGTAGATGATATATGCAGTCTTGAGCAGTATCCTGGCATGGCGTGGAAGCCAATGTAGTTCGCCTTGGACGAGGGTGATCCTCTTATTTTCCCCTCTCTCTAATTTTCTTTCCTCAAGCAGACTAAGGTTTGGATATCCCTAAATGTTGCACAGGTCACACCACAAACAATCCCAGGTGCTCAGAAACCACTATGGTAGTGAATTGGCAAAGTATAAAAGCATATTAACGTACCTTCGCTAAAAGCATTTTGGAAGATCTCCCACTCGCTGGTGCCCACAACAAAAGATGTGTTGTAATATCTTGGGAGGAAAGGTCTTGCTCATAGTCTTAAGAGACTCTATGTGTTGGGGACAGCAATTGCAGGGCAAGTGGGTGTGTCTGAGAGACTTACTTCCTCTGTAGCCATACTGGCACTACAGGTTTCTCTGAGCTAGCCCAACCAGAACCCTGCACTGGAACGTAAGAGCACGTGGGGTTCAAAATGTCTCCTCTGTAAACCTGGAGGATGGGATGTGTAATTTGATTTTGGGCTTTGTGTCGCGCGACCTCAGCTAGGAAGCAAGGCGCAGTACATGTTGAAGGCAACATATGGGGATGCAGGGGGTTAAAATATGTGGCACAGTAATGTTCTTGTGTTAGTAGTCATCATTTGCAAGAGTAGACGTGAGCAGAGTGATAGTGGCGGGTTAAAGCAGGCCCTGTCCCAGATCGGGCTGCAGTGGCAATGTTCGTTTAAAAACACTATACAACCCATGCAGGGACTCACAAAAGCCTGCCCTAGAGTAGATTTAACAGTATTCGAAACAAGTTATTGGCCCTAATTACAGGTAAGCTGGTCTGGAAAAGATTCCAGGAATAATGCCGGTACTACCTGCTCTTGCATGTTTTCCAGACTGGCTCACTCTGAATCTGCCGATAGGGGCAGTGAAATACCAGCAGGCCTGACCTGCCGGGAGTTCAGGCCCTTACCGGCAGAGAATTGCCCCTCTCACCGGCGCTGGTACTAGCGGTGCCAGTGATAGGGGCAAACCCATTCCATAGAGTCCTATGCGACTCCATGTAATGGGAATTTACAGCCGTTGCCGGCACTCGTAATATCCCGGCAACACCGGGATATCGGCCGTGAGTAATGATAGGGCGAGTTTGCCAGAAACCCGGCCGTGCTACCGGAAAACTCGTAATGAGGACCATTATCTGTATTTTTGACCTGCATATTCACGGTAATCATTAAAATCTAGGTATTTGGGAACTAGAAGAACACTATCAGCCACGTGTTCTTATTGGCCAGAAGCTGCCACGTGGCCTCAATTCCAAAGCAACAGACGTATGAAAAGTAGAACGAATTTGACATTGTGTGTTTGGTTCCTGGCTTTGCTTCTTTACTGCTGGTGTAAACTTGCAGCACTGCACAGGTGTGTATCGCCTATGTAATTCAGGAAGAAATTGTGCACGCTTAACACATGTATGATTTAATTGTATGACTGACTTACGGAAATACTTGCTGCCCGTTCTTGGGAGCTACTGCCCGACCCAAGTGATCCCAGAGGCTCTGTCCAAGCCCCATCCGGGTGAGGATTGCCTTTCTGAGGGAGATTACCATATTTTTTGAAGTAGGGTGGTTATTGGGAGGCTGGGATGGGGACTTAGTTGCCTAACATGTCTTATCGCTGCAGCTGGACTGGCAGAGGGTTATGCATGATGTCCCCCCTCTGGCATGGTGGCAGTGGTCACCCAGCGGCCCAGAGCTCAAAGGCCTTGGCAGCTCTGTATGTAACAACTATTACCGTCCAATTCAAAAGAATTACCGCATTGACACGTGATGGCTGAAAGAGTGAGTCTGGTCAGGGTCTAAACATTCACCACGCGGGAGGGCTGCAGAGCTTGGCAACAGGTGCATTGACCCACTAAGTCATAGCTCACTATCTTAGGTGAACAGTTTGTCACTATGAAGGTCTGTTGGTGTGATGGTGTCAAAAAAACAAGAGAGGAGAATAAGGTGCAGACAACCGAAGTAGCAACATTTGCGAGAAAAGGTGCAAGAAAAATAGGACGAGTGGCTGTCAGTGAAAGGGTGAGTGAGCAACATCAGATGCTAATCTGAGAGGCTACTATGTGGAATGCATAGCCGGTAAGATAGCTCAGTGAGTTAAGCACCCATGGTGACTCTGCACAACCTACAGTTACAGGTTTAAAGCCAGTAAGGGACGCCTTAGCCCTCTGTTCTTCTGCATCTGATTAAATGAGAACCCTACAGTTGGCTCATGATAAGTCATGTTATGGGTACCCAAAAGAAGTTATTTCATGTGTTGTTTTGGCTATGCCTTTAAGCAATAATGACACGTTCCAAGAGCTCAACAGCAGCAATGGCGGAAGCCAATTTCATAGGGCTGATGGCAAGGGCATCAAGCGCAGGCCACTGGTGTTTACCGCATGGTACAGCCAGCGGAAGGGGGCATTACTGATATCCTCTCGTCGGTAGAGTGAGTGGGACCCGGAACAGCTATTTGCTGCAATTCCAAGAGGTGGAGAAGCGGCACTAGCCCGGTAGCGCGAGGAGGAGTGGGGCGCCATCCCTTGGGCAATGGCCGCGTGGCATGCCCGTGTGAAGCCGACCACCATAACAAGGTGGCATTCAGCCTATAGTGGCGGTGGAGGAAAGGAGGAGGGCCTAGGTGAGAAGGAAGAGCAGTTTTTGGGGAATCACTTAAGATGACACATTTGCCGACAGTGAAAGGCTGAAGGGTGGTGGTGCAATAGATAGGTGTGCAGTTGCCATATTGGATGTGTGACTGTATAAAGATGGCACGGCTATGGGCATGAAGGTGGCGGGCAGTTAGAAGCGGGTGTGTGTAGAGGGGCCGTGAGTTCAGCAAACAGCCAGGAGGGAAGAGTGTTGAAATGGCTGCCGCAGCAACAGGTTCAGCCAACAGGATGGAAAGCGAGGAAAGGGAGCTAATTAGTCATAATTGAAGCCCCTACTCAGTTTTCCTTTTAGCCAAAGCACTGCAGAAGTCAGAGGAAACAAGCCTTTCAATGCATTGCTCAGAAGGCGCGCACCACCACCACCCGGAAGTGCCTCGGAGCCAACCCTGGCCATGAGTAATCATCTTTTCCTATGTGTGGGCAGGAGCCTTCCATGCCCCACCCCTCCCTTTCTTCCCTTAGCACAACAACATATAGACTCTCTAAGGTGAGAAAAGCAGCGTTGCCATGGTGAAGCAAAGCCTCCTCAACGCGCATTGTGCGGGGAGATCGTCTTCCCCCTGTCTCTACGACAACGGCGCGATGTCCCAGTGTTTGTTTCAAAGAACAGGCGGGCTCCAGCCAAGAATGACCTCTGAGCAGGCCCGCCGCTCTCCTGGTAAACACAGGCTCGCAGGCTTCCGGCTATCGATACTTCTCTCTGCCCCGCTGGGTTAGTGGGTCAGTTGGTAACATGATCTGCCCAGAAGCGTTGACTGTGACCTATAGAGCTCCCATGTACCCAAGACAGGGAGCGCGGCTTCTATCAACGAGAGGCCTAGATGGGCCATCTTTGAGCACCCCTCACATCAACATATGCGTGAAAATTAACTCATCTCTACCTCCAACCCACCAACACAGCCATACAGTAAACCTCCTCCTGCCTCCCCTCCCAAACACATTAAAACAGCCTCACACTGCCTCAAGCTAACTAGGGGTTCTATTAGGAGTTGAGATGGATCCCAGCAGTAAATCCGCCGGGATACCGCCCAATGCAATTAGCGTTACTGCAACTTGGTCCGGCGCTATTAGCCTCACATCACAAATTGTGGTGGCGGGGTAAGTCCCCATTTTTTTGAGTCCATGGACCTCAATGGGGTATTTTAGGCACAACAGCCACAGCAGTAATTGTGCCACGATACATGCACCAAAAATGAGCGGAAAAAATTCAGCACATTCGCCTTCAGCTCAGAGCTGGAGGTGAATGTTCCGACTTTCCCCCAAAACTCAGGATTGGGCGGAGTGGTAATGCAGCAGTAATATCAATACCACAGCATTTTTACCACTCTGCCCAACTCCTAATGAGGCCCTAGGACTTTATAGCACTTGCTCTGGCACAGTGGGCTGCTGCACAGCGGATGGTCCATAAGAAAAACTATGCAGAGAGGCATCACCCCCAAAGCATAAGGAGGGGCTGGCATTGAAGCCTTGCACGTACCTGTATAACATGTTTCATGGTAATCAACATCGCATGTATATAGGAAGGTGTGTGAGTGGGGAATGCCTCACTGCAGTGACCATTGTCTAGGACAAGTCTCCCCAAGGAGCAATGTAATGGAACATAAAGTGCTCTTCTATGTCACACTACTGACATTTCAGTGTCCCCGCTGCACATTACATTGCAAGAAAAGGGATGGTGTTGGCGGGAGAGAAGGGAAGGCAGATGCAAAAACTGTCTAATGCTTGCACCTGAGTTCTAAGTATGATTCAAAGTGAGTAGCGACAGAGGCACTTGAGTGTGTGCTTCATCAAGAAGCGAGAGCCCAAATCTGTCAGTGTAAGCCAGTGCTGCAAGGACTAGTTAGCTGCAAGGATTAGTAAGCTCCTGTGGCCACTGGTGGGGGTCGGGCACGCAGGAGGGGGGATAGGGCTAGACCATGGGTGCACAACATAATGCCCGCGGGCAAGTTGCGGCCCGCCATGGCATTTTGTCCGGCCCGCGAGGCACAAAGACTCTCCTATTGAAGGGCAGCCCGCAAGCAGCATCGGCCGCCCTCCATTAGGAAAGTCTTTGAAACATGTTTCTTCCGGGCAGGACAAACCACTGGCCCTCATTGGCTCAGGGCACACGCACCACGTAGCTCCCACGAGCCATGTAGTGCGTGTGTGCTGCACCAATGGAGGGCCAGCACTACGGCTGGCGTGGCCAGTAAGGCTTGATGCCAGAAGGCATTTCAGCCTTGCCACGCCCACGCCAGCCACAGTGCCAGAGACCTCGCCAGCGTTCCAGCTAGCCTGCCTTCCAGCACGTCCGGTAAGTGGTCTGTTTGTTTGTGTTTGTGTGTCGGGTCTGTTCTGCTGTTTGTGTGTATGTTTGTGTTGTGTTGAGATGCGGGGGTAGGTGTCGGGTGTGCACGAATGTTTGTTTTTGTATGTTTGTGTTGTGTATGTTGAGATGCGGGGGTGGGGGGTGTCGGGTGTGCATGAATGTTTGTTTTTGTATGTTTGTGCTGTGTATGTTGAGATGCGGGGGTGGGGGGTGACGGGTGTGCACAAATGTTTGTTTTGGAGTGTAAGTGCGGTGTATGTTGAGATGCAGGGTCTGTATGGGTGTATGCTTGAGAGTGTGTGTGCTGTGTTGGGGGGTGGGGGGTTCGGGTCTGTATGGGTGCATGTTTGAGAGTGTGTGCTGAGTTGGGGAGTGGGGGGTTTGGGTCTGTATGGGTGCATGGTTGAGTGTGTGCTGAGTTGGGGGTGGGGGGTTCGGGTCTGTATGGGTGCATGTTTAAGAGTGTGTGTGCTGAGTTGGGGGTGGGGGGGTTCAGGTCTGTATGGGTGCATGCCTGAGAGTGTGTGTGCTGAGTTGGGGGGTGGGGGGTTCGGGTCTGTATGGGTGCATGTTTGAGAGTGTGTGCTGAGTTGGGGGGTGGGGGGTTTGGGTCTGTATGGGTGCATGGTTGAGTGTGTGCTGAGTTGGGGGTGGGGGGTTCGGGTCTGTATAGGTGCATGTTTGAGAGTGTGTGCTGAGTTGGGGGGTGGGGGGTTTGGGTCTGTATGGGTGCATGGTTGAGTGTGTGCTGAGTTGGGGGTGGGGGTTCAGGTCTGTATGGGTGCATGTTTAAGAGTGTGTGTGCTGAGTTGGGGGTGGGGGGTTCAGGTCTGTATGGGTGCATGCTTGAGAGTGTGTGTGCTGAGTTGGGGGGTGGGGGGTTCGGGTCTGTATGGGTGCATGTTTGAGAGTGTGTGCTGAGTTGGGGTGGGGGGTTTGGGTCTGTATGGGTGCATGGTTGAGTGTGTGCTGAGTTGGGATGGGGGGTTCAGGTCTGTATGTGTGCATGCTTGAGAGATTGTGTGCTGAGTTGGGGGGTGGGGGTTTGGGTCTGTATGGGTGCATGCTTGAGAGTGTGGGCTGAGTTAGGGGGTGGGGGTTCGGGTCTGTATGGGTGCATGCTTGAGAGTGTGTGCTGAGTTAGGGGGTGGGGGGTTCGGGTCTGTCTGGATATTGGTTGGGGGTGGGAGCCATGGGGCATAGTGTTTGGTTGGGGGTGAGGGGGCCATGTGGCATAGTGTTTGGTTGGGGGTGGGGGTCAGGGGGCCTATTGTTTGCTTGAGGGGTGGGGCCATGGGGCATAGTGTTTGGTTGGGGATGGGAGCCATGGGGCATAGTGTTTGATTGGGGGTGAGGGGGCCATGGGGCATAGTGTTTGGTTGGGGGTGGGAGCCATGGGGCATAGTGTTTGGTTGGGGGTGAGGGGGCCATGGGGCATAGTGTTTGGTTGGGGGTGAGGGGGCCATGGGGCATAGTGTTTGGTTGGGGGTGAGGGACATGGGGCATAGTGTTTGGTGGGGGCTTTGGGGGCCATGGGGCATAGTGTTTGGTTGGAGAGTGTGTGCTGAGTTGAGGGGTGGGGGTTTTGGGTCTGTATGGGTGCATGGTTGAGTGTGTGCTGAGTTGGGGGTGGGGGGTTCGGGTCTGTATGGGTGCATGCTTGAGAGATTGTGTGCTGAGTTGGGGGGGTTGGGTCTGTATGGGTGCATGCTTGAGAGTGTGGGCTGAGTTAGGGGGTGGGGGTTCGGGTCGCTATGGGTGCATGCTTGAGAGTGTGTGCTGAGTTAGGGGGTGGGGGGTTCGGGTCTGTATGTGTATTGGTTGGGGGTGGGAGCCATGGGGCATAGTGTTTGCTTGAGGGGTGGGGGCCATGGGGCATAGTGTTTGGTTGGGGATGGGAGCCATGGGGCATAGTGTTTGGTTGGGGGTGAGGGGGCCATGGGGCATAGTGTTTGGTTGGGGGTGGGAGCCATCGGACATAGTGTTGCACTCCAAGAGTGAACCCAATAATAAAGCTAAAACAGGCACAGTTAGGAGATGTACATCCTTTACTTTTTGAGGAAACCTGACTCAACGAAGGCCATACTCCTCTTGGGCAACCCAAACAGCAAACTATAGCAGTCCAAAATAACAGAATGTCCAATCAAGGGTCAATAAAATACATATAATTTAATTAAACAGACGATATACAATAACTAAATAGAAATAAATTATAACAATGGAAAATGTGTAGTACAAAATGTAAGTTTGAAATGCAAATAAAAATTGTTACCCCTCAAAAACATATTCTTTTTCCATGTATTTAATAGAAATTGGGCGTTGAAAAAGCCTCCTCCCACGCCCCGCCTACCGCCCCGCCCACATTTACTTTTCGGCCCACTATAGCCATCATGTAAGGTACTTTCGGCCCTCTGTCAAAATCAGTTGTGCACCCCTGGGCTAGACAATTGAGAGGTGGCTTCACTCTCTTAATGCAGGGTGTATGTGGGCAGCTTGCTGGCATCTGCAAGGGTTGATTTTGAGAATATGGTAAGGTGGGGAAGAATATGAATTTGCTGATTGCGTCGGCTAGTGGGGGATGAGTGAGGAGTTAAATGAGAGAGAAACGTTTGATTCCAGTTTCATTGAGCCTGGTGTTTTTGAAGCATTAGCTGTTCATCTTTGTTAAATACTGTTGCGCTCATTCGTGTTTTGCCGGTATCCTGCCGGAATTACCGCCGGGATACCAGCCAAACTGCCTTAGCGTTTCTGCCACCGTATACCCTGGTATTACTGGGAGGCGGAAACGTCAGTAAGTGCCCATTCCATAGGACTCCATGGGATGGGATTGCCGGAATTACCGGCACTTGTAGTACTGGTGCTGGTGATTCTGGCAATTATTTGCTGGTAGGGGCCTGAACCGCTGGCAGGTCACAGGTAGTTCACTGCCCCTACCAGCAAAATTGTGTTTCCCCAGTGCAGAAAAATGTCGGTGCCAGAAATACTAACTTTTTCCCCAGCATTTTTTCCAGACCGGCGAAGTTATAATGAGGCGTCTTTGTGCTGTTGCATGGTTGTGAGTATACTGGTATGATTCCATTTAAATTGTGCAGGGGGGGTCGACCCAAAAGAGTCTCCTATCGGCCATATCTTGTAATTCTGGGCTGAAGTGTTGTGTGCTGGTTTACGGCATGTTTGTGTAACTGGGCATAGTATGTTCTGTGTTATCAGTGTTAGCAATATGGGCCTCATTACGAGTTCGGCGGTAGCCGTGCCTGCATTACAGGCACGGCTACCGCCGAACTCGCATCCGGCACTGGGTACTTACCGGCACATTACGAGTTGAATGGGCCGGTAATTGCCCATTCGCGGGTGCCGGTATTGCCGGGCTCCCGATCCCCATTATAACCCATAGGGCAGAGTGGGCATGAGGAGCATTGATGCACTGGCACCATTTATAAGGGTGCCGGTGCATCCATGTGTTTCCCTCGCAGGTGCCGCACAGGCTGCCAGATCAGACCTGGCGGGCTGTCAGGGTCCCGCAAGGGAAACTCGGAATAAGGCAGTATGGTATGGACGATGCCGGTGCCATACCGGCACCGTCCATACGTACCGACAGGGTCGTAATGAGGCCCAATGTCTGTTGGTTTAGTTTCTATTTTAATTATAATTAGGTGATACAACTGTGATGGGAGCATTTGTATCTGAAAGCCATTATGGAGCACCCACTTAGCTCCTTAATCAATTAAACACATTTTCTTGGTATCATTCTGAATAATCATCTGCATGCCTGTATCAAACAATGACTAGCAGCAGGTGACCTTGATCAGAGGTTCTAATGTTGTGTGTCATTTAAGTCTTGTAGTGCTGGGAGGTGTTGAGGAATACTAATGTGTGCTAGGAGACATGTGAAACAAATCTTTATTTGGAAAACATTCCGGCCACAGTTTAATTGAACTAGGAAAACCTCCTTAAATCATAGCGCACTGCAGGACCCTAGCATTTGCAAGCTCGGCAGGGCCACTTTTCAGTATAGGCTCCCCCTTCAGAAGGTAAGAACCACGGCCAATGAGAGAGTGTGATCTTGGACACATCCCTTTACCTCACTGTACCTTATCTGCCTGAAAGAGTGTGGACTTCTCAGTGACCATGTACCTCGGATGACACGTGCCGACATGCTGTCCCTTTTCAGAAATCTCACTCTGTCCTTGAAAGGCAGTCTCTCCAACCACCACTACCAGAAAGCTCTGCATGTTTTCCAGATGTCAAGTCTCGTACAAATAGATCCCGGGTCTCTAACATCTGGCGCTCCAGATGTGTTGGACTTCGACTACCATAATCCTTCACCATTGACTATCCTAGACAGTGCTGATGGGAGTTGTAGTCCAAAATATATGCAATAGAGGCACCGCCATGGGATCCAGCACTAACTAAGTGGTGTTTAATAATGACTAAACTTTTAGACAGTACAACAAAAATCCTTCTGTGACGATGACTGTGTGTGCCGTTTCCATGTTACTGTTCCAAAATCTCAAGGTTGACCTCAGTGCATTTTACGAAACTCATAAAGGACCATTTAAACATCAAAGGTCCAGTAGGGAAAATATAAAATCTTACATTTCAATGAAGAGTGTTGTAACTCCCAAAGATCTAAAACATTTTCAAAATGTCTTGATTTTTCAGCAATTGGGAAAGTTTTAGTATTTTCAACACATCACCCTAAAAAAGCCAACAAAAGATTTTTTACACTTTGGGCCTAATTTATAAAAGGATTAGCACTGTGCAAAGTGACTTTGTGCCGCAAACTTACTCTTTGCACAGCCCTGAATGGGTCTTTCCGATTAACAGATCAGACTTTGCGCTGGCCTCTCCCACTTATTGCTGTGCGGGAGTGCTTTGCGCAACACTGAACGCAACGCGCAGGAAGGGCCAGCACAAAGAACAAAATAGGGGGCTGAACAGGCAAAATCCTCCTTAAAATAGGAAAATGGGGAATAACCTGGGCGTGGGGAGGGAGGCACCGTGAAAACAACCAACATGCCCCATCAAGTGTTAAGTAAACTCTATTTACAGAGATCATCGCACTATCACTGTGAATCCAAAGGAGGACGGACACACCGCCACCCATCACAAAGCACAAAGCTCAATGAAGGCCCACGCATAAAATGTGCAATGCAACCCAAATGAGCATTCGATTGCCACAATGCTGTATCCGGCATTGCTAGCACTGGTCATACTATATGGAAGGAGGTGGAGGGCCAGAATATTCCATCTACGAACAACAATATTTGGGATGCCAGATGAGGAGGTGCATGCCAGATACCGCTTCTCTCCCCATGTCCACCTAAAACTGGTCAAGGAGTGGGAGAATGACCTGCTATCACCCACCTCTGGTCGAAGTGCTATCAGCCTTACACTTCCTGGCTACAGGATCATTCCTGCATACCACATTGTGGGGGTATATCACAGCCCGCACAATCAAGGTTCCTCCACCCGGTATTACGCTGCACCCTAGCACAGGTTCATGGTTACATTTACATGCCCCGCACACTGCAGGCAAGACAGAGAGTGTGCCAGGAATTCCATGCAGTTGCACACTTTCCCCGGTTCCTGGGAGCCATCAACTGCACCCATTTAGGCTGAGCACACATGTATCTCAACAGGAAACATTGGTATTCCATCAATGTGTAGGTCATCTGTGACGCAAACGGATAGATCATTCATGTGAATGCCAATTACCCAGGATGCACACATGATAGCTGCATTTATCTGCATTCCCCGATATACCAGGCCCTTATATCGGGAACCTTTGGAAACATCTTGCTTATGGGTGATTATCAACTATCAATAACACAAAAGACAGGTAACCCCTTTGTCGCTGACAGAGGGGAAGCTGCAAACAGTAATCACACAGTGGTCATGTCAAGCGGAACAGTAACAACTTAATACATGAGGAAAAACATACAAAAATGGAAGCGAGAACCCCAAACAGACACAACAGATCAACCCAAAACACACGTTTTAAAAAAAAAAAAAACATGAATCATTTTATTATTATCACAACAATGAATACAAAATATATATTAAATCTGCATGCGCCCATACTAAATATTGGCTTGTTTGTATAGGAGTAAAGTGCATCGCCATTAAAGTGCTTATCATACTCTTTTAAAGAGGAACCGTCTAAACGGTCCATGCCGCTCGCACAGCTGGAGCACCTGAAACCCATGATGAGTGAAGGGAATCACTCGAAATGGGGGACCGGAAGTCACAGGTGTGTCTGAGGAATACTGACTGAGAATCTCAGCAATATGAAATCTAACAGTAATAATATACACAACAGTTGACAGTGGGGTGCCAGTCGTCGACTACTCAAGAGTCAGAGCAACATGATGAACTCAAATAAGCCTGACAATAATTGTTAACGGTAGTTTCGACGGTATAGTGCATCTAGCTGTACTGCAGTTGATGCCCGTCTTCATCAGGACGGCGCACTCCCTTGAAGGTCGTTGCCACTACGTGTTTGATATGTGCAATTATATAACAGTTCTGAAGCTAGCAATAAATTGCTTAAAAACCAAAACCGGTGATTGAAACCTAGAAAACACACATAAAACAAACTACAAATTAAAAGAAGATCTGTGGGGGACTGTAATAGGAACTTCTTACATTATCAAAGTTCAGAGAGATTTCAAGGCAAATCAGCGAGAAATGTTAATTACCATTATCCCAACCAGTAGGGCTGGTCCCAAAAAACGGTGAATTAATCCAGGAGTTTATAGACGATGCCGGAAGCAGATCACACTGAATGAATCTGAAAAAGCGAGGAACAAGAACATTTAGTGAAAACTGGGAAAAGACTATCCCTAGATTTTCAAATTGTGAAGCAAAGAGAGGAACTGCCGATCACTGGGATGCCAGACAGACTAGGGCCGTGCCAGGTACAAGCCAGACAAAGAGAAACAAGCCAAATGTTGAAAGCTAACTCACCTAGTTAAGATAGCTGGACGAAGTAGGAACCTCACAACATTTGAGGCAATAAATGGTCATGGCTGGGTAGTTGGATCCAACCAGTAATTGGTGGTGGTCAAAAATCGTCAGCCTTGTTTTCACATAGCATACATTTTGATGGCTAAATGGCCACAGAAAACCAAGGAAAAAAGAAAAAAGGAAAAAAAGGAGGCATTTAGAAAATACCTGAAAGCATGTACATATCTTCAAAGACATTTCTGATTGTAAATGAATTGCCGCATAAATATCGGCAGAGAGAATTGGCCTCATGGCTGACATAATGTCTCTCCATATAATTAAAATGTAAGGATTACACAGCAATAGGCTTGGAGTCAAAAGGCATCCCTTAAATACTTATCAATTAATCAAGCTGATTTACTGGGCTCAAAATCTACCACAGATATCCAATCCAAGCATATTACAATTATTACACAGTTCTCAAGGGATTCGCCAACTTTGTTTAAATTGGTCTCCAAACATTGGCATCTTTGGCACTTAGACCCAGACCTAATGCCATATATTGCACAGAGACCTAAATTTACATTTACCAAGGCGAATACTCTGCATAATAGATTGAGTCCTTCTTTCTTTGAGCCATCAGATGTTTCAAGACATTCACCATGGTTGCAACTACCAGTGGGTTTTTTCAAATGTGGTAATTGCAATCAGTGCCAGTACGCTCACCCTAAATGTCAAGAGTTTGCTGATCAAAGTGGGACTAGATTTTTTATAAGGATTTTATCAACTGTAAAACCAAATTTGTGGTGTATGCAATCATTTGCGTTTGCAACAAATTATATATTGGGAGTACAATCAGGAAGTTGAGAGTCCACATTAGGGAACACCTTTCCAGTCTCAACAAAACTGGTATTAATTTACCTTTGGCATTACATTGGCAAATGCTACATCAACTAGCCAATAAATCTGATATACGATTGTTAGGACTGGCAAAAGCAACAAATAGTAAACGTGGAGGTAACATTTGTATGAAACTGAGGCAAGTAGAATGCACATTTATTTGTCACTTCAGATGCACCATCATGGGCCCAAATTCAGATCATGAAATGCATGTCTTTCTGTAAATCATCGTTTCGTAGATATCTGTTTATTCAACTGTGTCTGAAATATTCTTGATTAACTGTATTTCCAACTGTCATATTATTTTACAAGGATCTAATATCATCTAAGTACTCATTGATGCCTTGCCAGAAGAAGCAACCAGCCTAATGACAGCCATTTGTACCGTGTCCCTTATAGTTTTGTATATCCTATCTTTAATTATGGTATAATCTTGAATAATGGGTTTAATTTACCACTAAATGTTACCACTAGCCTTTGGGCTTCAGGACAGTCCACTTTATACCACTATTGTGTGAACATTTTTTGCTCTATAATTTTATGTTATCCTTGGTGTTAATGAATAACCCACTCGTGTTATGCCTATGGTAATGTATTTTTATTGTTAATCTTTGACCTTTTCAAACTCCATAATGCACTGTGGTAAGTTTTCTGTTTATTTCAAAATACACATTCCATGGCTTGCTATTCAGCAAGGGACTCTGACGTTTCAGTGCATCTCACTGCTTATCTAGGATCACGTTCTAATCCTTTGTCACCATACTATAGGTGGATGTATTCATGTGGCACGTGTTAACAAACACATGCCACATAACAAATTGCTCTGCAGCAAGCTTTAGTAATTACATGTCCGTTTTACTTCATGACTTTACTTCATGACTTACCTTCGATATTGATTTCACCATTTCATCTATGTTGTTTACACAACACAGTGACGTTTCTGTGCGGCGCAGGTGACGTTGCTCGCAAAGCGTGCACGTGACGTCACACGCACGACACATCCATCACATTGTAACGCGGCAAGCATTTTTATTTGGCATTCTGCTCAACACTTATCCCACGGCCTGAGCGCACATACTCTTTTGCAAATGGGGATCAGGCCCCTTGACTGAGGATAGCATCTATGCTTTACAGGGACACAACTATTTGTTGTCATCTATCTCACTGATAAGTTATACCTTTTATATCTGACAAGACCCAGCCCTTATCTTTGGCTTATGATCCTTTCTCAGATTTGCTACATCACCAATTTTCATATCTACTTATGACTTGATGGTAAATCGGTTTACCATACAATATAGGGTTCATTTCCTGTAGGTGAATATCCTTTACCACCATCCTATCAGCAACTAAACTAATTGATCATCACCTACTCTGGACACACGGTATGGCACAATCTCCCACATTCACATTCTGAACTTTGGTTACTTTATATTCACTGGCATAAAAGTTACCACTAAGCCTGATACATTATATAATGGTTTTTGTTTTTCTGCTTTTGAACATTGCTCTCATTTTCTTGAATCAACTACCATACATTGGTATGTTATTTTCTTTATTTCTCTTTAACTTTGGATGTATTGTTTTTTTGTTCCTAATACAATGTACAATTTGCTTTATGTTTTGCATCCTGTTCGGTTTCTTTTTGTAATTGATGGTATTTTTCTAACACAAATGTTTGTATTGTCATACTATAATATCGTCTATTCTTATATACAGCCTTGATAACGACCAGATAGGTCGAAACACGTGTCGGCTGTTTTTTGATCAGCTGCTCTATGATCAATAAAATTCTGCAATTGAGAAAAGGAATTTTGTTCATGATTGGACCTTTCAAAAGTCTCAGGATCTGCGCACTTGATCTACCTTCAGTTCACATTACCTTATTATTACTGTTAGATTGCATATTGCTGAGATTCTCAGTCAGTATTCCGCAGACACACCTGTGACCACCGGTTCCCCGTTTCGAGTGATTCCCTTCACTCATCCGGGGTTTCAGGTGCTCCAGCTGTGCGAGCGGCGTGGACCGCTTAGACGGTCCCTCTTTAAAAGGGTATGATAAGCACTGTAATGGCGATGCACTTTACTCCTATAAAAACAGGCCAATATTTAGTAAAGGCTCATGCAGATTTCATGTGTATTTTGTATTCATTGTTGTAATAATAATAAAATGATTAATGTTTTTTTTTAAAACCATGTTTGTTTTAGGTTGATCTGTTGTATCTGTTTGGGGTTCTCTCTTCCATTTTTGTCTGTTTTTCCTCATGTATTAAGTGGTTACTGTTCCGCTTGATATGACCACTGTGTGATTATTGAATATCAACTATCACGCACACACAAGCAGTCACATGACACATAGGAAGACAGGAAATTACAATACATGCAATAAATATTTACTCCTGTGCAGGGGACAATGCCTACCCGCTATCACTATTCCTGTTGACACCCATCGGGAATCCAGCCACCCCAGCTGAGGCACACTACAACGCAGCACACATAGCCACTAGGGGCATAATGGAGCGCACACATGGAGTGCTCGAGTCAAGCGTCTGCTCTCATAACCAATCAGTTGGCGCATTGCTATTTGCACCCCCTGTAGTATGCAAAATCATTATGGCATGCTGGGTGCTGCCTAATATTGCCACAGGTTGTGGTATAGCAGCGGAGCTTTGAGGCAGCATGGGCCCTCATCCACAGGCACCACCAATTCCCTTAGCAGGGCAAAGGGACAGGATATATGCAGCCAGGTAGTACAAACCTACTTTACATGAATTGCAACCCCTGTGGAACACACACATTAAAGCCACATTCCTGACACCCTTCATTGGTGCAATTGAGCTAATTTAGCCTGCCCATAACAACACCCTGAGAATGCGTGACTTGGATTGCCAAAAAGTGTGTACACCATGAAAAGTACAATTTCAACACATCGCCACTCATCACATAAAGTGCACAAACCACAACCACAGTAATTTCAAGTGGAAAAGAACGTTTCCATGCCACAGTCCCAAAATTTCAATAATATTAAAGCCAGCCCCAGGCATTATGTCTCCATACCATCTGCTTCTCTGAGTGGCATGCATCAATTGCAAAAAATGTCTCACCTGACTGCCATCATGATGACGCATCCCTCTGCACCATTGCTGCTGGTCCTGCCCACCTCCACTCACCACTGCCAAGTACATGCTCCTGCAATGGGAAAAATCGATGTCTGCTCACCCACACTCTCCTCATGTATGTCTCTGATACCCTTAATATGTCCCTTGTCCAATTATAGAGATGCACACCAAATCTCCCGGAAAACGATCTAGCCACTCACAAAATACACAAATATAAAGAAATGATGCAAAGTTACATACCCCTCGCCATCAACATTTCTTGATCACATCAAGGGAACACAGCAGCAACATGACTAGTGTTTCCTGTTTTAGTTTTTCTTTTACTACCAATGGTGTTTTTCCAGTGTTTAAAAATGTTTTCAGAATCTGTGTTTATTCATATTTGTTCATTTTCCCCTTTCAAGAGTTATCAGATAACTGTTTTTCCAATGTAAACACAGACACATTGGGCCTCATTACACGGTAGGCGCTAAGGGATTACCGGCACCGGTCAGGTCACAGGTGCCGGTAATCCCTTAGTGCCCTACTACGAGGTCCCTCAGCGGGTCCCGTCCTTAACGCCTGGTCAGACCAGGCGTTAAGGACGGGACCCACTGAGGGACTTCAGAGCTAATAACGGTACCGCAAATTGCGGTACCGTTATTAGCTCCTTCCCCATTCCCATTGAGCCCTATGGGATCGCTAATGGGAATGGGGAATGGTATTTGGAATGGGGACTTATCGGGTCCTCCAGGGTCGGAATGACCCGGTAAGTCCCCATACCGCCTTCCCGGACCTGGTAAGCGGTAAGGGAGTAGCCATGCTGCTAATAGCGGCATGGTTACCTCCTACCGTGTAATGAGGCCCATTATGTTTTGTTTTCACTGCATGCGTAAGTAGGTAATATCTCTCAGCGCAGGATGTTATGAACACTCTCATGCTAACATGGTTGTTCCTGTGTATGAGCCACATGACCCACCTGGTTACATTTGTGTTGGGTGACTGATTTGGTAAGCGCTTTATAGCAGTGATGAGGGGTGTGTATGTGTGTGTGTGTGTGTGTATGTGATCTGGATAGATAGAGCTCCCTTGCGTCACTCAGTGTGGTCATTTGTGGCCCCATAACGAAAATCCAAAGCTGCCACCCATTAATGTATTTACAGTAAGTGAACACATCTTAAAGTGACATTTACACATTTGGTTCAATTGACCTTCCCCTAGAACAGGGGTCTTCAACCTGCAGCTCTCTAGATGTTTTGGACTATGACTCCCATGATCCCTCACCACTGACTATGCTGGGTAGGACTATTGGCATTTGTAGTACACAGCATTAGGAGAGCCAAACATTGCAGACCCCTGCCTTATCAGAAAGTGTACAAGACACATTAACATGTGGCTTTCAAAAAGGAAGGAGGTGAATTTTCAATAACTATGCTGGCGAAGTATAAAAGGAGCTCCCCTTTTAAACCCAACAATTTCAGTGTGGAGAGTTGGCATCAAGGATAAGGAGAATGGACATGTAGAGCAGACAGGACAGGGCTACAAGTAAATCCTTGGAGGTAGAACACCAGATCATATGATCGGAGATCATGGGAGACCCTAGACTTGGCTCAGAACCATGAGCCATAGGATAGGCAGGAGCAGAAATCAAGGAATTCCCCTGCTCGCGAAGCATCTTTCCAAGGAGCAGAACAAGGACATACTCTGGATCAGGGCCAGAGACAGCACTGTGAACTAATTGAGATAAAGGGTAAGCACTGAATAAGTGACAACAAAACGTGTGGATGGAGTCAGGCTGGCACTGACTATGGTTGGGCAAAATGGGAGTGTTGTGTTTGACCTTTGAGAAGCGCACGGTGAGGCTGGGGACAGGAAACCGAGTGTCGCCCTTGCACCCCCCACATACAGCACTATGAAACGCAAAGCCCCCCGCACTGATACTGCCAGTATTTTGCTGGGCGCTGTGTATTCCAGGACGTGCCCTGCTGGTAGGAGACTGTAAATGCAAGGAGACAGCAAAGTGCAGCAACCCCTCACGTCAGTGAAGAGACACAGATGAGTGATAGGAAACGCAGGTAAAATATGCTTTCTCGAATCTGAGCTCCTGCAGACAAGACTCACTCTTCTGCCAGCTCCGACCTGCTCAAATGAAAACGAAATAAAAGAGCATACTGAAGGACTTGGCTGCAATGGCTCATCGCAATGTGTCTGTCTATGAAGCTGGACATTACAGACCAACAGAGTTTCGAATCCTGCTCCCGAGGGCAATTAATTAATTAAAATACTGGACTTTATAGGAGCCCCCTGAAGAAGGAAACAACAATCCCACGGGTCAATTACCAGAATTTACCAAACATCGGAAACCCTACACATGACACGTGAGGAAGACATTTAGGCCTCCCACACCCGCACCTCACCAGCAATGCACTGCATGCGTTATCATCATCCACATGCATACTTGTCATCTGGATCATCCCCTTAATGCGCATTGTGAGAGTCAGGTGAGTTGCATGCCCACACACCCGCACCTCACCAGCAATGCACTGCATGCTTTATCATCATCCACATGCATACTTGTCATCTGGATCATCCCCTTAATGCGCATTGTGAGAGTCAGGTGTGTTGCATGCCCACACACCCGCACCTCACCAGCAATGCACTGCATGCTTTATCATCATCCACATGCATACTTGTCATCTGGATCATCCCCTTAATGCGCATTGTGAGAGTCAGGTGTGTTGCATGCCCACACACCCGCACCTCACCAGCAATGCACTGCATGCTTTATCATCATCCACATGCATACTTGTCATCTGGATCATCCCCTTAATGCGCATTGTGAGAGTCAGGTGTGTTGCATGCCCACACACCCGCACCTCACCAGCAATGCACTGCATGCTTTATCATCATCCACATGCATACTTGTCATCTGGATCATCCCCTTAATGCGCATTGTGAGAGTCAGGTGTGTTGCATGCCCACACCCGCACCTCACCAGCAATGCACTGCATGCTTTATCATCATCCACATGCATACTTGTCATCTGGATCATCCCCTTAATGCGCATTGTGAGAGTCAGGTGTGTTGCATGCCCACACCCGCACCTAACCAGCAATGCACTGCATGCTTTATCATCATCCACATGCATACTTGTCATCTGGATCATCCCCTTAATGCGCATTGTGAGAGTCAGGTGTGTTGCATGCCCACACACCCGCACCTCACCAGCAATGCACTGCATGCTTTATCATCATCCACATGCATACTTGTCATCTGGATCATCCCCTTAATGCGCATTGTGAGAGTCAGGTGTGTTGCATGCCCACACACCCGCACCTCACCAGCAATGCACTGCATGCTTTATCATCATCCACATGCATACTTGTCATCTGGATCATCCCCTTAATGCGCATTGTGAGAGTCAGGTGTGTTGCATGCCCACACACCCGCACCTCACCAGCAATGCACTGCATGCTTTATCATCATCCACATGCATACTTGTCATCTGGATCATCCCCTTAATGCGCATTGTGAGAGTCAGGTGTGTTGCATGCCCACACACCCGCACCTCACCAGCAATGCACTGCATGCTTTATCATCATCCACATGCATACTTGTCATCTGGATCATCCCCTTAATGCGCATTGTGAGAGTCAGGTGTGTTGCATGCCCACACACCCGCACCTCACCAGCAATGCACTGCATGCTTTATCATCATCCACATGCATACTTGTCATCTGGATCATCCCCTTAATGCGCATTGTGAGAGTCAGGTGTGTTGCATGCCCACACCCGCACCTCACCAGCAATGCACTGCATGCTTTATCATCATCCACATGCATACTTGTCATCTGGATCATCCCCTTAATGCGCATTGTGAGAGTCAGGTGTGTTGCATGCCCACACCCGCACCTAACCAGCAATGCACTGCATGCTTTATCATCATCCACATGCATACTTGTCATCTGGATCATCCCCTTAATGCGCATTGTGAGAGTCAGGTGTGTTGCATGCCCATGCTTCATGGACAGGGGTGGACTGTGAACCAAAAGAGGCCCTGGAAATAATTCTCAAAGTGGCCTCCTTTCACACTTTTCCCACAAGGCCAACCCTATGGAAAAATGTGGAAATACCCCCACAAAAGAGGGCTGGGGTCCAGAGGCCTACAGGGAAATGCCCACAGTCCCCTATTGGCCAGTCCACTTCTGATAATGGAGTGGCCTGATCATGGAGTGGCTATTTGACATGACAAATGTCATCAGATGACATGCAAGGCTGACATGACAGCAGTGTAAATGTAATTCCCCACCAAAAAGAAGCCAGTGCATCACCAAACGCATCTGCACAGGAACATCCCCAGGAGACTCACTGCAAGCAGCAAGTTGTGCAGGTGCAACCAGTAACACAAAGCACATGCATGGCTGATCAAGGAGAAACACACATCGGCAATCATGAACGAAATCTCACATCTTCAGTGACAGTGACTATCACCTTAATCATCACCATATGTAATTATAAATCATCAACCCTAAGTGTGCCTCATCATGCCACTATTGGGATGCATATGTGACCAGCCATGCTAATGCATGACAGTGCAAAACCGAACCTGGTGCTACAGCTGTTGTTCAGTGAATCCCTCACCACCTCCACCGGACACGGGGCCTCCGCATTGGTGCCAGGAGAGTCCGTGTCCAGCAGTGGAAATGGGGACTAGGGTAGAAATAGCCTGATCGGGGTGTCCTCTCAGGGAGTGTGTGCATGGGATGAGGCAAGATACCCGAAATGGCATTGGACATTTGTTTGTACCAGCTAAATCAGTCTGGCAAACAGACTGCACATATACACATCAATGTATAATGGAATGTTCACCTGTATGTGGGAGGCTCTAGCAGTCCACAATACCATGTCAGTGAACTGCACTGAGCATGGCCATGTGTCCAGTCCCCCAGCTCAGAAATGTGCCCAGTGCCATGAGCAGGTGACTCACTGCCCTCGAAAGCACAATGGCCCTGACATGAGGACTAAAGAAAAAACAGTCCACCTTGGACGGGGAAAGAAATTAAAGGAAAATAATCCATACTCCCCCCACTGGCTCATGGATACCGGAGTGCCGGAAGACGGGGTGAGGGTGCCAAGAGGATAGGTGTGTGGAGACTTGGCCAATGGCATTATCGGCATGGTTCAGTTGGAACCCCCATCTTGCGGTGGATCGTGAGATGGTGCATTCTGGCCACGCAATGCCAAAGCCTGGTCCTCATTAGCTATTGCCGTAGTTAGCGGGATGCCCGCAAGAGGGCTCCATTTGCAACAAGGTCCTGATGATTGGTATCGCGAGTGGTAAAAAGAGTCCTCATGAATGGTGACCCTTGACATCTTCAACTGCATGCTGAGAGTTTCCGGCAAGGCAGACATCTCCTGACGGTGGAAGGCCATTGAGGCCAACAACTCCTCATGTAGAGATTGACTCCGGATATCCATGTCTTGACAGCGGAATTCCATTAAGGCCAACATCTCCTCATGCAGAGATTGTTTTAAGGAATCCCTGTCTGCACGACAGAATTCGTTTGAGGCAACATCTCCACATGCAGAGTTTGCCTCAAGGAATCTGTGTCTTGAGGGTGACTTGCCCTTGAAGGCAACAGCTCTGTAAGCAGGGTTTGCCCCGAGGTGGCCATCTCTTGCTACAGGATGTCCCTTGGGACGTAAAACTCATCATGCAGGGATTTCCTCAAGATTGAACCGTCCTCACAAGTCGCCTGGCTCTGTTGTCATATGTTCTCTCTCATCTCTCTCCTCTCCTACCACAAGAGGCATAGTTTGTCAGTGACTATGGCATTGGAGGAAATGACAGTTCCACCAGGCGATTGCAAGACATCGCCCAATTGGGAACTTGAATGCAGAAAATCCTCCTCCCACTCCAAGTGTCGGGCAGGCATACAGCCACCACGTGTGTGTGGGCTAGAAAGCCAAGATGCAGGGACAGTGAGTGCACTGTCATAGGCTTGTGGTCTACAACCCTACCATGGACATCAGCCTCCACTGCTGATGCCATGATGATAGGGGGCAAACCTGCAGGCACAGAAGCCACCATTGAAGCAGGCCTCTCCACTGCCAGGCCCAGGGTCTCCTGGCTCTCCGCCTTGGACTCAGCAGCCTCAATGAACTCAAGGAGCTCTGTGACATCCGCACTACACAGTGGTGGACCCTCCACCATGTCCCTCAGTATGCCTTCTACATCTGTTTCGGCAGTATCATCGCAAGACGAGTCAGCAGGCCTGCTGATGATGGCCTGCATATGGAAGGGATTCTCACCAGGCACAGCACCCAGGACTGCACTGATGGATGGCTGTGCCTCAGCTGCCTCTTCCTCCTCATCTGCTGCGTCCTCAACTGCATAAAGTCAGACAAAAATATTCAGAGGCCTACCTGCCGAGCTGAACATGCATATATGAATTAAATGCAACAGACACAATAGGGCCAGCCACACGAACATCAGACATTGAAACTGAGCATTCAGACATGTAGAAGGAACAGGTGACTAACAGAAAATGTGCTGTGCAATCATGTTGGTGCATATTAGGTCCTGCATCAAGCCACAGATGGGAGGATACAGCAATCATACATACACACATACACGTATGAGAGTGTGAGGTCAATAAGTAGACAGATGGAGTTCGGTGCTAAATTGCTGATCCCCACCATCACTGCATCTATGCCTACTTGCAACATGTGGAAATATCACGTTTTCTCATGCTGACAAAACCTCCATGCAGCAAATTGTGCAGCCAAAATCCCCATCACCCGCTCCGCCAGATTGGCCACGGCCAGATTTTATGGTTACGCACGCTCACATGCATCTCGACCATGCGTGAGGAGAGTGCAACATGGATATGGCCAGTGTGCATTTGCATGACCACTGAATCATTGACACTCAAAAGTGTGGAATGAACATCACTCGTCCAACATCTATTTGATAACCACAGCATCTTCTGACTGGAACACGCCCTCACATGACTTCTCACTGACATTGTTGCTCATCAATGTTCACTGGCCACCAGGGCCAGTGTATGGATGACTCTGCACATTGTTATTCCATGTGTGTTACAATTAGTGTTTACAATGCACTATCCGCAAGCATGACACTGTGAGTGTGTCCAATGGCATGTTTCTTGCAGGCCAATACCACAAATAGCGAAGACTCCAAAGATAAATGCATACATTAGTGTGTGCCGTAAAATCAATGCGCAAACATGGTTCAAGCATCCACCTTTCAGGTTTCACAACATGCAGTGGAAGTGTACATGTATGCATTACTGTCGAAAGTGTGGTTGGGTCAAAAGGACCAGGACCAACTGTACTACAACATGTGATCGCCTATCATTTATGTTTTCAGGAACACATTCATATCATGCACGCATGGCACTCACCTGATTTGGCTGCATAGGTGTCCATGCCTCCCATGCCAGCCACCTGCTCACTGCTGATGAGGCCACTGGCGTCCTCCTCAAATGGAGTCAGCTCATCCACATGTGGTGATCCACCTCCAGTAGCCTGGGCAGAGGCCAAATTGCTGCCGAGCTTCTCCTTCGTCTGCCTCATGAGGTCACCCATGTTCTTGTGGATCTCTTCCGCTGTGCGTCTCTCCACACCACAGGCATTGATGAGATATGGTACCTCCTGCCACATCCTCCACTATTGGGTCCCAGGAAGAGTACTGCCAGTCCAATGGTACAGGTAAACACGCTGTTGGTTGGTGTAATAAGTGAGGATTGTTAGCTCCTCAGTTGTGAAGCGCTTCTTCCTCGGTGACCCCTTCCCCTTCAGCTGTCCCTCTTTGTGGGGTGCTGTCTGGCCCTCTTACCTCTAGTGGATCTTGCTGGTACTGGGGCATGTGCAGGCTCACAACCACGTTTAGCAGGTGGCCCCTTCTTCTGCCTCGTCCCCATCCTGGTCCTCTCTGTGGAGCCTCCTCACTCATGGTGAGAGCCACATTCATGGCAAGGTACACCCAAATCTCACTGCCTCCAAATCCACATGGTACCCTCTAAACTACACTGCCTCCGAGCATGGCAGGAAATCCGTGTGGTATCCCCTATATATCGCTGCTTCAAATCTGCATAGTATCCCCTAAGTATCCCTGTCTCAATATCCGTGTGGTACCCTCTAAGACTCTGATTCATGGAACTATTTATGTGTAAAACAGTGGTTTCATCAAACAGGAATTTGCAGCAGAATGTCACGTTGCAGTAGGCATCTCAGCAGTAGAGGGACAGGGTGGTGGTGACGCTACCATATAGGGTCCCCAAGGCTGGAGTCCTCACTGGAGGTGCCTCGGTTGGTGGAGGAGGAGAAGGAGGAGGAGGCCATTGCAGGCCTGCCCATGGTGTCAGGTGCGGGTACTGTAGGGGATGGACAGGCTGCCCACCTTGCCCTGAGACAGCAGGCTCTGCAGTCCAACATGGAGGGGTCAGCACCCCTCCTATCCCAGGGCCATCTGCAGCAGCACAACCTGCCTTCACTGATGCCTCCACCCAGACAGTGCTCGCACCTCCGGGAGATATGACCATCCGGGATACAGTTCTGCCACTGCTGATGGGTGGCTTGAGCCGGCAAGTGTTTACCCATGATGCTGTGCAAGCAACTCATTAGCTTCTCATAGAGCATCACAGGCAGATGGGCCGCCTCTTGTGTCAACTGGCAATAGTACTGCTTTCAGTGGCCTCTGTGGACAGGCCACTGCAATGGCCCCTCATCCTCCTCATCATCTGTGCCCCAGTCAACTTCAACCGAGGCCTCCAAGCCAGCTACTACCATGTCCATCTTTGCCCCTGTCCCGCCATTGGCCAGTCTGGATGTGCCTGTGTCCCTGGTGGAGGTGGAAGTCCATACCAGGGCAGATGAGGTGAGCAATGAGCCTGCCGATAAACATACAGGTGAACATACTGTGAAGGGACACCAGGCCCTTGATGGCAGTACTCCGCCAAAGCAGTCCGTCACCCAGTCAGGGGGAGTACCTGCACTGCAGACACATTGCCAGGCAGCAGGAGATGTTGTCAGTGAGGAGGACATTCCTGGATGGCATTGGGAGCAGGAGGAGGCAAGGAGGCCCACACATGGTGCAGGTGAGCAGGAGGCATGACAGTGCATACAGGCACTGGTGTCACCACAGATGTGATTTGTGAGGCAGCAGGCACACAAGATGGCAATTGCCGTGGACATGGCCGAGTTTGGGGAGAGGTTGGCGAGGACACATGCCGCCATCTTCGAGGATTATTGCAGGGCCGTGTTGGACATTGAGTCATGGATGAGGGAGACCATGCAAGCCCTTTGGTAATCAATGGAGGTCCGCCTGCAAGAGGCGGATATAAATGGGGAATCAGCCTTGTCTGAGGCGTTGTCCGAGATAAGCATGTTTAGGCCGCTCACTCTTGTATATAGTTCACTAGTTGTATGTTTCCTTGTGTTTTATTTATTTTTTCAAGGACCATTATTTAGTTCTCATCATTCCACATAGTTTTCCATCAATACGCTTGTATTTTCTATTCAACAACATTGTTTGCCGTCCGTTTGTACCATGTTCAGCGTGTCTTGGCATGCTCCTGCATGCATGCGTTTGTGAACCTTTCATTTGAATATGATCTCCAACTGTGTCCTATGGCTGTCATGTGGGTTTAGGGAACACTCTGGGGGTCATATTGGTACTGGCATATTTGCTATGGGACATGTGTGCATGCTTCATTTGAGTGTGACGTTAAGTATGATGCCTTCACGACCAATGTACTTATGTAGGCAATGGTAGATGTGGGGAGATGACATGTTTGAAGTTGAATTTATTTCATGTCTTTGTCATACATATCTGCTGCATGCCTACTTCCACGCTTTGCAGTACAAACATGTTAGTCATTAATATACATGGTGGTTTGTGTGTGTGTCAAACATGTGTGCTGTGGTTGGCATGGCTCTGCCTTTGTAAATGTGTTCATGGGTGATGTGTCATGCTGGGAGTTGTTTCGGATAGGCATGGTGGCATTAAGTTGGTTGACCTGCCTATATGGCCATGTGTACATGTGTTTCACAAGTAGGGAAGGGACCATCGCAAGGGTGGGGGTAGCAAGGGATGGTTGCCTGATGCCATTCCTTGCACAGGGACAATGCATGTTTTCTGTCAGTGTATAAGTGTCGGTTGAGTATGTTTTGGATTGCGTGTCTAATGATGGCAAGTGGAGGTTGGAGGTATACTTCATGATGATGTTGTGGGTCCCTTATTGAGGAAGGATACTCATTTGTTTAGGTGTCCGGCCGTATGTTCCACAGAGCAGGGATGTTTTGGGTATATGTTGACAGCTCATTCATATCTGCCCATTCCCTTCTCAAGATTTCATGTTCCTGTACCTTGTGTTCCTTTATGCTGTCACAGCAGTTTGGAGGGCCCTGTGGCACTTGCTTGACCATGTGGGTGTGCTCATACTTACAAAACAGGTATAGATTTTTGGCATTGTGGAAGACAAGGAGGGATATGTGGGGGATGCCTTAATGTAGGGGCTTGGGTGCAGATTGGTGGGAGTACTGGAATGAGGGGGATGTGTAGGTACTGCGTTAATTCAGTGGATAGGGGTGCAGATGAGTGGGGGCACTGGGAAAAGGGCAGGCTTGTGGGTGGTGACTTAATTTAGGTGGTTGGGGTGCAGATTAGTGGGGGTACTGGGACAAGAGCAGGCTTGTGCGTGGTGACTTAATTTAGGTGGTTGGGGTGCAGATCAGTGGGGGTACTCGGACAAGGGCAGACTTGTGGGTGCTGCCTTAATGTAGACAGTTGGGGTGCAGATTAGTGTTGGTACTGGGACAAGGGCAGGCATGTGGGTGGTGACTTAATTTAGGTGGTTGGGGTGCAGATCAGTGGGGGTACTCGGACAAGGGCAGACTTGTGGGTGCTGCCTTAATGTAGACAGTTGTAGTGCAGATTAGTGTTGATACTGGTGCAAGGAAAGACTTGTGGGGGCTGCCTTAATGTAGGGGGTTGGGAGGCAGATTAGTGGGGTACTGGGATTAGGGTGGACTTTTGGGTCGAAGGAGAGAAGTGGAAGTAATGGTGATTGCAGGTAAGTAATCCTTGATTACTTTTTTTCCAAAGGGTGTTCGACTCCGTTATGTTCTGGTAGACATGGGGGTGTGTTTTGGGTGTGCTGGACACTACACATTTGATTCCATGAATCAGCTCCCAGTGCATACATGTGTTCTGTGCAATCTTCTTGTTTGCGTTAACTGTTTAGCGCAAACTTAGCACTTTTTTGTGAATCAGGTCCCATGTGTTTGTGACATAAGTTTATGAAATACAATTGTGAGCATATCAAATGTCTGTCAAATTTCATGAGCTATCTCAAAATAGCTCATGAAATTCATTATACGCTAGTCCTTGAAAAATAAAGGAAAAATAATGAAAATGAAGAATGGAGGAAAACATCAGAAATTGTGTAATGACAGAACATTTGAAAACATCAGAAATTGTGTAATGACAGAACATCAAGTGTTTGTGTTTGCAAATGATAAAAAACCACTAGAGAATAGTCAATCCATCATCAAGAATTTAACAAATCTTATCCTACTTTTTAAGATTTATTTGAGATTTCAGGGAAGAGACTGAAGATGCAGTGTGTCCAAAATGTCAAGACAAAGCATCTCGGGAGGATAGCTCAGGGGCAACGTGCTCGCCTTGGAAGCAAGACGACGCGGAGCAACAAAGGTTCGATCCCCGGGTCCATGCTTAGAAACCTCTCTGTGCTAAGCTTTGTTATAAATAACCAAATTATAATTACAATATCAAAACCAAGACGTTTTCCAAAGATCCTTCCCTTCACAACCTAGGGGCTAATTTTATAGCTCTGCAACTCATGCCGGCGCACATGCTAGAATTCCAATCTAAACATCAGCAATTAATCTGACGGTCATGTGGCCGTGGCACCCGACTGCTCAGGTAATCGGGCTTAGTCGGACCAGCGGCAATGCATGTGAGAAGAAGCCTAACGCAAGGTTCCTAATATGATTGAGGGATTGCAAAGTTTTAAATATTCACCCTTTGGAAAATTGAATGCCCCACTAAAGCGTTTGCTGTATAGGGCACTTTGATAGACACAATGGGGGGTGTCTACTCAGCAAAAGAAGCTGTTCAATTTTTGTTTTCAATGTACTAACATTGTAAACTTACTCTTTCTAACATTTTACAATGGTATTAGTTAATGAATACTTCCAGAATATATTACAGCCCTAACAAGTATGTTAAAAGTATCTTACAGAGCAAAGTGCATTATCAAAATGTAAAAGAATCATTTAGCATACCTCTTAAAGAAGGTTATTATTCCAAAATTGACATTCTATTTAAAGCCTATTTTACTCTTTCGAAATATCCCTATGTGAAAGTTTAAGGGTGTAAATAGTGCCAATGAGGGTTACTCTCTGTTTTGCATAAAAGCAATATCTTTATATGCCTATACTTGTTTTCACAGACAACTATTTAAAAGTCATCATTATGTTCAGTGCACTTTTGGTCAACATTAATTCAACTAGTTTTTTTGGGGTGGTCCCCCCATTCTCCCCACCTCACGCCCCCAGGCCACTACTCACCTACCAACAAATACACATATAAATGTATATTTATAAATAATTGGTTGGTGTTCACCAAGAGTGCACAAACAAAATGATGACTTTTAAATAGTTGTCCACGAAAACACATATTACACTTCATATGAACTATGTGTCTGGTAAAGGGGTGCATGCTTTAATCACCAGTATATAATTCACACATTTCCCAACACCCAATGCACAGACATCCGTGAAGAATTATATATTCATAGTATTCGGTTCATGCTTCTTCAATTTATAATGTATTTTTACTGTTGGGAACAGATTCCTATAAAGATCTACAACATTAATCAAAGATTATTGGTATTTCTTGTTTTAGTTTGGCAGCAAAATGTAATGGCTAATAAACCTAAAAACACAGAAAATGTGATCAAGTTGAGGAAAGAAATGATCAATTTCCACATTTTATGTAAATGTAAATCTCTTGACGAAAAGGGATAGAAATGTATATATAAATATATATATATATATATATATATATATATATATATATATATATATATATATATGTTAACAACATTTTGTAACTATTGAAAACTTCTCAGACAAACTGAAAACACATTTCATAGGTAAAAAATTATAACTTTTTTTGTCTACATTTTTGTGACAGGCAAGAACAAACCCCATCTTATTTGGTTTTGAATCTAAGTTGTACATTTCAATAGTTCCCTTTTCTTGAAGAATAATTAGTTTACGTGAAAGAATGATGTGGAGCAGTAAGGGGAAAAGGCTAGGAAAAGCAATGTGTATGGGAAAGCCAGCTCCTAAAGAAACGCATGGGACCCGATTAAATGTGGTTACAGTGTCAGTGCAGGTGCCAGCCTATGTCCTGGCAAGCAAGGTTAAGCAGGTGATGCTCCTCCCTGGTGTCTGTGACACCTGCCTGCAAAGAGAAGCACATTGGGGGCACCAATGCAAAGTTACATGATGAGCTGCATAAAGCGGCTAATAGGATTGAGGGATTGCAAAGTTATAAATACTTACCCTTCAGTAGAGCAGAGCTATCCGGGAAGCTGGTTTTAGACATGCTGCTAGCTGTAATGGGCCATGTCATACATGCCCCCTTAAGCACGTCCTGATTTCTGAGCCAACCGCATTTTGCATTCTGGGACTTGTAGTTTCACTTTTCCTGGTGCAAGAAGGATTTATAAGAGCCAGAATCTTGCAAGGGCAGTAAGCATGCCAGTCTCACCTGCTCATCCTAAACAAATGCTTGGATGTTTTTATTGAAGTGGTATATCAGCATTTTTTTAAAAAAAATTCCAGCTTCTAATACAGTTAATTCTATTGTTTACATATATAACAACGATTCTACACTTAATGAAAACAATGACTTCCATTTTGGAGAATTTGCTGCAGTGACACGTTTGCAATACATGTCCCACTATATTCTTAAGTGTGGCACTGCAACGGGGCTGAGTTTTCACGTGCATGCACTCATCTGCCCAAAATCAGGCCAACATCAGTGCGGCTCACACTTCATGCACGACTGAAAGTGCAGTTCCAGAGAGAATTGGTGACAGAATAGATAGAGTGTGAGAAAAGGAAGGGTGCAGAAGTAAAGAAGGTGAGAGAATGAGAATGTTGAAGTGAAGATCAAGAGAGAGAGAGAGAGAGAGAGAGAGAGAGAGAGAGAGAGAGAGAGAGAGAGAGAGAGAGAGAAGGGGAAAGCAGGTGACATAGAGCAGTGAGAGAGAAAGAGAGACCCTTCTCAACAGGCTTCCAAGCACGAGGGGGAAGTGGGGAGAAGGAGACAGAGAAAGAGTGGTGGTAAAAGAGGAGACAAAGGTAGAGGGAGAGAAGTGGAGAGAAGAGCAAGAGAATACCACATGCACCACTAGTTCCAGAGGAAGAGCTGAGACAGAGTGGTGCATGGGGGAGACAAGCTGAGAGATGTGGAAAAAGGAGATTAGAGGGGGGATGGCAAAGAAAGAATGATTAAGATAGAGGGAGAGGTCGCAAGACAGACAGAGAGAGACAGAGATATAGGCACAGAAGCAGACAGTGAAACAAAACAGAGAGACAGAGGTAGGGAGTGAGACATAGATACAGGAAAGAGAGTGATAGGGAATGTCTGACACATAGAGCTAAAGAGACAGAGGGACAGAGACACAGCCGGAGAAAGAGAGAGAGCCGGAGAGAGAGAGACAGAGAGACAATGTGCAAAGGGAGACAGCGAGTCAGAGACTTGGCTAGAGAATGATAGAGAGAGACAGGGAGACAAATACAAAGAGACAGAAAGACAGGAAGCGGAGAAATAGGGAGAGAACGAGAGAGAGAGAGAGAGAGAGAGAGAGAACAAGCATGAGCAAAGCAAAAGCTAGATTTACATATTATATAGGAGGGACAATTGATTTCTTTCTAGCTGTCCTTCACAAATAATGTACACATATTAATCTGTAATTATTATTATTATTACCAGATGAAATGAAAAGAAGACATTAAGTATCTATTTGGATCAGAAACTCACACACACACACACACAGTTACTCTGTAGCAAATTTTCCTCATAAAGCAGTTTTTGAGCTCAAGGTTTCAAGTAAACTTTCTTGTCTACTTTCGCTGTGATGTCAAATGTGTCTAAGTGATTAAGCCCTAGAAGAGGTCTGCAACCTATTGCTCTCCAGATGTTTTGGACTACACTTCCCCACCACCCATTAACTACAATGTCTACGGCTGATGGGAGTTGTAGTACAAAATATCTGAAAACCTAAAGTTCACAGTCCCCGGCCCTAGAGCACGGGGCATGACTGTCAACGTTGGCCATCTCGTTTCATGACATTTTGGGATCTTGTGTGCCTAAATGTATCACCCTATTCATCTTTCTCCTAAAACTTTACGGGCTTCCATTCTGCGAATTCCAGTAGTAGGCACTGGATTAAAAAGTGGATATTTCAAATATATTATCAAACAAACATTCTGCACATCGCAACATATTCTTTGCATTGTGTTGCTTAAAGCGTAGGCCTAGCTTGAGAGCAGCGGAGCGCTGTACAGAGTGTGGGTAGACAGTGTTTGGGGCTGGCATCTTTTAACAGTAGCCCAGGTCTGTACTGTAAATTGAGGTATGTCCGTCAGTATGCGCTTCCCTTGAAATGAGTCCTTGTCCCGTATAGTTGAAAAAAGCCATGTTTTGAGAGATTTGAGAAATGGGAGAATTGTGGGGCATTCCCAGACAACACCGGGATCGAGTTCCAGGTAATCAATGGATACGCTCTCTGTGAATGCATATCTTAGTGTAGCGCAGACAGGTGCAATGCAGAACGGGGTCCCTGAGCTGCCCTGCTGCTTTGCTTTCCTGCTAAACTCATCGAAATGAATCAAATTTAAGGACCATGTGTCTGAGGCAGATTGACTCCAGGATGTGGGATTAATCTGCTTTTCTGTGATTTTGTACCACCACTCTCACAACCCCCGCGCTCCGATCCAAGCACCCATCTTCCATTTATTATTTCCTTTCTGTGAGCAGAACTCAGGCCATGCATTATTTTATTTTTTTCAAAATGGATGGACTCAAAGTGCAGGTTTTAATTGAAACAGTAGGACAACTATATTGTCTAAACCAACCGCTCCCTCTAGTGCTGACAACAGGCAAAGCTATGCAAATTGGCATTGTCTCTGTATAGCCTAAGGCAACAGCGCCCTCTAGCAGTGACAGCAGACAAAGCTACTGCATCAGACAAACATACAGGGACAAACATACATCTGGCCTTTTATTATGTTGTTAGAAGATTATGTGATGTGTGTAGACTCCACCCTTTGTTGCTTTGTGGGCTTTGCAGCACCAGCCTTCCAGGCAAGGTCACCTCCTCACCCAGGACAGTACAACAGTGCACTCCTGCTCCTTGTTTCCTAACCTTTTGCCATTTGCCTGCAGTGTCCTTCTTCAGAAGTGCTACATCTGTCAACATATTACAGTTGGCAGTCGCTGAACACTATGCAACTACCTGGAAGCAAAGCCAAAGGTTCTCCACCTATGAGTAACCAGGCGGGTGGAATGCATAGGAGAGTAGAAGACAGTTTAAAGTACAGCATAGTACATGGTGCAGCAAAGTAAAGTACTGCATTGCAGGAGAGTGCACCGACGAGTATATTATAGTTTACAGTACAGTACTGTAGAGTGTACAGTGTGGAGCATCCTCCATTGTCAGTCTCAGAGGTGGGAGCATATCTGTGAGGGGTTTTGTATTTTGAGCGAATGCTGATAATTACATACATGGGGTCTGCCACCTGTAGCTCTTTGGACGTTTTGGACTACAACTCCCTTGGTCTCCCATTATTTTTAGTTTTGCTGTGGGCCGATGGGAGTTGTAGTTCAAAACGTCTGCACGGCTAAAGGGTGCAGAATTCTGTTCTATGTAGTTATGCTATGTCCGTCTTGTGTTGCGCCCCCCGCGCCCACCATCACCAGGTTCTTGCATCATCCAATCGGTTCACCGATTACCGATTTTAAAGCACACAGCAATGAGTTTCCACAGCTTACGTCTCCTCAGTGTCTTCCTCAGCACCTAGACGCCCAAGGGTTAAGTGCGCTATACAAATGTATAAATAAATAAAAATACATATGACCTTGTGTTAACTGCTTCCTAACAAAGCATTGCTTTCTAATTAATAAAAACAAATGCGTTTTTATTTGGTTTTCATGTATTCCGTTTTCTTGTGACACTGAAAGTTACTACACGCGACATGCTTCTAAAGACTTTCTTTCTAAGTGGTCGTCCAGCTGTTTTGCTTCACTGCTTAGCTTGCACCATATAGGACCCTGCACCGTCATGCATGTACACATCATGGTCATGAAATGATAGCTATAGGTACTTACCATTTCCTTTAGGCACACCTTGTGGCACTTTAATAGCAACTGGCTATTTTTTGATAGCTGCCCAATCATCGACGAGTACATCGCACGAATGCACTCACACTTGTGGTGGTTCCGGGCAGTGATTGAAGTATACGAAAAGAAGTAGAGGAACAGTGTTCCCTGCTGGCCTGCGCCCCGCAAACACTATCGCCACGCCCCATCCCACGCACAATCCAAACACCCCAAACACTTGCACCTGCTGTTTAAGGGAATCTTCAGTGCAGTGCACTCAAGTGCAAGTTTCAACTTCTTCCTTCACTTTTATTTTAAAAAGAGACCATTCCGGAACGTTTAAAAAAAGCAGAGGAACACCGACCCGAACCACTCCTGGCCACTTTGACCACAGGTTGCCGGTGCTCAACCCACTTAGCTATCCTACCAGCTAATAACAGGCACATTCCGTACCCACTTTGATGATGAAAGGCCAATTCACAACTGTGCCTTCAACAATGGCCTATGATTCTCGGCGGCTTAATACTCTCTGCGCGCGCCATTCAATGGTGGTATCACAGATGTTTTCCATGAATGGTGCTGGCGCGCGGAACAGAGATGGCATCGACGTGACTAGAATGGAAGTGTGGGGGAAAAGAAGATGGCTTAATTGGAGCTCGCGTGCCAAATGCCTGAGGCGCCACGTGACACAGGAGGGAGGCATTTGTCAATGATGCCGCGGACGCGCTAGTGGACGATTACCTGAATTTGTACCAAATATATTGTGGCCTTAATCGTCTGTAGGTCTATATGTTAAGTAATGTAACACCATGTAAAGTGGTCTTATATACCGCAACTGCTGCCGTTTGAGCATCACCTTTAATATTCGTGAAAAGCACAAAATGAGGGTATTTAAACTCTTCTATTAAACAATGATAGATTGCCCAAGTGTACCCCCAGTGGTCATCAATCCCGTTCACAATGAATGTAAGACCGGAGTCCCAATCTGCTGGACTACAAATCCCATGATCACTCACCATTCACCAGACTGGCATTGGCTGATGGGAGTTGTAGTCCAAAACATCTGGAGAGTGAAAGATTGCAGACTCCTGGCATAGGATGATAACGAAGATTCAATGCGCTTTAGCCCTCTGTGGAGACTGCCAGAGCAGCACCGACCATACAAATAATAGTGAATTATAGTCCAGCGACATTAATTTAATCTTCTTTTGGAAATCAGATTGACTGAGCGGGCCTTGGCTACATACACATCTCAGCAGCAGGTGCTGAACCCAAAGAGCAAACTCATCTGCCCAGTACTCAAGAGTGCTTAAAGGAGGCGGGTAATCATTTTTTGGCGCCCTAAGTCATTCTGGGGTGCCAAGCGGACACTTGCCGTTTTCTATGCTGCTTCTAGTTTTCTAGAACTATTGCTGAAAAATAATCGGCTGATGGAGTCACGTGTGACACAGGTAGCCGCTATGAAATCATATTTAATCCTCACCCTACACGGTTTCCAAATAAAAGAGCCACTGGATAAAAAAAAGACTCTGTTAACTCTGCTGCAGTTGACTAAACCTTCAGTTCCTATATTTGGCCCTAGGAGGCGCTGCAATCGCCCACCAAAGATACAGCAAACTTAAATAGTGTGTGTTCCAGTCCACAGAATAGTTATTAGTTATAACAATATGCACATCAATCGGATCAATAACTGACTTTCTGAAACCATTCTCTTCTTGGAAACAACAGGACTTAGAAATCTCAAATCAGGATGAAAATAATCAATGGTAAAAGATGAAAGGAAATGGAGACTGGCGTGTGGAGGAGGTCCCAAAATCAGGGGGGTTGGACTATTGAGATGGGAAAAGGCTAGATAGAGTCTGTTTTTATTTGTTTCCATAAAGTATATTCTAATGTGGCAGTAATGTGATGAATAAAAAGCCATCTCTAAATATGTTACTCCTGACCTCAAGGAATTCTAATTTCAGAATTTCAAAATTCAGAATTTGCCCTTTCAGCTAATTCACACAGAGCACAACGGCACCCTGTATCCATCACTAAAACCTGAAGTTTAACTCCAGTTCGGAGACAGCGGCACAATGCATTCTGGGTATACTAATTGGCTCAAATGTCAAGTCTTTGCTCCAGGAAAATGCTGTCTCCTACAAGGCCGTACTAATTTGTACACAGCAGATTTCAATCCAAGACAGACGGCTTTGAAGGTTACAGACATGATACCCCCTTATCCTGAAACTTTTCATTTTAGGACGGCAGCCATTTTGATTCTCACACAACTCTTTACAGTGTGCTAAATTGGTACATGTTTTGGAATAGAGGGATTTTTTATTTTTTAATATCTTGTGAACACATGCAGCATTATCGTTTGGTAGATGTTTGTGAGAAGACTTGTGCATCGGGCAGAAACACAGGCTGTGGGGGCGCTGTTCTCCCAATTGGTTTTGGAACAATTTTGTATTTTCCATGATCTCTTCTTGGCCAATGCGTGTTCAGTAGCGTTGAGAAATGCCCATCTTAAACCACATCAGTGAATTGGTTTAATAAAAACCTTTCCAATACACACAAACACACAAATACAAATATCAAAGAATTCGTCATAACGATATCACCAAACCACATTTAAACTGAATCTGCCTTGTTAGTCCTGTCAAATTACACTTTCTGAGGTAGACTTTAAAATAACAAAGTGGATAAAATAACAAAGCAAACACATTGGAAAATGTTTAGGGGTCCCCCTCTGAATGTCTCCGAAAAAAATCCCCCAAAATCTGTTTCCTGGATCTCCCTCATTTGGAAAATGAAGTTCGCTGTTTCGGATTGTTGGCCCATTTTAATAGGAGTTGCAATTGTGCCGAAACTACTGGAATTAAAGGCATTACAAATATATGTATAAGGTTATGAATAATGTTTTAGTTTCAAATTAGTTTAGCCAAGAGGTGTGTAGTGTCAGGTTGAACAGTATTTACCGACAATTTTTGCTTGCCCTTTGGTTTTGGGGCTGAAACTCCAAGCTACAAGAATGCAGGATGTAGATTATCAAAGCAGGTGTGTCTTTACAGGTCGGTATCCTAGACTCACAGGGGTATTCAAGAAGAAGCTACTGTAAGTCTTATTTACCCAGGACATAGACAGGTGTAAGTCACGAGTTACTCATAGCAACTTCTTTTTCAATCCAATATCTTTAGAACCACATCAGGATTACCTTGGATTTACTGTACTCATAGCAACGTGTTCGTTAATCGACTCGCACTATCAAGGAGTACGTCTGATTTACCCAGGATTTAGACAGGTGTAAATCAGGATTTACTCATAGCAACTTCTTTCTGAATCCCATATCTTTAGAACTAGATCAGGAGTATGTTGGATGTATTGTACTCATAGCAACTTCTTCGTTAATCGAATAGCACTAACCAGGAGTAAGTCTTATTTACCCAGGACTTAGATAGGTGTAAGTCATGAGTTACTCATAGCAACTTCTTTCTGAATCCAATATCTTTATAGATCAGGAGTAAGTTGGATTTACTGTACTCATAACTACTTCTTCGTTAATCAAAAAGCACTATCCAGGAGTAAGTCTGAATTGCTCAAAGTAACTTGTTCGGAAATCCGCTTATTAATTAAATATTTAGCAAACTTCACAGTTTTATTACCTGAGAATTTCAGTAGAATTTGGGGGAAATTGGGTAATGTGTCATGCTATAATTAGTTTAAACAACTGTGTTTTCAATCACATGCCTCATTTTCCCCCCACACTGTCCTTTCAATTTCACACCAGTTTTATGTTATATTCCTTTACGCAGAGGGGCCTTCTCAGAGGTGTTCCTGGTGAAGCAGAGAAGCACAGGGCAGCTCTTTGCCCTGAAGTGCATCAAGAAGAGCCACAACATGCGGGACACCAGCCTGGAGAATGAGATAGCAGTGCTGAAAAAGTGAGTGCCAAGCAAGCTTTTCAGCTAACTTTCATACCCATGAGGCTTTGCCTTGTGGCTATCATCTGCGTGTGAACTTCCAGTGATGGCTGCTAGGTGGTGCTGTGCTGCGCGTGTCTTCGCTGAAATGGCTTGTCCGAATTAAAAAAATGTTTTAACAAAAAAAAAAAAGATTTTTAAAAACAAATTTTTCGAATTTAAAAGTGCATGTGGGTCTTAAAGCATAGGCCGGCCATAGGCTCCATTACTCATGCACGGCTACTTTTGCATCCAAACGTACCATTTGGAGTGAGAGCAGAGTAAGTGGAGCAGAAGCTTAGTTTCGCTGAAAGGGAACTAACCAGTTTTGTTTTGTGAATAAGATTTCGTAGCGTGGTGAGGCGACATGATGCCACAAAGGTGCCAGCATCTCCCACATCGCTATTTCATCAGCTAGCTTTTGGATCCTTGGAGACTAAGCTGTCTTTGCATAACTCAAAGCCTTTAGCATTCTTGCACCAGATGGCAATGAACTTTACAAGTAGCATTTAACCAAAATGGAGCTATAGGGCCACCCGGCAATGTAGCTGCTTGTGGTGTGCTGTGAAAGTTTAGTATTCACATTAAAAACAAGCATTGGCAATGCCAACAGTTTGGACTTTTGTATAGGCATTGTAAGGGCACCTGCCCGGCACAGCTGTAGTGGTATTAATTGCCCATTGTTAGTAGCGGGTACAAAAGGGTGTGACAACCTGGGCATCTAATAGCAGTGCCTGGCAAATGCCTAAGAGTTGTAGACAAGACAAAACTTGGATTTGCCAATGCTTGGTTTTAACAGGACTTCAGAGAACGACACGCAGCATGCTTATAATTAGCGTGGCTGAAGGCAGACCTGGTTAAGATATTTGCATTACACCAGTGATGTGTTTACAACTCCATTTAAGTCCTTAACTCTCAGAAGACTATTTTGAAAAGACACTGATAGGCACTTGGAGTGCAACTTTTGATAGTAAGTCTTGATTGAAGCGAGCTCAAAGAGTTTCCACAAGATGTTTTTTTTGGGTGGGGAGAGGCAGGGACTGGATGGGAATGGCCATAGGGCTTAGCATGGCCATGGGCAGTCAATGGGTGGGCAAATAACCAAACAACTCCTACAAACTGGGTGTCCCTCCTCAAATGCTACGGATCCCTATCTGCACTCTAATACAATAGTTCCAGAGTATAGCCCAAACTAAAAATTGCCATTCATTGGAAAAACAGAATGTTTAAAATCTCACATTCTGCGCCTTTGCCAGATTGCCCATATAGATACACAGGTGTGTTTTGGAATGGTTAAGAAAATCAAGGTTTATTGTGTCCTTGAGCACACAGCAGTGATAGGATAAAGGCAAAATAGCACAGGTGCAATTCATATTTCATGCATCGCCATCGATTCTCCATCCGTTTGAGGCCTCCTCCGATCAATCAGCCTCCAGCCCAACTTGTCCATCTTCCTGATCTATTACTGAAGATCAATGTGTTGATGAGATCTTCCGTAGGCGCGACAGTGACTTGATGTGTTTCTATCTTCACAGAATCAAACATGACAACATTGTGTCTCTTGAGGACATCTACGAGAGTTCCAGCCACTACTACCTCGTCATGCAGCTGTGAGTACCTGGAGGGTCATTGCCTCATGGGATTGTGAGGTCCTATATTTTACATAAATGTGTATCGGCAGTGCCTAGAGCAGGGGGCTGTAAACTGGGTGTCTCCAGATGTTTTGGGGTTCAGTCCCTTGATAATTTACCATCAACTATGCTGGCTAGGGGAGTTGGAATCCAAAACATATGAAGGTCCAGAAGTTGTGGACCCTTGCACTAGAGGAAAGAGGTCTTATTTTTCACCCCGTGTATCGAACGCACCCTTCCATCACACAAGGTCTTCTCTCTCTCTTCTTGACTCCTTACACAACATGATGATACTGTCCTTCTTATGTGCATGTATTGGGTCCGGAATATTTCACTGCCAACAGTCCCCAAAAATACACTCAACTGGGCCTGTGATCCACGTGTGATACCTCTAATGGTTACAATAGGGCGCAGGCCTCAATAATGAAAATATATGTGGCCCATTGAGCGTTTTAAGACCTATTGGACCAGAGACATTGGCCAACACTGGAAAGCCTCGAAGCCATGCAAATGGCAGTGATGTATGCCATAGATCCTAATAACATAACACGACCAGCTGCGGTGCAACACGTCAACACACGGCCACACATCCGGTCAACGGTGGCCTGTTGGCCGACCCTTCTTCCATTGCCCTTCTGCACTGTAGGCCACCATGAATGTACCAAAGATCTGCATTCTTCAGTGAGATTCACATAGACATGTCAACATCTTGTTTAAGCCATACATGATGCTGCATGACCTGAAATCACCTCTAATTAACCCGCTGACACTATATTAATTGGCAGTCCAGAAGAAGGGTGCCTTCCACTAAGCGCATGCCTTCGCAATGTTCTAATACAGTCCAGAGAACAGTTCTGCTCATAGGCTGGACTTGGTGTAGCAACTCCTTCCTCACACAACTTCAGATGTCCCAGGATATAAGTTGCCTACTGGTGATTGCAAATTATTTGTTTTAAACTTTATTAAAAGCAAATTAGTTAGAAAGAAATTGGTTTTATGGAAGGGAATCCTTTTTAAAAGCAAATTTGTTTTCATGAAGATTTTACGTAATTTAGAAATCTGTGATTTTAACCACTTTGCTTATTGATTTTTTATATCGCTAGGGTTTCCGGGGGAGAACTATTTGATCGGATTTTGGAACGCGGAGTTTACACGGAGAAGGACGCCAGTGACGTCATCCGGCAAGTGCTGGATGCAGTGAAATACCTGCATGACAGTGGCATAGTCCACCGAGATCTAAAGGTGCGGTACCACCGATATGTCAATAAACAAATAGTGTTTCATCCTGCAACTTTCAACGGTCAGTGACGAATAAAGCGTCAATATCCGGTTTTTATTGTAATAGGATCTGACCAGAAAAGCACCTGCTATTTTTGGTCAAAACATTTTGACCAAAAATGGGCAGTAAGAACAGTAACAAAATTAAAAATGACTGCACAAGGTGGTTTCAAACTTATAAAAACAGACGAAAAGTGGCCCTGGGGGAAAAAAAATATTGTGTTTCTTCAGGAAAATGTTTGCCTGCCTATTTTTCTTCTGAATGTGTTCTCTAAGTTTAGGAATATGGTCCAGTTTCAGGGTAAGGATCTGAGAAAAAATATGTTCCTCCCAAATTTACTTATGTGGAGTTCAGGAGGTTTCCTAAGTGATAGGAGGCCTAAATGGCTTACTTTATCACTAGGAACTAGGTTGTTTTTTTGCAATCCGATGCTTTCTGGGAGATGTAGGATTGTCAGTGGAACTTTTTTGGACAAAAGCACCAGTTTAAAATGGTAGTATGAAATTCCTAGAAAATATATAAGGCGCCATATAGTCACCCTAGAACATGGCCATGCCACTGTGAGTCAGCCACATGTTGGTTACTGTAACCCTACAGATGTTTTGGACTTCAATTCCCATTATCCCTGGGCAGCACAATCACTGTTGAAGCGCTGATAGGATTTGTAGTTCAAAACATCTATAGCACCAGATAAAGCGTAAGCATATTTTGGTGAACTTGACATGTGCCGGCCTTGCAATTTCGGAGCTCAGGGAAATTAAGACCCCTCTAGATTTGCCTATTGACACGCCCACCTTGAAATACCTCATGTCAATCATTATGGAGTAGCAGCAGTCTAGCACTTTGTCTGAAAAATGTCCTTCTTTTTATTCACAGCCAGAAAACCTGCTCTACTTGACACCCGAGGAAAACTCAAAAATCATGATCACTGACTTTGGGTTGTCCAAAATGGAAGGCAACGGGATCATGTCCACGGCATGCGGGACCCCAGGATATGTGGGTAAGATGCAAAAAACAAAACATGCCATGGGCAACTACTCCCAAACAGAAATGGACTGTCTTATTGGTAGTGGTTGATGAACTAATTCTGGCAAAACTCGAACCACCCGAGTTCTCTGGTTTGAGTCCTATGAATTTTGCAAACCTTTCCTGAGATTGTTCTGGAAAAGTGTGAAGTTACCCATGGATAATCAATAATAGCCCCCCAAGTCGGAGCAGACTATGGCTGTTGCCACATGGCCCCCACTGTACTCCGCCACCCTACTCAGGATTGGCTTGCCCATCCATGGCATTGGGGAACAATCAACTTTTTTATATTGTTAGAGCTTTTGGGGACAATTTTGGAGGAGTTTTCTCATTCTTAGCTATGGGGACAGAAGAATAATTCTGCAAAGGCTGATACCTCTAAGAAGTTAGTCGGGCTGCGGCAGAGTCAGTCACATGTCATGGAATATGTACAGGGCTTTTAAATATAGCAGATTTACAGCTGAGAATACAAACTCCCCAATTATTAAAATCCATTCCAGTGTTCTAAATTTTCAAAAATATGCAAATCATCACCTTTGCAATGTATTATATATGTTTTTGTTCATATCTATGTGTCAGTTATGAAATCTTGCCTGAATTAGGTGCCCAACTCTAGTTAGTGCTGGGCTCCTAATTCCTGAACAGTTTCAAGTGCACAGCGCTGCAAACTGCAGCAGCGGCACAACTGCAAGTAGCTTCAAATTATACTCAATTGCACAACTGTTGTGGGTAAATCACTTCTTCAGGATCCTCGTATTCCCAACCACTCTACCTGTCTCCCTTCCTGCTTAGTCTTAAAGCCTGATTCATGGAGTTATTTGCACGGTTCAAAGTGACTTTGCACTGCTGAAAACTCAGATTCATGGAACTGTGCAAAGTGTGTTTTTGCAGTGCAAAGTCATTTTGTAATGCTGAAATGACTACTTGCCCTGACTTTGCACTGGAAAATTACGCTTTGCAGAGTTCCATGAATCAGGGTGTGTGTCGGCCGTGGAAAGTGATTTTTCAGCAGTGCAAAGTAATTCTGAAACGTGCAAAAAATTCCATGCATCGGGCCCTTAGTCTTCAGCTCTGTCTATGCTCTTTGGAAGTGTTTCCTCCAGCACAATGATAGCAATGGCATTGCTTTCGTATGCCCTACAGTACATCAGTAATACCTCTTTTGCCAGCAGTTGCGCATGCGTGCACTTGATTGGCATTCACAAAACCTGCTGTTTTGCCGAACATAGCTTGCAAACACCCTTGAGAATTTCCGTATAGTAAATGCAAAAATAAAATCAATGGATACGGAAAAATACATGAAGTAGGACATTAAAGTGTGAAACTGTTCACTAGAGTGAGCGCACAAAAATCATGTCAGCCTCAAGGAGAGAGATGAACGTATCGGAAGTGGATTGATCCTGTGTCACTTACACTTCCCCTGCACTTTCAGATGGGGCACTAATGGCCACTCTCCTCACAGTGGTATCAAGACAGTCCAAAGCTGAAAACTCAGGTGTTGCCGCATTGTCTATGACTGCCCCCCTGACCCCCCCATCCCCAGAGTGGACTTCTTTTGGGTGTCTTGATTTGCTGCAGAGACTCTAGACCAGGGCTCTCCAGATGTGTTGCACTACAAATCCCATGACCCCTCAGCATTGATTATGCTGGCGAGGCTGATAGGAGTTGTAGTACAAAACCTCTGGGGACTTGCAGGTTGCAGACTCTGCTTAAGACTGCTTCTGGGTTTCTGAGCAGTAGTGATGTTTGAGTTTGGTCACAGGAGCAGAGATCTCAACTAAATCTACTCCCATGCACCGAAATTCTTTGAATGCAGGCCTTCAGCCGGCAGATGCCTCATTTGATGAGAAAATGGGAATCAACTTTCCTTAAGTGTCAAAACAGGAGAAACCATCTCACTCAATGATGGCATTGCTCGTGATTTGCTCCTTTAATGGGCTAATTGAGAACATTCATCGAATTCCTACTTTCCTGCCTAGAACCATTGTGTTTCTCTCATTAACTTCGCCCCTCTGTATATGATCAAATTCATTCTATGATCAAATTCATTCTTCACGGATGTCGTTTTGGTTCAATATTGAGGGTGTACAGGGGCTCCCTGTTGCTCCTACAAAGAAATTGACTTGTCTTTCTTTTTGCTGAATTCACCCCGCACCTCTTTTTTCTGCTTTAGCCCCAGAAGTCTTGGCGCAGAAACCTTACAGCAAGGCGGTGGACTGTTGGTCCATTGGAGTCATTACCTACATCTTGTGAGTGCCTTTCACTGTTCTGTATCCAATTTGTGATCCCCCTTTTCTGCGTATGTGCGTGTGGAGGTGAGTCCTGCTCCAAGACGCTAGATCCTGATTCTTGCTCTACTGTTTACCCAATTTAAGGCATCTGTAGAGTAGTCCAACTGCTGAGTGGATGCTTCCGTTCTCCGAGGTGTATATAGAGGCGAAGAAGGGGGTGAAGGGATACATGATAGGCAAATTTGGTCCATGAATAAAATCCTTGCCTAGGGGCCTTCAGCAAATGGGAACAGGTGGCCTTCCCGAGCCCTTCTGAACTTCAGTTGCTCAGATTGAAGATGGATGGGTAGTTAAGGAAATTCCATAAGATTCCTCGAATATCGATGGGATTTATTTCCAAAGCTTAAGTACTTCAACGCTAAATGAGTAAACCAAAAATGTGTGCCGAAATCAAACTATGCATGAGTGAGATCCCCCAATGACATGAAAAGAGGTTTGTTGCTCCTATGTAAACAGTGTCTAAAATTCAAAATATAAAATTCCAAAAACAAATGTAATAAAGTCCCATATGGGATTCCATAGCTCAACCAACTTCTTCTGCAACAGACAACATTGTAGTTATGACTTACTGAGTAGACCTAGGGCCTCCATCATTTCCTTTAGCAGACACACACCTGATTTTATTTTTTTCTCAACATACATGCTTCTTTCAATTTCCCCCTTCGTCAGTTACGCCTCCTGGGGCTCTCTAGTGAAAAGCACTCACTGTCACACCTCATTTCATTTCCTTGCTGTCTCTTAGGTTATGTGGTTACCCCCCGTTCTACGAAGAAACCGAGTCCAAACTATTTGAGAAGATACGTGACGGCTCCTTTGAGTTTGAATCTCCATTTTGGGACGACATTTCCATGTCGGGTAAGTGGAATCCTAGAGTAGCCATGGGGCGGCATTGGATCGAAATGGGTGAAGCTGAGGGAACACCGGAAGTTGAATTAATATAGTGGGAGAAGCACTTTATTCCAGGCTTCTTGTATACACAAATATCAGAATCTGGCTCCTAGATTGTCAGAAGTTGTGCAATGTAATAATACTGGAAAGGGTGCTCACTTAGATATTTAAGAGGATTAAATGTTGGATATTTGAGTGGGCCAAACAGCCACTTCAGAGATATGTGTCCTAGATTTACAAATCAAATCTAGAAAGGAGCCTTTTTCATCCTCTGCATGTGATGAAAATGTTACTAAAACGTGTAACACATTGTGTTCTGAAATGAATTTACACCGCATACTCCACCACTACTTCACAACACTCGCCGGGAACGTGATTTTGATAAAGCTCCCTAATCCTTACAGTGCATTTTGGGAAGTAGTGAAATAGTGTGAGTTCGAGTTTTATTAGTATTTGGATGTTTTTTTTTTCTAGACATAGTATTTCTAGTCCATTTAAAATTGGCATTGCCAATGTTTGCAACATTTCTGAATATAAGAAATTACTTTTACTTTAAAGATATGTATATTTTTAAGTGAATTTGTTCTTTTTCCAAGTGCGCAATTACTATGGGAAGGATAGTACATTTTGGAATGACAAAATGTCCGTTTTAAATGGGAAAATATAATATTTTCATGGAAGAAAATGAAAAACAGAGAAATGGAAATGTTTGTATCAAATACAAAATGTTCTCATAGATGACATCAAAGTATGAAGAGATTTTGTGAAATTGAACATCTAAATTCTCTCAGAATTAGCCGTTCGGATGTTCTCGATTGTTTGGTGTGCCCCAGCTCTCATATGATCTACATGTATGTCAAAAATGTGAAAAATCCGGAGGCAGATTCTTCTAGATTTGGGCGAAAATGTTATTCTAAAAAATAAAAAATGTAAATTTTTGCCACTATTCTATGAAATTATAGATCAAACGTCAACCAATGATTCTGATGAGCATAACCTAAGTTTGGCCACATGTGTTGAAGTGTTGAACGTTACAGATGAACCGAATGTTTCGGTTTCCCATGGAAAGGGCAATGTAACCAGAACTATGGTGTTTAAACCATGATGCCATACTCTATACATAAATAGGTCATATGAGTAACTATGTTTTAAAATCACCTTTACAAATTCAAGGTTGAAAGAACTTTATGGTTACAACGCAAAGACTAAAGAATTTAAATCCATAAATTGTGATTGAGAAAGCAACTATATCGCACCCCACCATACAATGCTTGTGACTTTAAGCGTGACATCACAGTTGAATTATTAAAAAGTATCATCAAGGACATCAAATATGACATGATCATCAATGTGTGCTCCACAGGAAGGAAACTAGAATAGTGGGATTCTGTTTGGGGTATGCAGTAGCAGACATCCTCAGGCCATGCCTGGGGACAGAGGGCATGGGGGTATGCAGTAGCAGACATCCTCAGGCCATGCCTGGGGACAGAGGGCATGAGGGTATGCAGCAGTAGCAGACATCCTCAGGCCATGGCTGGGGACAGAGGGCACGAGGGTATGCAGCAGCAGCAGACATCCTCAGGCCATGCCTGGGGACAGAGGACATGAGGGTATGCAGCAGTAGCAGACATCCTCAGGCCATGGCTGGGGACAGAGGGCACGAGGGTATGCAGCAGCAGCAGACATCCTCAGGCCATGCCTGGGGACAGAGGACATGAGGGTATGCAGCAGTAGCAGACATCCTCAGGTCATGCCTGGGGACAGAGGGCATGAGGGTATGCAGTAGCAGCAGACATCCTCAGGCCATGCCTGGGGACAGAGGGCATGAGGGTATGCAGTAGCAGACATCCTCAGGTCATGCCTGGGGACAGAGGGCATGAGGGTATGCAGCAGCAGCAGACATCCTCAGGCCATGCCTGGGGACAGAGGGCCTGAGGGTATGCAGTAGCAGACATCCTCAGGCCATGCCTGGGTACAGCAGGCATGAGGGTACGCAGCAGCAGCAGACATCCTCAGGCCATGCCTGGGGACAGAGGGCATGAAGGTATGCAGCAGCAGCAGACATCCTCGGGCCATGCCTGGGGACAGAGGCCCAGAGGGTATGCAGTAGCAGACATCCTCAGGCCATGCCAGGGGACAGAGGGCATGAGGGTATGCAGTAGCAGACATCCTCAGGCCATGCCTGGGGTCAGAGGGCATGAGGGTGTGCAGCAGTAGCAGACATCCTCAGGCCATGCCTGGGGACAGAGGGCATGAGGGTATGCAGCAGTAGCAGACATCCTCAGGCCATGCCTGGGGACAGAGGGCATGAGGGTATGCAGCAGCAGCAGACATCCTCAGGCCATGCCTGGGGACAGAGGGCATGAGGGTATGCAGTAGCAGACATCCTCAGGCCATGCCTGGGTACAGCGGGCATGAGGGTACGCAGCAGCAGCAGACATCCTCAGGCCATGCCTGGGGACAGAGGGCATGAGGGTATGCAGCAGCAGCAGACATCCTCGGGCCATGCCTGGGGACAGAGGCCCAGAGGGTATGCAGTAGCAGACATCCTCGGGCCATGCCTGGGGACAGAGGGCATGAGGGTATGCAGTAGCAGACATCCTCGGGCCATGCCTGGGGACAGAGGGCATGAGGGTTTGCGGTAGCAGACATCCTCAGGCCATGCCTGGGGACAGAGGGCATGAGAGTATGCGGTAGCAGACATCCTCGGGCCATGCCTGGGGACAGAGGGCATGAGGGTATGCAGTAGCAGACATCCTCGGGCCATGCCTGGGTACAGCGGGCATGAGGGTATGAAGCAGCAGCAGACATCCTCAGGCCATGCCTGGGGACAGAGGGCATGAGGGTATGCAGCAGCAGCAGACATCCTCAGGCCATGCCTGGGGACAGAGGCCATGAGGGTATGCAGTAGCAGACATCCTCAGGCCATGCCTGGGTACAAAGGGCATGAGGGTATGCAGTGGCAGACATCCTCAGGCCATGCCTGGGGACAGAGGCCATGAGGGTATGCAGCGGCAGACATCCTCAGGCCATGCCTGGGGACAGAGGGCATGAGGGTATGCAGCAGTACCAGACATCCTCTGGCCATGGCTGGGGACAGCGGGCATGAGGGTATGCAGTAGCAGATATCCTCAGGTCATGGCTGGGGACAGAGGGCATGAGGGTATGCAGTAGCAGACATCCTCAGGCCATGCCTGGGTACAGCGGGCATGAGGGTACGCAGCAGCAGGAGACATCCTCAGGCCATGCCTGGGGACAGAGGGCATGAGGGTATGCAGCAGCAGCAGACATCCTCGGGCCATGCCTGGGGACAGAGGCCCAGAGGGTATGCAGTAGCAGACATCCTCAAGCCATGCCTGGGGACAGAGGGCATGAGGGTATGCAGTAGAAGACATCCTCAGGCCATGCCTGGGGACAGAGGGCATGAGGGTATGCAGCAGTAGCAGACATCCTCAGGCCATGCCTGGGGACAGAGGGCATGAGGGTATGCAGCAGTAGCAGACATCCTCAGGCCATGCCTGGGGACAGAGGGCATGAGGGTATGCAGTGGCAGACATCCTCAGGCTATGCCTGGGGACAGAGGCCATGAGGGTATGCAGCGGCAGACATCCTCAGGCCATGCCTGGGGACAGAGGGCATGAGGGTATGCAGCAGTACCAGACATCCTCTGGCCATGGCTGGGGACAGCGGGCATGAGGGTATGCAGTAGCAGATATCCTCAGGTCATGGCTGGGGACAGAGGGCATGAGGGTTATGCAGTAGCAGACATCCTCAGGCCATGCCTGGGTACAGCGGGCATGAGGGTACACAGCAGCAGCAGACATCCTCAGTCCATGCCTGGGGACAGAGGGCATGAGGGTATGCAGCAGCAGCAGACATCCTCGGGCCATGCCTGGGGACAGAGGCCCAGAGGGTATGCAGTAGCAGACATCCTCAGGCCATGCCTGGGGACAGAGGGCATGAGGGTATGCAGTAGCAGACATCCTCAGGCCATGCCTGGGGACAGAGGGCATGAGGGTATGCAGCAGTAGCAGACATCCTCAGGCCATGCCTGGGGACAGAGGGCATGAGGGTATGCAGCAGTAGCAGACATCCTCAGGCGATGCCTGGGGACAGAGGGCATGAGGGTATGCAGCAGCAGCAGACATCCTCAGGCCATGCCTGGGGACAGAGGGCATGAGGGTATGCAGTAGCAGACATCCTCAGGCCATGCCTGGGTACAGAGTGCATGAGGGTACTCAGCAGCAGCAGACATCCTCAGGCCATGCCTGGGGACAGACGGCATGAGGGTATGCAGCAGCAGCAGACATCCTCGGGCCATGCCTGGAGACAGAGGCCCAGAGGGTATGCAGTAGCAGACATCCTCAGGCCATGCCTGGGGACAGAGGGCATGAGGGTATGCAGTAGCAGACATCCTCGGGCCATGCCTGAGGACAGAGGGCATGAGGGTATGCAGTAGCAGACATCCTCGGGCCATGCCTGGGGACAGAGGGCATGAGGGTATGCAGCAGCAGCAGACTTCCTCAGGCCATGCCTGGGGACAGAGGCCATGAGGGTATGCAGTGGCAGACATCCTCAGGCCATGCCTGGGTACAGAGGGCATGAGGGTATGCAGTGGCAGACATCCTCAGGCCATGCCTCGGGACAGAGGCCATGAGGGTATGCAGCGGCAGACATCCTCAGGCCATGCCTGGGGACAGAGGGCATGAGGGTATGCAGCAGTACCAGACATCCTCTGGCCATGGCTGGAGACAGCGGGCATGAGGGTATGCAGTAGCAGATATCCTCAGGTCATGGCTGGGGACAGAGGGCATGAGGGTATGCAGCAGCAGATATCCTCTGGCCATTCCTGGGGACAGAGGCCATGAGGGTATACAGCAGCAGACATCCTCAGGCCATGTCTGGGGACAGAGGGCATGAGGGTATGCAGCAGCAGACATCCTCGGGCCATGGCTGGGGACAGCGGGCATGAGGGTATGCAGTAGCAGATATCCTCAGGCCATGCCTGGGTAAAGAGGGCATGAGGGTATGCAGCAGCAGATATCCTCGGGCCATGCCTGTGGACAGAGGCCATGAGGGTATGCAGCAGCAGACATCCTCGGCCCATGCCTGGGGACAGAGGGCATGAGGGTATGCAGCAGCAGACATCCTCGGGCCATGGCTGGGGACAGCGGGCATGAGGGTATGCAGCAGCAGACATCCTCGGGCCATGGCTGGGGACAGCGGGCATGAGGGTATCCAGCAGCAGACATCCTCGAGCCATGGCTGGGGACAGCAGGCATGAGGGTATGCAGCAGCAGACATCCTCGGGCCATGGCTGGGGACAGAGGCCATGAGGGTATGCAGCAGCAGACATCCTCGGGCCATGCCTGGGGACAGAGACCATGAGGGTATGCAGCAGCAGACATCCTCGGGCCATGGCTCCGGACACCGGGCATGAGGGTATGCAGCAGCAGACATCCTCGGGCCATGGCTGGGGACAGCGGGCATGAGGGTATGCAGCAGCAGACATCCTCGAGCCATGGCTGGGGACAGCAGGCATGAGGGTATGCAGTAGCAGATATCCTCAGGCCATGCCTGGGTACAGCAGGCATAAGGGTATGTAGCAGCAGACATCCTCAGGCCATGCCTGGGTACAGAGGGCATGTGTTCCATGTCTGGGCAATGGAAGTAGGCTGTGCCCCAGAACCAGTGGTCGAAGTGAGCGGGAATGGTCTGGGACGGTGTTTATTTTGTACTGTTCAATGCTCCACTACTTTTTGCAACCATTTTTACCATTTCGGGAATTGTTCTTTGTGAAGTCAAAGCACACTTCTCCATTTTACCACTGGATATCAGTTACAGCTAAACTAAAATCCATTTAAACTCAATTGGCTGACAACCAGCATGACTGCAACCCTTGAAACATGTGTTGCACATTGCTATCTTCCTTCCTACTCTGCCCCTTGCTGGAGTCTCAGTTCCACTACTTTTTTGGTACACTTCTATCACTGCCCAGAACCAGAGTTTGCAGCAATCCATGCCAAGTGGCCGCCTCCCAATGATCATCAGTGTAGCCCTGTGTGAAGAACGTTTTCAGTCAGTAGACAGACAGCATTGTGGCAGCACCAGTTGGAGAGTAATGACAGGCCTATTGGTCTTTGTGGCAATTCATTGACACTACATTTTATGGGATTATGCTTGTGGAAAACAAAAACATAGGGGCCGATTCACAAAGGAGTTACCAGGGACTACCTGGACCTACAGCTGACCTAACCTTCTTGCTCTAGGAGTAAATTTAGAGCTACGTGTTTGATATTGAATAGTCTCACTCCAGGATGTTATGATAGGAAGTTCTTCAGGCATTTGAGGTAAGGCCCTACTTGATACTCTATTTAGTTACATGCAATAGGAGCACAAATTGACAGGACAAGTCAGGAGCAGGGAGGAAGCCAACTGGCTCCCACCACCCAGGCTACATGGTTTCCAACTGCCTAAGGTGGAAAACTCACACCGGACAACATGCCACACATCCAACATTCCACACATGACATCACTCAGCCACTGACATCAATCAAGCTCAACATACACTCGGGTCCAGTCAACATACTCAAGTCCAGTCATAACACAGGAGTACTTTAGAGGAGCTACTGCTTGTAAAATATTCATTAATGGGGCCTGTGAGTTGTAAGAAGACTGTCTATTTTACCTACAGCATCAATATGATCACAGAAAGAGACCACAGGCAGCAATTTCAGGGGGTTGAAACTTTACACGTAGCTGTGGCAGTCACAGAATACAAGCTGTGAACTTTTTTGCTTGTAGAGGAAGTTTATATGTGTACTGTGACTATGGTCATCAATGACTGACTCTCCTATAAAAATCAGAACTTGGTTCAAAGTTGGAGGGGTGCTGGTGAGCCCCGCCAAGATGGCGGCAAGCCTGTGAGCTCCCAGGCACCCGAGTAGATCCGGATGAAATCCTGATACCTTTTGACCAGATATTGTGGTTTTGGTGAAAGCATCAGCTGGGGCAACCCTCAGGGTGTATTCTGCTGAAATCTTGGAGCCTTAGCAAGTGATTTTGAAGGAGGGAGCAGCAAAGAAACAGAGCGAGTCCAACTTGTGGAGGCCGCGCTGTAAAGTGTGCGCAGACAGCCGGAGATTCGGCGAGGGCCATGCCGCGAGAGTACTCGGGCGGCTGCTGCTCTGCGGCACATTGAGGGTGGGCAGCTGCCGTGGTATTTATCAGCTGGGATCGGGATGATGTGCGGTGAGCCAAGAGCAGGAGAGACCGCGAAGGAGCAGCCCTGTTGACCACAACTGCAGTGCATATCTGACACACGGGGACACTGCTGTGCGGATGCGACAGGACCGGTGGCTGGAGGAAGGATGGGGTCAGGTGCCTGCACAGGAATGCGCTGTTGTGCTCTTATGGGGGATAAAGGAGGTCGCTGGTAACAGGAATGGCAGACTTAATGGCGCAGCCGAAAGCCACTTGGATTTTGACAACAAAGTGTCCGTTTTGTTGTGCAGAGGACGAGGAAGAGAGCCTGGCGTAGGTCGGCCCAATGGTAGGGCAGTGGAAAGGTCGAACTTGGCAAATCTGCCATATATTCGGTGATCCATGCTCAAATTGCACCAGAGCACACATTGCTCTGGTTGGAACACCCTACAGTGGTATGGCAGTGCAATGGTAGTCTGATCCCCGGATAGTGGAAGTGAGGATATGTTACAAGGGCAGAGATGAGTGTGGGAGAGTGCCATTCTGCGGGTTCCTGTAATTGAGGCATGCAGAGGCCCGATTGGAGCTGAGAATGGCCTGTTTCTGAGAGTGCTGATGAGGGCAGATTGGAGAGGCCTGCCATTTCTCCCTGAGGGTGCGGACTGCTGCAGGGGGCCAAACTGGGTGCCACAATCCACCTGCTCTGCGACTGGTGGACCACCATGGGAAGAGGGTGTACCTTGATGTAGCATGGATAGCTGGTGCTACATGAGAAAGTGCCATTGGGTTGAACTGCTTGGTGGAAATACGGGCACGCTGGCTTTCCTTTCGCTTCTCGAGAGTGGGGGCGCTGACGAGCTGAGTAGAGGAGTGGCAGTAGTTAAAGGCTCCGGGGTGGAGCTATGCTTTTCCCCATCAGTGAAAGGAAGGGCAACAACTGTTGTTTTGAGGCCTTATACCTGGAGTGTGCATGATAGTTTGCAGGGAGGCACATCGGATCCCAGGCAGTGTGCATTCAGCAGGTGCATAAGGACAGAAAGAAAACCAAGGACACTGCAGGTCCTACTTAGGTGACGTTAAGGCGGCAGCTCTCAAGAAGGGAGGCACTTCCTTCGAGCTTAGGAGTGTGCAGAAATGTCTAAATCTCACTAAGCAGGGAAGCAGCAGTCCAAGTTACACTTTGACACCGCCGCACAAGTGAAGGGCAACAAAGTGAAGGAGGACTCTCCCTAAAGGACCCCTCAGGCTTCCTCTTCAGACTCTAGTGGGGCGCTTAATGATATCAAAGCTATGTCAAGCCAATCACAGGCTGTATATAATCATTAGAGAGGAAGCTGGACACTCTTACGTGTAAAGTGGACCACATGCAGGTGCGTTTGGATAAGCACAGTGCGAGATTGGATCAGGTTAGAGTGCGGGTCTCCACTGCGAAGATGAATTCTCAGTGGCGACACGAGAGCTCGAACCAATCAGGAAGGTGCTTAAAGAGCTAGCAGATAAGCAGGAGGAGATGAAGTCACGATCCGTGTGAAATAACCTGAGAATAGTTGGAGTTCCTGAGATGGTGGATCAACGAGTCATGGAACCCCTGGTTTAATCCGTTCTGCAGAAGGCGTTTGGGGGCGTGGACTTCTCAGCGGTCTTTATAGTGGAAAGGGTGCATAGGATACCCAGTGGACGTAAACCAGTCCCTGGGGCCCCACCGAGACCAATCCTCGTCCGCATGATGAACTATCATGACAGAGAATTAGCCTTGCAAACAGCCAGAGAGAAATGTTTGTTGTTATACTAAGGGGGATACTATCATACTGATTTTATGGACTTTTCGGATAAAGTGCAGGCGAAAAGACGAACATGCTTGGTGGAAATACGGGCACGCTGGCTTTCCCTTCATTGATGTGACGAAGAGGCTTCGGGAAAGGGGCATGAAATATGCAATGCTCTTTCCGGATTAGCTCCAGGTGGAACATGAGGGGAGAGTGCTGTTTTTTTCAAAACCTGTATGAAGCAAAATACTTTTTTGGAGTCCTTACACAGGGCTCCGAGATGCATGGAGAATGACAATCGAGGGAGTGAATCCCTGTGGAGTATGTTATTGGGTCCATAGCTGATGCTGTTTATGGTGATGTCTATGTTGGTGATGCCAGAAGGGTAGCAATGCTGTAGTGGGAGTGCTGAAGTGGCTGGGCACAGATGTAGCCCTTTTGTGGAAGCTAATGACAAGCAGGGTTTGCGGGTGGGAGTTAGTGGCAGGTTGGGATCGACGGTGGGGGGTGTTGGAGTATGGGTTGGGTTTCGGGGGCGACAGTCGTTCGGGGAGTCACCCTCGCTCAGAATTGGGACTCCCTCTTCTATGGAAGGAGGCTACACAGGAGGGGTGGATGCAAAGTGATAGGGTTGTTAAGGACTGTGGTTGCTCCATATAACTATGGCTAAAGTGCTTCGATGTATGACGTGGAACATCCAGGGGTTAAATTGCCCATCCAAGTCTCGTAAGGTGTTACTGTACATGAAGCGTCATCAGGTAGATATAGCGTTCTTCAGGAGACACATTTATCTCCCCTTGAGGAAAGACTATTTGGGCATGGGTGGGGATGCCACAGATACTTTTCTTCTTACTCCTCCTATTCCAGGGGAATCTGTAAACTAAAAGAGACGGTTGTGTGGGTTTCTGTACGATGAAAGAGGGGAGGCAGGCCGACCTGGTGGTTTAAGGATCGCAGTTTGACTGATGCACTCAGCTTATTAATGGTGCGGGGGTAGCATTGATCAATTGGTTGATTTGTGCATTGAGCCCAATTGATTGTGTTTCTGTGTTTTGACTTACGTGCAAGCCTTGGATGTTGTTTACATGTCTACACTCCCACTCTTATTCCCTTGAATACTTGGACCTACTCGCCCCTGAAGAATTTCTGCTGAGTAATCTTAGTATAGAAAGAAACATGTTGGGTTGGGGAATTTGATGCTGCCATAGGCAGCACTGGTAATCACTGTATTGAGCACTTTTTTTTAATTAGATTGCATAACGCATGGTTGCTCATTTGTGAAGATCTTGTGGTTCTTATTTGTAATGAACAAAGATTGTATTTCAGTATGTCATTTTATATTTGTGATTTAGATGTGATAATTGAATGAAATAATGAGTAATTTCAGGTTGTTTGATTGAGTATGAATGAGGTATGTCTGATGTATGGTTTGGTGTGGGACAATGTGAGAATGTCATATCAGTTAAGTCATTGGGCCTCATTACAACCCAGGCGTTAAGGGGTTAACGGCGCCGTAAAAGGTGTCGGCGCCGTTAAACCCTTAACGCCTGATTACGTGGTCCCTTTGCGGGTTGCACTTTAATGCCTGCTTTTAGCAGGCGTTAAAAAACCAACCCGCAAAGGGACCTTGGAGCTAATTACGGCACCGTAATTTACGGTGCCATAATTAGCGCCTTCCCCAGTCCCATTGAGCCCTATGGGGCAAAAATGGGAATGGGTAAGGGCCATGGCGGCATGGGGAATTACCGCCCCGCCAACCTTGGAATGGGGCGGTATTTCCCCATTCCACCATGGCGGACTCGTTACAACATCGGCACCAACCATGGTGCTAATAGCGCCATGGTTTAGCGCCGGGGTTGTAATGAGGGCCATTGACTTTTCAAAATTGGTTTATAAGTATACTGATATTGGTATATTGGCATATTTGATGATTTTTAGAATAATCAGATCATTTTATGATGTTTTTTCTATATGTGAATAAAATTGTTTAATTTCTTCAGAGTGTCCTGTGATTTGAATTGAATGCTTTCATCTCACTGACTGGTTGCATATGGACACATTGTTTTCCATGTTGTCTAGTGACTAGATAATGATTGTATAGATGTGTGCATCATTTTAAAGCTCTCCACACAGAAACACTAGTTCTATGATCTTTGATGTTGAAAGAGATCTATCCAGGCCAGGCCATAGAACAGAGATATGCCTGGTATCCCCTGTCACTCCTGTTTATTGCAGTTTGACTGACGAGGCACGTTGAGCTGCACCTACTGAGGTTTTGACACGTTGTTTGAGGAAAATGTGGGCCCGGTTGCATCTAACTCTGTGTTGTGGGAAGCCTTTAAATGTGTGATGCGAGGGGAATGTATCTCTGGAGAGTCTGGGATGTTGTAGCAGATATGAGAGGAACTGGTGGTAAGTGAGGTGCACATTCAGCAATTATAGGCCGAAGCTAGGGTTTTGATGATTCCGGGTGTGCAGAGGGAAATCCGGGAAGAGGAAGACAAATTCCAGGAAATAGCAGAGAGAAGTAACATTTTTATCAAGAGGGCTGGCGGTCAGGTGCTATGGCGAGGGCCCGCGCCCTGGTAGATTACTTGCAAGAGCAGCTAAAGTGGATGCATCAAGAGCGCAGATTCTAGCAGTTAAAAAGCATGGGGAGGGGAGTAGAAGTATGCAAATGATGATATAGCACGGGAATGTTGTGCATTTTACACATGGTTGTTCCTCACAAATGCAGGTCACACAGCCAGAGATAGGACGCTTTCTTGATCGGGTGGAGCTATACTGGTATGCAGATGGGTAGAGGGAGTGGTTGAGTCGCTCTATAACCAAAAAGGAAGTTGTATAGGCCAGCAACGCACTCTCATTTGGGAAGGCCCCCGGTCCAGGTGGCCTCATGGCCGAGTTTTATAAAAACTTTGCTTCAAAGCTGTCTCTGCATCTGGTGGGGGTGTACCAGCAAGCTCTCTGAGATGGTGAGTTGAGAGAAACAATGAGAGAGGTGGTGATCACTATATTGCTGAAACCTGGGAAGGAGGTAGATGTGTGTTCTTCTTTCCGTTTGATTATGCTTATCAATCTAGATAATACAATCTTGGCTAAGTTGCTGGTGACAAGATTAGCACCCTTGATGCATAAATTTGTACAGGCTGATCAGTCAGGGTTTATCCTGGGTTGATCAACCTCCTATGGCTTGCGGAGGATGTTTGGTTTATTGTCTGTGGTATGAGAAGAGGATGAAGCTGTGGCAGTGCTACTGGCTGCCGAAAAGGCATTCAACTCAGTGGAATGGCCTTTTCTTTTCACAGTGGTACGTAGAATGGGGATGGGGGAACAGTTTGTATCCATGGTCTCATTACTGTATACCCGGCCTACTGCACGTATTCGGGTAAATAGCCAACTAGCATCTGTTATCCCCATGAACAGGGGTACAAGGCAGACGTGTTCTCTTCACCTCTGCTATTTGCTTTGGCGAGTGAGCCATTGGCTGAGCTACTCCGAGATGAACATGTGCATAGGGGGATACAGGTTTATGCCCACAGGGTGGTGGTCTCCCTGTATGCAGATGATATGGTGATCTATGTCAGCAACCCACGGGTTAATCTGAGCCCGATCATGGAAGAAGTGCTGCAATTTGGAGACTTCTCAGGTTGGAGAATTAATGTTAGCACGTTGGTACTGTTCCCACTTACTGATAAAGCTGGCCAGTTTAACAATGGCTTTGCGTTCCATTGGCACGTGGTGAGTACTCTGTATTTGAGTGTAGACATAGCGCGGTCCCCAGAGGTGTTGTACCAGAGCAACTATGCCATGGTTTTGGAACACGCGAGAGGTGTGATGGATAGATGCATGGGGTTGCCTCTTAATCTCCATGGGAGGATATCACTGGCAGGTTGTTGGTTTTTTCATCAGTTTTTTATTAATTTATTTAAAACTGATTTGGAACATGTAATGTTGTTTTGTATTGGATGTTTTAGAAGAAGTGCACTAGGTTTTACACTTTTTATGATGTTGCTTTTATTTATGATGATATGTTCATTGTGTCTTTCGTTTTGAATAATATTGTACTTTGATATACTTTTTTCACAAACCTTTGACTCGGTCCCTATTTGGTCCATGGGCCGAGGAGTGGGAGGGAAGACAGAGTTCAAATAAGAGAAAGACGCTGGTTCCTTTTTTGTCTTGTATTGTCTAGAAGGCTGAAATAGGAGTTGGGGCCAGGCTTCGGTAAACTACTCCGTTGATCTCTCATAGTTAGCAGTAGGATATTACTGGTCATAATGGTTCTACTGCTTCGATTTCTTTATGTGTTGCCTAGGTTGTATTTTGGGGAGGTGCAATCGGTGGTGACTCCATTTAATTAGGCGGGAAAGCAAGCGTGAATTTCATGGTGGAAATTGATGGTGAGGTTGGAGCAGGGGAGTCTAGCGTTACCAGCTTAGCCATGTACTACGAAGCAGCACAGGCAGAATCCCTACTGTACTGGTTTGGGGATGAGTGGACAGGAGGCACGAAGAGGTTGGCCCAGCCCTTGCAGCCCCCTTCATGTTGTGGGCAGTGATATTGACGACGCCAGCTAGTTTGACTAGAGTTGGGAACATGGTGGACTTGACCAGCAGGTCGTGGGCTCGGTTCTGCGACTCCCAATCATACATATACCAGGTTTACCACTTACCAGCGAGCTGGGGTCTATCCGATGTATGAAGCGTCTTGGTATCTCCTGTTTCTGGGATCTCTTCCCAGATGGACAGTTCCTAACAGTGGACTGGCTGAGAGGTAGAGGGATTGTTACACCCTTAGATTTATTTGTGTACTTCAGGTTTTGGATTGAATGTCGGGAGGGGCAGCTATTGGTGGTGGAAGAAGGGTTCAAAGTGCTGAGGGATGTACTAGGGGAGAGGTTGGACTCTGATCCGTTGGTGATCCTACTAGGTAACACTCGGGAGATTGCCGGCCGAGTGATGAAACTGGATGGTCTCATGTTACTGCTAGCCAAACAAGGGTAGCAATGACGTGACGTCGCTCCAAGGACCCTACAATAAAACACCAAAGGGAGGATATTCTTCACGGTAATGAGATGGAAATGGAGAATAACCGAATGGTGCTCCCATGTGTTAGACCTAAAGACATTTGGGGTCCGTACAAGCAATATTTGATTTGTCCGGCCCAAGAGACTCTGGCTGATGCCGGAGGAGGAGGGTTGTGAGGACCTATGAGTAATGCTACTGGGGGTATTTGCAGTTCATTGTGTTGCAGGCGAGGGGTGGTAAGGGAGGATCGAGAAACAATATAGGGACATGTAGAGACGCATAGGCAGTGTAACTGGAGACGATTAACGTGTATGATTTACATGAGGTTTAATGAATGAAGGAGAAAGGGAAAAAGAGGGACTTATTCACTGAAGCACTGTAATGTTGTGAGTTGTTGTTGCTGACACAATAAAAAAGAGTTCATAGTTGTGCAAGAAGCCCTTGCCTTCAGAAACAGCTTTACCTTGTCTTAACTGCTTAGCCAACATCACTTTGCATTCTGGGACCTGTGTTACGACAGGTTACCTGTTATAGCCCTCATCATGGTGTTAGATGAAAAGCCAGACCCACGTTTTGGTTACTCTCCTGGCATGGGGCCAATTGAGAACTCTGGTGGTCGTAACTCTTTCACAATAAAAAGATCACTGAATAATTTGTCAAAAGGGCCTCTGTTGCTTGTTAATGACACGAACAGTGTTACGGCCCTCTTCTAGAACACATGCAGTACCGTGCCCCTGACACACACACACAGACTTGCAATGAACGCTATCCTAAAATTGCAATTAAAAGAAGCGGCTGAGCATTTCAGCAAACGACATTGCAATGGGTGCTTAAATATTAGCATTCCCGTAAATGCCAGAGTGCGCGCGTGGCTGACGATGAGTTGTCATTGTTAGCGACAGCTCTGCGCTAATTAGGAAGGTGGAGCGTGGCCAAGTCTGCTTTCTCCGCTATGCTCTCGACTCACTACAAATCAATGGGTGCCCAATGTCCTCGCTAATTGCACTGCTGGAAGTCAAGATGGCGGCCAGGCTACGTGACCATGAGGTTCTAAGCCAGAGGAAAAGCTCACCAAGTTTTCTGGATAAACCAAGGTTATTAGTGGGTGAGAAGCCACGTACGGGTAATGCACTCGCTAATTGCACTGCTGGAAGTCAAGATGGCGGCCAGGCTACGTGACCATGAGGTTCTAAGCCAGAGGAAAAGCTCACCAAGTTTTCTGGATAAACCAAGGTTATTAGTGGGTGAGAAGCCACGTTCGGGTAATGCACTCGCTAATTGCACTGCTGGAAGTCAAGATGGCGGCCAGGCTACGTGACCATGAGGTTCTAAACCAGAGGAAAAGCTCACCAAGACTCCCAGATAAAACAAGGTTATTACTGGGTGAGAAGCCACGTACGGGTAATGCACTCGCTAATTGCACTGCTGGAAGTCAAGATGGCCACCAGGCTCTGTGACCATGAGGTTCAAAGCCAGAAGAAAAGCTCACCAAGTCTCCCGGATAAATCAAGGTTATTACTGGGTGAGAAGCCATGTATGGGTAATGCATTCGCTAATTGCACTGCTGGTAGTCAAGATGGTGGCCAGGCTTCGTGATCATGATGTTCAAAGCCAGAAGAAAAGCTCACCAAGTCTCCCGGATAAACCAAGGTTATTACTGGGTGAGAAGCCACGTACGGGTAATGCACTCGCTAATTGCACTGCTGGACGTCAAGATGGCTGCCAGGCTACGCGACCATGAGGTTCAAAGCCAGAAGAAAAGCTCACCAAGTCTCCCGGATAAATCAAGGTTATTACTGGGTGAGAAGCCATGAACGAGTAATGCACTTGCTAATTGCACTGCTGGAAGTCAAGATGGTGGCCAGACTACGTGACCATGAGGTCCAAAGCCAGAAGAAAAGCTCACCAAGTCTCCTGGATAAACCAAGGTTATTACTGGGTGAGAAGCCACATACGGGTAATGCACTCGCTAATTGAACGGCTGGAAGTCAAGATGGCGCCCAGGCTCTGTGACCATGAGGTTCAAAGCCAGAGGAAAAGCTCACCAAGTCTCCCGCATAAATCAAGGTTATTACTGGGTGAGAAGCCATGTATGGGTAATGCACTTGCTAATTGCACTGCTGGAAGTCAAGATGGCGGCCAGGCTACGTGACCATGAGGTTCTAAGCTAGAGGAAAAGCTCACCAAGTCTCCAGGATAAACCAAGGTTATTAATAGGTCAGATGCCAGTTACGGGTGCCCACTGCTTTTCAATAATCATTGAAAGAGATTAGCTGCCAACGGGTCCCATGATGACGTGACCAGTGCCCCTTGACCCTGTTCTGACATTTTGGACGAGTTTACTGTGTGGTAGGGATGTAGCGATAACCCCGGATTGCTTTAAAGCTTATGCCTGCTGATGAGTCCTCTCCGGCATGCTCTGTTGAGTGGGTGAGCACTCCCTGGCCTGATCGTCTTAGCACATTACCTTTTAACTCACCAGCAGACTCACTTCTTGTGTCCTGCAGCGCCCCACCTCGTGCTTTCACCCACCTTGGAGCAGCCTAACATCATGCAACATGCTAGAATCTTCCAAGCTTCCTATTTTGACCCTTCAGCTCCCTACTGCATATATATTTCATGGCAGCAATGTGCCTCATGCACAACCCATCTCCTATGACATCTCACGCCTGATCTTAACTTTCTAGCCTAGGGCTAAAGGGATAAAATGCTGGAAACTTACCTACTTTGTCTCTCAGTCTAATGCTACACCTGTAACATACCTGCAATGACTTGACTTTGTCTCTCAGCCTATTGCTATGTTTGTAATGGCTGTACCATGCCTCACCTTTGCCTCCTAGTCTAATGCTACACCAGTAACATGCCTGCCATAGCTTGACTTTGTCTCTCAGCCTATTGCTATGTTTGTAATGGCTGTACCATGCCTCACCTTTGCCTCCTAGTCTAATGCTACACCTGTAACATACCTGCAATGACTTGATTTGGTCTCTCTGACATGGCACCCAAGCTTGCCTGCATACTGTAGTAGCCCCCGGTACCATGAAGTGAGGCTTTGCCAGAATGTGTGCTCACAGTAGCATCCACAGCCCCGCACCATGAGGCGGGACTTCACCAGAGTGTGTAATGTAGATGCACCCCTGTGTATGTTGCCCGGTGCATGCTCTCGCACTTTGTGGACTATACTATTACACCTACGATATGTATGTATTAATTGTTATCTACTATCTTTGACTGTCAGCTCTCACTAGTCCTGTATAAGCGCCTTGATATCCCCGGGTCTGGGTGCTATACAAATGGAAAGAAGTAAATAAATAAATAAATCTGATTGGCCCAGTGGATTCAGGTGAACCAGAGGCAGCGAGTTTATCAGAAGCTGGAGAGGAAGTAATACCCTTACATGTGAGCAGAGAACATGATAAGTGGAGGCATGGCGAGCGAGTGAGAGTGGGAGTTTTTTTCTATTGATCCTTTGCGCTTTAGGTTTGCAGCGTCCCCACAGTTTTCAAATTAATGCAATTAATAGTGAGGTACACATTTATTAGTGTCTAAACATAGGTTGCACACTTTATTTCATATATTTTTCATTCACGTATTCCACACAAATTAATTCACTTTGTGCTTATTTGATTTTTTTTCCCCACAGGTATCACTATTACATAAGTTAATTCACTTTGTGTAATTATTTGTGACATAAGTTGTGAATTTTTGGTGATTGGTGTGAAAATCCTTGGTTTTATATACAAATAACACTTGTGCCAACATTTCTCTGCACGTGCTGCTGTTTCGCCCTTACTTGGGCTTTCCCAGGGCACATCCATTACTTTATGCTGTGTGTCAATCCTGTGTTTATACTTGAAATTTCTATGCATACATTTCGAATTTGGTGACACACATGAAAAATACGTAGTTTGGTAGACATATATATTTGGTTGTTTCCATTAGTTCCTTTTCTTTTCAAGTGTGAAAACTTCAGTGGTTCTTAATTCAAGGTGATCCACTGATGTATAAGGAGTTCCGTATTCATAAGGTCTGTGTTCTCTGGTTTCTCGGTGGAGAGTTCTCACATCTGGTAAGATTGCCGGCCCTGATGACTGCTGCGTCCTTCTCTGATCCCGTGTTCGGGTCTGCCCTTCCTTTCACTTCCTTGGGGAGTGATAGTGTCTGAGTGACAGAGAGAGAGGTGGAGAGAGAGGGGAACAGAGGGGAGGGAGAGGCAGAAAGCGAGAGAGAGAGAAAGAGAGAGGGAGAGAGAGAGAGAGAGAGAGAGTGTGAGAGTGAGGGATGGGGAGATAGAGGGGCAGAGAGCGAGAGTAAGAGAGTGCGAGTGAGAATGGGAGAGAGAGAGAGGCAGAGAGAGAGCGAGACATAGAAAACGAAAGAAAGAAAGAGAGAGGGAATAAGAGGAAGGAGAGAAGAAAGAGAGTGTGTGTGAGAGAGAGAGGATGAGGGAGAGAGAGAGAGAGGGCAAGAGAAAGAAAGATAAAGTAAGAGAGAGAACAAGAGAAAGAGAGGGAGCAAACGGAAGGAGAGAGTAAAGAGTGTCTGCGAGAGAAAGAGAGAGAGAGAGAGAGAGAGAGAGAGAGAAAGAGAGAGAGAGCGAGAGCGAGAGAGAAAGAGAAAGAAAGAGAGAGAAAGAACAATATCGATGTGCGATATGTGGGTATGTACATACAGTTAATTACATGTGTTGGTTTTGGGTCATTTCAACTCAAGGTAAATGATCACAATATGCGAGACGGGGAAATTCGAAAAAAAATGTTAAAAATAGATGAAGGAGTAGACATTTGATTTTTTTTATTGATCCAATGGCTAGTAGCTAGATCACTGCTTTGCTGCTGGGATACACAGACCAGTGAAATATATGTAACATAGACGTATGCCTCCTCCTAAGCCGGTCAAGTGGCACTGCGAGTAGAGCGCTCGCTTTGACACCCGTGCAGAGCCTGTTAACGCAGGTTCGAATCCCGGCAGGGCCAAACTCAGCCTTTCATCCTTCCGAGGTCGATAAATGAGCACCACACACCGTGGGTAATAATAAGCAGCGCTCAGATACCTGAGGGTTCGTAGCGCTATATAAAAGCCTAATTATTAATAGTGCCATCATCTCTTCCACAGCTATTGTTCTTCACAATAAGGAATTTACTATACGATGCCGGGAGCCTGATCTCATATCTCCTGGACCTGCCCCACCTGGCCTTAACTCTTTCATTTTCACAGTATCAGTAATGTAAAGAATATGGTTGTTAGTGGTGGCTTCAAGGTGCTCAATGTGAAACATATATGAAATTATAGGAAACAATAAAATCAGGCTTTCATTAAAGTAGCATTTTGTGGCAGTGGGCTGTAATCCTAAAAAATGCTTTATTGGTGGTGCTTCACGGATGAAGCTACCAGATGCGTCGTCAGGGGCTCGTCCACAATGGGCCAGGGGGCGTCCACCCACTGGATCTTGGCCCCCTCTCACCCAATATGGAGGAGCCATCCCAGTGAAATACGAGCACTCACTCAACAGTTTTTTTCAACTGAGGGAGCCCTCTTAACTATCAAGGGGAAACAGTGTTTTCCTTTGACAGTTGAGTTCCCTAGCCGTGCAAGCTCAATGAGCCATGCAAAGCTGTGGGTGTTTTGCTTCCCCGGCCTCGCATGGCTCCTTGGAAATGGTAGCTGGGGAACTGAATGTCTGTATTTGTAAAGGGGCACTCCTATGCCTCCTACTCACACACACAGACAGAGCAGGCTGGAGTGGGGCGTCTCATCACACACGCTCAGGCCCCTACACGTATGTGCAAGAACCAGGAAGCTTCCTGATTCCTGTTCATGCTAGCAGGGGCCTGAGCATTGGAGAGGAAAGGCCTGCCGCAGAAGGTACGTTTGTTTATGTTCATGTTTTTTTTAAATTTTAATTTATGCTTATAGATGTGTGCACGCTTAGTTGTTAGGTCAACAAGTGTATGAAGATGGATGCTGGTGTGAATGAGAGCGTGATTGCTGTGTGCATGTTGTGTAAATGTTTATTTGTATGTTCATTTATTTATTATTTAAATATGTTCATGGACGCGTGTATGCTTGTGTTATGAGTGAGTGCATGATGCGTGCCCGTGTGAATGAGACAGAAAGTGCTTGCAGTGTGTATGTTGTCTGAATGTGTGTGTTTGTATTTTCATTTATTTATTTAAATATGTATGGATGCGTGTGTACTTGTGTTATTAGTGAGTGCATGATGGGTGCTCGTGTGAATGCGACAGATAGTGCTTGCAGTGTGTATGTTAATTAAATGTGTGCTTTTGTATGTTAATTTATTTGTTATTCAATTATGCGTATGTATGCGTTTATGCTTGTGTTATGCATGAGCGCATGATGGGTGCTTGTGTTAATGAGGGTTATTGATTTTCTTTGCACAATACATAAAACATTTCTGTTGATTAGTCTCTAAAAGTGTTCTGAAATCTACGGCTGCTCAGATGTTTTGGACTACGACTTCCATTATGCCTCACCATTGACTAGCCTCCAAAACATCTGGACAGTCCAAGCTTGCAGACAATTGGCGCCCGATTCATGGAACTTTTAGCGCACTGTAAAGTGACTTTGCACTGGTGCAAAGTCACTTTGCACTGCAAAAATACACTTTGCAGCACTGCGAATAAGGGTGTTTGTTGGCACTGCAAAGTCACTTTTCACCAGTGCAAAGTCAAAGTCACTTTGCCCTGCAAAAATACACTTTGCACCACTGTGAATCAGGGTGTTTGTTGACACTGCAAAGTCACTTTGCACCAGTGCAAAGTCAAAGTCACTTTGTCCTGCAAAATTACACTTTGCACCACTGTGAATCAGGGTGTTTCTTGACACTGCAAAGTCACTTTACACGTGTGCAAAGTCACTTTGCACCACGCTAAAAGTCCCATGAATTCATTGCTCTGTAGGGATCATTGTGAGCAAAGCTTTACCGATTAGCAGTGTAATCCGAAAAACAACATCTAATGCTCTGGGTTGAAACCCACACCTTTGGTGGTGGGACACGTTTCCTCCTACCCCTAAAGCCCACCAACCCAAATGACATTGATTGGCAGGACTGGTCAGGTGTGGAATAGGCACGGACCCTACACAAACACATACTTTCAGGCTCCTGGGCAGAGGAGGCAGACACTGGCGGGTGGCAAGCATGGTGAGGGTTTATTACGCAAGCATCTGTATACCCCCACTGCTCTAACAGATTATTCCGTTCTAAGATATGTGTTCACACAAAATACATTTCATCTTCCTAGGATTTCAACCCTTGGAAAATGAGTCTGTTATGTGATTGCTTTGTAATCTGTAAAATTTCATTTTCTGAAAGTTCTTACACGTGGCCGGAGCATAAAACAATTAAGTAAAAGGGTCTTAACAGTGCATGTTTTTTTAAGGACCAATTCATTTCATATATCACTATTCCTTTATATTCACAGCAAAGGACTTCATCAGTAATCTCCTGTCAAAAGACCCAAAGAAGAGGTTTACCTGTGAAAAGGCACTCAAGCATCCTTGGTAAGTGGCATAGAGCTTGAACCCGGGTGATGTGGGGGCAAACACAGGAACTGAATGAAGTTATTATTGCATGAACATAATTTGTGTTAGATGTGTTTTATCCAGTATTATTGACTGTGTTTGCATGTGTTTAAAGTTTTTTCTAACTAAATCACAGAATAAATAAATAAATAAACGAAACGAAGTTGCTTTTGAACCTGATGCAAAGAGAACAATGCTGCCCCATTGATAACACTACTCACAACGCGTTGTCACATTTCATAGGGTGCTTTGCTGTTTTTGCATTGCTCCTTTGAATGGTTGGGCTTGATAACCTCACAGAGCAACCTGCAAGGGCACACGTTATGGTATGTTTTGTTATGTTACTTTGCATTTATATAGCACCTGATGTACCATTGGTATGATCTCAAGGCGCTGGTAGGTTCAACGCCCTCGGGAACCGTAGTTCAAGTCAGTAGAGAGAGGGAGAGTAATAAGGTGCGTGTGTGCACCGGACATGTGTGCAGCAGTTGTGACACTGGTATGATAGCTGCTTCTTAGTGGTAGGTGTGGTGGTTGCCAGATCAGGAGTATGTGTTTGTTCTGGCGGGGTGATACCAGACTGATTCTGGCTACGATAAGCCTAAGGAAAACGCCTAGGCTGGCGGTGTGCAGCCAACTGTGTTTAGTTAGGATGATGGGGAGTATGTGGCAGGTGTTGGTATGAGAACAGCTATACCAAATGTGTCATAGTATCGCTGTGTTCTAGTTGAGTGCTGGCGTATAGAAGAGAGTAAGCGTGGTGATGTGATATGGTGGTTTTCAGTAGGTGCTTGAGATCGAGCGCCTTCATGATCCATGCATTCCATGCACTCCAACCGTTCCATGCACTCCAACCGTTCCATGCACTCCAACCATTCTTGTACAGTGTCCATTCTATGCCCAATAACTGTTCCAAGTATTCCATCTGTCGCATGTACTCCCTCAGATCTATGCACTCCATCTATTCAATCAGTTCCATGCACTCCATCAGTCCCACGCACTCCATCCGTCCCACGCACTCCATCCATGTCATGCACTTGATTCATCTATTCCATTCATTCTGTTCATTCCATGCACTCTGTCATTCCATGCCATCTATCCGTTCCATTCACTCTATCTATTCCATGCACACCATCTGTATCTTGCACTCATCCTTTCTATCCTCTCGTCCACTTTATTCCTCTCTTCCATTTCATTGATTTCATCCATTTCCTTAATTTCATCCACTTCACTGCTTTCATCCAGTTTATTCCTTTCATCCACTTTACTAATTTCAACCACTTCACTCGTTCTATTCAGTTTATCCGTTTTAATTTACATTGGCGGTTATAAATTTCCGATTTCTCGCTTGGATCGTGGTGTTGGATTGTTATTTATGATAATGCAGCTTTGGGCTAAGGTCATTGATTGCTGTTATCCAGTTTGAGTTAAGAGTCGATTTTAGGGGAAGAGCCATGTTTTCAGTAATTTGCGGAAAGACATGGGGCCTCATTCCGGGTTTGGAGCTAACCATGGAGTAATTAGCTCAATGGTTGCCTCCGAAACCGTCCCAAATCCGGCATGGTGAATGGAGTAATTACCGGTCCATTCCAGGGTTGGAGGGACCGGTAATTCCCCATTCACCTTTTGCCCTTCCCCATTCCCATTTTTTCCCCATAGGGCTCAATGGGAATGGGGAAGGAGGTTATTACCTCCGAAGTACCTTTGCGGGCCCGTACTTTACTCCTGCTAAAAGCAGGAGGTAAGGAAGGACCCGCAAAGGGACCTCGGAATACGGAGGTAAGGGATTACCGGCATCGGCACCCTTACCGGTGCCGGTAATTCCTTACCTCCAACCTCGGAATGACCCCCACGAGGTCTTTGGTGAGTCGGATGTGGGGTTGAAGTGTGTTGCACAGAGTGGGGGCCAAGGCTGAGAATGATGATCCACCTAACCTGACTGAGTTGGTTTTTGGTATGACTAGGAGGCCGGCTGAGCTTGATCTCAGAGTGCGTGGAGGATGGTAGGGTTTTAGTTTGTCTTGAAGATATTGAGGTCCGGTTTTATGCATTGCTCGGTGAGAGATGCATAAGGTTTTGAAGGTCACCCTTTGGGCAACCGGAAGCCAGTGCAGAGTTTTGAGAGCTGGGGAGATGGGATCTCTTGGGCCAAGTGCTAGTAGCAGTTTGGCTGCAGCGTTTAGTGCTCTTTGTAGTTTAGTCAGTTGGTACGCGTGGACTCCGAGGTAGAGGGGGTTAGCATGGTCCAGTACACATGAGAAACACATGCTGGCAGAGCAAATAGATCTTGGCTTGGCATTTTATTCTACATTTGCCCGGCTGATGAGCCATCACCAATTTATTTATGAGATGTATGTCCTTGTCGCTGTTTGATCATTCAAAACAGTCACCCCTGCCCATAAAAACATAGATAAGGGGTTAATCGCAGCTACCCAGCTGCCGCTTATATAAATGCCTGTGACATTGAGTGATTTAAAACAGTGTTTTTGCCGGAACAAAAACATCTGTCTCAAAGAGGTTGCGGTAATTGAAGTTATCAAACAGCTTCTGCTGTAATACAAACGTTTTGTCTAAACATACCTTCAGCCACGTGATTTCTAAGCAATATAAATGATAGAGCAGTCTTGAAATAAATTACTTGTCTCTTTAGTAAATGAAAAGACTAAGGGCCTCATTACACGGAAGGCAGTGAACCATGGCGCTATTAGCGCCATGGTTCATGCCGGTAAAATACCGGCACCGCCTTGGTGGAAAGGGGAATTACCGCCCCATAGGGCTCTATGGGAATGGGGAAGGCGCTAAGTACGGTACCGCAAATTGCGGTACCGTAATTAGCTCCACTGGTCCCTTTGCAAAAAGCAGGCGTTAAATTCCCCAACCCGCAAAGGGACCTCGTAGTAAGGCGGTAAGGATTTACCGGTACCGGTAAAATACCGGTACCGGTAAACCCTTACCGCCTACCGTGTAATGAGGCCCTAAGATTCATGGAAGTGTTTTATAATGGCGCAATCCAATAGGAAAACATTCCATGAATCAGGCCCTAGTAGCGAGCTGGATCTGTTTCGTTTTTTAATGGAAGTGTAGAGACTGTAGTAGCAAGCTATTCATTGTCTTTGGGTCATTTGTAGAACATTATAATATCAAATGTCGGTGAGACAAGATCGGATGCTGCTTTGCAGATTGGAACCAATATCTGTAAGCCACAGTTCTTACATAGGCTTTTCCAAGTCAACTGCTGGGCTAGCGACAGCAGGCGCCTGGCTATTAGAACAGCTCGGGAGGATTGGCCCAATTCTAGATGATCCTGTGTTGACCGATCAAGAAATGGAACACATGTGCAATGCTGACTGTTTATTTTTATAATTTTTTTGTATTTTTATAAACATTTCGTTTTTTTTCTTTTTTCTTAACCAACTCAGGTTGAGAAAAACAGCTGTTTATAAATAATGGCCTATTGTGTCCCTTGCTCACAATACATGTCCCTGAATGCAACCTGTGAGAAGTCCTGTTAGATCCATATGTAAGTTCCATTTGCCCCAATCGTATTATAAGACCAATGTTTTCTTTGTATAAACTTGTTCTCTTTTCAATCTAATACGTACAGTATTTCTTTCACCTTCTGCTTTACATTCCCTGCACATCATTTCTTATGTGCACTACTACGAGATCATGTGTTCATTTCAATGGGTACTGCTCGATACTCCACGGTGATAAAGAAATATGGTAGAACTTATTTAAATGCCAGAAAGTAATACATGTTTGACTGTAGACTCTCCGGTCAAATATCAGTGGTGTTCCTCCCTTTCATAGCCTAATCTGTGACTCTCTTTGCAAACCACACTTCTTCTGTTCATTTTGAGCAAAACCTGTAAACTTTCCCCTAAATAACAAGTGGGTTATATCCCAACACTCCTATCTATGCATAACACCTCCTCTAATTCCTATCCTAAGGAGCACTGGAGTTAACCATCAGCTCCTTTCCTCATTGACAACATCCATTGTAGATTCTGTCTTCAATATCTCTGATTATGTATCACGCCAATATCTTATTTATAACAGATAATCTTCATGTCAACACTCTAAACACCACTGGTTCAATACCTCCCTCACTCCAACACCGGCACCATCGACTATTAACACCGACTGTAACTCTTTGAAAATAGTTCAATTAACCCTATAATTTCTCTTTGCGTTAACGATAGACCATCGGTTAAACGTCGAAGCCAATGAAGGAATTGCAAGAATAGAATTGTTCGTAAGAGTTCCCAGATAAAATATCACATCCTGAGAATAAGGCAGCTTTTAAAGGGTGATTGGGCGAGGAGATGGTATTGTGATCATGAGAGTTTGTTTGATCCCCCCTCTGAAGACTGCCACATTGAACTCTTCACCGCAATTTAAAGAAGCAAGTAATTGGAGGCCATTTTCTAAGTCCCACAAGTAGGAAATAATTGCAGTAAAATTGGTTTAGTTATACCACAAGTTTTTTTCTAATCCACAGGATCTTCGAAGATTTGACAAACGGATTTGTGGGGCTGAACGAATTTACCTGTTCTACCAGCTTTTGCAATCCGCTCACTAAATGAGTCAGGTTTAAAGCCAGCATGAGACTTTCAGGCTGGCAGGAAACAATGGGATTCCAATTGAAACCTCTTTTTTTTCTTTCCAAAAGCAGACTTTTTTGAATTTTTGATTGCAGAAGGTAAGAATTTTCACAGGAACAGAGAGGCCGAATAATGCGTTCCCATGTGACTGCCAGGTGTCACACTTTTTTCCACTACATCTGTGAAATTATGTACATTAGAAGAAAGGAGATCTTTTTGCATAAAAGTACAAAAAAGAGCCAGTGCCCTGTGTGCATTATGCCCTCTGGGGAATAAACCCCCAGCGAGGTCGTTATCCCGGCACAGTGCACTTTAGAAAATTAAGCACTACTTCTGTAAAACTCAGAAATATAAAATTGAAGGAGGGAAACAAAATGCGACATAAGATAACTGGATAAAAACGTTGCAGTAGAAAACGATGGTATCCTAAATTAGACAGCGTTTAGACTTACCAAGAGAATTCAAGGAGCGCTAACATCTACAAAGCACAAGCAAAATAAATTATCTCGCTAGAACAGTGCGACAATTTTCCTGTCACAGGCTTCTTGCTTTTGGGACAAAGCGTACACTTACGCCAGAAATGTTGTTGCTTAACAGTTTTTCTGCGGCTCTCTACACGCATCCGAAGACTTGCGCGCCATGGGAGGAAATTGCACGCAGGCAATTGTGGTAATGCGCCACTGCTTGTTTATTTATACCATCCCGATGTGTTTTTTCGAAATAAGTTTCCTAATGAGCAGGGCCAACATTTGTGACAATAAAGTGACGCAAAGTCACGCTTCCTTAAAGGCAAATACTCAAATGCCCAACCGCAGATTGGAGTCTCATTCTCATGCGGCACACAAAATGGCCGCGCTGTTGTTTGCACAGTCTCTGATGATGAATTTTATGGGTCCCGATCTTCACGAGAAAGGCTTTATCGGCTCTATTTTTCTAATTAGAAGGTAGTTAAGTCAGCGGGTTGTGGGTCTGCCGCGGAAAAATATTTTAAACATTCTGGGAAATCATGAAAACAATTGCAAAAACGTACCTCGCTGAGGAAGAGCTATCGTGCAGATGAATACATGGATATTTACATGTGATAGAGACGTTCTTTTCTTGCCACATTGCAGGTTTCTACATGTAATGGGGACAGGTATGTGCTCGGACACTTGCTGCATGCGTCAGAGCGAATGGCCGTGTGCCATAGGCTGTCCACCAATATCCCTCCAAATGAGGCTAAAAGCAGCTCAAGTCCACTTCAAGATGGCCGCTAGGCAACAGGTTCTTAGCAGCCCTGAAGACATTGTCCTTCATATATGTTGAGGGTAGCCCCAGTGCGTGGGGTGAAGCGGCGGGTCCTGGAAAGGAGACTTTAACTTGGGGAAGCCAGGGCCAGGGTTAGTAGGGTGGAGCTGACATTAAGGTAATAGGTGAGCCGAGGGAGGGTGTGAGGAACATGGTGAGTGGAAATGCGTGGCCATACGGCGAACGTTGCCCAGCCAGGCCTAAATCCTGATTGGGTCTCAGGATTCGCAAGTCACTCCCCTAATTCTATTATTTTGAATGATTGTATATTTTTCTTGAAGAAAAGTTCCATAACTTAAATTGCAAAAACTGTTTGAGCTTATTCAAAAAAGGCAAGGGGCTTTAACTCCAGCAACCAAGGCAACCTTGAGCAAGGCTTTTGCCGAGCCCCTAAGTCCGACCTTGGGAAAGGTCCACCACATGCTGCTGCCACACCAGGACTGCGTTCAATTGCTGGATGCATGAAAAAGATCCCTGCAGGAGGCACACGAAAGCACTGAGCTATTTTACAGGGATGAGACATTCTGTCTGCCAGGGGCAGGTATATCACTGTGGCTGGCACTGCACTCTTCAGATTCCCACAGCAGGCACACGAACACACTGAGCTATCTTACAGGGATGAGACATTTTGTCCGCCAGGGGCAGGTATATCACTGGGCTGCCACTTTAACGTGCTGAGCTCTTCAGATCCCCACAGCAGGTACACGAACGCACTGAGCTATCTTACAGGGATGAGACATTCTGTCCGCCAGGGGGCAGGTATATCACTGGGGCTCGCAATATGATGAGCTGCGCTCTTCAGATCCCCACAGCAGGGACACGATCGCACTGTGCTATCTTACAGGGATGAGACATCCTGTCCACCAGGGGCAGGTATATCACTTGCGCTGACACTATGACGTGCTGCGCTCTTCAGATCCCCAGAGCAGGCACACGAATGCACTGAGCTATCTTACACGAATGAGACATTCTGTCCGCCAGGGGTCAGGTATATCACTGGGGCTGACACTATGACGTGCTGCGCTCTTCAGATCCCCACAGCAGGCACACAAACGCACTGAGCTATCTTACAGGGATGAGACATTCTGTCCACCAGGTAGCAGGTATATCACTGGGGCTGTTACTATGAGGTGTTGCGCTCTTCTGATCTGCACAGTAGGCACACAAATGCACTGAGCTATCTTACAGGGGTGAGACATTCTGTCCGCCAGGGGGCAGGTATATCACTGGGGCTGACACTATGACATGCTGCGCTCTTCAGATCCCCACAGCAGGCACACAAACGCACTGAGCTATCTTACAGTGATGAGGCATTCTGTCCGCCAGGGGCAGATATATCACTGGGGCTGGCACTATGATGTGCTGCGCTCTTCAATGGAGAAGGGATCTTGTATATTTGTATTTTAATACATGTTCTTCTCTGCGGTTTAACTTTGTCATATTGGACATATTTTCTACTGCGCCCACCTTGAATTCCCAATCCAAAGCCAATCAGGTTGCTCATATTAATAAACCATAACAAGCAACATAGGCCCTCAGGTGTTGCACTCTCACCGCAGATGTGTTGTGGCGGTATGAGCTATAAGGAAGGATTATTGGACTACTTGGAGACGGTCAATAACTCCAGTAAGATATGTATGTATCAGAGGTATAGCGCCAAACTAGCTGGAAAGCAACAGATCACAAGGCATGCATTAGTTTTCAAAAATTGATTAGCAGAGTTTGCTAATTCACATTCTTTTGATTAGCAAGCAGGCACACTTGAATAGCAATTTTGTACTAATATTGTTAATGTCACCAGGAGTTATTTGTACCCAAGACATGAAATGAGCAACAATACAGCAGTTTTGCGTACCGCTGAAATAAGACATTAGTTAGAGGAGTCAAGGCCTTGCAAATTCTTTAAAATTCAGCTAGACCGGCAGCTTTGTTTCCCTATTCAACCTAAGAGAAATGCACTCGACCCATAGCAAGAGAGGACTACACATTTAAAATGTGATTTGTGTACAATGGTGCATGTCACAACAAACCTGCTTTGATTGGCACACTGCTGCCACCCAAAGGCCGGCCATGAACAATGAAACTTTTGTTTGACATTTACTGCAAACAAAGTAAATGTTACATAAAAGTTTCAAACATCTCTTGCAAATGCTACTCGCCCTTCATAGAATTTACTTGACTATGTGAGTGGGCAAAACGACTTTGCGAGCCATAGCTGAGTGTCTGTAAAACGTAAAAGGTTAGCTGTGTGAATGGAAAACAAAGACATATGATAAAAAGGCTCTGAAAACAGTTTGGTCAGCTGTTTCCTGCAGGTGGTAATATATAATGCAATCAATTATAATCATAAAGCAAAGTTTGGTACTGCAAAATATCTGTAGATGTACAGATTGGATGAAACTATTGATCACTACTTTGTGTAAGCATCTAGGTCACTTTCTGTATTCATTATGTAAGTGGAAAGAAAGAGACTAAGCAGTGTGGATTGTGTAGCAGGCAGAGAATTTGGGAAACTAGATGAAGTATTGTAGTCTGTGGTCATCTCAATTTCAGGGTACCTCATATAAATCAACTGGGTGATAATATAGAATGTCGAGGAGTATAGGTTCGCTCATGGGTTGAGCACCAGTTGCAAGATGTATGTAACCCGCAGGTTACAGAACTAGGGAGAGAGGAAGATGGGGAGAAAGAGAGCGAGGAGGAGAGGAGGAGAGCAAGCGAGAGAGACAGAGAGAGAAAGAAAGATAGAGAGAAAGAGAGAGAGAGAGAGAGAGAGAGATAGGAGAGAGGGACACAGAAAAAGAGAGAAGAGAGACAGAGACAGAATGAGAGAGAGAGAGAGAGAGAGGGAGAGGGAGAGGGAGAGAAAGAGAGACAGAAAGAGAGCAAGAAGGAGAGAGTGAGAATGGGAGAGAGGGAGAAAGCAGACAGAGAGAAACAGAAAGAAAGCAGACTATGGGGAGAGAGCAGGAAGTAAGTGAGTGAAAAGGACAGAGAGGAAGGTAGAGAAAGAGAGAGCAAGATAGAGACAGAGAGAGAACAGAAAGAGAGAGAGTAGGGACAGAGAGAGAGAGAGAGACAGACAGACAGAGAGAAGAGCGAGAGAGAGAGAGAGAGAGAGAGAGGCGGGGGGTGGGATCAAAGGGCATCCTTCCATGCTGTTGCCTATGTCATAGGCTCATAAGTAAGCAAAGGGGCAATAACTTTTTTTTTCTTAACAGGAAACCTCTGACGCCACCCACACAGTACCGTTAGGAAAAAAGCCAAATGCACTATGGGAAATATTCCTTAGGGAGGCCACTGCAGCCTAGTAAGAACAGCTTCCCATTTTGCAGGCAGAGTATCTTCCTGTTATCAAATCATTTTCTCCTTTTAGGTGGATTAGGGTAGTGTGTTTAACTATTACATGGAGTAAATGTAGAGAGAGATTACTTGTAGGTGCCTGGAATATCTGGTTAGATGACCCCACAAGTGGTTAGATGACCCCACAAAGCCAGACTCAAAAAATGTCTGGGAAGTTTTTAGAAAATCATGGGTTGCGCCCACTAGGCACCTCAGTATCACACGTAAAAGGTTATTGGCTCAATGTGCTGTTAGTAAAGGTCAATCGTATATCTCTGATGCAGATTTTAGCGATTTATTGGTCCGAACACTTCGCACAATTTCTCATCCTGAATCCCCCAACGAGGAGTAAAACAGACAGTAAAGGCAGATACTTCCCACTAGACTGCAAATATAAAGATTTGGGCAATATTTCAGTTGAAGTGAAGGAAGTGTTGGCCTCTACTGATACCTCACTATTGAACAAGGAATTCCTCATCGCAGGGGCAAGGATCATGGATGCATTATACTCTAATATTGCACCTCTGAGAGCCAAGAAGAAGAGGATTTCAAAACCTTGGTTCACTCAAAATCTGGTACCTCTACGTAAACTGGTTAGCTCAACTGGTCAGAAATGGAGGGAGGGCAAAACCCCAGAAGAGGCCTGCAGGGCAAGTATGGCCTTCAGCAGTTATAAACAAGCCATTGTTAAGGCTAAGTGGGTCTCCCTACATAAGGAAATAGTGGTCGCAAGTAATCAGTCAAGAGAACTGTTTGCTATCGTGTATACGTTTTGTCCACCTAGTTGCAAGATCACCATCATTTAACCATTACAGGCCAATATTTTTAGTAAATTCTTTCAGATCAATTGCGGCTCAAGCTAAGACTGTGGTACTGAATCCATCGGGACTTTTGTCCCTATTGGGACCAGCACAGGCCAGGACGGCGGGCCTGACCATCCTCTTTGATTTTCATCTGGTATCTGAGGACTATGTGCAATCTCTAATCCAAGCTCTGAAACCTACTAACAACGCCTTACTCCCCAGGCCTGCCTATGCAGCAAAGCACATGGCTCAGGAGATTACACCATTTCTGACTGATTTTATTAATTCATCCTTGAATCAGGGCACAATGCCCCAGATGTTAAGAAATACTGTTTTGACACCACTGCTAAAAAAAGGAACCCGGATCCCGTCATTCGCCAGGATTACCGGGAGATTGCAGGGATTCTGTAGCCTGAGAAAATTCTGCAGAAGGTGTTAACCTGCCAGTTGTAGGACTTTGTGGAAAAGGAGTCACTGCTGGACCCCTTTCAATTGGGTTTTCGACCCAAGTTTGGAATGGAGACGGCCCTGTTGGCTCTTCAGTAGGACCATTTTGGAGTCACGGATCGGGGAGATATATCACTGTTATTGATGCTGGACCTGTCTGCGACCTTTGACACAGTCAACCACCACATTCTGCTTGACCGGCTTAAAGTGGTAGGTAAGGTTTCTGAGCATGTTATCACGTGGTTTGGATCACTCATGGATGACAGACAACAGCAGGTCAAACTGGGCAGATACATCTCAGATCCCACTATGATGGGATGTGGAGTACTGCAGGGGTCTTCATTATCACCTTTACGATACATCTCAGATCCCACTATGATGGGATGTGGAGTACTGCAGGGGTCTTCATTATCACCTTTACGATACATCTCAGATCCCACTATGATGGGATGTGGAGTACTGCAGGGGTCTTCATTATCACCTTTACGATACATCTCAGATCCCACTATGATGGGATGTGGAGTACTGCAGGGGTCTTCATTATCACCTTTACGATACATCTCAGATCCCACTATGATGGGATGTGGAGTACTGCAGGGGTCTTCATTGTCACCTTTACTTTTTAATTTGCATTAACAACCTTTGATGGAGACCTTGAGGTGTCACGTGGTGAATTATCACTCTTATGCCGATGACACCCAGATCTTCATCAAAATTGGAAATTATGAGGAAACCTTTATTAGGGCCAAATGATGCCTGGCGGAGGTTGGGGGTGTCAGGAATAGTGTAAAAATATGTTTTTGGGGTGAGGGGCTTGGAGGGGAACCCCCCCAATAATAAAATAAAAATGTTGATGACTTATTTCGGTAAAATCTATTAATAAAAATACCAGTCATAAAATGTCTGGCAATGAAATGAAATAGAACCGTGTGTGTCAAGGGGAGACAGAAGATTTGCAGCTTTTGGTCCAAAGTTGTGGAACAGTATCCCCAGCGATATTAGGGTCCTTGAGATGCTTCACCAGTTTCATGGAGCACTCAAGACGTTCTGTTTAAGTAAAGGGGCAATGGGCTGGTTATGAGGGTTACTCTGGTTACGAAAATTGTTTTTCTTGTATACACGGCCTTGGTGACTTTTATCACCAGCTGCGCAGCTATACGGTTAAGTCTTCTGTCATGAGCGCATTATAATTGTTTTAAAATTAAAATAAGATCAGTGTCCTTGGTTTTTTCCTACACTATGGGCACGCTGGTCAGGTTGTCCTCAATTTCGCCTCAATTCTTTTTCTCTCTCTGAAAGCTGAAAACTCAAAACTGAGATTTGCCCCAATTTGACCTTGTCCAGAATGCAGGAAAGCTATCATTTGCATTCAATATTCCACCATAAGAAGGAGGGACGACAATCAGTCAGTCCTGAAATTGGTGGATGAGACAGTGATTACTGTACCTTATTGTATTTGCTTTTCAAAGAAGAGTGTCTCCTTATTGGCCCTCTTTTCATCTTGCTATGAAGTGCTGATGATTGGCTGCATGTCCACCTCCTAGGACCCAGGTGAGCCTGATTATTGGTCTTTGCCTATCTTCTTTGAAAGGATGAGAAGATGAGCACTGGCCGTGGATTAGCTGTTACTGCTCTGTGGTAAATCTCTCACATTACTAGTTTAAGTGAGTACCTGTTCAGAAGTTCATTAGGGATTGGAGGAATTACCGCGAGTGGTAGTATCGACAGAATGAATCCTGCCATTTTTCTGGAAGGACAAACCTCTGTGCAGGAACTCTAAAGCTTTCTTCCTAATCGGTTACCAGCTCATAAGTAGGCAGACTGGGAAAACAGAATGTTTTCGATTTACCGCTCAATTTATGAGGTAACCAAAATCCTTTGTTCCCTGAACCAACCAAAGGGACGGCCACATGGCCACGTTTTTAAGTTCCACTCCCAGTGTGGATAAGACAGTCCTTCGTCTTTCTGTTCATACTTCATTACAAATAAACCAAGAAGAATGATACAGTTACTCTAGAAAACATTTAGAAATGCTCCACTTCCTGGAGGCGTCCTCCTGGCTGGCTCCATCTCGGTAAGTCAGCTATGAATAGCTCCAGTTTGCAGGATGAGTTGGAAACAGATGCCCAGGCTGAGATCATTATTTTTGGTTTAGTCACTGGAACTGAGTGATATCTGGCACTGAACCCCACCGCTCGCCTTAGCTCATGGCTGTGTGTGGGTAGAGGCAGGGGTGTTGCTAGGTCTGGAAAAGATCTGGGGCTAGGCTAATGTCGGGACTGTCGGGCCTGGGGGCTAGCTAGCCTTTTGGATGTAGCCCCTGAGCTTCTATCTGGGTCAACAAGCAAAAGACCCGGGGGTATATCCTCCCCAGCATCGCCCCCCACCCCCAGCAACGTCTCTGGGTAGAGGGCTCTACTCCTGTCACCTTCTCTTGGCACACCTGTTGGTGCCAGAGTATAATGAATGCATGATCCCCATGAGCCGGCGATGCCCAGTAATCTTGGGGCGAAGCCCCTACGTTGCAGGGGAACAATACAAATGGCATACTATGGACGTACACAATTTCAAATAAAATTTGGTTTGAATGAAAAGATCCTCAATACACACAGCACATGCCTTGGCACTTACTGGCCTTGCCACTGTTGGTCTGCACTTTTTGCAGATGAAAGTTCCCCAGCACTTCCTACTCTGGTTACCTACACTTGCTGCTCCCTCACGAGCACAGGCACTCGTCCCCCCCATCTCCCTCTTCCCCTCTCTGCACTTGCACCCTCTGAATGCTCACGAGGTCCAGTAGCTTTGTCTTTATCTTCCAGTGTATTCATTGTTTTCTATTCCATGTTCCCTCCTTGTTGCTCTGTGGGCGCTTAGAAACGCAATGTTCTTGTGTAAGCACCTAACAAATGCACAATAAATAAATATATAAATGTCTGCTATACTCCCTGAAGCTCACACAGAGGTAGAGTCCAGGTAGGTAGGTTTTAGAGTTTAGGGAGCACAGGCAAGAGGAGGCGCACATTGGCATTCAATGACATTTGAGTTCCTGCGTCTGTTATTTCGCATCTTTTATTTACCATCAAATGCTAAAACAACTATATTCCCCGCAAATTTAAATAGAATGTAGAATTGCCATTACAAAGCCCAACAATGGTAGCTGCAACACCAAAACAACTGATTTGCACTCATGATTTTTCTCTCTAACACAGGCTCGACAAGTGTTTCGACTCCTCCTGATCTTCATCAGGTGGTTTCCACAGTAAACAAAATGGCAGTGAATAGATGTGTGGGTTAACGGTTGTTGTGTTTAGTTTAAACACATTGAATACTTTGGAGGTAAAGATTAACCGTGAAAAACACCCACATTTTGATACTACTGCAAAATGCTTGCAGTAGTGTGACCGCAGTAGCACCTTTGGAAAAATAAGGTATCTTAATGTATTTTGTATGAACAGCTTTACCTTTTTTCAAACATCAAAAATAAATTAGAGTTGTGTGATATTATAAAATGCTATGTGGCAGAAGTATATAAAGTTAAAATAATTTTTGTTTGATTAGGTGCAAATCTATAATGTTGCAACAAGTATATTTTTTAATCCATAGTGCTCAGTTTTTGCTGTTTGTTTCATGTTTTGCCACTCGTAGCATGACCAGCTCGCCACCCCGAGAGTAAGGTTAATGGGTTTGTGTTCCCTTTCTCCCCACTATAGGATTGCTGGAAACACCGCCCTCCACCGGGACATCTACCGATCCGTCAGTGTACAAATTAAGAAAAACTTTGCACGGACCAAATGGAGGGTATGTGCTAACTGGTTTCAATATCTGGCCAGAGCTGCCGCAGACATGTGTGCCTTAAACTCAGGCCCTTATTCACAGAGCTTTTTCCAATGGGGTTTTGCCATTATAAAACACTTCGGTGAATTGGGCCCTGTGTGTTATTAAATGAGAATGTGAAGTGGCCACAAAAGACCAAAGATCCAATTTATAACATACACAGGAGAAGGCGGGCTCCATACGCACTCATCTGCCACCTGATTTAGGGCGTACACTTAACCGGACCATGTCCCCAATGATAGTCAACATGGAAGCTGACCTGGTGCCTGCACGTCTGTGGGAATGGGCCAGCATCTCATACATAAAAGAAGCATCCTTTGCACGCCTCACCCCGCTCCCAGTGGGCTGGCAGTGCCACACTACCCTGCACTTTAAGCATGCATGATTGCTGTCGCGGGCCATGCAGGGCCACCTGGCTGATCAAAATCCCTTCAGTGTGATAGCGCCACCATCAAGCTGATGCCCAATTGCCCATACACCCTTCACCATACCAAGGGGGGGAGGGGCGAAGGAAGGCATTAAAATGAGTAGGGGAATGAAGGGAGGATGTGTGGATTTAAGTAAAGGTAGGAGGAATGAAGGGAGTAAGGGACAAATAAGGGGTGGATGAAAGGAACGTTGTGAGGAATGAGGTATGGATGGAAGGAAAAAGTGGACACAAGGTCACAAGTGAAAAGAGCTGGACCATATAATGAAAGTGAAGGACAGAACGCAGGTGAAACAGTAACACCTTGGGCCTGATTCATGGAACTTTTAGTGTGGTGCAAAGTGACTTTGCACTGCAAAAATACACTTTGTACTGGTGCAAAGTCACTTTGCACTGCAAAAATAGACCTTGAACTGGTGCAAGGTCACTTTGCAATGCAAAAATACACTTTGCACTGCAAAAATACACTTTGCACCGCTCTGTGAATTAGGGTGTTTGTGGGCAGTGCAAAGTCTATTTTTGCAGTGCGAAGTCTCTTTGCACCAGTGCAAAGTGTACTATTGCAGTTCAAAGTCACTTTGAACTGCACTAAACGTTCTATGATTCGGGCCCTGTATTACTGATTCAGACCCAACCAATAAAAATCACATGCCATCGTATATTCACTGCAAAAGGGCTATTTTCACATTTCTGGACTGAGAAATAATTCGGCATAAATGGCTATATACAGAAAAGGTGATATTTGGTTAGAGGATAATCAGATAATATGCAGGGGTTAACAGCAGCGATGTGCTCCTTCCACAGCAAGCTTTCAATGCCGCAGCGGTGGTCTACCACATGAAAAAGCTCCACATGAACAGCACCCAGAACAACATGCTGGCTCTTTCCGAGGCCAAGAACGGCTTCCCGGCCATAAAAGTGTCCGAAGCGACAAGGCCCAATACGCCGGTTACGATCACCGAAGAGAAAGCCGGGGAGGAGCAGGACAGGCTGAGCCCATCAACACCCAATGGGTTGCCCGCGCATGCAGTGCTCCAAAAGATTGTGATGGAAACGTGCACTATACAAAAACATCCAGCTCAAACCCAAAGGGCACAGGAGGATCTTCTACCAATCAACGTCGCTCAAAATGGTCCCGCCCAACCAGGCAATAGCGTCAAAGGCACAACCCAAAAGAGCTCAAAGCAAGGAGGGGAAGGTCCAATGGCTCCACCAGAAAGCAAGACTGTTGCTCAAACTACTGCCAGCCAAAAGAGCTCATCACAAGTCAGTCCTGTCAGAAAGAGTGATTCCCAAACCAGTCTTGCTCCCAAAAGTCTTTCTCCAACAGGTTCTGCCCAAAAGGGCTCACTCGACCCAAATCATCCTGAACAAAGAAGCCCCATGCCAACGAGCATTGCACAAACCTGCCCGGCCCAAAAGAAGACCACGACTAATGACTCGGCCCTCAAGGGCACTCATGAATGCAAACCAGGTCCAGCTGGCCCTGCTCAAGTGAGTCTACTCAACACTGACACGTGCCAAACCAGCCTTGCCCAGAATGGCTGTGCCCTAAAAACTCTGTCGCAGAAATCACCCACACAAAAGAACCCTGCGGACAAAAGCCCTGCTCTCAAGAACTCTTCTAAAAACAACTGCAACCAAGAATCCCTGAGCCCTGGCACCAGCAGGCCACAGGAGAAGGCTGTAGATGCTTCCCACAAAGAGGCACAGAAGATGGACAGTACCAACTCTCCACGCAATCAGGGGACAGCGCAGGAGGGCTCTTGTAACTGCAGCTCCCCATGCGGGACAAGTGAGCGAGGGAAGCACACGTCCTGTTCCGACTCTGGGCTCCTGAAGAAGGTCAACAAGAAACAGTAAGCGCTCATTTTTCTTATTGACAGCCACAGATAGATCACAAGAGATCCCATGAGTTGTTCACGATTGTTTGATGATTGCTGTTATTTGTTGTAACAATGGATAAAGGAACCGCCGTATGTGCTTATGGTACTGGCGAATTTTCAGCCAGCTTTCCGCCGGGGGGAAATCTGGGGTAAAGCTAGTGTAATGCAAACCTTAGATAGGGTTCTATCCCACTTTGGAAAACCTGTGCAAAACGAGTGTAATGCAAACTTTAGATAGGGGTCTTCTCGACGGTGGAAAACTGGTGTAAAGCCACTGTAATGCAAACTTTAGATAGTGGTCTTCTCGACGGTGGAAAACCGGTGTAAAGTCATTGTAATGCAAACTTTAGATAGGGTTCTAGCCCACGTTGGAAAACCTGTGCAAAAACCAGTGTAATGCAAACTTAAGATAGGGGTCTTCTCGACGGTGGAAAACTGGTGTAAAGCCACTGTAATTCAAACCTTAGATAGGGTTCTTTCTGATGGCAGAAAACAGGTGTAAAGCCAGTGTAATGCAAACTTTAGATAGGGTTCTTCTCGACAGCGGAAAACCGGTGTAAAGCCAGTATAATGCAAACTTTAGATAGGGTTCTTTGCTACGGCCAAACACTGATGTAAAGCTGATATAATGCAAACCTTAGAAGGGTTCCTTCTGCTGTGCAAAACCAGTGTAAAGCCATTGTAATGCAAACTTTAGATAGGGTTCTTCTGAACGGCGGATAACCGGTGTAAAGCCAGTGGTATTCAAACTTTAGATAGGGTTCTTTCCACCGGCGGAAAACCAGTGTAAAGCCAGTATTGTGCAAACCTTAGAAGGGTTCTTTCCAACGGTGGAAAACCTGTGTAAAGCCAGTGTAATGCAAACTTTATATAGGGTTCTTTCCGATGGCAGAAAACCGGTGTAAAGAAAGCGTAATGCAAACCTTAGATAGGGTTCTTTACGCCGGCGGAAAACTGGTGTAAAGCCAGTGTAATGCAAACTTTACATAGAGTTCTTCTCGACGGCGGAAAACCGGTGTTAAGCCAGTGTAATGCAAACTTTACATAGAGTTCTTCTCGACGGCAGAAAACCGGTGTGAAGCCAGTGTAATGCAAACTTTAGGTATGGTTCTTGACGCCGGTTTAAAACCGTTGTACAGCCAGTTTAATGCAAACCTTAGATAGGGTTCTTTCTGATGAGGAAAACGGACACAAAGCCAGTGAAATGCAAACCTTAGATAGGGTTCTTTCTGATGAGGAAAACGGACACAAAGCCAGTGAAATGCAAACCTTAGATAGGGTTCTTTCTGATGAGGAAAACGGACACAAAGCCAGTGAAATGCAAACCTTAGATAGGGTTCTTTCCTACAACAGAAAACTGGCAGAATTTTCCTTCCACCGCAATCAAAATGAGGCCCATTGTGTTTAAATAATGCCGTCTGCCACAGAAACAGTTAACTTGAAATAACTTTTCTAATATTTTTGTCTTGTAGTTACATAAATAATAATATGGCATGCTTTATATAATGCCTTTCGAGGAACACATGTTAATGATTTTACTATTTTTGTCCCCAGGCCTTTCATAACAGCTGTCACAGCACCTGTAAAAAACAATAACTTCACACAGTGTGGCAGTGGGCAAACTGGGGTGTGTTCCATAATGTGATCAAGAGAATGGTGGCTTGGTTCACTGTTTCTTTTAATGTAAGTATCTAAAAATAGTTTACAATGTTTACCTTTGTAAATTCTAAAGTGATGGAAAGGAAGATATCTTTTGCTATGTCAAAGTAATAATAGGGAAGCACTTTTCAGACCCGTCAGAAACGTTATTGCTTGAGAAATGTTACGTGGAAGTTATTTTTAGTGTGCAAACTTTATTATTGACATTTCTATTATGTAAATGCCCTGATTTGTCCCACATCCCAATGACCACTTAAGTGAATTCCTGGCTTTTTCCATCTCCCAATATTTAATCATGTCAATTCCTGAATTTTTCCATTTCTCGATGATGCGTCAATGTCATGCTTTTGCAATACCTTAATAATCAGATATGTTAATGCCCAGCTTTTTTCATCTCCCAATGTGCAATTATTTAAATTCCCGGCTTTTCCCACGTCCCAATGACCACTCCGATAAATACCAAGCTTTTTCCATCACACAATCTTTAGTCAAGTCAATTCCTTTATTTCCCCATTTCCCAATGATCAGTCATATCGATTCCCGGGTCTTGCTATATCCCAATGAGCGCTCATTTAAATTCCTGGCTTCTTCCATCTACCAATGATTGATTGGCCTTTTCAATTCCCGGCTTTTCCCATACCCCAATGGTGAGTCTTGTTGATTTCAGGCTTTTCCAATATCTCAATGATCAAACATGCTGATTCCCGGCTTTTCCTGTATCCCACTTGTCATGTAAATTCCACACTTTTTTTATCTGCCAAGGATTTGTCATGGCAATTCCCGTCTTATCCCAATTCCCAATTAAGAGTCATAATGATTCTCAACTTTTCCAATATCTCAATGATCAAACATGTTGATTCCTGGTGTTTCCCATCTCCTAAATATCAATCATATTGATGTCTGAATTTCCCCATCTCCCGGTGGCGAGTCACGTAAATGCCAGGCTTATTCCACCTCACAATGCTTAGACATGTCAGTTCCCTCAGATCACTGCAACATATTTCATGATGTGCAAATGATACCACATGGTGGAAGCTGAGGCCTAGACCTACATTTAATATGTTGCTGTGAAGCCTTTTAAAGGCAAATTACAGCATATAACAACTAGATGTTGCATTCACCCACACAAGCACTGTTCTAAATGTCCTGATAAAGCTCTTTGATGAGTTAATGTGTTGGATGCTTGTTTTATAGAATGAGTTCATATCAGGAATATATTTATTGCCAGCTGCTAATTGGTTGCTCGAAGCCAGTGGGTTGTGGGATAACATAACAATAGTACAAATGTAACTAGTAAGACAGGACTGTGGGTTCGCAACCAAAGGTCTGTGCGCTAGTGGTCACTGATTGTGCTAGGGTATCGTAATGCAAATTGTAGTGCAAGCAGCAAAACCACCTGCGCCAGCCAGTAAACCCTGGCTGGTACTGAAAACGGATAAAGTGAAGGGTGAGGTGGTAATGCGCTTTACACCATAACAGTAAGGCACAGTGATAAAATTGCTGATGCTTTAATTGAGACAGGAACAGCCGACACGTTTTTCGACACACAGGTCATCCTCAAGGCTGGATAATTTTTGTATACACAAAACCAAAAGCAAATTCTCACGTAACAAAACAGAATTGAATATGGTCAAAGACATCCAAAATTATCGGCAAATCAAGATATGGATCCAAAATAATACAACAAACAGTATTAAAAGTCATACATATTGCATATGAAAAATAATTGTTTCACATAATAAACAGAAAACCACAACATATGAGGTGTTGTTTGGACACAATGAAGCAACAAACAATATATATTGAAAAAGATATATATATATATATTAGCATACCATGTACCCGGGTTGGAGAGTGGACAAGGGAAGCGAAGACAGTTGCAGGGATAAGGAAACAATATGATAAAACAAAAGAAATAGAATGAATAATGGTGTATACGGTGTGTAACCCTCAAGTATAATATCGTATGTTAGGAGCTTACTGAAAATATGCATCATGAAATATATAGTGGGGGGTAGCTGAAGAAACCCCATGTGGTGCACAGATCACCGGAGCCACCACTCGTGCAATGCAAGCACCAATCACCTTTATAGCAGTAGTGTTAATGGCTACAAAACCACTAAAATGAAATAGTTAACCCTTCAAAGTCAGGTGGAACAAAAGGCGTGGACAGAACTGCCCCAGATCCAGTGTAAGCACGTATGCCAATTAAATTATACAAATATAACTAACCCAAAAAATGTACAAATTATGCTTTTGTAACGCTCCGTAATGATAAAAATCTGAATTTCAACATGTGATTTATAATCTCTCACATTTTGCTCTGTGGAGAAGGCATGAAAACACTCATTAAATATGTGTGCCTCTAGCTAAGTGCAGACTAGGGCTCCTCTAACAGAGAATCTGCTTCTTGTCTAACACGCCCAATTTGACATTTGTTTTATTATTTTCTTTTTACAGAAGGGCTGGACTTGGTCCACTTTTCCGCACTTTGAAGACAGGCGTCAACAGTGCTTGAATGGGGAGAAATAAATGTGAGGATGTGTCTTCATTTTTCCTTTGGATCTGCCCGCCCCATTGAAAACTGGGTGTTTTCTGGGAAAACAGCTGTTGTTTTGGGCAGGTGGTGAACATTTAAGCTACGGACAGCTGTTCCATGTGGAGGTCAGAATGGCTGGATGAGAACATTGTATGGAGGGCTCTACGGAAAGGATTTCAAATGTTTTTTTGTAAAAAAAAAAACATTTTGCAAAATAAATTCAGTATGTGGAATGTGGTCTAACTGTGTGTACATATTTACATGTCCAGACAGTCCTTTTTTTCAGTCTAAGCCATAAGGCACTAAGCTGTATTGCATTGATAATTATGAGATATGCATTTGTGATCATTTTCTTACGGAATGCTAAGGATCAACACTCACTTGGGTAGGTCAAAAAGAATGCAACTCATGCTGATGTGACATTGATTTATCTCTGTTTTTCTTCTTATAGCACAAATTGTAACATCTTTTGCTTTAAATGAACTTTCAATCTCCATCATTGTATTTTAAGAAGGTATTACGAAAGGGAGAGTGGAAAACAGAATTTCTTAAATTCTGCTTCTTGGGAAAAAATAACTTAGTGATGTTTGCTACACTTTGGAATCTTTTATAGACTGATATCACCCATGTATTGCAGCCTGAAAGAAAGGGAATCCTGAGGTGATATGCATTTGAACATACTTGTAGATATTTCTTTGGAATTGCTGGCCTACCAGATGTGTGGTGATCTCTGAAACAAGTTTGAAACATTTTCTGCTATTATTTTTCAATGCTGTTAAATTATAAAATTTAAAACATGTATTGTTATGTTATAACATTTTAAATATGTATTGTTATGTTATATTTAATTCCACCTATGGTGCATCCACTTTGCTGTTATAAATTGACGATGTTGGTAAAAATACTGACTGAGTAGTTTTGGCTGGAATCAAGAATTCAATAATATGATGGTTGCATGTTGCTATACTGGCGCTTTAGGTCTAAATGTAGTCTAAGAACATAGGAAAATGTCATCACAAAATGACCTTTCTCTATCCTATTTTTCTCAAAACAACATAATGATCATTTAGGAAAATTGAAGATTTTGCACACCAAACACAGATGGTGAGTTTCATTTGCAAATGACAATAACTACCATTTACCATTCTACTATTATATTCATTAATTTCAATCTTTAATAAGAATTTAAAAGTGAGCTTCATGAACACCACCCCAAAGGAAGGGTGGGTCTCAAGGAATCCACGAAAACTAGAATCTCCTTCACAAAACCAACAATGAGAATCAGTCAGAAACATTTCATCTCTTGGAATCCAATGGATATTTTGTGCATACCTGTTGTGGTCATTTTGAAATCTAAACTGGACTTCACTTGCCCAAAAAAACAGAACTGTACAACTGGCAATTGATAATGCTGTCCAGAACCAAGTGCCAAAAACTATTTGCTTGAAATTTACAAGGGGAATTAAAACTTCAAAAAGATAAGCAGGCTGGTTCACAAAGAAGCTACTGGTAGTAACACTGTTTTGCTCATGACCAACTTCTTTCTACAAGGAGTAGAGGAAGTAAGTGGTATTACAAGTAACACATTATAATTTCCATCTGTGGTATTGATCTTTTATATTACAGCACGTCACCTTCCACTGATGTTCAATTGGAATATATATATTATATATATATATATATCTAATAAGAATGAATTTATCATTTTAACAAATGTGATATAATAAGGTTAATTAAAATAATATAATAATATAAATAATAGAAACAATAGTAAAAAGGATACTATTTCTAACAATTATAAGCTGTTAGTTTATTTTACATTCACCAAAGAATCTCCAAATTATGTAAAACTGAAAAACGGCAGCATTTTTTCCACATTCCAAAAGGTAAAAGAATAGCAGAATTCTGTTACAGGGTTTAAAAAGTGGAGGAGCAAATCACACATGAGTGTATCCTAAAAACCCTATGATTGACAGAAAGTATGTTTTAAAAGATGGAGTTATTGTGGAAATCCATGCCGGGTGTTTAAGCATATAGTAGCAAATAGGATTGGGAAGGTAAACACAGAAATAATGCATTTGAAATGTTGATACTTAAGAGTATAGTTAATAAAAGGGCTTTGTTAAACTTTCACAATGCAACCAATATGATCAGATTTTATACTGCCTCTGTCAAAAAAAATGTAAATCTGCATCCATTGGACACAATGTGTTGTGTTTAGTCTCATTCAAAACTGAACGTAAATTCCAAATTCTGGTGATTTTATGAGACTGTTACTTAAACAGAAACTATACAGTGATGCCATATGTTGCCAGGGTACTGTGTACTTTACGAAGCCTACTGCACCGCTGTAGGTTTACTCCTGATGGAATCTGAAATATTGGCATCCTAGCAAAATTATTTTATTTTGGTTGGGCACTTGTCTCAGTGCCCAAAAGCAAGTCCAAAGAGGCAGACTTTCAAAATCTTTTCCATACATCACGTGTTTTCTCAATTTTGGCTACTTTGTCTTCTACACTTTGCTTTTTTTCAGTCATTTTATTGAGTCCTTTTTCAACCTTGGTTGACATTCTATGTGGCTTTATTGATTATACGCATTTTGGTAAAGTCTGCTCTGTGCTGTGGCACCGTAACTGCAGGAAACATAATGCAGAAGCCTGTACCTTCTCATCAGAGTTTGTAAGAATTAATGCACTGTTAAATAAAGATGACCTTTGTAACTCCAAAAGCATGTACTTCATTTATGTATTTTACCCTAATAGACAAATTTTCTAATTGAGAACCATCATATGATATGAGTGTATGCATGAGGGAGAAAAAATGTATATATCTATCTTGATTTAAAAAACTCCTTTTTAAAAATAAGAACACATATGAAAAGATTTCTATGTTGATTTATGTTAATATTATTTTTACTTCAGGAAGGCGTCTGGATAGAACTATAACAGGATTTGTGACAAAATGTGGTCTAGGTGATAGAGGACATAAGAACATGTTATAATAACAAATTCAGAGAAACAATAATTGATTGCACAGGTGAAAGCCAATATTAAAGTTGATAAAGTTTAAAAGAATTAGGTTAAATAATGTTTAGAAACAATGGGTTAATTTGTAATTTGAACTAAAGCAGTGTCAGAATGATATTAGGAAATGTTAGAGATTTTCTACAAAATGTTTCTGTGAGTTCTACTGATCAGCAATACAAAGTTGATTATGATGGTTGAAAGGACGTATGTAACCTAAATGATATAATTAGAAAATAGTTAATATTTTTAGTGAATCTCAAATTTCGTTAGACTCTTAATAATTAATTACAAGTATACTCGCTGCACCAGAAAAACATACTGTGATCGAGCAAATGTTTTTAATCTCCTTTCATTACTCACTTTGTGTTCAGTGCGAGCATGTGCTGTTAGTTGTGCGTAATGACGCTGGGTGTTTACGTGGGCTGTGCTTTCCCTTTTCCTATCTTCCATGGGAATTCACCCTTCCACTTGCTCCTCAGTGCACGCGTCATGTGAGCAGCAGGTCTTGATCATTTAGGGTCTGTGTGAGTGCGGCACGCTGATGTTCCATACTAACAGAGCAGCACTGCGTGAGGCTTCCTTGTGGTGTCCATTGAGGAGTGGATTCTCCCACTGTGCTCTGAGAATGTGAGGCGATCTTGAGGAAGCTATGATGCCTGCTGAGGTTGGCAGCATATTTGCTGTTGCTGTGCTCCTGAATTTGTGTGAGGCGTAGGGTGCTCCTGCTATGGAGTCTGGCAGGGGCTCCATATACTCTGGACTGCACTCTATTTTGGAATTTGTTCTCTCTCTCTCTCTCTCTCTCTCTATCTCTCCCTCTCCCTCTATCTCTCTCTCTCTCTCTCTCTCTCGCTCTCTAGCTCTCTCTTTCTCTTTCTCTCTCACTCTCTCTCTCTGTGAGTGTGGCCTGCGTCAGTGCATGTTAGCCATTTTGCTGCACTTAAACTCCCGCTCTTTTTTCCGTGAGCGAGGACCTCTCCTTCACCTCTTCTTTAAGACAAACATAGCTAAGAAATCTGAGACAGCTTGGTATCAGCTCTTCCTCCTGTGAAAAAATCAAGCCCTTCCTCCCTCCAGACAGCTTTAGATCCACCGTTCAAGCACTGGTCCTATCCCACCTGAATGGGGGCAAAGCACTCCTCAAAGGCCTCACATCGTCCTCCCATGTGTCCCTGAGAGTGTCCTACATTTGGCTGCAGACCTCACCAAGGGTCTACACAGATACAGGCACATCACCCTGGCCCTCATCAACCTACACTGGCTCCCACTGCAATATCAAGCTGCATCATCTATAAGGCAGTCGCCCTCAAGTCACCAAACTAGCGTGCAGTGAAACTCAACATCTCCGGCGGACAGTGCACCAACTGAAGCCAGGACACGTGCAGACTTGAAATCTGCCACTACATAAAGGAAAGGACCAGAAAACAAGCTTTCTCTGCACACGCCCTAAGACCATGGAAACTCCTCCCCGTCAGCATCAGACTCGCCTTCACGTTCTTGAAGGAATCTCTCCACGTGCACATCTAGGCCATTACCTCGCCCCTCGCGTCTCCTGACCCGCTAGACTCTACCCATTCTTTTCCTCCCGCCACCCAGTACAGCTGTACCCCTCCTCTGTGCCGCTCTGTATCCCCACCCCGCTATATATCTGTTCTGTTGTTACCTCAGAAAAGCGCTCTGTTATGCACCTGTACTGTTGTATACCTCTGTAAAGAGCTCCATTGCTCCTCGCAGCTAGGTGTGCGCCCCATTAATTTTCTTTCATCCTCTCTCGTTCTCTCCCTCCCGCTCTTGAGTGCGGCATCAGGAGTGGACAAGCAATCCACTCCTGCACATTGAGGGGAAAGTGGGGTCTGGGGGTCATGAGCTGAGTGAGGGGGCCTTTCCTAGAGCCTCAAGGTGCACACTAAAGTGTTCCAGGTGCTGTAAGGTACATGATCAGCTGTAAGAGGAGCTATGCTGACATCCACCAGAACAGCGCTTCAGACTGACCTGTGATGATGTTAAACCAGAAAAGCTCTTTGCTGTGGGTGGCGTTCTCTATCTCCATTGCACACACATTCTTTGGCTTGTGTATAAATACACTATAAGGGTGCCACAATATTATATGAAAAAGAACGTTTATTTGCAAATTAAACTTTATAAAAAATAAAGTGTAAGGTTTAAGTGATAGTGGTAGGAGACTTACAGCTTGACTTAAAACAAAAATTAACCCGAGAACTGCGGGCCCAGTCACCCCTTTTCAATTTGTGAACTAAAAAAGGGCTGCCTACGTGTGCACATTTTCACTTGATCTCCATTTTTTCTAAAAGCAGGATCAATTATTGAGTTCACATCTCACCATCTAATACATACGTTGATATGATAGGAATCGAACCTGTGTTGCGCCGTGTCATCTTGCTTCCAAGGCGAGCACATTGCCGCCGAGCTATCCTCCTGAGACTTGATACATCTAATGTACAGGTTTGATGCACATTCATTTAAAAGTGTATTAATGAAATTGAAATGGAGAATGCCATTGAAATTGATAGCTCAGTTTGTGCACTACATTTTAAATGGTACCTCACTATTGTGCAAAGATACCAAGTGCCAATGAAATGCACCCTGGAAAATAAGATAGGTGTTATTAAGGCTGAGATCTTACTTTAATTCCTGAAAATGGTTTGGCTTTCCCAGCCCATGAAATAAAATTGCTTCCCTAGAAAACGCCACGCATGCACCCATGTGCAGGAGCATTGCACCACATGTGGGCCGATTTCTGTAATCACTCCTTTGTCACTTGAACTTTCCCCTCCCCTTAAGCACTCTCTTGTCCACCCCTTCTAAAGAAGGCCTCCGCCGATCCTTCCTCTCCGGCTAACTATCAGCTTACCTCCATCACTCCTTTCCTGGGCAAACTCTTGGACAGGATGGCCATCTCCCAGCTTAATCTACATACTGAATCAGTTGGTTGCGACCAGTCTGGCTTCAGAGCTGCCAGAAGCACTGCAAACTGTTCTCCTGAACACCTGTGATGACTTGCTCTCCAATCTTAACTCTAATCTCCCTTCTGTCCTCATTCTCCTTGATCTATCCTCTGCTTTTGACATGGTCAACCATGATATCCTGCTCAATCGTCTCCAGGACAACCTTGGTATTACTGATCAGACCCTTGCCTGGTTGACCTCTTTTCTCACCGACTGACCCACTCAGGTCGAACCGGTGTCATTCCTCTCTTCTATCTCTCTCTCTACTTGTGGTGTTCCCCAGGGGTCTAATCTCTCTACCTGGCTCTTCAACCACTACCTGGCTCCTCTTGCCCACTGCATTGCTACTTTCTGCTCCAATTTTCAATGTTATGCAGATGGCACTCAGCTCTCTTTCAGGCTCCCCTCTGCCACCTCTGCTTCTTTTCTCATACCAAATTGTATGGCCACAATTCTGGAATGGTGTGCCACCAATGATCTCTGACTTAACGCCAGTAAGACACCTGCTCCCTCCTTTCCTCTCTCTCTCTCTATCTCGCTCTGGCCGCCCACTCTGGGCCCTCTTCTTGATTCTTCCTGTGAGGCTAAGAACCTTAGTGTTCTCTTTGACATCAACCTCTCCTTCTCTCTTCACATCTCTGACATCTCTAAGACATCTCTAAGAAGTCAAACTATCAGTTGCACTTTCTCAGAGGTATTCTACCTTTTCTCACTGTCCCCCAGAAGCACACTGTCTAACTCTGGTCCTCTCTAGGCTGGACTATTGCAACAGCCTCTTTCTAAATCTGCCTGCCTCTATTCTTCGACCATTACAACTTATCCAGAACAAGGACTGGTCCTTGGCATCAAGTCCAGGATTCGTATCTCTCCAGCTCTGAAATCTCTTCACTGGCTCCCCGTAGCTGCAAGGATCAACTTCAAGACCCTCTGCATCATCCACAAGGCTTTCTGGGGCCTGGGACTGCTCTACCTCCAATGTTCTCTTCCAAAACATCTTCATCCTCGAGCTCTCCACTCCTCCACCTCCAACTCTCTGAGGGTCAGACGCCTCTCCAAGCAGAGAGTTGGGGACAGATCTGTCTCCTCGGCTGGGGCCTCCTTCTGGAACAGCCTCCCTGCCTCTCTCCAACTTGAGAAGAACCACCTCCGGTTCCGGAAGCAAAAGACCTTCCTTTTCGCTTCCCCTTTCTCTCTTCCTCTCCCCTGCTGATGCGCCTGACTGCTCTGCGCACTTGTCACCTGGTCACCCTCTGAACTCGGGCCCAGGCTCCTGCATGTCCAGTTGGCCTCACACTCACTCCTGGATCCCCCAGCTCTTGTGGTCTGTATCTGCAACCCTACAGTCCCTTCTCTGTGCACGTATGAGCCACCCACTTGCTGCACTTGTGAGTTAACCGCACTTCCCCTATTCCCCTCCCCCTGGCACTTCTCCCCTTCCGTCATCCCCTCACTTTCACGATCTGAATGACACAAGTCTTAGTAAGATCGTTATTTTATTCACCCTTGTCTCCCTCCTTGTCTTGTCACGCCTAGAAAAACTTGTGTACAGGCGTGTTATAAATGCCACATTATATCACTATTAAGATGTGTGTGCATGTGTCTTTATGTGTTTGTCTGCATACTTGTGTGCTTGTGTGCATCTGTGTGTATCTGCATGCATGTATGCATGTGTATGTGTGTGTGTGTGTGTGTGGGAGAGTGTGCGTATGTGTCTTTAGGGGCATGTGCAGCTGTGTGCGATTAAAGAATGACATTGCCATTAATCCAGAAATATAACAAGAATTTGAATGATTTTTTTTTTAATGGACCCCCTTTTTCGATGTTCTGCTCTTCTGACACCCAGTGCCCCATCCTCCCCCCGCCCCCACCCCCCATTTGTACAGTACAGCGCTCTGATGCTAGCCAGCTATGTTTCCACTGTGAGAATCCTTCTTACATTCATGCAAGCATACATACATGCATAACCCATGTTGCCAATGATAAGAGTCTACCAGACTATTCAAACATAATCTGTCGAGTGAGTACAAACTCATTCATTGTGGTCTTTATTCTGCCAGTTGACATTTTACATGTTTTAGCAATAAAAAAATATACATTTAAGTTAAACTAGTCGACAATGCAAAACATATAAAATAGCATGTTGCTGGAGTGCCAACAGAAACATAAAAGGCACTTCCCCTCTTTAATAAAGCACTCTCTTCTTGGGGAGCTTACTGGCACGTGCTGCTTTTGCAAAGACGTGCTTCTTGCAGAGGGGTTTCTTGTGCATCAGGTCTCTCATTATCTAATGAAATGTCTGCACTTTCCTTGTTGCTGGGAACAAAAATGCCTGATTCAGGAACATGTCAATTCACTTCTGCTCTTACCTAATACTAGTGTTTCAGCGCTCTCTCTGCTGGCTATTTGAGCTGTCACTTTTTTAGTTTCGGCTATTAGTGCGCCACCTATAAGCCAAAGCGATTGCATTAGAGACAGCAAAGGAGAAAAGGCCTATGAGGAGGGGCACAACGGGTTGCAGGTGCTGTTTGACTATTTACCCACCCGTGGCAGTGCTAATCCCTATGGCCATGTGCAGTCTGTGCTTCCCTACACAAAACACCTCCTCATGGGAACTCTTCAAGCTCTCTTTACTCAAGCCTTACCATCAAACGGTGTGCTCAAAGGGCCTGCCAGTGTTTTTTTCAAAGCATTTTTCTGGGAGTTGACTTAATTGGAGCTGTATACAGGGGTGGACTGGTCTATAGGGAACTTGCGATATTTCTCAGTAGGCTTCTGTACACAGGGCCTCTTATTTGCGGTAACCTATTTTATTTCCACATTTTCTCATAGGAAAAGGGTTTGGCCTGCTAGAAATATGTAATATGGGACCTCACTCTTTGTAAATTATTTCCAGGGCGTCTTTTAGTTCCCAGTCCACCCCTGGCTGTGCACATGCTACCGGTGCAATAAAAATGTCTTAACCAGGTCTGCCTTTAGCCACTCGATTTATAAGCACTATGTGTTTTCTTCACTGAAGTCCTGTTAAAAACAAGCATTGGGACAGCCAACAGTTTGGGGTGGTATACAAGTATTAGGCATTTGCCAGTCACTGCTATTGTGTGCCCATTAATGCAGCTACTACCATCAATAACCAGTTAATAGCACTACGGCTGTGCCTGGCCAATGCCTTTTCCGTGACGACACAAAAGCCCAAATTGTTGGCATTGCCAATCCTTTATATTTGCTAGTGTTTTGCTTAGGGCGAAATCTCTCAGTTTGAGTGAGTGAATATGGTCTGTGGATGTGTGTATTTAGTGTGTGAGTGTGTGAATTTGGTGAGTGTAAATGGTTGGCGACTGAGTATGGGGATGTCTATCTGTGATTAAGTGAGGCAATGAATCAGTGGGTTTCATAGTAAGTGATTGAGAAAGTGACCATCTGTCAAGAATTACTCAGCTGACCCTATTCCAATTAACCCTTTCACTGCACGGACTTCAATGATTTCCTGTGGGAATATGTGGACGGTGCACTTGGCATCCTAAGGGCAGTGAATGCTTAAGATACCTGCCGAACTCTGGCACACATAAAAGGTTTATTTAATAGTGTTGAAAGCCAAGTACCCCCAGGGACCGTGCTAATGATGACAGTGCCCAGGCAGTGTGCCTTCAGCCTCTTTCGGAAGTGGACGACCCGCCTCTATTTTATGTAAGGGGAGTTGTGATTCTCTGTCCACGATGGCACTGGCAACAATATTGACCTTGTTGGGTAACTCAACGGGTTAACCACCTTCTCTTGAAACCTTTGTTCAACCAGCGAGGACAACATTCAATTCCGAGCCTGGTCTACTTGGCCGCCAAACCATCGGATGTTGGCAACGTGAGAGCAAATGGCAAATACCATGAAAGCGTCTGCTCTTCACAGCAGCTACAAAGCGCAAGCGTGTGGCCGAAACCCCTACAATAGATACATATTATATTATTATTATAATCATTAACAAAAGTAGCAATCTCCTCCTATCTTCTCCGCTTCTTCCATCCTCTCAAGTCAGATTTTTGCCAAGGAAAATGCTTCTGTGTGCTGTTTTTTATTATTCATGTTTTCTTTTCGGTCTGTATAGCGCTTTTACAAGGAGTTTTTCGCCTTCAAGGCGCTGAGGTTGCATTGAGATGGCACAAGGTGATAGGGGACAAGGGCACTTGATCTGTGATTGGCCACGTGTAAGTCTGTTGTCGGGGCAACATATGTGAGCATCCCAGGTCTTTGTGATATCAGGTTCCGGGTGAAACTGTGCAGGGATAACGTTCCAGGGAGACCTGGCCTTGCTTCCTCTTTCCTCCCCGTGTATTCCACCATCCTGACACCTCCTCTTTCTGCAGCCCCTGGTCGCTCTCTTTGCTTCTGTCCCCATTGTTTTGTTGTCCCTGGCCGCACACTCAGCCCCCTCTTCTTGGTGCCTTCGTCCCTTGGCACAGCCTTAGCTTTCCATGGTAATGGCATCTGACATGACAAGTGTGTGAGAGGCATGCGAACAAGGCAAACACGCGCTCAGCCGTGGAGCGAAGCAGGAAAATAGCCTCTAATGGAAGGCAAACGGTGCTGGGCCCGGTGGCGAGAAGGGGCGCCGGCCGGTCCCTTTACACGCAGGTCGCGTAGAAGGACACCCGCTGGCTGATGTAGTCCCGGATGCTGGTGACCCGCTTCTCCAGGCCGGCCAGGCGGCCCGACTTGGCGAGCAGCGATTTGCTTCCTTCCTGCAGCTCCAACTCGATTTCTAGAAAAAGGGATGAAAAGTGGTAATACATGAATGTTATGGAATATAAGCATATAATTAAAACCACATTAGTTTATGAAGGAAAATGACTCATTTTAGAGAACCAATCGCTGCTTGCTCATGTTTCATTTTTAATTAGCACATGGTGGTCTCCATTGACCTCTTCTCAGCCAATCAAAAGTCTGGGAATGCAGTCACTAACTACTGATATTGACTGCATTCCAAACATTCCGGGCCGGACTCTCAAAACGTGTTGGGGCACAAGTGATGAGATGTTCAGGGACCTGTATAAATAGTGCACCACATCTCTTGCTGCGCCCTTCTGTTTGATGAGGTTTACTGTACGTGGGGGTTTTATGTTCTTAGATCACCAGGTTTTTTTTGCTGAGTTTTTCCCAGAATATTTATGGCTAAACAATTGATGGGATTTTTGTTTTATTGGAGAGGGGTTCCCCCATACCCCCTTCCGTATAATCTTGTCCCTATTCCTCACCCCTCTTACCGCTTATATCCCCTTCAATATTTACGGATGAGTTTTTTCAGCCAAAAATTTTCGGCAAAAAACTGCGAAAAAAATCCTGGCCATGTAACAACATCATACCGTGTGTGGGTATTGTACATGTTGCATAATTCACATGAAATATGCAGACACAGGATGATACAGCAGTGGCCATATTACAGAATGTTTGTGCAAGTGCAATTTTACATGGTATTAGCACTAGGCAAACATTGTTCTAGTGCAAAAAACATGCATTCTTTCAATGCATCGTTATAGAGGGGGACGTTGTGCTCTATTGTTCACACAGTGCAAAATCGTGCACGCACCGGAGCAAACTTTATCAAATATGATGGCAGAAGTCCTTGCCTCATTCCATGCATTGCATGCGCTGTACTGCTCTGCCCTCTCCATGCACAGAGCAGTACAGCGCATGCAATGCATGGAGTGAGGCAAGGACTTCTGGCATCATATTTGATAAAGTTTGCTCCAGTGCGTGCACGATTTTGCACTTTATGAACAATAGACTGAAAACATCACAACGCGCCAGCCCCTACCCCAATGTGGACTTTACTATCCGAATCCCCGCGTGTATAAGACGCGGGAGTCTAGCCACTTTCTTCTTGCCGATGTGCAAACTGTGTGCAGCAGCTGTGCAGCATTCCATCACCACTCCAAAGCCCCTGCACAAGGATCTTGGGCCAGAAATGAGGGTTCACAGCAGTCCCTCATTGCCGACCTCCGTGCCGGCATCCTCGCGATGGAATCTATGGATACTTGTTGAATGTCACCAGACGTAAAACCATTTATAAGGCTGCAGGGCATTGATCGCAAGCAGCCAGAATGATATACAAATAGATCCAGCTGGCTTCGTGCAAAGCGTAAATGAGGTTAAGACAGAAGAAAGACAGAACAGGCCAACATGAGTCAAAGGGAGGACTATTTGACTATTGGGCCGGAAGGTTCACTCTGGGGCAACACGTTTGTCTTGGAATCATGACAACGCACAGCAACGTAAGTACGAATCTCGGTCCTGTGCTTGGAGACTGGTGCCCGGTTTGAAGCGTGTTATAAAAGATTAATTAATTAGTGTAATTGTTTGGCTTGGTGTTGCAGTTATGTCTTCATGCCCTACTAAGACTTGTCAAGTGGTTCTAACCCAAGTGTTTGGAAACCTGGCTCTCCAGATGTTTTGGACTAACACTCCCACCTGCCTTAACCAGCATAGTCAATGGTGAGGGATTATGGGAGTTGTAGTTCTAAATTTGAGATCCCGCAGGTCGCAGATCCAACGGGGATGGGAGTACATTCTACAGCAACAGGCAGTCCAGTCTCCCTACCTTCCATTCTAGACATCATGCTCATGGATTCTTGGAAAAGGCTATCTGCTTCCGTCTGCAGGCTCTTGATGCTAGCGCCGAGAGCCCCCAGATCCGAGGACTGACCCACCCTGCTCTTCAGCAGGGCGTACTTCTGCTTCACCAGCTCAAAGCCCTGGAAACACAAACACAAAGACAATGTTAACAGAGTCCCAGACAGCACCTGCAAAACCAAGATTGCTAAATTGAATGTGGGAATGTGATTAGACCACCAGAGTTTGAAGAAAATTAAAATATTGCTTTTAACTTAAAGTAGTTAGAGCAGGAGTCTGCAACCTTTGGCTCTCCAATCAGAACTATGGACAGGTTTTGGACTACTACTTCCAAAGCAAAACCAAAAGTTGAAGACTGGAAGGTTTTGAATAAATCATAACCATTGGCACTACTCCCATCATCCCTATAGAGCATAGTCATGATGAGGCGTCCTATTCGTAGTTTAACACATCTGGCAAGCCGAAGGTTGCAGAGTTGGCGCAAGAGTAACCAGGCATTTGAGGAAAAGTGAATTGTATAAGATGCCCATTATTAAACAAGGATACATTCATACAATCTGAAGTAAAAATAGATGTGGGTGCAGGGCTCAGTCGCCCGTTGGTTCTCTGTGCTCTAATCCTGGCTACTTCCGACACTGATCCCAAAAAGGTATTGCACAACAATAAAGACATGAACTGTCAAGATGGCTGCTTTGGATCAATATGCTTTCTCCTGGCCACTGGAATTGGAAAGGAAAGGTAACCAGGTGCACTGTGATAGTTGTGGCAGAAGACAGAACTACAGGGGTAATATTGGGCACTCTGAACGTTACAGTAAATGCAAACAGACAAAATCTGATTTCTGAATGGGTCGGAATGGTGACAATGCTGTCCAGTCTTATATTGGAAATATGTCCCACAGTGAAATAGCTTCTGTTCTTAGCATTCATTTGGTCCCTTGTTTATGTTGGTGGCACCATCAATTGTTTCCTCCATTCCTTCAGGTGCCAACTCTGCAACCTTACTGCAAATAGTGTGCTAATGACATGACTTTGGCATGGTTATAAACCGTAAAAGCATACACAGTTTTCAAGGAGGTGCACCAACAGTATCTAAGCTGTACTCAAATGTTGTCATGCCCAAATAACAAAGACATCTTTGGTGTTCTCCTATCCCAGTTCATTTTAGCAATAATCACCCATTCCACAGGCTTCAATGTATGGTAATGACCAGGGCCCGGGTTAAATGCCCAAGCATAGCGTTGGCCTTTAACGAGGGTCCCCAGTGCCATTACCACCGCTCCAGTGCATGGAATGGGTGATTATTGCTGTTAGGAACCTGGGTTTCCAATCAGGTACCCCAGGGTGCTGATAGCTATGTTATTTGGATGAATGAACGGGACGCCTCGCGCCATCCCATCCATTTAAAAGACTGTTTCAAGATGGCCGCCAGAGCTGGAAGACGTGGAGCCGCTCTTCAATTTCCATGGTGGCCAGAATGAAGATGGAGCACCAACGGTGGAGGGGGTGGAAAGGACTGGGAAATTAAGGAGAAGGAGAAGGGAGGGTGGGGGAAAAATGCTGGTGCGAGGGAATCAGCCGTCCGGCCACTTGCAATTCGGGCTTGGATCATGGGATTCAGCCAGCAATCGCTCCCCCGCCACCCTGGGTGCTAATAAAGCATCTTGTTCTTCCCTACAACCAGGGACAGGAGCGTGAATACAATATCAAAATCAGCTGCAGGGAAACCCCATCCAGAGCGACTATAGACCAGCAGGCGTTGTCTGGGCTTGGACTTCACCCTGCGACTAGGTGTTCGTCCCATTGGACAATCACTACCTGACTTTAGCAATATTTCCCAAGGGTGAACACAGAGTAAACTTTCTGTAGGACTGTGAATGACCTCATTTATAAAGGGCTCTAAACAGAGTAAATTGGACAGGATCAGTCAATGTATTAAGCGTTGTGCCCTTACGGTACAAATGAGTGTATGTGCAGGTCAAATACTGCCTTCTGTGTTGACGATACACTGTATCCGATAAAATGTGCACCATTCCATAAGATGTAGTCCTTTATTGCATGTAGTGTTCTACCTTCCCCATTCCTGAACAAAGGATGCTACATTAAAACAAACTTCAGAGACAGCGACAGGTAATATTCATCAACCCTCCTGGCACTTCTCTCCTCCCTCTTTACCGCACTTGAGCGATCGGAATGTCACAAGGCCTAGTAAGATCGTTGTTTTTGTCCTCCTTTTGTTTCCCCTCCTTGTCTTGTCGCGCCTAGAAACACTTGTCTACAGGCGCGTTATAAATGTCATATCATATCATATCATATCTAAAAGGAGAATCCCTAAAGAAGGCCCTATATGTCCCTGTTGTGAACCAAGTGTCATACCTCTTGGGGCATGCCACCCGACTAAGCAGCAGAGAACCCATGGACCCATAATTTAAAATGGGATTCCCAAAGGGTGTCCCCTCCCATAGTGCTTACATTGAGAGAGTAATTGATGGATGCCAGGAGTGCCAGGAGCTTTCAAATTCATGCTCATAGTAAGAAACTGCCACCGACTACGCAGAACGCGCACATGTAATGGAGCACTACGCAGAACACGCACATGTAACTGGAGCACTTTGTACTCATTTGAACCAGGGCAGTCCCTCAGCACCAGGAAGACATTAGCAAAGTGTGCACATGCAGACACATAGAATGAAGTGCATGAAACTTAAAATAATAATAGAAACTGCTCCGCCCCATTACCTGCTGAGCTTTTCCTGCGTGTCCGCTAGCTCCTGCAGCGGCCTCCTGGGCCTGGCGCGCTGCCTGTTGGTTCTGTGAGGACTCCTGGCGCAGGCGGCTGACCTGGTCATTGAAGCCCCGCAGGCGTCCAGTCAAGTCAACCAAAGCCTTCTCAGATGGAGTCAGCACAAGTTGGATCTGAGCAAAAACAAGGAGCGGTCATCATTTAAGAAGCAAGTGGGAGTAAGGCGCGCTGCTGAGTAGCTTGTTCCTGGATGGAAAGGTGGGTCCTCTCTTCTAGTGTGGAGAGCCTTCAAAAAAGAAGTCCAAGAGGTGACCTCAGTTTCACCTACACGTGCAAAGACTCCCTCCTGTTCATGATGCAAAAGGGATTATATGGCACAAGTCTCCAAATTAGGGCAGAGAGAGCCCCAACCACACCATGTTTTCAGGATGATGACTGAATGTGATTCATGTTGACACACTCTGCATTCAAATGTCTTTTGTGTGGGTAAACAGAAAACAAGGAGTGGATTTTGATAATGAGCCATGGACTTGCAGATACCTTTTTTCCATCTTCACCTAGGTATATACTAAAGACACTGTGCTTCATTACAAGTTTGGCGGTAGCCTTGCCGGTAAAACCGGCATGCTGCCGCCAAACGTGCACATTTTTCTGGCACCTGGCAATGGGAGATTACAGTGCTATTACGACCCTGGCGGACCATTTATTTCCCCATTGCCAGGCGCTGGAATGCATTACTCCCAACTCCCATTTGATTCCCATAGGGCTCGATGGAAATGGGGAGGTCGGATGCATAGGCACCATTTGTGAATGGTGCCGGTGCGTCCGACATGCTCTGCTCTCGGGTGCCAGTACGCCCGCCGGGTCAGACCTGGCGGGCGAAAAGGCACCCGCGAACAGAACTCGTAGTTTGCCGGTCCGGTAACTACGGTAGCGGTGGGCTTACCGGTACCGTAGTTACAGGCCCGGCAAACTTGTAATGAGGCCCACTGACACTTTAATGTACCCCCAATGGACTGTGATGTAATTTGCTTTTTGGATTGCTTGGCATATTTAAGTATCTGGAAGGCAGACCTCTAGATTGAAACCTCAGAGGGTTAAGCAAGCACATGCACGTGACAAAGACATGGCATCCATTATAGACATTAAAAATATTATTTTTGAATTTGAAAATATTAAATATGCTGCAAAACTGGGCAATATCTGAATAGATGGGGATTGACTGCTTATCTGGCCATTCAGATCATAACCTACGATTCAAACAAATTGCTGGTCTTGGGACCACCTTTCCAGGATCACCATGAAAACAGACCACCCAGGAAACGCACCCATAGAAGCCTGCAATGGAACGAGGACTGGTATACCCCAGAGTGTGGAGTGGGCCCAGGCAATGGGAGTCCAGGAAGCTGGAAAGTGGATTATTGTGTGGGGAAAGCATCAGGAAAGGTGGAGACTGGGAGGGGATGAGGAGGATGTGCGTAATATGGAGTGTTCCGGTGGAGTGGGGTGGGGGCTGAGGAGGCGAGGCAGCAGGATGTGGGCACTTGGCATGGAGGATTCCGGAGGGCCAACCCCCTCCTGATGTGTGCAAAATCCCACCTGTTTAATGTCGCTCAGAGGTGGTAAGAAAAGATAGCCTTTTTTAGGAGCGGCCGCAAACAGTCAGGATGTCAACATAGAAGCATCAAATCCCTACCTGCAAAGAGTTATGCAGTGGTGTCATAACAACTGGAGAATAGTAAACTCTGAGCTCAAGGCTATTCGCACTGTGTTTGTCTTGTGTCACTCTATAGAATTTCTCACCTCTGCAATGCGATCCTTTGCCACCAGCAGCTGAAACTCTGCCCCGGCGATTGTGTCTTCCGCGTCCTGCAGGGCCAATCTTCCCTGGTTTATATTCGCAATCACCCCTTCTATGTTGCCCTCCACAGCATTTGCTTTGTTCCTGAGCAACAAAAAAAACAAGAAGTTTAACAAAATAATAATCAAGGCCAAAGCACAAGATACTTGTGGAAAGCTGTTGGCAGATATGAAAATGTCAACTACTATCGTCTGTTATGGGCAAACACTGCCATCTCAATCAAGAAATGTAACTTAACATCATCAGACTCTGAAATGGAGTGGACATTTTAGTGGGATGTAGACAGGAAGCAGGCTTAGGATAATCATAGGATAATGTTAATGTTAATGTTAAAGGATATTTGTACTGTGCACTAAAACCACAGGAGTGGTCCCCAGGCACTCTGGCGGCTCTGAAAAGGAGAGGGCGTGGGGTGAGTTAGTGGGACCGAGTGTGGAAAAGTGCAAGAGAGCAGTGATGTGCTGTTGGCTGCTTCAATTCGGTTAGTACCGTTCGCTGAGCTTAGGTGTGCTTTTCGGTTGGTAGCCGTCGTGTTCTGTTGTGCGGAGGTATGTGTGATTTGTTTAGCTGTTGCGGTGTCGTGAAGTTTGTGTGGTTTGCTGTACCTTAAGGAGTGTGGTTGTGTTTGGTTAGAGTATGAGAGGTGTATGCAGAAGGGTAAGATTGTTAGTGCGATGGTTAGTGGCCTCGCCATGTAGGTGTGGTATGTGCTAAATTCCACATTCTGTCTAGATGTGGCACGTGAATATCTCCACATTTCTATCTAAATGCGGCACTGGTTAGTATTCACAATCCAATCTGGGTGTGACGCAAGCTAATATTGACTATTATATATAAATGTTGCACTGCTTAATATTTGTAGCCCTATATAGATGTGACGTAAGCTAATATTCAGAATTATTTCTAAGTGTGGCATTGGCTAATATTCACAGTCTTGTCTAGAGATGACGCAAGGTAATACAAATATATCTAAATGTGCCACTGGCTAATATTCACAATCCTGTCTGGAAGCGGTGCAAGCTAATCTCATTTGACTGGTGGGTTAGCTTATAAAGTGGGGTTGGTTGGATGATGGTTGTCTTGTGAGCGTGAGGTAGAAGTTGGATAGTATGGTTACATGATTGTGTTGTTTTGGGTTTCACCATGGTTCATGTATTCATGTCTGTCAGGGTGGATGCTTGGTAGTGGGTAAGGTTGGTGGTTGTGCCTGTTTTTGTCAACCTGTCAAGCTGGACATATCCCCAAATTTAGGATTTGGGTATATTTACTGTCGTAAACGTGAGTAACAAGTCACTGTTAACCCTAAATCTGTCCAATATTGATCAGAATAGCAGTGATTAAGAACTGATTGTTCATTAATCCTATCAAGACTTGGTATTGAGTGTTTATAGGAATAGGCGATGAACAACATTATTATGTGGTGAGCAGAAGAAATTAATTGCCATCCGTATAGCACTACGGAGGACAGCACCTAGGTGGTTTGGCAACTGAGTGAACATGGTTGAAACGGTCTATATGCAATATTACGCCTTTTCCTCTGAAAGCAAGTTTGTGGATTTTGGCAGACTTGCAAAGTTTAGGGGTCAGATTGACAAAAAAAAATTCCAAAAGACCCACTCAGAAGCAGGCCTCTGAAGGTGAGAAATATCCTGCAACATAAGGATAATGGAGCGCATTGTCAGTAAAGAAGAATGAGACTGCAAGGGAACGTTGACCGGTTCTTGGCTGTTGCTCATATTGCAGTAAGAGTTCCACATTTGCACCATAAATGCCAGCTATGTAGTGGGTGCAGCCCACGCAGCATCACACACTCTGCTTAATTCTCATTTCTAAAGAATGTTCTTATTCTGTCCAGTGGAACGGTCAGAATATCCGTCACAAAAGTCCCAGATTGCAAAAACACTGGCAGATCTTTTTATATTAGAACTTTGATGAGTGTGCTGGTATTTTAACAGAAAGAGCCATTTTAATGGCTGTAATTAATAAAAGAATATTTGAATGATTACATATCCATCACATAATGCACCCCTTCCAGGAAGTTATCGTATATATATATGAGACAGACAAAATAATGTTACTTGTATAGAATTGTTATATAGTGCAAAATATTTAAATATCACACAGTAAGGAGGAAGAATGTACCAACCTCCTGACTCTCCCAAGGTTATATCCCTCATTTCCTGTTTTATAACTTGATTATGAAAACAACATTATTTTATCTCGTCCCTAAAACTCAGAGGTGAATCCAGTTGCGGCAAAACAGGTCTTTTGCAGTGAAAGATTTGTTATTCACCAAAGAACACTCTATTATCCAGCACTTTTCCACATCACTAATAATAGCCGTCGGGATGATGAAAAGGTGGATTTCGTAGTTTAAAAGCCTGGATAAGAGATTCCAAGTGGTGGAGTGCCTGTTAATGGAGCAGAGAACCAGAACTCTGTGCCATCTAGGCCTTTAGCTCTGTTTCCTGTCTCTGTGGAAAACAGAACACATAAATACGGTTATTCTTCATATTTTGCCATCTGGTACCACTGATGTCCAGAGGGTATTAGATATCGAAGATTCTACTTTATTTGGAAACCCAATAGCAGTCGGATGAAAATTCAGATCTGCCATGAATTCAATTATTTTAAGGAAGTCAACACCAAGATTTCTACTATTGGCGTGTAATCATAGTCGTGCCTTTTTAGCATCATCATAAGTTTATTTTGGAAGAATATTCCCTAAAACTGTTTAAACTAAAAAAAAAACACAATGCCTTTTAAATGTTCTACAGACAGTAAACAATAGGATGCCTCCACAATTATGATATTGGGCTAATAAGAAGAAAATGGTATTAAAACATCCTAACTACACTATATGGAAAAAAGTAATGGCAACTCATACTCCTCAATAAGTACATGCAAAGCAAGACATTATACGTTTGACAATAAAATAATTATGTACTGCAATTCTAAGCGCAAATAGCATAAAAGCCCCCAATGAACCCAGTGCATAGTATCCAAGAGCTAAAAAATGCATTGCAGGATGACATTGAGTAAATCCTAATCTCCTTAATACAGCTAGAAAACTTTTCTTCCTAATATAGACATAAACAGGACAAATAACTGAAAATTAAGTGCACCCCTAAAAGAGCTATTGCATAATTGACAATTTGATTCAGATTTCTGTGTAGGCCATGTTACTTCATTAGCTCTTAAAGGTAACATGTTAAATCTTGCTTTAGTGATGAATACATGTTTAGATTTTAAGTTACTCCATCGTAAATATTCTTTAAAAATGTGTTATTTACAAAGATCAATGCCATGCATTAACTAGGTTTCATTAATGTACTGCTCTCTCAAACCATCATAAAATGACTAATCAAATTATTTTTGACATACCCATTGTATCATTTATTGAACTGCCTGAAACATATCTAACTTCCTTGATCAACTGAAGTGACTGTTTCACAAACTTCAGGCAAGGAATTGATGTATGTCCTGGTCTAACCATAATATGGTCAATGATCTCATGTGTTAGGCTTGGTCTTGTGTTCAACCATATTCTTAACCATAGCAGAGCCGGTTCTAAAGCCAGGTCCTTCCAGCCACGGTGGGCCTAATGCAGTGTGACCCGAAAAGGTGGGGGCTGTTTGTGATATGCCTAATAAATGCATAAAGGACATAGTTCTTGAGCTTGTGATGTAGAGACGGTATTATTGGCCCATAATGTAGAACCATATTTAACCATTGCTTTAACTTTTCTATTAAAGATCCTTAAGAACATACGTATTAGGCATTTGCCAGGCACTGCCAATAGATTCCCACGTACTCGCACCATTTTGCACCTGCTACCAACAATGGTCAATCAATACCACTACAGCTGTACCTGGCAAGTGCCTTTACCAAAACTGTGGGCATTGCCAATGCTTGTTTTATTCTATGTGTTCTCCTACGAAAATATCTGCCTGCTGTACCTGGCCATCTCTGCTTCCCTTTGAAGTTCCTTGGCTTTCTCAATGTCCAGGTTGGTTTGCGCCAGCACCGCGTTGACATTGGGCAGCTTGCCCGCGATATCCCGGATCTCCTTAATCTTACGCAAGATGGCGGAGGAGTCAGTTGGTAGCTGCAGCGAGAGTACATATTCACTGACATGCTGGATGGTCGCGGGGTCAGTGCTGGGGTCTGCGTGGAAAGAGGCAAGACCTTGGTTAATACAGCAACAGAAATGGCCTCGCATCACTCGTGATCACCTGTTCATTTGGGGAGACATGGGGGTGTATTGCAGTACCTAATCCAGAGGATGGGGGGGAGGTGTTAGGTCCTGGAATGACTATGAACAACCTGATGAATGGACAGACATTACCAAGAAAGGGAGCAACATGCCAGAAGAGCAGCAGCAAAGAAACAGCAAGAGAAAGAGAGAAGAGCAAAGATGTGGACAGAGGCAGATGGGAAAGAAGGGAGAACATAGAGGAGGCTTGTGAGAGAGGGGGAGAGAGAGAGAGAGGGAGAGATGGAGAGAGAGAGAGTGAGAAAGAGAGAGAGAGAGATAGATGGAGAGCGAGAGAGAGAGGGTGAAAGAGAGAGAGAGAGAGAAAGAGGTAAAGAGGGAAAGAGGGCGAGGGAAGGAGCAAGAGAGAAGGTGGGAGAGAACAAGAGAGAGAGAGAGAGCGAGAGAGAGAGAGCAAGGAAAAGGTAAAGAGAGAAGAGGCAGAGACATTGAGCGGGAGAGAGAGAGAGAAAGCAGGAGAGGAGAGAAGGCGGTAGAGATAGTGATTGTAAGAGAGAGGAGTCAAGAGAGGCGATACAGAGGAGAGAGAGAGGGAGAGAGAAGGTGGGAAAGAGCGAAGGAGCGATAAAGGAAGAGAGGAGAAGGAGGCAGAGAGCGAAGGAGAGAGATGAGAGAGAAAGAGAGAGTAAGCAAGAGAGAAGGTGGGAGAGAGAGAGAGAGAGACAGAGACATTGAAGGCGAGAGAGAGAAATGGAGAAAGATGAAGAGTGCAAAGGAGAGAGGGGAGAGAGAAATCAAGAGAAAAGAAGATAAGGAGAAGGAGAGAGGGGAAAGCGAGCAAGAGAGAGACGGAGAGCGAGGGGGAGGAAGGAAGAGAAAAGGTGGTAGAGAGTGAAAGGGAGAGAGCATAAGAGAAGGGTATAAGGAGGCAGAGAGCGAGGAGAGAGAGATGGAGAGAGAGCAAGAGAAAAGGAGATAAGAGGGAGACAGAGAGAGACAGAGAAAGGAAGAGAGAATGAGAGGGGGAGGGGAAGGAAAGAGTGTGTATGGGTATACACAGAGTTAGATTTTTAATATGAAACGATAGATAAGAACATTATGGATGTATAGAACATAGAGAAACTAGATAGATAGGAAGGAGAGTTTGGGGGAGGGGGAGAAAGAGAGAAAGCACGGGGAGGAGGGGGAGAGAGAAAACACTTCATCCCTATACTCTACTGTGAAAATGATTGCCAACTTTTACTTTTACAATGTTTCGCTCTAGGAACAACGTTTGCAATATAAACATATATATCAATAATAATTCAAATAATAATAAACAGAGAGAGGACAGGTCTATGTGTACAGGCAGGGGTGTGCCCAGGTAAACAGGCAAATGGGCACACTTAGAGGAACCACGCTGTGATGAAACCTGCTAGGGCTATATAGAGGGGCGCGCGCTCACACATGGGTGTCCTGCCAGGGACCCTCGAGAAAGAGCCCATAATGGCAACCGAGTGAAATCCAAACGTCCTGAATTTTTGTGGCACGCAAAATACCCCTTCCCCCGCCCCCCACATCATTGAGTGGAGGAGCCGCATGAAGATTCCTGGGCACTCCTGCATCATTAGTGGGGCACCATGCTGCAGGGTATGACCAGGCATGAGAACAGATGACATGAGACCCCCTTCCCACGTTTCACACTCGACTCGAGCTTCAGTGACTGCGGGGGGGGGGGGGGGATTCTCTGGAGCCTGGGGTCCTCTAGGCAATGCAGGCTCGTGCAGTGGGCCTCCATCGCATCCCTCGGGGCAGGTGTGTGCTGCACGGGCGTCGGAGCCTGTGCATGCACTGCCTGGCCGTGCCACCGAGTCCTTACCGGCTACCAGCCTGCGCCCCGCACTCGCCAAGCTAGGCCTGCGTTCACATGGATCCTGCTCGGCGGGGTGACAAGGTACTCCTCCTGGGTTAGAACCGTATCCCTGTTCCCTGTTCAGTGCTACATGCTGTGCGCCCCCCACCTCTAAGTGATTAATAAGAGCTGTTAGTAGTAATCAATTAAACAGCACTCAATTTACATCACATATAAAAACCACCCGAGCTGCCTCGATAGCTTTAATTAGCTATCACTCTCACCTGCGCAGGGAGGGGAGTGGAAGTCTTCTGCAGTGCTCCTCCGCCAGCAGAAGCGCATCTGATAGTCCGGGGGGGAGGGGGGTTCCAATGAGAAATGACGCCACACTATGGAGAGGACCCCTCTCCTAACCTGCCCTGATAATTAGGATGGCACATATAATGTTCCTCAGGTGTGTGGCGGTTCTGTGTTGCTCTTACTGGCCTGACAGTGTGGACATACGTGCCTTTATTCTGGAAGCATTCTGTTCTACCTTACATCTTAGTGTGGCTGCCAAGCGCTTGGTTGCGGATGATAGTGAGCTAGGCTCATAACGTATAAATAAAGATGAGGGATTAAATGACACAGGCAATGAGTGCTGCTCAGTTTGATTCCTTTCATGGCACTTACACCCCCAGAGTGGAATGGCTGCTGAGTGCATGGGAGGACCGCCAGGCAGTTATTTTCTATTAGTGCCCCCACCCTCGACAGCTCTTTCTTTACTCTGATGCCTCCTCTGGGATTGAACTACTGACTGTTCCACCCCCCCTCTCTGACGCTCTTCTTAAGTCTACACCAGCACTCAACACATGCCACACCCTCTCGCCCGTGAGCTACAGCTGTCTGCAGCTCATTCCCTGAGACCAGTGGTCTATATAATTAATCTGTTATTTATAGAGTGCCTTTGTCAAATCACTTTATATAGTACCGTTTTATGGACAATCATGATTAGCCAAAAAAATGTCTAAGCATTTACTAATCTCAGAAGGAAAAACGACTGAGTTGGCCTTGCCGCGTTTTGGAACCTGTGACCTGAGGGTTACACAGATCTCAGTGTTTAAGGCCTTCGCCCACTGAGAAATCTGGACTCCTTAGGCTTAACCCACTGAAATATCGGGCTACTATTGTCTCTCTAGGTTTACAGAGGTACAACACCCATCAGCCATAGCCAGCATACTCAATGGTGAGGAATCATGGGAATTGTAGTCCAAAACATCTGGAGAACAGCAGGTTGCAGATTGTTTTAAAAAAAAATTCCTTCCAAATGTTGCCTCCTGGCCTCATGTCCATACGAGAGGGGGTGCTATCATGGCCATTCTCTCCTCCATCACCCACCATTCGTGGTTGAGGCAGGGCAATAGCTACAACAAAGTTACTAGCACTCAAACGCCGAAGACGTTAGACGGCCTATTGCTTTTTATTAAAAATTATGATCCGCAAGACAAGAGGGGGCGGCTTTAGGGAGAACACATGTTGGGGGCTCACTGATAACAACATTCTTCAAGCACATTTCCTCTGTATTATTGGCAGAAACCCACAGTATTAAAATGGTGCATATATGGCTATTTTATGGTTCAAGATGGAAATATACGTGTGGGTTCAAAATAATGGTCTGGTAAGTTTCTCAAGAAGATGAGCAAAACAACAGAATTGGCTTTAGAGCAGCCAGAAGCACAGAAACTCTCTCCTGAACACCCGTGAAGACCTGCTCCCTAATCTCGACTCTAGCCTTCCTTCTGTCCTCATCCTCCTTGACCTTTCCAATGCTTTCAACCAGTCAGGCACGCCATCCTGATCAATCATCTCTGTGAGAACCTGGGCATCACGTATCAGGCCCTAGCCTGGTTGGCCTCTTTCCTCTCCCATCAACCTCCCGGGTCCACTGGGGTCCTTTGTCTCCAGCACCTCTCCCTCCTCATGTGGTGCTCCCCAGAGCTCTAACCATTCACCCTGGCTCTTCAACCATTACTTGGCACCGCAGGCCCACCTCATCTCTACATTCTCTCCTAACGCTCAGTGTTATGCGGATGACGCTCTCCTTCAGTGTCCCCTCAGCCTCCTCTTCTCCCTCACTCACTCCTGACTGTCTATCCGCGATTCAGTAATGGTGTGCCTCCAATGATCTCTGCCTTAATGCCAGTAAGACTGAGATCCTTCTCATTGGGACCCTGCTCCTGCTTTCCCTCTTTCTCTCTGGCCACCCTCCTTGGGCCCTCTACCTGTGTCTTCCTTCGAATCAAAAAACCTTGGTGTCATCTTCGACTCCACCCTCTCCTTCTTCCCTCAAATCCTTTTCTCACTTTCTCCCAGAAGCTCACTGTCTCTGGAGCCCTGGTTCTCTCTAGACTGGACTTCTGCAACAACCTATTTCTAAATCTTCCTGCCTCCACTCTTCGGCCTCTGCAACTAATCCAGAACAGGATTGCAAGACTTGTCCTTGGCCGTAAGCCCAGGGAGTGTATCTCTCCTGAAATCTCTCCACTGGCTCCCGGTGGCAGCAAGGATCAAGGTCAAGACTCGTTGCATTGTACTCCAAGCTTTGTGGGCTGGCAACCACATTTAATTCAACTCTCTCTTCCCAGGTGCTTTCCTTCTCGACTCCGCCGCTCATCCACCTCTAACTCTCTGAGGATCAGACGCTTCTCCAGGCAGAGTATGGGGGGTATGTCTCTCTCATCAGCTGGTTACTCTCTCTGGAACAGCCTCCCTGCCTCTCTCAAACTTGAGAAAGGTTTGGAAACAACACAAGACCTTCCTTTTAGCTTCTGCTTTCTCTCTCTCTCTCTCTCTCTCTCTTTCTCTCTCTCTCTCTGCATCTGCATCCCTACAGCTCTCTAACTCCTTGCACTTAATCAGAGCTGGCCACCCCGGTGGCACGTACTTGAGCTTGCTTATTGCACTCTCCACTTCCCTCCCCCTGGCACTTTTCCCCTCCCTTCCCCTTGCACGATCTGAATGACACAAGGCCTAGTAAGATCATTTGTTTTGTCCCCTTTGTCTTCCCATTCCTTGTCTTGCCTAGAAACACTTGTGCACAGGTGCATTATCAATGATTTATCATATCATATCATATTATAACCCCTTTCTTAATCCCTGAGGCGAGCCGTGGAAGACATACCAATGTGGAAACGTTTGGGTGAGTGCTGGTTCAGGCTAATTAAACAAAAAAGTGGTGCAAAGACTGAAAGTGACTTTTGTCATCAGTGCCTCAACACATGCCAGGCAGCAGAGAAGATGACCCCTCCACTGCCTTCCAGAATATCTAAACATTTACAATTATATAGTGGGTTGAGCAGCCTACGACCTGCAGGGAGTAGAGCGCCACCTTTACCCACACTAATGCCTGTTAAGCTTTCTTGCCCTGGTTTCCAGGTTGCCATCTACTGGCATGAAAGGGTTCCACGTAATGATGTCCCTGCAAAAATGTCTCCTGACAAAAAAGGCACAGTTTTTTGCGGAAACATTATTACATTGAACATGTGGGGCCACCCCCGCAAACCACACATTTTTTTTTTTTTACAATGGGAGCAGGGGACATCCCTGCAACCTGTCCCCATACATAATGTCTTTTCCTGGCGACATTATGTATGGGGACATTATGTATGGGGACATTATGCATGGGGGCATTATGTATGGGGACATTATGTATGGGGGCATTATGTATGGGGACATTATGTATGGGGACATTATGTATGGGGGCATTATGCATGGGGACATTATGTATGGGGACATTATGTATGGGGGCATTATGCATGGGGGCATTATGTATGGGGGCATTATGTATGGGGGACATTATGTATGGGCACATTATGTCTGGGGACATTATGTATGGGGACATTATGTATGGGGGCATTATGTATGGGGACATTATGCATGGGGACATTATGTATGGGGGCATTATGTATGGGGGACATTATGCATGGGGACATTATGCATGGGGACATTATGTATGGGGGACATTATGTATGGGGACATTATGTATGGGCACATTATGTATGGGGACATTATGTATGGGGGACATTATGTATGGGCACATTATGCATGGGGACATTATGTATGGGGGACATTATGTATAGGGGACATTATGAATGGGCACATTATGTATGGGGACATTATGTATGGGGACATTATGCATGGGGACATTATGTATGGGGATATTATGTATGGGGACATTATGTATGGGGACATTATGTATGGGGACCTTATTACCTGATACCCATCAAAGTAGAGATGCAAACCTGACCTTTTTTGGTTCTTATCATTAACACATTTTGTAGCAATTAGAATAGGGCATGGTCAAGGGATTTCTCCCAGGATCACCTAACTTGCGCAAGTTTGGAAGTCGGGATTAGAACCAGTGATCCCAAACACTGCAGTCTATATCTTCTACCTAGTTACAATCAAAGTTTAGTGACTGGGGTCCCGGTTATCATTTTATAATGTTTTGGAGATTATCCCACCCACCGGACATCCTGAGGTGGGCAGGAACTACACGTTGTAGCCGGTTACTTTACTGCTTGAAATGGGCTCACTCACCTTACTCCTAGAAGAAGAGGAGCAGTGAATAGTGAGGGGGCAGGAGAGGACCAGCCGGGCCCAGTGTTTCCACTCCGGAAAGTGATAGAAACACATGAATGTTTTAACCAATTTGTGGATTTGTTGATTGATTGTTTTATTAATTTCTTCATTGTTTTTTTATAGCGCTACCTAGCCATAAAACGACTTCTAAGCATCACAAGGTATCACAAACAAGTCTGGCCAACGAGGGGGATTTGAGAATGGCCTGCTTCAAAGCCTGAAAGTCATTGTAGAATGTTGCACTGCCCACCACCCCAGCCTGGCACTCAAAAGGGGGCAGTTGCCTTTACCCAATCGTTCAGCTTTCTTCCAGGGTCTTCTTGCTGCCAAAATTAAAAGGGCTTATTTTGGGACCACAAACACATGGCCCTACACATCGCATGGCTCGTGCACAGTACTCATTACCTGCTAATTTCTCAAACATTCGTTCATTATTTGTCAATGCCCTGCAGAAGACTACGTGATGCTAACAAGCACAACATAGACTAACTGGTGGAAAGTGAGGTCCCTAATTGAATTAATTGCCATTATCTGGAGCAGCCCTGGTTTGCTTCATTATTGGAGTAGATTGGTGCCCGTGGAAGCAGCCTCTGGCTGCACATGGCACTAGATAATTCATTAATAGCATCGCGTGCCTCATTCACGCAGCAATTATTCCACTAGTGTTGATCCTGTTACACGAGTATGAGGGCCACACAACCCTACTGAGGAGAGTGATGGGTGAGTAGGGTCTGAACCAATCAAGTATTGTTTGCTGCAATGTGGCAACATGATAGTTGGGTGTACTCTTTAGTAACTAAGCATCACAGCCCGCAGGAGAGAGTTCTATTGTGTGGTAGGTGACCACTGTCGAAGTTAGTGGCCCAGAGCTAAAAGCGAGGGCCTCTTACGAGAGCAAAGGTCATGAAGCACACAAAAGCCTTATGCAAAAGGCTTTGGTGTTAGAACTTGTGAACAAGGGGGTGAAAGGGAGCCTCACCCAGGGCTTCCTGCGCCAGAGCTTGTCCACGCCTCCTTGCCCAGTGCCCAGTGCCCAGTGCGTGGAAGCTTGGAATGCAGTCTTCTACAGGTGGTTAGGGCCTTCATTACAAGACTGCCGATAGGCTAGAGAGCTGCAAACAGTGAGAAGAACGAAAGAGAGGGACGGAATGAGGTGGCCAGGTCCTGGATTCTACACTTTTCGATTGTCTAATGAGAAGACAGCGAGCTGTAACTAAGCCTGAAAGGTAGAGGGAGCCTTCATTATCACAGGATAATCGCCCACCCACAAATTAGTTACGAGGCTAAACTGAGGACCATAGAGTGGGGAAGGAACATTGTCCCAGGTGATAATCACTCATCCTGGGGGCTACTGATCTATTAGCACACTGAGCTGCACAGCCAAAAAGAAAAGCTAATTTTGTGGTGGGGAATATGAGTTGCGGAGAACTGATAGACATTAGTAGGACTTTTCTTTACAATCCAACTTTCCCTGAAGTATATAGATATCCTATTGGAAAATGTGTGAAGTCTTTAGATATGGACCAAGGACAGTAGCTTTGGTTGCAAAGTCCTATTTTCCAGGTTTCCGTGTCTTGTACTTGTCATCTCTTCCCATGTCTTCATATGACACTTTCATACATCACCCTGACCTCCTGGTATACTTCGGGCCAGAGACGAGCCTTTAGAAGTGTTTGGGAACCCCCATCAAAGAGCGTCATTCCTCAATTGAACATTCAAGTCCCTACCAGCCTGAAGAGCATTCCGACTAACCATGACTCAAGAGCCCACAGATATGGCAAAGACATCCATTGCTGCGGGACAGGACCAGGTCCGGAGAGGGGCATAACATTGTCTCGGGCACCAACAAAAAAATGGTCGCACAGTTGCAAATGGGAATTCATTCCTTTTTTGATGCCAGGGCTTTAAGTGGTCCGGGGCCTGCCGGGGCTGGGCCCCGGCAGGCTCCAAAATTTCGTTTTGAGGCAGGGCCCTGCCGGGACGCACTAATTTCCCCTGGCAGCCCCGGCCACTCACGAAAAGGCATTTTTTTCTACAGCCTGAAGCTCTCGCTCGTGTGCAATAGCTTCAGGCTTCAGAAAAAAATGCCTTCAGCCATAATGGTGGCACCGCACCTGCAAGGCATCCCTTTAATCAAGTGATGCACGTGGGCCAGCACAACCATTAAGGAGAAAACGTGAGGCCTTCCTTGCTTTCTAAATACTGAAGCTCCCGCAGATTCGCGGGTGTTTCAGTCTTTAGGAAAAAGGCCTCTGCTTCCAGCAGCCTCACCCTTTCAGCCTTAATGGTGGAGCTGCCCCTCCCCAGCTGGCGAGGGGCAGCTCCACCATTAAGGCTGAATAGGCGAGGCACTGTCCCGCCAGGCAAGCCATTCAAATAAATGCAGATTACCACCCTCTCCCCCAGCGGGAGAGGGTGTTGATCTCTACAAAAGGCCCCTCGGTGAGCCCCGGCTCGATTTGTAGTGCAACTTAAGGCACTGTTTGATGCTGTTTGAATAGCACCCAAGGGGGAGGTTTTTGATCAAATGTGATGCAAACTGTATATTTTAAAGAATATTTATTCAGAAACACTGGTCAAAACTATTAAACGCATAGTGAAATAAGTCATCCAACTGGCCCACATTGGCCAAAAAAGTGCTCCACTTTCACCCAAAAAATTGGCCCACACAAGCATTTTGGGTTTTTGATTCGCGATGGGCCTATTGCCCTATAAGCCAGTACGATCCTGGACAGGACCCGCAACCTCCAGGTGTCCGCGAGACGCGGGCAGTGTAATCCTTTCCGATCCAAACCTGCTATTACTGCTTGACTTTGGAGAAGTCAGCAGGGGTGGATTACTCTGTCAGCATCTTGCGCCTGATTAGCCGTCTGCTCCGGACAAGACACGTGCCGCCGGCCGCTGACGCGCGACGCAAGCGCAGGACTTTGCTGATGCAGCGAGGTCGGCGCGCGCCTCTTCAAGGACCTAATTACCTATGTATGGAAAATGCAGACAGGCGTGAGCAGATCAGAGCTTGTCTGCTGCAAGAGGATGCTGTCAACTCGTTAACCTGAAGAGAGATGTCCAAATTTCACATCGCCACGACAACAGTTGGCTAGCGTTAGGTGACTCCCCAAAAGTGGGCCACATCGTGTTATTACTGCTGTCCAGAACAGAGTAGTAAAAATTAAAATGTAAACGCAGCAGTAGAGATGAACTAGCAAAAAGAAAAAACTTCATTAAAAAAAAAAGACAGCGATCCAGGGCAAAAAGGTAGCCAACGTAAATGATAAAGAATAATCGGACATAACAATTAATAAAAAAATAAAACATCTTTTCTATCAGCATGATATGGATGACGTGCTGGTTCCGCACAGACACGGGGACGCATTGTAAACACTGCACCGTGTGCACCATGATTAGGTAGCAGAGACAAAAGTACAAAAGTGAGTACCACGTCTAATCACTTCCTGTTATGTGACGAGTTTCCTTCCCGGACTTCCGGTCATGTAACAAAGTCTCCTTTTTATTACCGGAACATTAACTCACTGAAAGACTTAAAACACCTTCTAGACTGACCTAATGTTTGGGGGAAATTACTTTACATATGTTTGCATATACTATAGGTCAAAACAGATTTTTCCTTTTTTATTTTTGGGCCATAGTATAGAACACTGAGATGCCCCTTAGAAGTACTAGGCACCGATTTAATTTTCTCCTTTATAGAAATGTGCTGTTTCCGTTAACTTATTCAACTTTTAAAAAAGGGATCCCAGAGAGTGAAGCTCATGATCTACTGACTTCCAGTCTTGACGGTGAAAAAAATAATAGCTTTAGATAGCTCTAGCTAGCCAGATGTGGCATGGCATGTTTAAGCAGTGTGCGTAACAGGTCTTACTATTTCTCATCTAATTTTAGATAGCGCTAGCTAGCCAGGTGTGGCATGTTTAAGCAGCGTGCAGAACAGGTCTTACTATTTCTCATCTCATTTTAGATAGCGCTAGCTAGCCAGGTGTGGCATGTTTAAGCAGCGTGCGTAAAAGGTCTTACTATTTCTCATCTCATTTTAGATAGCTCTAGCTAGCCAGGTGTGGCATGTTTAAGCAGCGTGCGGAACAGGTCTTACTATTTCTCATCTCATTTTAGATAGCGCTAGCTAGCCAGGTGCGGCATGTTTAGGCAGCGTGCAGAACAGGTCTTACTATTTCTCATCTCATTTTAGATAGCGCTAGCTAGCCAGGTGTGGCATGTTTAAGCAGCGTGCGGAACAGGATTTACTATTTCTTATCTCATTTTAGATAGCGCTAGCTAGCCAGGGGTGGCATGTTTAAGCAGCATGCGTAACAGGTCTTACTATTTCTCATCTCATTTTAGATAGCGCTAGCTAGCCCAGATGTGGCATTTTTAAGCAGCGTGCATAACAGGTCTTACTATTTCTCATCTCATTTTAGATAACGCTGGCTAGCCAGTTGTGGCATGTTTAAGCAGCGTGCAGAACAGGTCTTACTATTTCTCATCTCATTTTAGATAGCGCTAGCTAGCCCAGATGTGGCATTTTTAAGCAGCGTGCATAACAGGGCTTTCTATTTCTCATCTCATTTTAGATAGCGCTGGCTAGCCAGTTGTGGCATGTTTAAGCAGCGTGCGGAACAGGTCTTACTATTTCTCATCTCATTTTTAATAGTGCTAGCTAGCCAGGTTGTGGCATGTTTAAGCAGTGTACATAACAGGTCTTACTATATCTCATCTCATTTTAGATAGCGCTAGCTAGACAGGTTGTGGCATGTTTAAGCAGCGTGCATACCAGGTCTTAGAATTTCTCATCTCATATTAGATAGCGCTAGCTAGTCAGGTGTGGCATGTTTAAGTAGCGTGCGTAAAAGGTATTACTATTTCTCATCTCATTTTAGATAGCGCTAGCTAGCCAGGTGTGGCATGTTTAAGCAGCGTGCGGAACAGTTCTTACTATTTCTCATCTCATTTTAGATAGCGCTAGCTAGCCAGGTGTGCCATGTTTAAGCAGCGTGCATAACAGGTCTTACTATTTCTCATCTAATTTTATATAGCTCTAGCTAGCCAGGTGTGGCATGTTTAAGCAGCGTGCGTAACAGGTCTTACTATTTCTCATCTCATTTTAGATAGCGCTAGCTAGCCCAGATGTGGCATTTTTAAGCAGCGTGCGTAAAAGGTATTACTATTTCTCATCTCATTTTAGATAGCGCTAGCTAGCCAGGTGTGGCATGTTTAAGCAGCGTGCGGAACAGTTCTTACTATTTCTCATCTCATTTTAGATAGTGCTAGCTAGCCAGGTGTAGCATGTTTAAGCAGCGTGTGGAACAGGTCTTACTATTTCTTATCTCATTTTAGATAGCGCTAGCTAGCCAGGTGTGGCATGTTTAAGCAGCGTGCAGAACAGGACTTACTATTTTTCATCTCATTTTAGATAGCGCTAGCTAGCCAGGTGTGGCATATTTAAGCAGCATGTGTAGCAGGTCTTACTTATTCTCATCTCATTTTAGATAATGCTAGCTAGCCAAGGGTGGCATGATTAACCAGCATGCATAACAGGTCTTACTATTTCTCATCTCATTTTATATAGCGCTAGCTAGTCAGGTGTGGAATGTTTAAGCAGCATACATAACACGTCCTACTATATCTCATCTCATTTTAGATAGCGCTAGCTAGCCAGGTTGTGGCATGTTCAAGCAGCGTGCATACCAGGTCTTAGTATTTCTCATCTCATATTAGATAGCGCTAGCTAGTCGGGTGTGGCGTGTTTAAGCAGCGTGCGTAAAAGGTATTACTATTTCTCATCTCATTTTAGATAGCGCTAGCTAGCCAGGTGTGGCATGTTTAAGCAGCATGCGGAACAGTTCTTACTATTTCTCATCTCATTTTAGAAAGCGCTAGCTAGCCAGGTATGGCATGTTTAAACAGGTCTTACTATTTCTTATCTCATTTTAGAAAGAGCTAGCTAGCCAGGTGTGGCATGTTTCTGCAGCGTGCGGAACAGGACTTACTATTTTTCATCTCATTTTAGATAACGCTAGCTAGCCAGGTGTGGCATGCTTAAGCAGTGTGCGTAACATGTCTTACTTATTCTCATCTCATTTTAGATAACGATAACGCTAGCTAGCCAGGGGTGGCATGATTAACTAGCGTGCATAACAGGTCTTACTATTTCTCATCTCATTTTAGATACCGCTAGCTAGCCAGGTGTGACATGTTTAAGGAGCGTGCGTAACAGGTCTTACTATTTTCATCTCATTTTAGATAGCGCTAGCTAGCCCAGATGTGGCATTTTTAAGCAGCGTGTGTAACAGGTTTTACTATTTCTGATCTCATTTGTTGTTGTCCTCCCTGCAGCTGTTTGACTAAAGGGAACCTTAGCTGTCGATTTATGATGTTTTTTCCCGCATGTCTACAATATAGAATTATCAATGGGTCTTTACAACTACGTGGATATATGCCACCCAGAGGTTCCGAGTGACATCTGAATGACGGCAAGAGCAAAGCTCGATTGGTGACTAAATTCACATGGAACACTCCAAACGCCTACTTACACCAGGCTATGCCTCAACACCTCTGACATCCGAATGCAGCAAAAACCTATGACAAATTCGGGCATGCTGAACACATTGCGAGTCTCTATCACTCAAGCCCTCTCCTGACACCTTCTCAGCACCCATCCACATGCCTGACGTCGTGACTTGCTTTCTACCGTAGCCTGGCTAGCCCAGCCAAGCCGTAACATGGTGAAATTCACGCACAAATTCTAATCCTACTTCATGGTCCCAACACTCTGGACTTCGCTCCACCAAGGGCGTTCCCACTACCAGCGCATTAAGACTATTATAATGGTAAAAGGCGCTATTTAAATGACAAGTACATTACAATATACTCCAGAGTTCAAAGCTAACCCCCTATAATTCGATGCTGTGCATGCACCCCCCACCCACACCCCTTTTACTTGCCCTGCACTGTGACCGTGTGCCAGCACTGCAATGCGTTGTGAAGAGAGACCCCCGTGAAGGAGAAGCGTGCCTGGTGTCGGGCCACCACCCCCTGCAGGTCTAAGGAAACCAGGTGCAGGTTGAGTAAATACTGTCTTCCCATGCATTATGTCATCGCAGTAGATAATGAATTCCATAATCCCCTGCTGTGACATCACAGCAGGAGGATCGGATATCCGGAAAAGGGAACAGGTCCTTAAGGAGGCCATATGCACCACAGTGAAATACACCCATGTAGGCACGGTAAGGGGGTACTCTTGAAGATGCAAGTTTTGAGCCTAGGGTACATATATCAAAGGACCCCTTACAGGAAGGAAAGCAAAACATGTTACCTAACATATAGGCAGATCAAAAGTTCATGGATATGAATGAAACAGATTTTAAAATCATACCTAGCCTCCCCCCCAACCAACATCCCTGCGGGTTCGGGAACCGGAAGCACCTCAAGACCTTCCTCTTTGCTTCTGCCTTCGCTCCCCCTCTCCCCTGCTGGTCTGTTCTCTCTTGGCACCGTGCACCTGGCCACCCTTTGTCCTCCGGGCCAAGGTACCTGCTCACGCTGCCACCCTCCCGCACTGCCTCACGGGGGTTTGTATATATACTAATACAGCCACCCCCTTTTTCTTCCTGCACTTATCAGACCTACCCAGTCTGCTGCCTTAAACCCAGCACTTGCCACTTGCTGGCTGTTTGTTGTTTTTATTATTTATTTATTTGTTTATTTATTATTATTTATCTGTTTCTCCTTTGCTCTGCACTTTCCACTTCTCCCCCCTGCCATGCACTTTTCCCCTCCCCCTCTCCCATGCACTTGCGCGCTCTCAATGTCACTGGGCCTAGTAAGATTGTTGTTTTGTTCTCCCCTGTTCCCCTCCCTTGCCTTGTCGCGCTCTGAAACACTTGTGTACTAGTGCAATAGAAAAAAAATATCAATATTAATACCTATGTGATGAAATTGGGGGCGGGGTCAAATGAGCAGCCATATTGTCTGATTTCGGGTTGTTACTATTGAAAAGTTAAAGACTGCCCTGCCCGACTGGATACTCTTTACTGATTATTGAGTTAAACAAGTGAAATAAGGAATTGAGAAATTGCAATGAACTCCATGAAGAATCTGTACATGAAAATTCAATTCACTTTATCAGAAAAATTGAGAAAGTGAAGCTCAAGCAATCCCCATATCTTTTGAAATTGTTAAATTCATCAATGTCGATTGTTTTATTACTTTCAATGGATGAAACTGGGAACTCTTGCCAGTTATGAAGGATAAAAGTAACACATTAAAGCTGCTCAGTTTTAAAGTTCCCCTGGAAAATTGTCTGATGGGTCCAATATGATTCTGAACAATGAGCATTGCATAGGATCCGTATTTGAGACTATGCATGGAATTTATGAGGTGCAAACATAGTTGGGAAGCATAGGTAGGCACCCAGGGGCTGGCATCTAGGGTGCCAGTGTAACAGAGGTAACTGGGGTGGTTTGGGTCAGCACACAAGGCTCTAGAGTGAGGGGATCAGAACTAGTGTTGTGTGGAGTGACCAGCGAGAAGTAATGCTATCATACGGGGTGGAAGAAGCGCTTTGGATCTTCCAGAAATAATTCCCTGCGGCGCTACCCAAAGCAGCCATCTGCCATACCTGTGAGAAAGTCGCGCACTTGCTGTATGAACTGACGTGTGCGTCTCATGTCTCCTTCCATCTGAGTCCGGGCGCCAGTGGCGCGCTCCGTCAGCTGCTGCGCGCTGTTCTGAATCTGGTTCGCAGACTGCTCCGCTGATCGGATCTGCCAATAGTAATTAATTCAATTTAAACAAAACGGTGCATACATATTTAGTATCCTTGCAAATTAACAATAGTTTCAGATGCAATTATTTTCCATCATAATAATTGGAGTCCACAAAACCCAGTGTATGTCGCTCTCTTCCTGAAAGGTTTAAGTACAATGGGGAATAGCCAGCATTGCTTGCCGAGGCTAAGATGAAAGGGGATAACTTTGGATAGACAAACTCACTCTCACTCCTTTTTCCAGGCACTTTCAGATTTCTGATAGTTTTAGATTATCATCTTAATATTGTTTCAATCTAAAAACAACAGTTTGTGTTCCCTCCTACAGGGGCTCCTGTAGCCCCTCCCATAGCATGTTCTGGTACCTCAAAAAGATTGAGTATTTCCAACACCAAAGCTGGTTAGAATTGTGCTTAAAAAAAATGATACATTTGCTTGCCTGACAGTGCCTAGATGTACAGGTCTGAGAGAAGCAATCTACAATAAATTGCTGTCAACTATTTATTGTACATTCAAACTAAACACCATCAATGTTCTGGTGGGTTTAGAAAAATACATGGAAAAACGTTTAAACCAAAAATACGAGAGTAGACTTGGCGTTTCAGTTAACAAACCACGCATGCCTCCGAGCCACACCCTAGCCATTTCTAGAAGCTCACCGCCTGTTCCGAGCCACTGAGAAATGCATTTTGGGTATGCAAATGAGCTGAAATCATGCCATTAAAAAAGGTGTTCATGCTGATTGCAATCTGGATTAGCGGCGGAACCCTCCGTAAAATTATTAAAATTGATTTTCTTAGGTTTCCAACATAAAGTTATCCACTTTCGCCATCCTTTCAATAGTCTTTTTCCTATTTGTTTGTATTTCCATAGCTCAAAGACCCACTGTGCTTTTTTTAAGATGCCATCAACTAATGAGCACCCTACCAATGTCAAACGAACTACTGAATCAAATCAAGGCACCGGTTCACAGCAGAAGAAACACAATGCAGGGATGCCTGCCAGGGAGGCAGAGTACATGCACACCCTCGCCAGCACCACTGCACGGGCATCCGCACCAGCCCCAACATGGTCCTAGACCAATGGCAAAGATGGCACTCGTCAACAGAGGGCGAGGGAGAGAGAGCAGTCAAAGAGTGAGAGAAAGAGTTCCCAGAGTAGACACCAAATTGGCATATGATGCAAAGTTTACAGCCTATGTTGCTGTAATACACACACACACACACACACACACACAGAAAGAGAGTTCTTGACAATTCTGCTTCTGCCACTGGCACTTTCCTTCTTTTCTAGGAATCCATTTAAGGGCATTCAATCTGTGCATGATACTTCCTTTCCCACTCTAAAGGATGGTAGCACAATAATGCCCTCATCTCACCCTTCTATAATAGTTTATTTCAAACTCACAAGAACAGATGGCAATCCAGCACCTCAGTGCCACCTTGCAAATTGTGTATGCCCCCTCAGGCAAAGATTCCATGTTCTATCCTGACAGCCTCCTCTGCCTGTGTCACCTGGACCCCTCAAGGAATCCCCCTGTCTCCCCATCTCTCACAGTGCCCTCCAGCCAGTACTTCCAGCTGATTGCAAGAATACTCATCCAGTTCTCTATGCAACTTCATCTCGTCCCTAAAATAGTTGAAATAATCGCTGTCTGCACACATACCATTTCTGTAGTTTTCTGAAGCTGGGCGTTGAGGGCCTGGAGCTCCCCGGCTGTTTTCTTGCCCACTGTGACTGCGCTTCTCGACAGTGGAATCACCCCCCTGCAGTCGGAGCCTGGTGCACACCCAGCAGCACTGTCCAGCGGGCACACACTCCCTCCACACTCTTCCGGCGTGCAGGGCGTGGCACGTGCTCCACCGCAGACCTAGCGAGGTCAAAGTGAAAAAATAAGAGCAGCTCTTCGAAAGTGAAAGACAGATTCAATGCAAACCATATACAACCTACGAGAGGTCCTACAATCTGCACCTCGCCAGATGCTTTGGACTATGACTCCCATGATCCCTCATCCTTGACTAAGCTGGCCAGGACTTATGGAAGCTGTAGTCTAAAATATCTGCAGAGCCAAAGGTCAGAGACCCCTAACACACATGATCTCATACAGAATAGGCTAGTCAGCATATGATATGATATATGGTATGATATATGATATGATATGATAGTTTATTTATATAGCAACTACAAAGCGCTTCAAAGCAAGGGAGGGAACAAGGGAAAATACAATGACATTCTTACAGGCCATGAACAGTAAGGATGTGAAATTAACTAACGTACTCGTCCTGAGGACATTTCAGATAGTGCAAGAGCTAAGACATAGATAAGGAAGCGAGGGGGAGAGTGGGAGGGAAATGGAAACAGACAGGCGACTACCGTACTAGGCCTGACGACATTTCTAGTAAAGCCAGAGAAAAACAAAAGGTGAGGGAGAGGGGTGCAGAAAGGGAGGGAGGGAACAAAACAAGCAACTATCATACTAGGCCTGACGACATTAACAAGAGCTAAGGCATAGATAAGGAAGCGAGGGGTAGAGTGGGAGGGAAATGGAAACAGACAGGCGACTACCGTACTAGGCCTGACGACATTTCTAGTAAAGCGGGAGAAAAACAAAAGGTGAGGGAGAGGGGTGCAGAAAGGGAGGGAGGGTACAAAACAAGCAACTATCATACTAGGCCTGGCGACATTAACAAGAGCTAAGGCATAGATAAGGAAGGGAGGGGGAGAGTGGGAAGGAAATGGAAACAGACAGGCTACTTCCATATGCTTGAATCACGAGGCCAAAAGGTTAAGTGCTTTCCTCGCTGATGGATTTATAGAATGGCTGTTTCATGTAAAGAAAGGGCTTAGACAACTAGATAGCTCAGCAGGATAATCACTTGCCTCGGTGTGCATCCTGCATTGACAAGTGCAAATCCAGGCAAAGACAATTCATCCCTTAATCTTCCTCAGGGTAATAAACAGAGTAATATGAAATGTGATACAAAATAACATCTATTTGTACAGTGCTTAGAGGCAGCTGAATACACCTTGAACCACTGCATACAATATATTATTATTTGTATTACTAGGAATTATTCTCAGGTAGTCAGTGATTCATTGAAGCTTTGCAATGACTGCTATCCACCTTGATTCTATTTAATGTGCTGCTGCATTATCGGTGCAAGGGACAGAGGGGAGGGGCCAAAAACAAATAGATGGGAGTGGGCGGGGCTAAACCTCAGTATGGAAAAGTGGGGAGGGATTTATCCGCCTACAAGGATGAGGGCCAGGCTCACTGACGACCAACCGGCAAACACCAATATTTCAGAAAAAGTTGCTCTGTCACCAGCAGATCTTTCTGAAAGGAAGAAATTAAACTCAAAATATGAAAATTCTAGATGGGGGATTTACCTTGGCTTTGAGTCATGATAAAGAGCAGAGCACCATTGATTATTCATTTAATATTTGATCTTTGGAAAATGTTAATTATATTTATTTTACGGGAGCAATATTATTTAATAGATAAAAAAGAAATCTTTTTAGGGGGCAGCTGGCCACGATTACTAATCATTTCTGAGACATGTGTCTACTAAGGTGCATGGGTAATTCTTAGTCTGGTCTTTCACATGTATAATTCTGAGGCTGACATAATGATCATGGATTCTTTAGATTCAGGTGGAAAAATGCATTATCACCCATCCTTGCCCAATTATAAACTCAGTGTTGCTGTGGACAAAACTCTACGGTCATCTGTGAAATCAGTTTGCACTTTTGCATTTGGAATAGAGCCCAAAGCACGGTTTAACACAGAGAATAATAATCTATTCAGCAATACATGTGCCCGGGCTGGTATGTATTGTTGGCATGCCATCATTAATGTTTTGACAGTAGTAATTCTGGCATACATTGGGGCTGAACACCATGAAAGTGTATTTTACAGTGGCAGTGCTGACATATGTTGTAGGGATAGTAATGACAAAGGTGTGTTTTACAGTGGCAGTGCTGACATATGTTGTAGGGATAGTAATGACAAAGGTGTGTTTTACAGTGGCAGTGCTGACATATGCTGTAGGGATAGTAATGACAAAAGTGTGTTTTACAGTGGCAGAGATGGCATATCTTGTAGGGATAGGCAAAGTAAAAAGGTGGCAATGCTGATATATATCATAGGCACAGAAAGCATCATGTACATGTGTTTTATAGTGGTGGTGCTGGCTTATAGTGTGGGCTAGAAGCGTATTTTCGCAGTGTCAATGCTGGTATTGTTGTGGGCACAGGCAGGTGCTGTTGTGATCTAGCATATACTAGATTTAGTTGTTGTCATTACCCTGCAGAACCAGCTTTGCATAGCGTGGATTTTGCACCCTATTTGGTGACAAAAATGTTATTTAAAATGCATCATATAAACCTCATTATGCTTAAAATGTTCTCGGAGGAAATCCCCCAAGGTTGGTTTGAGCTTACTCATTATTTGGGGGAAATTATGACTACCATCCACTAAAAAAGAATCATCCGATGACATTGTTTATTACACATTTTTCACAAATTCCAAAGAGTTTGGCGGGTGTATGATTAAATAAGTTAAGCTATAGACCAAGACAGTGGAAACGATGTTGGTATTGAGAATTTGGAGGCAAAGGAGTTGCTCGAGATCTCATCCGCGCGGGCATATACATGGACAGCATTTAGAACGCTGAGGAAAACATAGCTACGTCAAGCAAACCTCTTGGTCAATATCTCTTGGCTCCCCCAGGAAGACCATTGGTGTGAGGTTGCAACGGCCTTACCCGGTTGATGGTCGGGGTCAGGTCTGGGAAGGACATCTCCTCCTGCAGTGCCTTTAGCCTGGAGCGGTCCCCTTTGACCTCGCTCTCTAGCTTCTCAATGCTGCCACGGCTCTCCTGAGACTTAGCGATCATCCTGGAGGTCTCGGACACACGGTTCACGGCATCCGTTGAGGTTCGGTATGCGGTGGTGATCATTTTACAGTCTCCTATTGGGTGGAAAGGAAAGGCATATGGCATGACCGAACTGGTGCATCTCACTGTGTTCAACAATCATTGAGTGTGAAGAGAATTGAAAGAGATGACTTGAAGGCAGAGTAGCAAAAAGATATCAGTTTATCACAAGGACACAGAAAGGAGCATTGTGCTATTTTTCTCTGTTGCAAAATGGATGCAGCCAGAGGGGGTGTCAATGGGCATTCAAAGCAAACAATAATGGAGCATGATCGGCCATGATATTGCATCATGGCGCATCATGGTGCATCGTGGCGCATCATGGTGTATCATGGTGAATCATGGTGCATCACAGAGAATCACGGTGCATCATGGCGCATCATGGTGCATAATGATGCATCATGGTGCATCATGGTGCATCATGGTGCATAATGATGCATCATGGTGCATCATGGTGCATCATGGAGCGTCATGGAGCAGCATGGCGCTTCATGGAGAATCATGGCGCGTCATGGACTGTCATGGAGCATCATGCAGCATCATGGAGCATCATGAAGCACCATGGAGCATCATGGTTCATTATGGAGCATCATGGAGCATCATGGAGCATCATGCCGCATCATGGCGCATCATGGAGCATCAAGACGCATCATGGCGCATCATGGAGCATCATGGAGCAACATGGCGCATCATGGAGAATCATGGCACGTCATGGACTGTCATGGAGCATCATGAAGCATCATGGAGCATCATGAAGCATCATGGAGCATCATGAAGCATCATGGAGCATCATGGTTCATTATGGAGCATCATGGAGCATCATGGAGCATCATGGCGCATCATGGAGCATCATGGCGCATCATGGAGCATCAAGACGCATCATGGCGCATCATGGAGCATCATGGAGCAACATGGCGCATCATGGAGCATCATGGCAAATCATGGAACATCCTGGAGAGTCATGGAGCATCAGGGAGCATCATGGCGCGTCATGGCGCATCATGGCGCATCATGGCGCATCATGGCGAATCATGGAGCGTCATGGAGCAGCATGGCGCTTCATGGAGAATCATGGCGCGTCATGGACTGTCATTGAGCATCATGCAGCATCATGGAGCATCATGAAGCATCATGGAGCATCATGGTTCATTATGGAGCATCATGGAGCATCATGGAGCATCATGGCACGTCATGGCGCATCATGGAGCATCATGGCGCATCATGGCGAATCATGGTGCATCATAGAGCATCATGGTGCATCATGGAGCGTCGTGGGGTGTCATGGAGCATCATGGCGCATCATGAAGCATCATGGAGCATCATGGCGCATCATGGAGCATCATGATGCATTATGGCGCATCATGGCGCATCATGGTGCATTATGGCGCATCATGGAGCATGCTGAAATGCACTCTGAGGAGAAAAGGACTTGATAGTTATGAATTGCCTCTTTCAGAGCCCGGCCTATAGGAGGTTTCCATGACAGTCTGAGATCACTTTCTGCAAAACAATTGTATATTTTTCGCTATTCGCTTTGCACGATCCCATGTGGAAGTTCCCTTCCAGGTGTTCTGTGCCTGGGGGGACATTCGAATGCTTCTGTGGATGGACTTTATGAGTTTGGCAGTAAATCTACTGATTTATCACCAAAATCATGTACTCTTACCTCGCCCTGTGAGTCATGGCTTTGCAAAGTAAGTGTGTTCCACCTTTTTGAGTCAGTAAGGCTTTTTGACGCGTTTACCATGAGCGGTATTTCTGCTCTGTAGAGCTGCCGGTTTTTGGCACTGCAGTGGATGGTTTAGCTCCAACTTTTTGGCAGAGATAAATCATCCATTTTACCACCAAAACTCGTAGGATGTGATGCAGTAGTGTGACAGTAAAGTCGTGACAGCAAAATTACAGCCCCTTTACCACTCATTTCTTACCACTCTCCTGGATTCTTAGGGCCCGATTCATGCAATTGTTTGCACGGTTCAAAGTGACTTTGCACTGCCGACACAAACCCTGATTCATGCAAGCGTGCAAGGTGTATTTTTGCAATGCAAAGTCATTTTGGAATGACTTGGTACCGACTTTGCACAGTTCCATGAACCAGGGCTTGTGTCGGCAGTGCAAAGTCACTTTTCAGCAGTGCAAAGTCACTTGGAACCGTGCAAACATTCCATGAATCGGACCGTTAATGAATTCCAAATTGTGGTATACACTAATTGCACCTGTCGCACAGCAGATTCTTTGCAAACCAGCAAGCAATGCAATTTGCTTGCAAGAGTAACTCCAAAGTGCTCCTGCAACGTTTTGCGTGTGCAAATGGGTGGGTGGCAACACACTCATTCTTAATCAAAATGGAGCAGCTCTTCAGATCTCCTAACCAGTTGATACAAGGTGGAACTCATGGAGAACGAAGGACGGGGAGAAATGGGGGGTTGTACCTGAAGGGCCGTCGCTGCTCGCGCTCTGGAACTGCATCTTTCGATTGAGGTACTCGGTCCCCACTAAGAGGAGGTCGCTATTGATCGTTTTCAGATCCGTCGATAGGGTCGACGAGTCCTCCAGGTGCGGCAATTCAGGATTGATTTTCTGAGCTGCATCTCTGATAAAAAACGAAAATTGAAGGCACGCTGAGGTAAGCACTAGCGCTATACAAAATTCCTGAGAATAGATTGACGATAAGGATGTCCAAAAGAAAGAGACAGTCTTCAAAGGTCTTTACGTTTCTTTGCAACATTCCCGCCCATGGGGTTTCCTGTACATATTCTACATCATCATCATCAAAAAACACAGATTATAAACTCAGAAAAGGCCCATTACACATAGTTATTATATTCGTTTCTTATAACGCACTTAATACCAAAGAGTTTTCTGAGCACGGACCTGGGATTTGAACATGTGTTGATTTGCATTGTCTTGTTTCCAAGACGAGAGCGTTGCCACTGAGCTATTGGGTGATATAAAGCTGGACGCATCGCTTCTCCTGAGTGAGGACACAACTAATTAGCAAGACCAAGGACCAAGACCAGTTCAATGCATTGGAACTACCCTGGTGATGTGCTGAGTTGGAGACTGCATCAGTGAGGTATGTCTTTTTTTTTGGGGGGGCGGGGGGTAATTGTTAGCCAACTCTGGAATTACCCCCCCCCTCCATCGAGTGAGATGCTGCTTTTAGACCAAACCTCACTCAAGAAGAGTACCATTATTGCTGTTATGCATCATAAAAGAGCTAGGACCACAATGTTTCTGCATTCTTGATTTGGTTGCCCCTCATCAGGGTCTTGGGCTTCACTGTTCCACGTTTCAACTCTGGTCATAGCAGGACAAGGTGTGTTACGGTTTCTTTAACTTTTGTTGCACAGGTGTACATGTCTGGAACTGACAGGCAACACCCCTTTCTAGTATTCCCTTTCAGTGTTATGCTGGTATGGACTACACTGATAAAAAAAAGAAGCATTGGGAATGCCAACAGTTTGGGCTTTTGGGACTTCAGTGCCTTTGCCAATGCTTGTTTTTAACAGGACTTCAGTGAAAGACACGCATAGTGCTTATAAATCGCGTGGCTGAAGGCAGACCTGGTAAGACATTTTTATTACACCAGTAGCAGGTTTGCAACTTCAGTTAAGTCATTAACCCTCAGAAGACTGCTTTGAATACATTCTGGCAGGCGCCTTGAATACAAAGCCCGATGGTAACGAGCTCAAAGAGTCACCATAGGAGGAGTTTAGACCGGGCAGAGGCAGGAATTGGTGGGAATGGCCGTAGGGATTAGCATGGCCATGGGCAGACAATGGGTGGGCACATAACCAAACACCTAGAGACTCTGTGTGTCATATGTCATTTCTCCCTGAGTTTTCTAGGCACGTTTCCTTCTAATGGGGAAATAAGCCTCCTGCTGAGTTGCCTTTGGTCTTTCTTGGGAGGCCATTACTGGATTTATATGAACTTTTGAAGAGCGGTTGATCTTGGAAAGAAGGGTTGGCTGTTTAGGATAATCTTAAAGGTACTTGTCTAGTTCAGGGTCATCCATGCACAAATAACACTAGCGGCTGGCAGTTAATGACCACCCAGGGAGGCATCATGGGCTGGTATGCTTAGGGTTATTATCTATGATCAATGTGCCGTTAGATGCAGGAACGGAAGTACAAGGAGTTTGTCTTTTGCCCAGGGTCACACAGTTTGGTCAAGCAGGGGTTAGAACTCGGATCTCTAAAGAACATATTGTAGGTCACAACATGTAAGTTTGCATTTGTCCCTTTGCCTCTCACTGGCCCACTGTATACTCACGATTGCCAAGGTCTCATCTCTGCTGTCAGTAGGCAGGGCCTATCCGTGCGTTCTCAGCATATTGGACTTTAAACATGCAGAAAGAAAGGGTGTTTAAAGGGCCTTCTCTTCTATGTGTGGCTTGAAATTTGCAAAAGGTGAACCCCCATACATACATATTTGGCTGCCAGCACTTCTTGTGGAGCCTGTTAAATGATATATGGACAGGTCGAGGAACTCGTCCTAGTAAGAAATTCGGAGGACTGCCTCACTTCTAAAGAAATCAGAGTGTTTTGCTGGATCTGGGAAGGGAGAGTAAATCACTACCTCTCTCTGGGAGCAGGTGTTCAAGGGGATTGCGCCTGCACGCACCTTTCTCTCGAGTTAAATGAAATCTCAAGCCATTTCAAGGCGCGTTCCCTTTAGGGGCGTTGGACAGCATTTCCGCTGGCTCGCGGTTTTATGGGGAGCGCTGTAATTCTTACCACAAAGGAGAGGATTACAGCCTGCCTTTAAAAAATGGCCACTCTGTGTATTGTCACTTAAGCAGTGTGCCGGTAAACGGCATGTATGTCATTGCAGCGAGGACCAAACAAAACAGGCGCACTGAGCTAAAAAGCACTGTGGGCTAATGCGCCTGCCATTCAAAGACGCCAAACCTATTGGCCCTCATTCCGAGTTAGGACTACACCATGGAGTAAATAGCTCCATGGTTGGCAACCATGGAGCTATTTACTCCATGGAATACCGGCATGGTGAATGGAGTAATTACCGGTCCATTCCAAGGTTGGATGGACCAGTAATTCCCCATTCACCATAGCCCTTCCCCATCCCCATTTCTGCCCCCATAGGGCTCAATGGGAATGGTGAAGGAGGTAATTACGGCACCGTAAACTACGGTGCCGTAATTTACTCCAAGGTCACTTTGCGGGTCCCGTAATTTACTCCTGCTAAAAGCAGGAGGTAAAGAGGGACGCGCAAAGGGAACTCGGAATACGGAGGTAAGGGATTACCGCCATCGGTGCCCTTACAGGCGCCGGTAATCCCTTACCTCCAACCTCGGAATGACCCCCATTGTCATTTGTTCTGAACAAATACAGAGCAGCGCCGTAGATTTGCCTCATTAAGGCACCAAAGAGCCATTTGTTTGCTCCTTCTTAGTAAATGGAAATATTGAGTAATGTGATTATTAATGCTGTTTATTTGTCCCCTACTACATCGACAATGAGCACGCATATTCTGAAAGGAAATTAGGCAAAGGGCTCTCTGTCTCGCAAGTCGGACACAAAGGCAAGTAATTGTATTCTGGCTGGCAAAACAACCGGTAATAAGATCACTTATTGTGCAGCTCGTGCTGTATATCAATACTGTGCACAAAGGGAGCCTGAGACCTCGCAGTTTTTTCCACACTCCGAATATCTTTTCATATGCTTGATCAAGAGACCTTTCTGGAGAATATGACAGGGCGTAAACACGCGGCAGAACATGCAGACCAGGGGCCTGAATTATGGAATATTGTGCAGAGATCCCGCAAAGCCCACGTGCCGAGAACAACACTGTGCGCGACTGTGCACAGATGTTTTTCTGCGCGT